>NC_135353.1:106226651-106832051 GCF_023851605.1 Tamandua tetradactyla | reverse complement strand
AGTTGGTATGTTGAGATTATTTCTTCTTGTATCAATGTTTGTAGTTTGCACGTTTTTAAAAAATTGTACATTTTGTTCAGTTTATTTTATTTATTTAACTTTTTATTGTGTACTATAACATATCTACAAAGCAAAGAGAGAATGAAACAATAGTTTTCAAAGCACTTTTTCAACAAGTAGTTACAAACAGATCCCAGAGTTTGTCATGAGCTGCCATATGACCCTCTCACATTTTTCCATCTAGCTGCTCCAGAATATATAAGACTAGAAGGAATAAATGTTTTTTTTTGTCATCACAATAAATTTTTTCCTTTTTTTGTGAAAAATAACATATATACAAAAAAGCAATAAATTTCAAATCACAACAGAACAATTAGTTGTAGAACAGATTTCAGAGTTTGGTGTCGATTACTTACAATTCCACAATTTAGGTTTTTACTTCTAGCTGTTCTAAGATAGTGAAAGAAATATCAATTTAATGATTCAGCAATCATATTCATTTGTTAAACCCTACCTTCTCTGTGTAACTCCACCATCATCTTTGATTTTTCTCTCACTCTTTAGGGGTATTGGGGCTGTGCTCATTCTAACTTTTTCATGTTGAAAGGGGCTGTCAATAATATGGAGTAAGGAGATGGAACTATCTGATATTCTGGAGAGACAGAGCACTCTAGGTGTCAGGACTTATCCCTGGACCAGGGTCTTATCTGGAGGTTGTAGGTTTCTGGAAATTTACCCAAGTGCATAGAAACCTTTTAGAATCTGAACAACAAAATAGGTCCCCCAGAAGTAATTCTTAGGCATGCCAATAGGTAGGCTAAGCTTCTCCACTGCAGGCATAAACTTCACAAGAGTAAGCCCCAACGTCAAGGACTTGGCCTATTGATTTGGGTGTGCCTAATGTTTAACACAGCATCAGGGGTTTCCTCAGTGGTAAAGTTGAATAATTCCATATTTTTTCTCCTATCCCTCAAGGGACTTTGCCAATACTTTTTGATTATCAGCTTAATATATTCTAGGATGTATCCAGGCATTACATTAAACTGTACAGGATTAAAGGCTCTCATTCTTATTCTGGGCTCTCTGTGTTTCAACTGTTCAACTTAGCTGTGCAAACAGGTTGAGTTAGATTATGCGCTACAGAAATTTAGGTTCCAGACAAAATAAATCTTTCTTCTTTTGGTCTCAAAGAGTAGGTGTGGTTATAAAATATAGACAATGTCTTCTTCACCCATGTATTCAGAATTACCTTAATCCCAACCTAATCATCCTCATTCTTATCTCTAAATACCAGGTTATACATATATAAAACAGCCCTTCAAAATCCAGAAATAATAATTACCACTCCAGAGTAAATGTGTCTGGTATAAGAGGTTACAATTTAGGCCCCTGTTTTCTTGTAAGCATTTTCTAAAGGAAACCATACAATAATTGTTCTTTCATTTCTGGCTTATTTTGCCTAGCCAAATGTCCCACAGGTTCATTCACATCTTTTCATGCCTCACAACTTTGTTCCTTTAGTAGCAGCACAATATTTGATCATATGTATATACCATCATTCACCAATCTATCTCTCAGTCACTGCATCCTTCAACCACCTGAGTTCATTAGGCATCATATACGATGCCCAAAGTCCAAGGTCCGTCAAGACTCTCAGTTTTAGATAGTTTCATTGTCCCCAAGAGAAAGATAGCCAATAAACACACCCTCACCAAATAGGAAGTCTAATACTCCCCTTAACTCTTATCCTTCCCCACATCATTTACCCTGCTTTGCTGTGGTACTGCTGATATTTTCCTGATGAACGTATCCCAGAGCATGCAGTAGCAGTTTTCCCCCATACCCTGGGCTTAAACACTCTTTGGACATGAATCATACCTTTGAAGTCGTTCTTGCAAGAACTTATTTATATTTCTAGTGTTGATCAGTGGGACTCATAGGTCTATATGACCCCTTTCTATCATATTCACTTTCAATATGGAAATATTTCTTGTAGACCCACTAGTGAACCACCTTCACTTCTACCTATACCCTTACATTTGAGATCAACATCATTAGCCAACCATTCACTCATCTTTAGCATCTATGTGTCTCTAAATCCCCTATATTCTGTATTGTAAGTCTCTAACTTTATCTTTACCACGGTCATAATAGTGGTGTCATACAGTATCTATACTTTTCTGTAAGACTTATTTCACTCAGCATTATGTCCTCAAGATTCATCCATTTTGTCATGTGCTTTAGGACATCATTTCATCTTACTGCTACATAATATTCTGCCATATGTATATACCACATTTTGTTAATCCATTCATCTGTTGATGGGCATTTGGGTTGTTTCCATCTTTTGGCGACTGTGAATAATACTGCTGTGACCATCGCTGTGCAAATGTTCTGATATGTTGTGTTCTCATTTTCATTCATCTGCAGATACATATTGATTTCTCTAGCAATTTCTTCTTTGACCCACTGGTTGTTTGAGTATGTTATTTAATCTCTGCATATTTGTGACAGTTCTCATTCTTTGCTGGTTATTGATATCTAGCTTCATTCCATGGTGATCAGACAAAGTGCTTGGAATAATTTCATTGTTTTTAAATTTATAAAGAACTGTTTTGTGCCCAGCATATGATCTATCCTGGAAAATGTTCCATGAACACTAGAGAAGAATGCATATCCTGGCATTTTGGTGTGTAATGGCCTATATATGTCTGTTAAGTCTAATTTATTTATCAAGTTGTTTAACTTCTCTGTGTCCTTGTTGATCTTCTGTCTGATTGCTCTATCTATAGAGGAGAGTAGTGTATTGAAGTCTCCTACTATTATTGTTGAAATATCTATTGCTCCCTTCAGTTTTGCCAATGTCTATCCCATGTACTTTGGAGTTCCTTGATTGGGAGCACAAACACATTTATGATTGTTATTTCTTCTTGGTGAATTGTCTCTTTTATTAATATATAGTGTCCTTCTTTGTCTCTTATGACTCTTTACATTTAAAGTCTATTTTGCCCAATATTGTTACAGCTACTCTTGCTTTCTTTTGTTTACAACTTGCATGGAACATATTTTCTCATCCTTTCACTTTCAATCTATTTGTATCCTTGTGTCTAAGATGAGACTCTTGTAAACAGCATATAGCTGTGTTATATTTCTTAATCCATTCTGCCAATCTGTATCTTTTTTTTGTTTTTTTACATAGGCAGGCACCAGAAATCAAACCCGGGTCCCTGGTATGGCTGGCAAGAATTCTGCCACTAAGCCACCATCACACCGCCCTTTTTGGCTTTTAAAAGGGGGAATTTAATAACTTATTAAAAATATGGAACTTCACTAATTTGCATGTCATCCTTGCTCAGGAGCCATATTAATCTTCTCTGTATCATTCAAATTTTAGTATGTGTACTGCTGAAGCGAGCACCAACCTGTATCTTTTAATTGATAAGTTTAGTCCATTAACATTCTAAGTTATTACTAAAAAGGTGTTTCATGAATCCACCATCTTATCTTTGGATTTTATTTGTCAGATCTAAATATTTTTCAATTCTGGGCCTTCCTTCAGACCTCCCTCTCCTGTCTTTCTTTTTCAACTGGCAGAACCCCCTTTAGTATTTCTTGTAGGGCTGCTCTCTTGTTGACAGATATTTTCAGGATTTTTCTGTGATAATTTTAAAATCTCTTACTCAGTTTTGAAGGGCAATTTGGCTGGGTACAGAATTCTTGGCTGGAATTCTTTCTCTTTCAGGATCTTAAATATCTCATACCACTGCCTTCTCACCTCCATAGTGCCAGTTGAGTAGTCTCAACTCAGTCTTACGTGGTTACCCTTGTATATAGCAGTTTGTTATTCTCTTGCTGCTTCCAGGATTTTCTGCTTCACTTCAACATTTCACATGTGTCTTGGGGAAGGCCTTTTAGGATTTTTTCTATCTAGAATTCATTGGGCTTCTTTGATTTGCATATTTATATATTTTGTAAGGGTTGGGAAGTTTTCCCCTATTATATCCTTAACTAATCTTCCTAGCTCTTTTCTCTTCTCCTTCTGGGATACCAATGATTCTTATATTTGCATGCTTTGTTTTGTTCATCATTTCGCTGAGATCCAACTCAAATTTTTCCATCTATTTTGCCATTTGCTGTTTTGAGTGTTCAAAATCAGTTGTCATGTCCTTTAGTTTTCTTATTCCTCCTTCTGCCTCTTCAAATCTGCTGTTGTTTGTCTCTAGTATGTTTTCTATTGGCCTACGGAATCTTTAATCTCTGTGATATCTGCTATTTTTCTATTTATTCTTTCAAATTCCTCTTCATGCTCTTCTAGTGCCTTCTTAATCTCCTTTATGTCATTAGCCATCCCATTTATTTTATTTTGTAGAGTTATAGGAACATCTTTGATTTATTGTTCAAATGTCTGTGTCTCTTGTGGTGTTTTAATTTGATCATTAGGCTGGGGTGTAACAGTCTGCATCACATGCTTAGTGATCCTCTGATGTCTTTGTGGCGTGTAAATATCTTGATAAAAGGTTTACTTTGGAAGTTGATTTCCTTCAGTTGTCTAAAGCCTTGTATTTGCCAGATGGATGTGGAGCAGGATGCAGGGCATGGGCCAGGGCACAACAGTGCAGTGATACATTCCAGTGCAGGTATAAGCACAAGTTGGAGATGGTATATGCTGGTGCCTGTAAGCATGGGTGCCCAGCAGCAGGGAGGATGTGGCTGTGTGGGTGCATGGGTCTGGGGGGTGTAGCCCTGGTGTGCAGTGGTCCATGGCATAGGGCCCTTTGTGCGCATGCACAGACCTCAAGGTAGGGGGTAGGTGCTGTGCCTTTGTGAATTGGATATATGGCCTGGCTACACTTGCTTGTCAGTGCTTGCCCAGAGCTGGGGGATGTGACTGGGGATCTGTGTGCATGGACATATCTTGGAAGGACATAAACTGATGTACAAACTTAGGACACAGGGGCCCATGATGGGGTTGTGCAACTGTATGCGCTGCGAGCCTGTATAGCCTCAGTATGTAGGTAAGCCCCAGAAGCCTTTGTGTGCTGGGGACCACCTTCAGAGAACAAGGAGGGGGATGTAGGATTTGGGAGGGCTGGGGTGAGATTGTGCTTGTACAGGGGAAGTGGGTTGTGTTGGGGCAGGTATGTGTGCACTGGTGTTGGTGGGGTGGGGTGCTTGGAGTGTTGGGAGGGGGTGCAGGTGATAGGGCTCTGGTGCATGGGGTGTGGGGTGGGTCACAGACTCACTCTGAAGGACTCCAATAAGCAGATTAAGGCAACCTTGAATGGGCAGAGACACATCTCCATGGAAACCACCTAGTCAGAAGGCCCCACCCACAATTGGGTGGGTCACATCTCCATGGAAACAACTTAATCTAATTGATCCCACTAAATAATTGGTCTGCCCCCACAACATTGGATTAGGAAAAAGAACATGGCTTTTCTATGATATGGAAAAGTCTCAAACCAGCACAATAGGTTACCAGGGCTTGGGATGAGGATAAGGAATAGAAAGTTAAGGCTTAAAATGTACAGGATTCTTATTTGGAATGGTGGAAATGTTTGGTATTGTATGGTGGTGAATGAAGCACAACAGTGTGATTGCAATTAACAACACTGAAATATATATCTGAATATGACTAAAAAAGGAAATGTTAGATTGTATTTATGTATATATATATATATATATATATATATATATATAGGTATATGAATAAAATTTAAAAAAAATCAACATGCACAGGTGATTCAGTAGTAAAATGCTTGCTTTCCATGCAGGAGACTGGGTTTGATTCCCAGACCATGAGCCACCCCCCAAAAATCCATGTAACTGCAATTCACAAACAGTGAACCCTAAGTTAAACCATGGAATTTAATTAATAGTACAATTATTAAAATATGCTATCATCAAATGTAACAAATATTCTGTACCAATGGCAAGATGTTGGTGTTGGGGTAGTATAGGGAATCCTGTATCTTATGCATGATGTTTCTGTAAACCCACATCTTCTGTATTAAAAAGTGATAGATCTTTTAGAAAAGGAGGAACATGATATCAAAGCAGTATTGAGAAGGTATAAAGGAAGCAGAGTCTTCAGAGAAGACCCCAGCCTCATGAAAACAGGAAGAGGAAGAAGTCATCAGAGAAGAGGTTGGATATATAGCGAAGTACATTTAACAAGGTACAAAGGTTTCCTGAAGCCAGGATAGATAGGAGTGGAAAAGAGAGCAATATTAGTGATAGAGGAAGTGCCAGGAAATATGTAAATAATGGCAAAAGGGTGACTTACTTTTATGGATTATGAAGCCTGTGCTGTTGCCTGTCCATGTTACCTCTCAAAATCAAATCTTCAAAAATAAATAAATAAATAAATAAATAATAAAATCTTCATACCAATATTGAGTTTGATCATAAAGTGTTTGATTACACACAACTTCATCTTGCATTCTTTGCCACAAGGAGAATCCCCCAACCAATGTTAACCTCCTACAGTGAGCTTGTGGATCTGTAGGAAGAATAACAGGTCTAACTTCTTGTCTTTTTTTTCCAGAACACTTAAATACTATAACCACCATCATCGAAGAGATTGGAAAAGGTAGGAAGAATGAGTCACACAATGGATTATATGTTATATATTGTGTCCATGTATGTGTTTGTGGGAAGGTGGTACCTCTAGTAGATGAGACTAATGTAACCAGAAGATAGACACCACAATACTGACTGAAACATCCTGAGATTGCTGTTAAGACTTCAGAAACAAGAGACCCAAGGCTTAGCTTCCTTAGCGAGTTTATCCCCTCTGGTTCCAGCCCTGAATCTCCTGTGATTTGGGGAACCAGCTTCATCTTAAGTTGGAATCTACTGACTTAGCCGCCCACCTAATGTGTGAAAGGGAAGAAAATACTATGTATTGCTGCACTGGGTGTGAAGAAACTGTTGCACAGACGTGGATTTCCCACAAGGACAGTGTGAGACTAGAATGAACATCAGACTGACTGCACTAGCTATTTTTATTCTTGCTTCTTTCTCTTTTGTTTGAGGAATACCAAGTAGCTGGAAATAGCCAATTCTATAATTCAAAATGATAGATTTTTTTGTTTTATCCAATCTAAGTCCACTGTAGTTGTCCTTGAACAAAGAGATATTCAGATAGTTATGAGAGCTGAAGAGACTGTGGAGATCCTCAGTTTAGTATGGGAACTAAGGTATGTCCTGGAGGGATGTGAAGAGGTAAGGTAAGACTGAGTGGATAGTGCCTCAGACCCATGTCTCCTTCAACCTGAGCATGCCTCAATTATGAGATATATAGATACAGATATATAGCTATACATATACATACAAGTATATACGCACACACACACATATATACATTTGTGTGTGTATGTATGTATATATACTCACAAACATGTCCGTATGCATTTATTCCCACAAAACCCTTGTTTGTAAAGAGGTTATATGGTAGTGAAAAAAGCCTCCTCAAAAATGTTGGTCTAATTAAAACCAATACTTATCTATATGAAAAGCTTAAAGGTGGAAAGTGATATGACTAGAGTCAAAGAAGGTGTAAATGGTGGAATGTAGACTCAGAAGCAGGATGGTTTCCAGCTTCTGTTTGAACTCATTGCATTTAATCTTTTCTAAGGTTAGAGCTTTCATTCATAAAGCTACACATTCATAAAAAAATCTGCTAGGTTCCAGGAATACCAAACAAGTAAGATATAGTCACTACTTTACACAAAAGTAATATCTAAAAAGGGAAAGAGACAGAAGCAATAATTGTAGTGCTGGATACCATGTGCAAATAATGGGCAAATAATGAAACAGCATTTATTGTACGTTTTCTACCTGCCAGGAATTATGCTAAGTATTTCATAAGTATAAACTCAGCTAAACCTCACCAACTAGCCTCTGAGTTATCTTAATTTTATAAAAGGAGACTGAGGTCCAAGTGTGTGTCAGAGACTAAGTCTCTTAGCCCAAGTTACCAACAGGAAAATGTTGGCAGTGCAAAACAATACAAGTACTTTAGGAAGATAGAGGAAAGATTCATTGACTGCAATTGAATTGAAAAAATCTTTGCAGAGACACATAATTCTGACTAGAATAATAAGAAGAAGGAAGAAGGGTGTTCAGGTAAAGGGAGAAAGATCAAAGGCTTAGAAGTCTGAAAATTTGGCTTACATTAGGGAATGAAGAATGGCTGAAGAATAGCACATGAGATTAGAAAGGTAGGTTACAGTTTGATAATGAGAGTTAGAATACTTGGTTTGAGCCTGAGCTTTACTCTATAGCTTAATTGTGGGCCATCAAAAGTTTGTATACCAGGAACTGACACAATCAGATATTTCTTTTGGAAAGACCAATGTGACGTTTAGTGATTTCAATAGCCCAGACTGGAGAGATACTGAAGGCACATTGGGAAGCTATTATCATAGTTCAGTGGTCAAACAGAACATTGATATACTGCATGGTTGAATCAAACTGTGCTTCTCTGGAGTTTCCACTTATTGCTCCCAATTCCATACTCTGGGACCATGCAGACCAAGTCAAATCCATCTTTCTACATTAGAGGCCTTTAAATATTTGAATAAATGTATCAAGGGCCTTCCCATTCTAGCTTTTTCCATTAGGGGATTGGGGCCTCAGTGATCCCTAAAGACCTTTCCAGTTTGGAAATCTTGTTTCTCTGATACTTTGAAAGCCTCTGAATCTGTCTTCACTAGCTGGTCTTATGAGGTATAGGGACAAGTCCTCTGTCCTATTTGGACATACAGACACTGCCTCCCCTAGGAGATGATGATAAAAGGGACACTTTAGAGTATTCCCCAGCCCAGGGTTCCATTTTTCCTTTTGCTCCATTTCAGCAACGATCCCCAGAGATATTGGAGAAGGCAGTGCGAGAATTCTGGGCATGCAGGTCCCCATGAAGGATGTCACAATGCTGACCTCTGTCTTGATTGCCATGTGTATCATCCTTCTCTTTATCGTGCTGGCTCTTGGTATTGCGGTCTGGTACCAGCATCGGCAAAGAAAGCTACGACGCAACAGGAGGTCCATCCTGGATGACAGCTTCAAGCTTCTGTCCCTTAAGCAGTAACAGCTATGGCCTGAAGATACCTTCAAGAAGCACATCTGGAATGCACTCCCAGCAGGTCATGGACTAGGAAATGACTCCATTGTCAAAAAGGACATTGACCATGGGGAGTCAGGGGAGGGATTCAAACTTTTCTGGGTATTTCTTCATTTATTTATTCATATGGAAATGGTTTGCTTTTACTTTTTCTTTTAGTTTCTTTGCTCCACTTGGGCACCTGAGGCTTGGTGAGTTCATTCGTATCCTCTATCACTAATTTCAACAGAGGGATTATGAGAGTAAGGTATCACCCACAGATGCTTCAACAGTTTGGAAGTCCCTAAAAACTGATCCACTTCAAAGGAGATACCAAGAAAGTCATTGATTAGGTTTCTGCTGCCTTCCTAAGATCTAGTCAACTTCATTTTGAACTGAGGCTAAGTGAGCTGTGAAGAGAAATAACATCTAAACTAAGTGCTAAGAATGTAAGGATGATGGGGAATGGGGGTAGAAATTGAAGATCCAAATTATAATTTGATTTTTTTTTGACAGTGGTCTATTTTGGAGAAGTGAGTGGATGGGTCATTGCTTCCAGAAGCCCCCAGGGAGCCAATCGTTCTCCGTGTTCCTGGCACAGTGGCACTGAAACAAAAGTCAAGATGACCTCTCCATGTTTTAAGTAGAAAATCCTGTCCAATAAAGTACTTTTTAGAACACTGAAAAACTGAACTCTATAGTTTTCATAGTCCTTGTGACCTCTGGAGTTTGTGACTGTGATTGAAACAGAGAACATTTATGGGTGGTGGTGTACAGCTTTAGTCTGCTCATTTTCTGCAGAGCCTGTGGATTTATATACTAGAGATGAAGAACCTCCCCCAGAGGTAGCCTCAGAGTCAGAGTGATGGGTACTATTCTAGAAAAGGAGCTAACCCATAGTTGGCAAAAATATTCTGAATGACAAAATTGCCAGAGGAAGATAGAAAGTTGAGACAGGCTCAAACTTGTACCCTAGTCACAGAAAGATGAAGACAGATCTGGTGGACCCTTTTTAGCAGTGTTGGTGTGAGATGTCTATTCGTGACTCTATGTAAGATGCTGTGTATTTCTTTTGTGGTATCTTACACCAATATTCCTTTGTCATCTGCAAGTTCAACCTTCTCTGAAACCTTGGTCAGAGAGCAAAAATAACAGATGGAGCAGGGATGGGGTAAATGGCCCACTATCCCTGCAGTAATGGTGAGTGGGGAGTGGAACAGTCATTGCCAGAAACAAAGATGATCATGGAAATACATAGCACTTTACACTTTATAAAATATTCTAATGCCCGATTACATTTGATTCACCTCACTTCTATTAGAGTTATACTGTTATACAATTGAGTTAATGGGGACTCAGAGAGGTTAAATAATTTTACCCAAAGTCACTCAGTTACACCATGAAGAGTGATCCAAGCCTTCATCTATTTGACTCCATGCCTCTTCCATCCTCTATCATGGAAACTTCTGCTAATCTCCATTCTTAATACCCATATTAACTCCAACTTTCCTGTTTATCAAATCAACCTGTCTTCCCAATTAGCAACCTCTTGCAGATAAAATAAACATACAGGGCTGGTGTTCAGTTGCCATATAATGTGAAGTTTGGAAGGAAAAACAGACCAGAACACATTATTTCTCTGGGTTTTCTGTTGTCATTGGCTTTCTGGAGACCTTTAGTGTAAATCCTAAAAAAAGAAGGGTGAGAGCATGGGGGAGGGGAACTGGATTTCTGGTTAGAGTACATAAGCCATTGCAGAATCA
This sequence comes from Tamandua tetradactyla, assembly GCF_023851605.1. NCBI lineage: Eukaryota > Metazoa > Chordata > Mammalia > Pilosa > Myrmecophagidae > Tamandua > Tamandua tetradactyla. The sequence continues at coordinate 106,821,182 of NC_135353.1, read as the reverse complement.
ATGTAGTTGATAGCAGAACACTTTTGACCTATTGTTAATGTGGAGGCTAATGAAAACCAAATGCTTTCCAGGGATTCCAGTTAATTAGTGGCTGTAATTTTCATGCAATAAAGAAGTCCTTAACTTTGTTCTCACCATCAATCAGAGACCTGAGAGGTTGGCAGGGTGGGGTGCATTTCTTATGTTTATGTAATACTGCTCAAAGCCAGGAAATGGAAGCTCAGAGCCAATGTATTTGAGAAAGAGATGTATTTTTGTGGTGGATTTGCTCTAACTGGGGCTGATGGAGATGTTTTCTACAGTAAGTAGCATTGCCGCATATTCAGTTACTCAAGTCAGAAACTCCCACAGCCAATATATCAACAAGTCTTATTTATCTCCAAAATGTCTTTAACCTATTCACTTGTTTCCATCTCCATAGCTACTACCCCAGTCCAACCCACGGGACTATTACACAGACATTTACAGTCTATTACCTGAAATACTGTTAACAGCCTCCTGCTTACTTCCCTCAGATACTCTTGCTTCCTACAATTAACACTCCATAAAGAAAAGTGATGTTTTAAAAATATAAATTAAGCTCCCAGTACAGACAAAATGTTGTAGACACATCTTCCCCTGCTTCTCCCACTAAGTACATTATAAACTGGAAATAATGCAAGAGGCAACAATGGGAGGACTCTGAATGGTGTAAAGAGGAATGTATATTGACTAGGACTCAAGAACTGGAAAAGTCATACAGTAACTAAGAGTCATTACACCCCACCTACCAAAGAAAGTAGCCCAGGCCCAGATTCTCCCAACACCCAACCTAGCAGAAGGCAGCCCAATATCAAAAGGAAGACCCGGTGAAAAGTGTAGATGAGCCTGGCAACAATGGAAAGGGGAGTCCAGGAGGCATCTTTCTGACACCAAGGGTCCGGGGGAACTACTCTTCATCCTTGCTGGCCAGAGCACCCCCACCCACAGATAGTGGGAAACACCAGCAGGAGGGAATTTTGCCACACTAAGTTATGTGACACAGGAAGTTCTCTTGTTCCCTGTGAACTTGAGAATCCTTTTCCATACCCAGAGAAACCTAGTGGTTAGGTGGCTCTGACAGGGATCAACAGGAGTGCCGGGGTACCCAAGGAACCGAGTAGAATAAAACAGTACAAAAAAGTCTCTGAAAATTATGTTTCTATTGGAACTAAGCTCACAAAATTATACCAGGACCTGTGTACTAAACCTAAACAAGGTGACTTCTTGCTAAGATAGAAGATTTAAATATGTTCCAGAGTTACCTCTTTCCAAGAACCAGACGACTAGAATGTGATACGACAATCAACAGATTCTAATATCAAAATGAATCAGATGTTGGGATGATATGAGAAAGATACTAAAGCAACCATCATAAAAATGCCCCAGCAAGCAAATACAAATAATCAAGAAACAAATGAAAAAATTAGAAAAGAAACATGTTGTAAAGGACACAAATTATTGAACTTGAGGAAATATCAATATAATTTATCCAATGTGAATAGCAGAGAAAATAGAAAGAATGAACAAAGCCTTGAGAATTTACATGAAATAGCAAAAGATCCAGCACTCATATCATAGGAGACCCAGAAGAAGAGAAGAAAGAGAGTTGGGATGAAAAAATACTCAGAGAAATAATAGTTGAAATCTCTGCAAATTTGTCATACATAAACCTATGGAATCAAGAAGCTGAGTGAATCCCAAATAAGAGAAGCCCAAATAAATTCATGCCAAGTCACAGCATATTTAACTTTTGAAAACTAAAGACAACGTACAAGAGAATACCAATTTGGATGTCATCAGATTTTTCAAGTCAAAGCATATTTAAGTTTTGAAAACAAAAAATAACAGACAACATACAAGGGAACACCAATTTGGATGTCATCAGATTTTTCAGCTAAAACCAGAAGTGGCATAACACTGTTCAAGTGCTGAAAGAAAAAGACTGTCAACCACAAATTCTATACCCAGAGAAACAGTGTTTAAAGAATGGCAAGGGCTCAATGCCAGCAAGTCTATAGTTGGGCAAGATAAATCATGATCCTATATGTTCTGTGCATTTTGTTTTACTTTATCATGCATGAAGTGTATAATAGTGGACAGACAAGTCCTAATTTTTATCATCTAATCTCTCTAGATATTAAAGTAGTTGCCAGTATATGATAGAAGTAGAGTTAGTAAACTAATACATTTTGCACATTTTGAGTTAAAAATTTATATGGAAGAATTTGTTCTGAAAACAATGGAATTTTACTTATGGAAGCAAAATTGTTAAAATATCCTCAAGCATTCCAGATGCGCCATTGGGTTGACAGAGGTGAGGAGGAAAGGGTCCTAGGCCAGAATGTCCAATTTAAGAGACACTTTCAGATTATATCCTTTGTATACTTTATTCAATGCTATTGTGTGTATCATGAACAAATTTAACTCCTTATTTGGAATATCTGATATTTCTAGATGTTTAGATATATACAACATATGTTAAAAGTAAAGAGTATAAAATAATACTTCAAATATTTTTCTGTTAAACATGGGAGTGGTATTGTTAAATTAGATGTCTTGGAACAGTATGCTGAGAGGTTGGTGGTTGGTGCAGAAAAGAAAGTAAAGAAGGAAGGGATTTTTGCATATGAGTGGTTAGACAAATTCAGATGGTCTGTTCTGTATGGGCATTTTAGTTTTCACTGTGTATTAAAGGACATGTCCTAATGCATGTCCAAAATGTATTAAAAATAGAGGTAGAAAAATAATCCATATGCAAATGTCCTTGTGCTAGTTGATAAGAGGAACTGCCTTCTGGGAGTGACCTTTGCCAATCCACCTCTTGGAACTAAACGTATTTCTGTATGTTGTCATTGTAATGGTGGAAGAGGATGAAGAGGAAGGGCAAAGGGAAGAATTCTTTCCTAGTATCTCTTTATCTAGAAGACCATTTTAGATTATAATCATAGTTCTATGTGCATTTTTAAATAAAATACCTTTTTATTGAGGATAAGATTAATTTTTTATTTCACAGAATCTAAGCTTTTTAGATATCCTGAGGAGACGATGTGTGATAAAAAGTAGAGTTAGTGAATTAAAGAATTTATAAATATCTTTTTTTCTTTTACATGGGCAGGCACCAGAATTTGAACCTGCGTCTCCATTGTAGCAGGCGAGAACTTTACCACTGAGCCACCGTTGCCTGCCCAAGAATTTACAAATATCTTTTTGTTGTAGAAAAGAAGCATCTTTGACATCAAATTGCTAAACCATCCCTGAGCAGTGTGCATCAGATCCTGTTCATTAGATGGGCTGCAATGGAGCAGAAGAAAGTGCGAGGGGAGGGATGTATGCGTAAGTGCTCATATTTCCTTTTGTGATGTAGCCACTGTGTGTTCACATCTCTTGGCTGTACCATAGGAAAATGTTGTTAAATAACCCAATGGAAACATACTTTGCTATTATTTCTCTATAGATCTGACAATGAATTCTCTTAGATGCATTATACTTTTGTACTCTTGCTTTATGTCTCATTTTAAATTGAGCATTAAGGAAATGAATTATTTGATATGCAATATCAATAGAGGCTTGTTGCTATTTTTGTCTTTTATGACATTTTTTTTTGGTTCCCAAGAAATGCAGAAATATATTTTTCCCCCTGATTAAGTTGGTGAAATACATTCTTGGTTATCACAATACTCATGGCTTTGGGATTTTGAATTGGTATATATTCATGAAAAATCATGATATATTCTGTGTGATCTCAACCACATAAAAATCTATACATAAAGGACATAAAAGGATATGTCAAACTGTAAAATGCTTGTGATTCTGGATGACTTTTTTGTTCTTCACTTCTTGTGCTTTTCAGTCTTCAATATTGCAAAATTAACTTAAAAGATTTTGAAAAAGTAAATTTTAAAAATCAAAAAAAAAAAGAATTAAAGAGAAAGAAAGACATTCTTAGACGAAGGAAAACTAAATAAATGCTCACTATCAGACCTACCCATAAAAAAAGACTAAATTGAGTTCAGCAAACAGAAAGGTGACAATTCAACAGGAAGATGTAGCATTATAAATATATATGCAGTTAACAGAAGAGCTACAAACTATAAGAAGCAAATACTGACAGATTGGAAGGGAGAAATTGATGGTTGTACATGAATAGTAGGAGACTTTAATATTTAATAATGGGTAAAAAAATCTAGTCAGAAGATCAATAAGGAAGTAAAAGGATTGAATGATTCTCTAAACCAACTAGACCAAATATATACATATACATATATATATATATATATATATATATATATATATATATATAGAACACTGCACCCAATAAAAACAGAATACAGATTATTCTTGAATGCACATTAATCATTCTGCAGGTTAGGCCATATTTTAGGTCACAAATAAGTCTCAATCAATTAAAATAATATTAAAATCATACAATGTGTATGATCTGACCACAATAGAATGAAGATAGAAATCAATAACTGTAGAAGAAAGGGGAAATTGGCAATTATATGGACAGTAAACAACATAGCTTTAAACAATCAATTGGTTAAAGAGGAAATCAGAAGCAAAATTATGAAATATCTTGAGGCAAATGAAAATGAGAGTAAAACATACCAAAACTTATGGGATGCAGCAAAGGGAGTTCTGAGAGGGAAATTTATAGCTTTCCATGCTTGTATTAAGAAAGAAGAGAGACTACAAATCAGAGACATAACCTCAAAACTGGAAGAACTTGAAAAAGAGCAAATTAAAAGCAGAAGAAAGGGCGAGTGATGGTGGCACAGTGGCAGAGTTCTTGCCTGCCATGTTAGAGACCCGGGTTTGATTCCCTGTGCCTGTACACGCAAAAAAATTAAGTAGAAGAAAAGAATTAAAAAATTAGAACCGAGATGACTGAAATAGAAAATAGAGAGCATCAACAAAACCAATAAGTTATTGGAGAAAATCAATAAAATGGACAAACCATTAAATAAACTTTCAAAGAAAAGAGAGAATATATGAATAAATAAAATCATAAATACAAGGGGGAAATTATTACCATCCCCAATGAAATAAAAAAGATTATAAGAGGACAATTATCAACAGCCGTATGTCAAAAAATTAGGCAAACTAAAAAGGTATTTCACCTTGTCCTTGAAAGCAACACGGGTAGCACAAACAAGGGAAAGATGGGGAGCAAGTGAGACACACATATACACATATCCCACGGTGAAAAAGGTGAGCCACCAAAACCCATCTCCAGTATCCTTCCAAGGGCCCTCAGCCCAGCCACTGTGCCACTTTGCATCCCATGCCAGAGGAAGCATTAATGAGACTGGCTTTTTAATCAATCTGTGGTGCAAAGATACAGTTCAAGGGAATCCTTAGAAATCTTGAACAAAGATCCACACACATGGCAGGTACTGTACTGGCCACTGGTGGCACAGAGATGATGAAGACTATGTTCCTGCCCACAGGGAGCTAGTGATCCACTAGACATTCCTCTTGCTGATGATACAATTCCTATTTGAATCTGCTTACAAGATTTTGAATGCTGAGCAGAGAATTTGCGGACTACACTAGGTACAAAAAAGCATTGCAAGAAATAGATAATATCAAGGACACCAGAAGTAGGAGAGATTGGGCTGGAAGACTCAGTTAGGAGGCCCTGGTTGCAAAAGCTAAGGAACTGAGAAACAGACAACCAGAGACTGTCTGGCTGATGCAAACAGTCAAACCACATCTGCCCCCAGCCCACACAGGCACAGCCGGACCACATCTACCCCCAGCACATGCAAGCACAATGCCAAACTGCTGTACTGAGCTCTGCACGTGTGCACAAAGGGCCCCATGCCATAGACCAGCACACACCATGGCCCTGGGCCCCAGACCCATGCACACACACAGCCACATCCACAGCTGAGTATCCACGCTCAAAGTCACAAACATAGCATCCCCGACGTACACCTATATCTGTGCTGCAATGCATCACTGCACTGTTGTGCCTGGCCCTGTGCCCCACATTCTGATCCACATCCATCCCACAAATGCAAAGCTTTAGACTACTGAAGGCAATCAATTTCCAAAGTAAACTAATCAAGATATTTACATGCTGTGAAGACAGCAGATCACTAAACACATCATGATGCAGACAGATATAGTCCAGCCTAATGAACAAACTAACTCACCAGAAGAGGCACAGACATTGGAACAACTAATCAAAGATGTTCCTATAACTCTAATAAAAATGGGATGGCTAATGATGTAAAGGAGATCAAGAAGACACTAGAAGAGCATAAAGAAGACTTTGACATAATGAATAGAAAAATAGTAAATATCAGAGAGATTAAAGATGCTGTAGCTCAAATTAAAAACATACTAGAGGAAACATGGGTGGTTCAGTGGTGGAATGCTTGCCTTTCATGTGGGAGAGCTGGGTTTGATTCCCAGACCATGTACCCCCCCCCAAAAAAAAGACATATTAAGTACACACACAACAGCAGATTTGAAGAGGCAGAAGAAAGAATAAGCAAACTAGAGGACAGGATAACTGATTTTGAATGCTCAAAACAGCAAATGGCAAAAATGATGGAAAATTTTTAAATGGATTTCAGGGAGATGATGGATAAAACAAAGCACACAAATATAAGAGTCATTGGTGTCCCAGAAGAAGAGAAGAGTAAAGGGCTAGGAAGATTAGTTGAAGATATAATGGGGGAAAACTTCCTAACTCGTATAAAGGGCATAAATATGCAAGTCAAAGAAGCTCAATGAACTCCAAACAGAATAAATCCAAATAGGTCTTTTCCAAGACGCATACTAATCATCCTGTCAAATGTTGAAGAGAAGCAGAAAATCCTGAAAGTGGCAAGAGAAAAACAATATACTAGCCACAAGGGACTCAGTTCAGATAATTCAACTGGCACTATGGAGGTGAGAAGGCAGTGGTATGATCCTGAAAGAGAAAAATTTCCAGTCAAGAATACTGTACCCAGCCAAATTTTCCTTCAAAACTGAGGGAGAGATTCAACTTTTCACAGACAAACAAATTCTGAAAGAATCTGTCAACAAAAGACTGGACTTACAAGAAACACTAAAAGGAGTTCTGCCCAGTTGGAAAAAAAAAAAGACAGGAAAAAGAGGTCTGGAGGAAGGCACAAAATTGAAGAGTACCAGGGTAACTGAAAGGATAAAAAAAGAAAAAGGGAAAAGACTATATAGATCTGACAAATAAAATCCAAAAGATAAGATGTGGATTCAAGAAATGCCTTTTCATTAATAACTTTGAAAGTTAATGAACTAAATTTACCAATGAAAAGATACAGATTGGCAGAATGGATTAGGAAACATAATCCAGCTATAATGCTGCTTACAAGAGACTCAACTTAGACACAAGGATACAAATAGGTTGAAAGTGAAAGGATGGAAAAATATGTTCCATGCAAGGTGTAACCAAAAGAAAGCAGGAGTAGCTATACTAATATCAGGCAAAGTAGACTTTAAATGTAAGGACATCATGAGAGACAAAGAAGGACACTATATATTAATGAAACAGACAATTCAGCAAGAAGAAATAACAATCATAAATGCGTTTATGCTTCCAATCAAGGAGCTCCCAAGTGCATGAGACAGGCATTGACAAAACTGAAGGGAGCACTAGACATTTCAACAATAATAGTAGGAGACTTCAATACACCACTCTCCTCTATCGATAGAACAACCACACAAAGTATCAACAAGAAATAGAGAAGTTAACTTGATAAATAAATTAGACCTAACAGATATATATAGGTCATTAAACCCCAAAGCATCAAAATATACATTCTTCTCTTGTGCTCATGGAACATTCTCCAGGGTAGATCATATCCTGGGGCACAAAACACGTCTTTATAAATTTAAAAGCAATGAAATTATTCAAAGCACTTTCTCTGATCACAATGGAATGTAGCTAGATATCAATAACCACCAAAGAACAAGAACTTTCACAAATACATGGAGATTAAATAACACACTCTTAAACAACCAGGGGGTCAAAGAAGAAACTGCTAGAGAAATCATTAGTTATCTGGAGATGAATGAAACTGAGAATGCAACATATCAGAAGTTATGGGATGCTGCAAAGGCTGTGCTGAGAGGGAAATTTATTGCCAAGAATGCCTATGTTAAAAAACAGGAAAGAGCAAAAATCAAGGACTTAACTGTTTATGTGGAGGAACTTGAGAAAGAACAGCAGTCTAACCCAAAGCAAATAGAAGAGAAATAACAAAGATTAAAGCAGAGTTAAATGAATGGAAGAACAAAAGAATAATAGAAAGGGGCGGGCCACAGTGGCTCAGCAGGTAAGAGTGCTTGCCTGCCGTGTCTGAGGACCCGGGTTTGATTCCCGGTGCCTGCCCATGTAAAAAAAAAAAGAATAATAGAAAGAATTAATCAAACCAAAAGCTTGTTATTTGAGAAAATCGGTAAAATTGATGGGCCATTAGCAAACTGACAAAGAAAAAAAGAGAGAAGATGCAAGTAAACAAAATCAGAAATAAGAAGGGGTGTGTCACCACAGACCCTGAAGAAATAAAAGAAATCATAAGAGGATACTATGAACAATTATGTGCCAACAAACTAGAAAACTTAGATGAAATGGGCAAATTCCTGGAAACGTACAAACAAGCTACACTGACTCAAGAAGAAATAGAACATCTCAACAAACCAAGCACAACTAAAGACATTCTATCAGTCATCAAAACCCTTCCTACAAAAAAGACCCAGGGCCAGATGGCTTCACAGAGGAATTTTATCAAACAGTCCAGAAAGAACTAACACCAATCCTGCTCAAACATTTCCAAAAAAACTGGGGAAAAAGGAACTCTACCTAACTCATTTTACAAAGTTAATATCATTTTAATACCAAAACTGGGTAAAGATGCTATAAGAAAAGAAAACTACAGACGAATATCCTTATTGAACCTAGATGCAAAACTTCTCAATAAAATACTAGAAAATTGAATCCAATGACACAGTAAAAGAATTATACAGCACAACCAAGTGGGGGTTATAAAGGAATGCAAAGATGGTTTAACACAAGAAAATCAATTAATGTAATAGAGCATATTACACATTGAAAGGGAAAAATCACACAATCATCTCGATTGTAGCTGAAAAATTATTCGAAAAATTTTAATATCCTTTTTTGATTAAACACTTCAATGTGACTACATGATTGTGAAAACCATGTGTTTGATGCTCCTTTTACCTATAATATTGACAGATGAGTAAAAAAGTATGGATTAAAAATAAATAAAAGGGGGAACAAATGTTAAAATAAATTGAGTAAGCTGAAATACTAGTGAATAATGAAAGGGAGTGGTAAGGTTTATAGAAAAAATAGGGGGAGCAAAGGTTAAAATCTATTGAGTAGATGGAAGTATTAGTGGTCAATGAGAGGGAGGGGTAAGGGGTATGGTATGCGTGAGTTTTCTCTTTTTTCTTCTAGAGTGATGCAAATTGTTCTAAAAAATGATCATGGTGATGAATATACTGCTATGTGATGGTATTGTGAGCCATTGATTGTACACCATACATGGAATGTTTGTATATTAAGAATGTTCATGTTTGTATGTTGTTTTGGTTTGATAATACAAAATAAATTTAAAAAAAAATAGGAATCAAAGGTAACTTCTTCAATATGATAAAGGGCATATATGAAAAAAAAATAACCAGCATCATACTCAATGGAGAGAGACAGAAGCTTTCTCCCTAAGATCAGGAATGAGACAAGGATGTCCTGTGTCACCGCTATTATTCAACATTGTACTAGAAGTTCTAGCTAGAGCAATCAAGCAGGACAAAGGAATAAAAGGCATCCAAATTGGAATGGAAAAAGTAAAACTTTCATTATTTGCAGATGACATGATATTATACTTCAAAAATCCTGAGAAAGGTACAACAGTTATTTGAGCTAATAAACCAATTCAGCAAGGTGGCATGATATAAAATTAATATGCAAAAATCAGTAACATTTCTATACACAAGCAGTGACCTAACCGAGGAGTCAGTTAAGGAAAAAAGATCCATGCAAAGTAGCAACTAAAAGAATCAAGTACCTAGGAATGAACTTAATTAGGGATGTAAAGGACTTGTACACAGAAAACTATATAACATTGCCAAAAGAAATCAGAGAAGATCTAAATAAGTGGAAAGACATTCCTTGCTCAGGATAGGAAAGTTAAATATAGTTAAGATTTCAATTCTACCCAAATTGATCTACAGATTCAGCATAGTACCAATCAAAATTCTGAGAACCTACTTTGAAGATTTGGAAAAGCTAGCTACCAAATTCATCTGTAAGGGAAAGAGACCCTGAAAGCTAAAAGCATCCTAAAAAAGAAGAATGAAGTGGGAAGGTTAACACTGTCTGACTTTAAAACTTATTATAAGGCCATAGTGTTCAAAACAGCATGGTACTGGCACAAAGATAGAATACTGACCAATGGAATCAAATCAAGAGTGCAGAAATAGAGCACCAAATCTATGGCCAACTGATATTTGACAAGGCTCCCAAATTCACTGAACTGGGAGAAAATTGTCTTTCCAATAAATGGGCATGGGAGAACTGGATATCAATAGCCAAATGAATGAAAGAGGACCCTCACCTGACACCCAGTACAAAAATTAACTCAAGGTGGATCAAACACCTAAATTATTAGCACCAAAAGCTTCTAGAATAAAATGCAGGGAAACATCTTCAAGACCTAGTAATAGGAGGTAGCTTCTTAAACTTTACATTCAAGCCCAAACAACAAAAGAGAAAATAGATAAATGGGCATTCTTCAAAATCAAATGCTATTGCACCTCAGAAGACACTGTCAAAAAGGTGAAGAAGCAGCCCACTCAATGGGAGAAAATATTCGCAAATCACACATCAGACAAAAGTTTGCTATCCTATATACAATAAAAATCATACAACTCAACAATAAAAGAACCAACAACCGAATTATAAAATGAACTTAAGTTATGACTAGGTATTTTTTGGAAAAGCAAATACAAATGACTCAAAAGCATATGAAGAGATGCTCATTTTCATTAGCTGTAAGGAAATGCAGATCAAGGCTGCAGTAAGATACCACCGCATACCTATAAGAATCACTGATATTAAACAAAGAGGAAACTACAAATGTTGTAGAAGATATGGAGGAATTGGAACACTTATGCACTGCTGGTGGGCATGTATAATGGCCCAACTGATATGGGAGACAGTTTGGTGGTTCCTTAGGAAACTAAATATCGAATTGCCCTATGACCCAGCAATAGCACTTCTTGGTATATGCCCAGAAAAGCTGGAAACAGTATCACAAACAAACATTTTCACACTGATGTTCATAGCAGCATTATTCACAATCACCAAAAGATGGAATCAATCCAAATACCCATCACAGCCGGGTGAAATAACAAAATGTGGCGTGTGCATAAGATGGAATATTATGCAGCAGTAAGTCAAAATTATGTCCTGAAACACAAGACAAAATGGATGAGCCTTGAGAACATAATGCTGAGTGAAATTAGCCAGACACAAAAGGATAGATATTGTATGACACCACTTTTATGATCATGGTAACAGTAAACTCAGATGCTTATAATACAGAATATAGAGAACTTAGAGATAATGCAGAACCTAGAGATGGGTGAATGGTTAGCTAATGAGGTTGAATTCAAATCAAAAGGAATAGTTAAAAGTGAAGGTGGTGGGTTGTGCAGTGGTGGCTCAGTGGCAGAATTCTTGCCTGCCATGCCAGAGACTCAGGTTCAATTCCTGGAGACTGCCCAAGCCAAAAAAAAAAAAAAAATGAATGTGGTTCTGTAGTAGGCCTATGAGTAATATTAGCATATTAAAGGTGAACATGATTGAAAGGGGTTGTACAGACCTATGTGTCCCACTGATTAACACTAGAAATATAAGTAAGTTCTTGCAAGAACTACTTCAGAGGTATGATTCATGTACAAAGTGTGTTTAATTCCAGGGTCCAGGGGAAAAGCTGCTATTGCATGCTATGAGCTATGTTCAAAAGGAAAACATCAGCACAACCACAGCAACAGCAGGGGTAAATAATGCAGGAAGGGGCAAGAATTAAGTGAAGGTTTAGATTTCCTAATTGGTGAAGGTGTGTTTATTGGTTATCTTTTTCTTGTGAATAATGAAGTTATCTAAAATTCAGAGTGTTGATGGACTGTGGACTTTGGGCATTATACATGATGCCTAATGAATGTAGATGACTGAAAGATGCACTGACTGAGAAGTAGATTGGTGAATGATGATGTATATATATGATCAAATATTGGGCTGTACCAAAAGGAATTAAATTGTGAGGCATGCACCATAGGACATCTGATGAAGGAAAATAAACCAGAAATGAAAGAACAATTTTTGTATGGTCTCCTTTAGAAATGCTTAAAAGTAAAAACAAGTCTAGATTGTAAGCTCTTATAGCCGTCACATTTAGTATGGAGTGGAAAATATTACTTCTGCATTATGAGAGGCTGTTTTATATATGTATAGCCTGCATTTAGAGATAAGAATGAAGTCAATCAGGTCAGAATTAAGGCAATTCATAATAAACGGGTAAGGAAGACATTGTATATATTTTAGAACCTCACCTTCTCTTTGAGAACAAAGAAAGAAAGATTTGTTCTGTCTGGAATGACATCCAAGGCAGAAGGTCCTCCTTTTGGTCAGGATGGAATTGTTGATCACAGAGTACTTGGGCCAGATTCATGTCTGGGAGTCATCTCCCATGCCTCCAAGGAGACACAGGTCATTACTATAGCAACGTAGATATTTTAAATAATTCTCTGCTTGACATTTTGAGAATATTCACTGTTTGACAGCTGATCAAATGGTATTTAAGTTAATGTTTAATATTTAGAATTTAAAAACTTTGCTATCCAAATGTGTAGATTTTTTCCTTATTGCTTCAATTTTAAATTGGTTTGTGAAACTGAATCCTCAAACACAGGTATTTACAATGATTATTTGAAAGCTTCAATTAAATATGCCCATGGTTAAGCTAACTAAGGTATTGATTTTTGGTGGTTCTAAGTTTCTTGCTTGTTTCCTTAAATAAAAATATTTTAAAAAACAATAAATGTTAGCCATTTTCATTTAAAAACACTAATAAAGTTACTACAAAAGAGGAAAACTACCAGCCAATCTTCACAATGAATATAGATGCAAAAATTCTTAACAACGTACTTACAAATCGAACCCAATGGCACATCAAAGGAAATATACACTATGACCAAGAGGGGTTTATTCCAGGCATGCCTGGATGCTTAAACACAAGAAAATCAATTAATGTAATGTACCACATTAACGAATTCAAAGGGAAAATTCACGTGATCATCTTAATTGATGCTGAAAAGGCATTTGACAAAATTCAGCCTCCTTTCTTGATTCAAAAAAAATAATTTCGAAATGTAGGAATCAAAGGAAACTTCTGTGCTAGGATAAAGGGCATATATGAAAACCCCACAGCCAACATCATGCTCAATGAGGAGAGACTGAAAGCTTTCCTTCTAAGATTGGGAACAAGGCAAGGATGCCCACTGTCACCACCATTATTCAACATTGTGCTCGAGGTTCTAATGAGAGCAAGTGAGGCAAGAAAAAGAAAGAAAAGACATTCAGATTGGAAGGAAGAAGTAAAACTCTCATCATTTGCAGATAACTTGATCCTCTATTTGGAAAATCCTGAGAAATCTACCAAAAAGCTACTTGAGCTAATAAAGTCAGCAAAGCAGTGGGATAGAAGATCAACATGCAAAAATCAGTAGTGTTTCTATACACTAAGAATGCACTTACTGAGGAGACAATTAAGAATAAAAATTCCATTTAAGAATAGCAACTAAAAGTATCAAGTACCTGTGAATAAAATTCACCAAATATGTAAAGGACTTGTACTCAGAAAAGTATAAAACATCACTAAAAGCAATCAAAGAAGACATAAATAGGTGGAAAGACATGTGTTCATGGATAAAAAGGCTAAGTGCCAGTAAGATGTCAATTCTACACAAATTGATCTACAGATTCAATGCAATATCAATCAAATATCAAAGCATTCTACTTTGCAGGATTGGAATAGTTACTGTATTTAGTTGGAAGGGAAAGGAGGCCTTGAACAGCCAAAACCATCTTGGACAGGAAGAATGAAGTCAGAAGACTCATACTTTCTGACTTTGAAGCTTATTATAAAGCCACAGTGGTCAAAACAGCATAGTACTGGCACAAAGATGGACATATTGATCAATGTAAATAAAGAACGGGTGGAGGGTAAGGGGTTTGGGATGTTTTGGATGTTCTTTTTTATTTATATTTTTAATTGTTTTTTGAGTAATGAAAATGTTCTTAAAATGATTGTGGTGATGAATACCCAAACATAGCATGACACTGTGAGCCATTGAGTGTATACTTTGGATGGATTATATGGTGTGTGAATATATCTCAATAAAATTGCATTAAGAAAAGAAAGTTGAAGGAACTCCAAAGTTGAATTACAAAATGGAAATAAATATTAAAGTATGCATTAACATAACAGAAAACATGGGGGGAAATACCATGCAAACAGTATCCTAACAATAAATGTGATAGGTATACTAAAATCAGAAAAATAACCTTTAAGTAAGAAATTGTTATGAAGAGTAAATAATGTCACTATATACTGATAAAAGGTCAACAGAAAAATAAATGTAACAATTATAAATATATTTATAATCCTAAAAGTAGAGCCTTAAAATATATGAAGCAAATATTGAAACAAATATTGATAGAAGAAATAGATGGTTTTACATTAATAGTAGGAAACTTACACACCACTTTCAATAATAGGTGGATCATCTAGATAGAAGATCAATAAAGAAATGCTTCAAAGATTTGGATGATGCTATAAACCAACTAGCTCTAAGAGACATATATAGAACACCCCATAACAGCAGAATGCACATTATCCTCTATGTCACATCTGTCTTTCTCCAAGGTAGATCATATGCTGCTTCCAAAAAAATGAGTCTTAAAACATTGAATAACACAATGTGTTTTTTGTAATGCCAAAGAAATGAAGCTAGAAATCATTAGCAGATGGATAACTGAAAATCCACAAATATCTGGAAATTAAACGAGTTGAAACATCAAATGAGTAAAAGAAGAAATCATAAGGGAAATTAGGAAATATCTTGAGGCAAATGAAAATGAAAATTCGATATATTAAAACTAATGGGATGCAGCAAAGGCAGTTCTTAGAGAAATCTTGTAGCTCTAAATGCTTACCTCAAAACAGAAGAAGGATGTCAAATCAAAGATTTAACCTTAAAACTCGGAGATGTGGAAAAACAATAGTAAATTAAAACAAAGTGAGCAGAAAGAAGGAAATAATAAAGATTAGAGAGGATATAATTGAAATGGAGAATATTTAAAAAATAGAGACAAGCAAAGAAGCCAAAAGTTGTTTCTTTGAAAAGATGCATAAATTCAACAAATATTCAGCTAGAATGATGCAAAAAAGAGAGGATGCATATACATAAAATTAGAAATGAAAGTGAAGCTATTACTACTGAACTCATTGAAATAAAAAAATATTATATATGAATACTATGAATAACTGTAAACCACCAAATTAGGTAATCTAGAATACATGGACAAATTCCTAGAAACACATAAATTACCAACAGTGACTCAAGATGAAATAGAAAATCTCAAGATACCAATAACAAGAGATTAAATCAGTAATAAACAGTTTCTGCCAAAGAAAACCACAGAAACAGATGGCTTCACTGGTGAATTTCACCAAACATTCCAAAAAGAATCAATACTGATCCTGCTTAAACTCTTCACAAATTTGCAGTGAAGGGAACACTACCTAGCTCATTCTATGAGACCAACGTCACTCTAACACCAAAGCAGATAGACTCCAGCATGAAGGAAAAGCACAGGCTAATTTCTTCTATGAATATAGATGCAAAAATACTCAGCAAAATACTAGTAACCTCAATGCAACAACACATTAAATGCATTACACTCCCAATCAAGTGGGATTTATTCCAGTCATGTAAGAATGGTTCAACATAAGAAAATAAATTAAGGTAGTAGACCACATTAATAGAATAAAGAAAAAGCAAAAGATCATCTTAATTGATGCAAAAAAGGCATTGGGCAAAATCCAACTCTTCCTAATAAAAGCAAGTAAAAAACTAGGCATAGAAAGAAATTTCCTCAACATGATAAAGGGCATACATGAAAAAGCCAGTGCTGTTAATCATATTCAATAGTGAAGAATGGAAAGTTTCACTCTGAGACAAGGAACAAGACAAGGATGCCTATTGTCACACTGTTATTCTACCATTGTACTGGTATTTCTAGCCTGAGCAATTAGGCAAGAAAAAAGAAATAAATGTCATCCAAGTTGGAAAGGAAGTAGTAAAACTTTTTCTGGTTGTTGACAACATTATCCTTTATATAGAAAATCCTGAAAAATCCTTAGCAAAGCTACTGGAGTTAAATAAATTCAGCCAAATGGTGAGGTACAAGATCATCACACAATAACTGTAAAGTTTCCATACACTAGCCATGAAAAATTTCAAGGGGAAATTACAAAAGTATTTACAATAGCAATTGCAATAATTAAATATACAGGAATAAATGTAACCAAAAATATAAATGACTTGTACTCAGAAAACTAACAAATTGCTGAAAGAAATTCAGGAAGACCTACACAAGTGGAAGAATATTCTGTTTTCATGGGTTGGAAGACAAAATATTGGAACTTTAAATGTTACTTCTATCTAAAGCAATTTTCAGATTCAACCTGATCTAACTTGCAACAGCCTTCATTACAGAAATGGAAAAGACAATTATCAATTGTATTTGGAGACTTCTGGGAAGGTGGCAGAATAGGATAAGCCAAGTAAACCCCCGCTCCAAGGAACAGCTAGAGAAATGCATAAAAATGAAGGGGATGGCGATTCCGGGGTGCAAATGACCTCAGAGGGTCATCTACACTACATAGAAAGGTCCTGGTTGAAAAAGTTGAGGAACTGAGATGGAGAGAACTGGAGACCATCCAGCTAGCGCAAAGACCCTAACACGTACTTATTCTAATGGAGGCCTGGATCTCTCAGGAGTCCATGGATAGGAAGGCGGGGACTAGGAAGTAAGTCAAGCTGCATTCCTTGAATGCACCGCACCATTGCAACCCTCCCCTTAGTGAAGCACCTCCCCACACACCACACATCCAAACCTCATGCCCTTGTGCCCCAAGCATCCCCACCCCATGCCCCCAGGACCCACACATCCTCACCTTGCCCACCTCTCCCCATGTATTTGCACATTGTATCCCACCTGCCCCTGCACCCATGCACCTGTGTGCCACCCCCTCGACCCCTGCACCACACACTCTTCTCCACACATACATGCCCCCCACCCCACTGTCCTACTCACATGGACACCCAAACCCTGCCCACAGTCAACCTCTCCCCACAGGCACTCACCTGCTCACCAGTGCCACAAGAACAACCCCCTTCCCACGTAAGCACACACCTATGCTCCAGAACCCCCACGTTTCCCATGCAGGCACACACTTGTGTCCTGTTCACGTCCACACCCATGAACTCATCCCCAACCTCCTTGACCCCTGCACCCCACTGCCCGACCTCGTGCATTTGCACACACACACCCAGGCCCTGCCTCTCCAACCTGCACACATGCACACCCTTCCCTCAACACCCCAGACTTGCCCACCTACAACTCCGCACCCTACACCCCCTATAGGTGCTCACTTGCACATTGCCACCACCACGAAGCCAATGTGTACACCTCCTACCTATGTACCACACACCCTCTTGCCACAGTGCCCCCACCCAGCACACACGCAATCACTAACCAAGACCCACACCCCACACAGGCACTCACATGCACACTTCCTGCCTGTCTTGGCACCTTGCACATGTCACAACACCCTGACCCACATCTCACCCCCATGACACAGGTAGGTGTGCCATGACCCCTGCACCCCAAAACTTGCACATGCAGACATTCACATTCCAAGCTCTCCTGTGCAAGTACACACTCACATCCAGTAACTCCACTACTCTCCTCCAACACCCACCCACTTGTGCACACATGGACCCAAACCCCATTCCATGTGCTCTAAACTTCATACGCCGAACCTCATGCTCTGACCTCCAAAACACCTGGCTCCATAATGCACCTATGCCCTATCCACAAACATGCCTGCACACAATCATGACACACTCCCTCACTCCCCACACCCTGACCTTCCTTACAACACCACACCCTGCATCCCACATACTCACAAAGCTCCCCTGATCTGCCTCCTGCTGCTCCCTGACCCCATATCCTCAATGCTATATCCTGTCCATGTGCTTCAAGGACTGAACTCAGCTGCACACTACCCTCATAGACCCCCTGCAACCACCAAACAACTCCCTGCACCCCACTTCACAGTACCGGGAACCAGCATAGTGCTCCTGCCCCATGTCTAGCCTTACTACATGCTCTTACAAGGCACCACTGCACCCTGCCCCGTGCTCTGCATCCTGCACCCTGCCTGCCCACAAATGCAAAACTGTAGACTATTGAGGGAAATAAAATTCCAAACTAATTTTATCAAGATAATTAATGCCTCAATGGCAACTGAAAATCACAAAGAATGTGAAGATACAGATAAACATAGACCAGTCTAATGACCAAATTAAAGCACAAGAGGAGAAAGGATGGAAAAAGATGTTCTGCACAAGTTGTAATTTATAAAAAGCAGGAGTAGCTATACTAATATCAGACAAAATAGACTTTAAATGTAAAGATATCATAAGAGACAAAGAAGGACACTACATATTAATTAAAGGGACAATTCTGCAAAAAGAAATAGCAATCATAAATGTTTATGCTCCCAATCAAGGCGCTCCAAAGTACATGAGACAGACATTGGCAAAACTGAAGGGAACGATAGATGTTTCAACAATAATAAGAGGTTTCAATACACTACTCTCCTCTATAGATAGAACAAGACAGAAGGTCAACAAAGAGATAGAGAAGTTAAACAGCTTGGTAAATGAATTAAACCTAACAAACATATATAGGACATTACACCCCAAAGCACCAGGATACATATTCTTCTTAGAACTCATGCAATAGTCTCCAGGATAGATCACATGTATGAGAACAAAACAGGTATTTACAAACTTAAAAACAGTAAAATTATTCAAAGCACTTTGATCACAATGGGATGAAGCTGGATATCAATAATGATCAAAGAATGAGAACTTTCACAAATATATGGAGATTAAATAACACACTCTTAAACAATCAGCTATCTGGAGATGAGTGAAAATGAAAATACAACATATAAGAACTTAAGGGATGTGACAAAGGCTGTGTTCTGATGGATATTTATTGCCTAAATGCCTATATCAAAAAACAAGAACTTTCTCAAGTTCTTCCAGCTCACATGGAGGAACTTGAGAAAGAACAGCAAGCTAACCCTAAAGCAAACAGAAGAAGAGGAATAAAAAGGATAAAAGCAGAATTAAATGAAAGGGAAAACTAAAGAACATTAGAAAGAATAAATAAAACAATAAAATTGATGGGTCACCAGCAAGTCTGACAAAGAAAACAAGAGAGAAGATGCAAATAAATAAAGTCAGAAATGAGAAACTGTGCACTACCACAGACCCTGAATAAATAAAAAAAATCATAAGAGGATACTATGAACAACTATGTGCCAACAAACCAGACAACGTAGATGAAATAGACAAATTCCTGGAAACACACGAACAAGCTACACTGACTCAGGAAGAAACAGAAGGTTTCAACAAACCAATCACAAGCAAAGAGATCCAATCAGTCATCAAAAATCCTCCTACAAAGAAAAGTCCAGGGACAGATGGCTTCACAGGGGAATTCTATCAAAGATTCCAAAAAGAACTAACCCTAATCCTGCTCAAAAGTTTCCAAAAAATTGAGGAAAAAAGAACTCTACCTAACTAATTTTATGAAGCTAATATTTTAATTAAAAAATTGGGTAATGATGCTCTAAGAAAGGAGAACTACTGGTAATCTCCCTAATGAATATAGATGCAAACATTCCCAATAAAATACCAGCAAATTGAATCCAACAACGCATTAAAAGAATTATATACCATGACCAATTAGGGCTTAGACCAGGATTGCAAGGATGGTTCAACACAAGAAAATTAATTAATGCAATACAGCACATTAACAAATTGAAAGGGAAAAATCACATGATAATCTCGATTGATGCTGAAAAACATTCAACAAAATTCAACATCCTTTTACAACAAAAACACTTCAAAAGGTAGGAATCAAAGGTAACTTACTCGATGTGATAAAGGGCATATATGAAAAACTGAGAGCCAGCATCATACTCAATATAGAGATATTGAATGCTTTCCCCTGCAGATCAGGAATAAGATAAAGATGCCCTCTGTTACCACTATTATTCAACATTGTACTAGAAATTCTAGCTAGAGCAATCAGGCAGGACAAAGAAATAAATGCATCCAAATTGGAAAGGAGGAAGTAAAAGTTTCATTATCTGCAGATGAAATGATACTATACTTGGAAAGTCTTGAGAAATCTACAACAAAGATACCTGAGCTAATAAATAAATTCAGAAAGATGGCAGGATATAAAATTAATGTGTAAAAATCAGTATGTTTTTGTGCACAATCAATGACCTAACTGAGGGAACAGTGAAGGAAAATTTTCATTCAAAATAGCAACTAAAAGAATGAAATACTTAAGAATGAACTCAACTAGGGGTGTAAAGGACTTGTACACAGAAAAATACATAACATTACTAAAAGAAATCAGAGAAGGTCTAACTAACCGAAAAAAACATTTCCTGCAAATGGATAGGAAGGTTAAATATAGTTAAGATGTCAATTCTACCCAAATTGATCTACAGATGCACTGCAGTACCAATCAACATTCCAACAACCTACTTTGAGAACTTGGGAAAGCTACTTACAAAATTCATCTGGAAGAGAAAGAGACCTCGAAGAACTAAATCCATTCTACAAAAGAAGAATGGAGTGGAAGGATCAACACTTCCTGACTATAAAATTTATTATAAAGCCACAGTGGTCAAAACAGCATGGTACTGGCACAAAGATAGGAGTATTGACCAATGAAATTGAATCTAGAGTGCTGAACTAGACCACCCATTCTATGGTCAGCTGATTTTTGACAAGGTCCCCAATCCATTGAACTGGGACAAAATAGTCTTTTCAATAAATGGGCATGGGAGAACTAGATATCAATGGCCAGAAGAATGAAAAGTGGACCCTTACCTTACACCTCGTACAAAAATTACCTCAAGGTGGATCAAACCACTAAATATAAGAACTAGCACCATAAAACTTCTAGAAGAAATATAAGGAAACATCTTCAAGACCTAATAATAAGAGGTAGCTTCCTAAGCTTTACACTGAAAGCACAAGCAAGAAAAGAAAAAAGTAGATAATTTGGAACTCCTCAAAATCAAATGCTTCTGCATCTCGAAAGACTTTGCTGAAAAGGTGAAGAGGCAGCCATCTCATTGGGAGTAAATATGTGGAAATCATTCTATGGACAATGGTTTGAAATCCTGTATACATAAAGAAATCATACAACTCAGCAACAAAAGAACAAACTACCCAATTATAAAATGGGTTCTTTCAAGGTCTCTTTCTCTTCCAGATGAATTTTGTAAGTAGTTTTCCCAAGTTCTAAAAGTAGGTTGTTGGAATGTTGATTGGTACTGCAGTGCATCTGTAGATCAATTTGGGTAGAATTGACATCTTAACTATATTTAACCTTCCTATCCATTTGCAGGAAATGTCCTGCCTGATTATGGGCTATGTTTAAAAGATATGTATAGGCATTTTTCTGAAGAGTAAATAGAGATGACTCTAAAGCACATGAAAAGATGCTCATTTTCATTAGCTATAAAGGAAATGCAGATCAAGACTACAATGAGATACGACCTCACGCCTATAACCATAGCTGCTATTAAACAAACAGGAAACTATAAATGTTGGAGAGAATGTGGAGTAATCGGGACACTTATGCACTGCTGGTGGGAATGTATGATGGCACAGCCACTATGGAAAACAGATTGGCGGTTCCTTAGGAAACTAAATATTGCCCTATGACCCAACAATAGCACTACTTGGTATATACCCAGAAGAGCTGAAAGCAATGATACAGACATTTGTACACCTATGTTGCATTATTCAGAATCACCAAATGATAGAAACATTCCAAATGCTCATCAACAGAAAAGAAGATTAACAAAATGTGGTATATGCATACATTGGAATATTATGCTGCAGTAAGATGAAATGACATTCTGAAGCACATGACAAGATGGATGAGCTTTGAGGACATAATGCTGAATGTAATAAGCCAGACACAAAAGGAGAGATATGGTATGACTTGACTTTTATGACCATGGTAAAGATAAAATCAGAGGTTTATAATAAAGAATACAGCAGAATTAGAGATACATAGATGCCAGATATGGGTAAATAGTCAGATAATGAGGCTGAACCCAATGTAAGGAATAAATAGAAGTGAAGGCAGTTCTCTAGTGGTTGATAAGTAACGTTACCATATTGAAGGTGGACAAGATTGAAAGGGATTGTATAGACCTTTGTGTCTCACTGATTAACACTAGAAATATAAATAAGTTCTTACAGGAACTACTTCAGAGGTATGATTCTTGTAGAAAGACTATTTAAGTCCAGGGTACAAGGGGAAAGCTGCTATTGCATGCTATGGGTTATGTCTAAAAGGAAAACATCAACAGTACCACAACAAAAGCAAGCATAAATAATGGAGGGAGGGACAAGAGTTAAGGGGAAGTTTGCATTTCCTATTTGGTGAGGGTGTGTTTATTGGCTATCTTTCTCTTGGGAACAATGAAATTATCTAAAATTGAGAATGTTGATGGACTGTGGGCTTTGGACATTATACATGATGCCTTATGAATGCAGGTGGCTGAAGTATGCACAGACTGAGAAGTAGGTTGGCAAAAAATGGTGTATCCATATGATTGAATACTGTGCTGCTACAAAGAGGAAGGAAGTTGTGAGACATGCAATGATGTCAGTTAACCTCTGGGCCATTTGGTGAAGCAAAATAAGCCTCAACAAAAGAGGTGAGAACAATTATTATATGATCTCCTTCAGTAAGTGCTTATAAGAAAACAGGGACCTAAATTGTAAGCTCTTATAGCAGGCACATTTAGTCAGTAGTGGTAATTATTATTTCTGTATTTTGAAAGGCTGTTTTACATATCTATAACCTGGTATTTAGATATAAGAATGAAGCCGATTAGGTCAGGATTAAGGTAATTCAGAACACAGGGGCAAGGAAGACATTGTCTATATTTAAAAGTGCACCTTCTCTTTGGGACCAAGGAAGAAAGGCTTATTTTCTCTGAAATCTAAATTTTCTCTAGCACATAATCTAACTCACCCTGTCTGGATAGCTCATTTGAACAACTGAAACACAAGGACCCCAGAAAAAGAATGAAGGCCTTTAATCTTATATAGCTTAATGTAATGCCTGGATATGTTCTGGCATATATTAAGCAGATATGTAAAAAGTATTGGCAACATTCTACAAAGCACCTAGGGCAATATACAAGATTTCACAAGGGTTCCATGCACTAGAGTAACTTTCCAGAAACTTACAACCTCCAGATAGGTCCCTGGTTCAGATAAGTCCTGAAACCTTGCTCAGTCTCTCCAGAACATCAGATAGTTCCCTCTCCCTACCCCATATTAGTGATAGGCCCTTCCAATAGCAAAAATTTAGAATTGCCATAACCCACACAACCCTAAAGAAAGGGATGGAAAGATCAAAGGTGATGGTGGAGTTATACAGAAAAGATAGGATTTAACAAGTGAATATGAATGCTGAATTATTATATTGATATCTTTTTTAGTATCCAATATTTTATTTTATTTTATTTTTATTTATTTATTTTTTTACATGGGCAGGCACCGGGAATCGAACCTGGGTCCTCGGGCATGGCAGGCAAGCACTCTTACCTGCTGAGCCACTGTGGCCCACCCTATCCAATATTTTAGAGCAGCTAGAAGTAAAAACCTAAAATTGTGAATTTGTAACCCATGTCAAAGTCTGAAATATATTCTACAACTAATTGTGGTGCTGTACTTTGAAATTTATAGCTTTTTTGTATATATGTTGTTTTTCACAAAAAAAGGAAGGAAAAAAGTCAATTGTGAACATAAAAAATATTTAAGCCCTCTACCCTCCTATATTCTGGAGCAGCTAGAAGGAAAAATAGGATAGGATCATATGGTAGCCCATGACAAACTCTGGGATCTGTCCAATACCACTTTTTGAAGAATGCTTTGAAACTATTGCTTTTTTATTTCTTTGCTTTGTATATATGTTATACTATACAATAAAAAACTAAAAAAAAAAAAACAGCTTTAGCTATATGAAACCATGTCAACCATTCACTTGTCATCTGATTGTTCCTGGCTGTCTCTTCCTAATCATCCTCTCTCCAGTCAGTTTTTAAGACCTGTGCATACTATTATTCTAATATATCCCTCTGCAATTCAAGACCTCTTACAAATTCATATTTAAGAGGAAAAGTGGTCTGGGTACTTTAAAAATTTACAATGGAGTTATTTAAAGCAACTTTCAGATAAATTACATGCATACCACACCTGCTGTACTGGTTTTAAAAGATGTATGGACCCTAGTAAAGCCATGTTTTAATCAAAATCCCATTTCATAATGGCAGAATAATCCCTATTTAATACTGTATGTTTGAAATTGTAATCAGATCATCTCCCTGGAGATGTGATTTAATCAAGAGTGGTTAAGCTAGATTAAGTGACTACATATCTCCACTCATTTGGGTAGGTCTTAATAAGTTTCTGGAGTCTATGAAAGTGGGAACATTTTGGAGAATAAGAGAGATTTGGAAAGAGCAGAGAATGCTACAGAACCATGAAACAGAGAGTCCACAAGCCAGCGGCCTTAGGAGATGAAAAAGGAAAATGCCTCTTGGGGAGCTTCATGAAACTGGAAGTCAGGAGAGAAAGCTACTAGATGATGCCATGTTCACTATGTGCCCTTCCAGCTGAGAGAGAAGCCCTGACTGTGTTCACCATGTGCCTTCTCACTTGAGAGAGAAACCCTGAACTTCATTGGCCTTCTTGAACCAAGGTCTCTTTCCCTGGATGAATGCCTTTGATTGGACATTTCTATAGACTTGTTTTAATTGGGACATTTTCTTGGCCTTAGAACTGTAAACTAGCAACTTATTAAATTCCCCTTTTTAAAAACCAGTCTGTTTCTGGTATATTGCATTCTGGCAGCTAGCAAACTAGAACACCTGCCATGGTCAATTTGGTGAAATCTCTTACTTATTAGAAGTAATGTTTTATTAAGATGGTCCAGAAGGGCCCTCTGTAGACAAAAGGAACTAGTATCTAATTATATCTGTAAGTATGGCATGAGATCACTTTTTCAAAATTAAAAATTATCTGACATTTTCCAAAATTTAATTTGTTTACTTCAGATTACATCTACAGCAATTTAATTGATTTTTGTAATGTCAGTAATTCAAACTGATGTACTATGAGAAAATAAGAAGACCCAAAAGAGTATTACTAATGTTTTCCTGTAGTGGCATATGATTTAAAATATTGTAAGATCAGAGTCATTTTGCTGGCCACCGATTGTATAGAATTTGTAGACTTAATCCTAAATCTATTCATGTGCTAAAGATTACCATTACAAGATCCTAAATGCCAAAATTCCCTGCAGATATCCCTGTGACCACCTTTTGTATGTTGAAGTGTAATGCAGAGAAATGGATTCATATTCATTATAACATTTCATTCATTCCACTTGATTGTCATAAAGCATATGGATCTACCCTCAATCCATATGCATTATAGACTATCTACATCCAATCTTTTAACAGAGACCACAACCTCAATGTCTCTCTGGGCAGCTTTATCAACAGCTTGTCTGAAATGATGCTGTTGATGGAAGATTAATTGTTTTAAGATGCCAAATCAAATGCCTTTTATACATTCCTTCAGTTCTTTTCCTCAAACCAGCCGGAGCTAACCTATTCAGACATTATTAACTTTCTAAAATTTGGAGTCATTTTGATTGTGTTCCATTACTCTTTCAACTTCTATCAAAGGACACTATACTAAAAAGACAAATGAACTGTACTACTACATTTTTAAAAAGTGGTTGATGACGTCCATCATATCACTCAATGCTCCCATACAAAATTCTATGTAAAAAACAGGTATGTGCATGTATATGTGTGAGCGTGCGTGCGTGCGTGTGTGTGTGTGTGTGTGAGAGAGAGAGAGAGAGAGAGAGAGAGAGACAGAGAGAGAGGAATAAAGGAGAGAAATGGATTGTTAGGAGAAATCAGATTAGACAGGCAGTTGTTTAACCCAAGAAATCAGTTTCGATTATGTGAACTTATAAATCTATTTGAATCTTATGTTTTTTCTTCAGATATCAAGTTTATTTCAGCAATTATATTATCTCTTTGGTCATTATTTTCTACTGCTACTTATATTGTGCTAATACTTCATTATATAGTTTTGCTGTATTTGACCTTAAAATTATTGTGGAAATGAGTTATATAAAAATAAATCAAAAGTGTATATGAAGGGAATACTCAATAAAGATACACCCTGTGAAATTCATGTTCTTAGCAAGTTATCAATATCAATTTTTACACTATTCAGTGGAAATTAAACTGCTATTATCTAAGACAAAAGCAAACAAACAAAAAACAACAGAGGAGACACAAACTTTGTAACAACAAATAAAAGATGTAAAAGATGTTCATACAATTCTATTAAATAAAATCAATGGGTTAGCTAATGATATAAAGGAGATGAAGAAGACACCAGAAGAGCATAAAGAAGACTATGAAAGAATAAATAGAAAAATAGCAGCTATCACAGAGATTAAAGACACTGTAGACCAAATGAAAATATACTGGAGATGCAGAACAGCAGATTTGAAGAGGCTTAAGAAAGAATAAATGAACTGGAAGACAGGACAATAGATTTCGAACTAGCACAAAAGAATAAATGGCAAAACAGATGGAGAAATTGGAATTAGATCTCAAGAAAATGATGGACAATAGGATACATTCAAATATAAGAATTATTGGTGTCCCAGAAAGAAAAGAGAAGAGTAAAGGTCTAGGAAGATTAGGTGAAAAGATAATTGGGAAAATGTCCCAGCCCTTATAAAAGACAAATATGCAAGTCAAATAAGTCCAATGAACCCCAAATAGAATAAATCCAAATATGCCTACTTCAAGATGCATACCAATCAGTCTGCCAAATGTTGAAGACAACCAGAAAATCCTGAAAGCAAGAAAAGAAAAGCCATCTACTACATACAAGGGAAACCATATAAGACTGAGTTTGGACTAATCAACAGGCACTATGGAGGTGAGAAGGCAGTGGCATGATATATTTAAGAGACTGAAAGACAAAGTCTTCCAGATAAGAATTCTACACCCAGCCATATTGTCCTTCAAAAGTTAGGGAGTGTTTCAAACTTTTACAGACAAACAAATGCTGAGTGAATCTGTCAATAAGAGACTGCACCTACAAGAAATATAAAAGGGAGTTCTGTCAGCTGAAAAAAAAGGCAGGAGAGGGAGGTCTGCACAGGGGTACAGAACTGGAAAATATCAGTAAGGGTAACTTAAAGGGTAAAAAGAGAAAGAGGAAAAAGAATATGCAAATAAAATCCAAAGAATAAGATAGTGGATTTAAGAAATGCCTTTACAGTAATAACTTTGAATGTTAATGGACTAAACTCACCAATTCAAAGATACAGATTGGCATAATCGATTAAGATATATGATCCATCTATATGCTGCTTACAAGAAACAAATCTTAGACCCTTTCACTTTCAATAGATTGAAAGTGAAAGTATGGAAAAAGATGTTACATATAAGTTGCAACCAAAAGAAAGGAGGAGTAGCTATACTAATATTAGACAAAATACAGAGAAATTTATTGACCCAAATGTCTATATTAAAAAAGAAAAAAGAGCAAACAAGAGAGGGTTTAACTGCTCACCTGGAGGAAATATAGAAAGAACAGAAAACTAACCACAAAGCAAATAGAAGAAGAGAAATAACAAAGATTAAAGCAGAATTGAATCAATTGGAGAATGAAAGAACAATAGAAAGGATCAGTAAAACAAAAAGTTGATTTTACTGATATGTACATTTAATTTAAATGTAAAGAAGTCATAAGAAACAAAGAAGGGCCCTACACATTAATAAAAGGGACAATTCACCAAGATGCTCCTAATCAAGGAGCTCCAAAGTACATGAGGCAACATATGCAAAACTGAAGAGAGTGATAAATGCTTCAACAATAATAGTGGCAGACTTCAATGCAGCACTCTCCTCTTTAGATAGAAAAACAAAACCGAGGATCAACAAGGAAATAGAGAACTTTAACAATTTGAATACTGAAGTAGACCTGACAGACATATATAGATTGTTACACTCCAAAACACCAGGATATACATTCTTCTCTAGTGCTCATGGAACATTCTCAAGGGTAAATCATATGCTGGGGCACAAAACAGGTCTTTATAAATTTAAAGACATTGAAATTATTTAAAGCATTTTCTTTGATCACAATGAAATGAAGTTGGAAATCAATAACCACCAAAGAATGAAAACTCACAAATATATGGAGATTTTAATAACTTTAAACAACCATTAAGTCAAAGAATACATTGCTAGAGAAATCAGTAACTATCTAGAAATGCATGAAAATGAGAATATGTATTTTCAGAACTCATGGGATATTGCAAAGGCAGCAATATCTGAGAGAGAATTTTATTGCCCTAAATGCCTCTACTGAAAAGGAAGGAAGAGCAGAAATTGAGGACTTAATTGCCCACCTGGAGGAACTATAGAAATAACAGCAAATTAACCCCAAAGCAAAACAGAAGAAGAGAAATAACAAAGATTACAGCAGAATTAAATCAATTGGAGAACAAATGAACAATAGAAAGAATCAATACAACTGAAGGTTGGTTCATTGAAGAAATCAATAAAATCGAAGGACCACTGACTAGGCAGACAAAGAAGAAAAGAGAATGGATGCAATAAACAAAATCAGAAATGAGATGACAGTTGTTACCATGGAACATGAAAAAATAAAAATAATCATAATAGGATACTATGAAGAACTATACACCAACAAACTAGACAATTTAGATGAAATGGACAAATTCTGAGAAATACGTGAACAAGCTACACTGACTTGAGAAGAAATAGAAGATCTCAACAAATCAATCACAAGTAAAGAAATTCAATCAGTCATCAAAAATCTTCCTACAAAAAAAAAAAAGCCCAGGGCAAAGATGGCTTCACAGAGAATTTTATCATTTCAAGCACTCTAAACATTTCAAAAAGAATGAACACCAATCCTACTCAAACTCTTCCAAAAAATTTGAGGAAAAAGGAACACTACCTAACTCATTTTATGAAGCTAACATCACTTTAATTCCAAAACTGGGTAAAGATGCTATAAGAAAAGAAATCACAGACCAATCTCTTTGATGAACATAGATGCAAAATTTCTCAACAAAATATTAGCAAATTGAATTCAACGCATATTAAAAGAATTATACCCTATGACCAATTGGGGTTTATACCAGGAATGCAAGGATGGTTCAACACAAATCATTCAGTGTAATACAGCCTAGTAAGTAACAAATCAAAAGGGAAAAATCACATGATCATCTCAATTGATGTTGAAAAAACCTTCAACAAAATTTAAAATCCTGTTTTGATAAAAACACTTCAAAAGGTTGGACTCAAAGGTAGTGTCTCCGTTATAATAAAGGGCATATATGAAAAACCCATGGCCAGCATTATACTCAATGGTGAGAGACTGAAAGCCTTCTCCCAAAGGTTGGGAATGAGACAGGGATGTTTATCTTTTTTTTTTTTTTTTTGGTCACTCCTGTTTTTCAACATTGAACTAGAAGTTCTAGCTAGAGCAATCAGGCAGGAAAAAGAAATAAAAAGCACCAAAATCAGAAAGGAAGAAGTAAAACTTTCATTATTTGCAGATGATATTATACTATACTTGGAAAATCCTAAGAAATATATGACAAAGTTTTTTGAGCTAATAAACAAATTCAGCAAAGTAGTGGGATATGAGATTAATATGCAAAAAATCAGTAATATTTCTATACATAAATAATGGCTTAACTGAAGAGGCAACTAATGAAAAAACTCCACTCAAAATAGGAACTAAAAGATCCAAGTATCTAGGAATAAACTTAACTAAGTATGTAAAGGACCTGTACACAGAAAGCTACGTAACATTGCTAAAAGAAATCAAAGAAGATCTAAATAGGTGGAAAAATGTTCCCTGCTCATGAATAGGAAAGTTAAATGTAATTAACATATCACTACTATGCAAAACTCAATGCAATACCAATCAAAATTACAACAACCTTCTTTGCAGAATTGGCAAAACTATCAAATTCATTTGGAAAGGAAAGAAACCTCAAATAGGTAAAAATAGCCAAAAAAGAAAAATGAAACTGTGGGATTAACACTGACTGATTTTAAAGCTTATTATAAAGCTATAGTGGTCAAAAGAGCAAGATATTGGCACAAAAATAGAAGGATTGACCAAGGGTGCAAGGGTAGTTCAGTGGTAGAATTCTCAAGTGCCATGTGGGAGATTCGGGTTCGATTCCCAACCCATGCACTTCCCCAAAACACAATCAAACAAGCAAACAAAAGAAAGAAAAGAAAACAAAAACAAACTGAACAAATTGTATTGCAATAACGGGATACTCACATGGTAAAAGAATGAAATGTGAGCCCTGTAAAGCATACAAAAAAAAGGATTGACCAATGCAATTAACTTGAGAGTGTGGAAACTGACCACCAAATCTAAGGTCAAATGTTCTTTGCCAAGGCACCCAAATCCACTGAACTGGGATAAACTAAACTTTTTAAAAAATGGGCATGGGAGTACTGATATCAATAAGCAAAAGAATGAAAGAGGACCCTTACCCATTTCCTATATAAAAATTAAATCAAAGTGGATCAAAGACCTACATATAAGAACGAGTACCATAAAACTTCTAGAAGAAAATATAGGGAAACGATCTTAAAGACTATTAACAGGAGGTAGCTTCCTAAACTTGACACGCAAAGCACAAGTAATGAAATAAAAAATAGATAAATGAGAACTTAAAATCAAATGCTTTTCGGCAGTGCGACCCGTGGCTCAGTGGCAGAATTCTCACCTGTCACGCAGGAGACCTGATTTGATTCCTGGTGCCTCCCCATGCAAAACAGCAATAACAAATGCTTTTGTGCCTCAGAAGACTGTTTAAAAGGTGAGGAGGCAGCCAACTCAATGGGAAAAAATATTTGGAAATCACATTTTGGATCAAGATTTGAAATCCTGTATACATAAAGAAATCATACAACGCAACAACAAAAGGACAAACAAACAACCTAATTATAAAATGGGCTGAAGAGCAAATGCAGGTGTGAAAAAAGCATGTGAAGAAATGCCATTTTCATTAGCTATAAATAAAATGCAGATCAAGACTATAATGAGATACTACCTCACACTCATAAGAATGGCTGCTATTAAACAAACAGGAAAGTACAAATGTTGAGGATGATGTGGAGAAATTGGGATACTTCTGTACAGCTGATGGGAATATACAGCTGCTATGCAAGGCAGTTTGGTGGTTCCTTAGAAAACTAAATATCAAGTTGTACTATGACCTGGCAATACCACTACTCCGTATATACCCAGAAGAGCTGAAAGCAGTGACACTAACAGACATTTGCACCCTGATATTCATAGCAGCTTTGTTTACAATTGCCAAAACCTAGAAAAAATCCATGTGCCCATCAACAGAAGGGTGGATAAACAAACTGTAGTATATACATACAATGGAATATTATGCAGCAGTAAAACAGAATGACATACTGAAGTATATTACAACAGGGATGAACCTTGAAGGCATAATACCGAGTGAAATAAGCCAGACACAAAAGATATATACTAGATGATTTCACCTTTATGATCTTGGTAAAGGTAAACCCAGAAGCTTATAATACAGAATATAGGGGACCTAGAGGTATATGGAAGCTAGATCTGGGGGAATGGTTAGCTAATAATGTTGAATTTAAATATAAGGAATGGATAGACATGAAGGCAGTTCATTAATGGGTCTATAAGTAATATTGCCATATCGGAGGTGAACATGATTGAAAGGAATTGCATAGAGCCAGGCATCCCACCAATTAACAATAAAAATAGAAGTGATTTCCTGCATGATCGACTTCAAAGGTATGAATCTTGTACAAAGAGTTTATAATATATGGGTATAGGGGGAAAACTACTATTGCATGCTATGAGCTATGTTTAATGGAAAGACATCAACAGTACCTCAGCAATACCAACTGTAAATAATGAAAGGAAGGACAAGTATTAAGGGTAGGTTTGGATTTTCTTTTTGGTGAAAGTATGTTTATCAGTTATTTTTCTCTTGGGAGCAATGTCTAAAATTGAGAGTGTTGACTGTATCACTAAGTGAGGATAATGTGAGACATGGACTATTGACTTTGGACATTATACATGATGCCCAATGGATGGAGGTGGCTGAAAAATACATTGAGATGTAGAATGGTGAACTGTGGTGTATACATATGATTTAATATCGTGTTGCTACAGAAAGGAATGAAGTCGTGAGGCATGAAACATTATGAATGAACCTGTGGAACTTTATGTGATGCAAAATAAGCCAGATACAAAAAAGCAAAGATTGTGTGGTCTCATTTAGAAAATACTTATAAGAAAATCGGGGCCTAGATTGTAAGCTCTTATAGCAGTCACATTTAACCTGGAGCTGTAATTCTTATATCTAGATTTTGAGCTGCTGTGCTATATATGTATAATCTAGTATTTTCCTGAAACTGTGGGTAGCAAAGTTACCCAAAAGCTCAAAGTAAGAGTTCCACAATTCTGAAGGTCAGCATTACGACATACAACAACTGTTAAAAAATTGAAAAAGATCAGTTTTCATTAGATATAAGAACAAAGCTGTTCCAGAATACTATTTAAATCAGAATACTAGGGTACTGAGGACATTGTCTGTATTTTAGAACTTTACCTACTCTATGAGACCAAAAGAAGAGATGTGTATTGTGTCCAAAATTTAAATTTTCTGTAGCACATAATCTAATTCAACCAGTCTGTACAGAGCATTTAAACATCCCAAACACAGGGACCCCAGAAAGGGAATGAGGGCTTGTAATTATGTACAGCTTAACATAATGCCCGGATACATTCCAGACTATGTTCAGCAGATAATTAAAAAGTATTAGTAAAGTCACTGGAGGGATGGGAGAAAAAATATGGAACTATTAAACTTCACCACTGGGGAAATCCTTGTTACTGTATCATACATTAGGGACTCTTATACAAGTTTCAACTATATATTGCTATTTATCATGGTTTTCCAAACTCCAATCAATCAAAACCATTCCTACCAGCCCTGAAGAGCACTAAGGCTTTATCTGAGATTCACCAAAGGTTCTATGCACTATGATTACTTTTCAGACACTTACAAACTCCAGATGGGTTTCTAGGCCAAATAAGTCCTGAATTTCTGAGGGGCCAGCCTCTCCAGAACATCTGCTAGTTCTATCCCCCTATTCCATATTATCAATAGCCCTTTCCAACATGAAAAAGTTAAAATGGGCATAACCCAAATATCCATAAAGGTTGAGAGAAAGATCAAAGGAGAAGGTGGAGTTATAAAAGAGAAGATAGGATTTAAGAAATGAAGATGACTACTAAATTATTATATTGATAATTTTTTAGTCTCCAGTGTATTGAAGCAACCAATTTTTTCTTTTTAGAAATTTTTTCTTTCTAGAAAAATCTAAAATTGTGGAACTGTAACCCATACCGAACTCTGAAATCTGTTCTATAACTAATTGTTGTGGTGTGCTTTGAAATTTATTGCTTTTTTGTGTTACTTTTCAAACTAAAAAAATAACAAATTATATATATTTATATAGATATATAAATGTAAGGGACATCATATAAACAAATCCATCTGGAAAAAGTAAAACAAAGTTGAAGGATGCACACTTCCCCATTTTAAAAATTACAAACTGTAGTAATCAAAGCAGCATGGAACTGGCACAAAGACAAACCTATGAAGTTGAATTGAGAGTTCAGAAAATAGACCCTCAAATGTACAGTGAATTGATTTTTGACACGGTTGCCAAGTCTAGTCAGTGGAGCAAGAAGTCGCTTCAATAAATTCTGCTGGTAAAACTGGGTAATAAATATTCATATGTAAAAGAATGAAGTTGGATCCCATCTCACACCATAGGCAAAAATTTACTCAAAATGTATCAAAGATCTAAATATAAGAACTGAAACTATAAAACTCCCAGGTGAAAATATAGGAAAGTATCTTCAGGAACTTGTGAAAGGCAGTCATTTCTTAAACTGTACACCAAAATCATGGGCAACAAAAGAAAATAATAGATAAATGCGACATCATCAAAATTGAAAACTTTCTGTATCAAAGGACTTCATCATGAAAGTAAAAGACAACCTACAGAATGAGAGAACATATTTTGAAGCCGAACATCATAAGGGCTTAATATTGAGAATTTATAAAGAAATTCTACAACCCAACTACAAAATGACAAACAACCCAATTAAAAAATCGGCAAGACTTAATAGACGTTTCTCCAAAGAAGATAAACAAATGGCCAATAAACACATGGAAAGATGCTCAAAAGCATTAGATATTAGGGAAATGTGAATTAAAGCCATAATGAGATAACATTTCTCATTCACTAAAGTGGCTATGTTCCTATTTCAACACATATTTTCTTATTTCCTAACAAATGTTCCTATTTCAACACATACTTTCCACCACTAGTTATTTTATGTTAGTTGACTATCGAACTCTGACAGGCTCAAGGCACTGTTGTGATCTTCCCAAGCACCTCTTAGGGAGGTAGCTCAGTTACTCTAGTTGAGGCCCAAACATCTCTAGACCCCTTCTCCTAGAGGCAGCTTAAAATATTTCCAAGAGGGAAATGAAGTCTCAGTTTCATGAACTCTAGCCCCTTTTCAAATGCAAACTTGAAGACAAAACCACATCTTCCTTTCTCTACACCATCGGACCCTGGGGAAACCCACTTGCACAAGCTTGTCAAACCTTAAATTCTCTCTAAGGGCCTGAGTTTACCCTCCCTGCTAACCTACCACAATCCACTACCCAAAGTGATGCTCCCTGGGTGTTAGAGGAGACTGCAGCATCTCCCCATTACACGCGCGGTTTGAAGGTTCTGGTGTTCTTGCGTTGGAGAACTCAAAGACTACTGCCATGCTCGTCACTATCCAGGAGACCCCCACTTGGGCCCCCCCAAAATTTTTAATGTCCCCTCCCCCTTCTCCGACTGATACCTGCCTCATTCTCTCTGTGTAACCAAGAAAAACAACAACAGCAAACTTGTGCGAACACTTTCGTGACGAGCCCTCTCTGTTGACAGCCGCCTGGGTCGCGGATACCGAACAGGGTGCATTCAGCTCATTAATCAAAACATGCGTCCGTCCCTCCAGTTGCCCCTAGTGTTCGCAGCTCCCTCCAGGTTCCCTATGCTGCAGTTCCTAGCCTTCCCTTTCGGAACGGGTGCAGAAGAGAAACAGGGAACAAGAGAAAGGGCGGGGGATGAAGAAAGAAGGTTGTGGGGGCGTGGTTCAGGGTTGGCATAAGAAGAACCCATAGATCCGGGCTTTCAGTTGAGCAGGAGCGGGGAGGGCAAGACAAGGAAAAACAGAGAAAGGAGGGGGCCAACTCCACAGTCTCCTGAGCCTGGTTAGACAAGGCGGGGGTTTGACGGAGGCTCCTGATTGGCTCCCGCGCGGGCCTCTTGAATTTCTAAGTACAGCTGCAGCAGGCTTTATTGCATCAGCTCTGACCGCTAGTAGCAGCGCTGGGCTCCAACCTGCAGGCAGCGCTGGCCGGCTTTGTACTTGCGGACTCACGAAGTGATGGAAGGTAGCAGAAATTAAGAGCCGGATTTAGCAGAGGAGGAGCAGTGGTGGGGCGGTGCTTGGCACTATCTTGGGTTCAAAGCCAGCGCTGCATGCGAGCCCCAGGCAGCATAGCGTTCGGAGCAAGCAGCATTTGCATGCTCAGCGCAAGGCTGCCCAGCTGAGCTCCACGCACTTGCCCTCCCCGAACTGGTCCAATCCTCTTAACTTCCTTTCTGGCAGCTCTCCGCTCTCCACCTGCCTCCACCCCACTTCCTAGCAGCTTGGAGAGCTCTCTTTCCGCTCAGAGGCCCCGGGCACAAAGCGGAGCTCACCCAGCGCTCTTTCGAGCCCCCTCAACCCCGTCCTCTTCCTACCACAGGCTAGTTTAAGGACTAATCTAACTGGCGATCACAGAATCTGTCTGTAGGACTTTCCCGAATCCCTGCACCTTGAGCTACAGGGACAAACTGACCCCCACGACGCTCTGGGCTTGCAGAGCAGCTTTGTTGACCTGATCATCTCCACCGCCTTGTAGGTGCTGCGGACCATGTCCAAAGTGGCGTCCGCGGTGGACCCAGCTGGCGGCGCCAACGTGCTCTCGATAATCGACCATATCCAGAACACGGGTGACCTGGCTGACACATCGGAACTCTTGGTCTCGGAAATGTTTCAGGATGAGCAGGTGCAGTTCTAGCTTGCGGTAAGGGACACCATAGTAGTCTTTGCTGCCATGTTAGGCAACGGGATTTTAAACTATGTGGATATGAAGTGCAAGACAGTGCACGCCACCACTGGCCTCTTCGTTGTCAACATCTCTGTGACCAACATGATGCTAGCACTTCTAAGCGTCCCCTTCACCCTTGTAAGCTAAGCGCTGAGTAGGAAGACCCTGAGAGCAGGCGTTAAGAGTAAAAACACAACTTTGCACTTGTGCTGGAGAGAAGCGTGTCGTGGGAGCAAGCGCTGGAGCTGTTTTGGTTGATTTGAACAACGTCTGCTTACAGACAGGAATGGCTGACAGACATTTCGAAGTTTTTACATACTGGGGGAAAACTGAGATAGGTACGATGGTAGTTGTGTTGTTGAGGTAGTTTCCTGCCGAGTTAGTCTTCTGTCTTGGTAGAAGTTGTGCATCACTAACAATGGAGACTTGTTGCTAGTGAGATCTATACTGGTGTGTGAGTGCCAGCTTTGTCACAGACAAAGTTTCCCCATCTTTCAAATGTGGTTCTTGGACTTGAAGATAGTTAACAGCTCTTGTGATCTGGGTCTTGTCTCCAAGCCAGACTTTTTGTGAGCCAGGAGCTGAGAAGAGCATGAAGACTACAGTGTAGAAATGTTTCTTTGTTTTCTGAGACAATAATGTCAGCAATTCAGTGAAGGAAGGGAGCTTTTATTTGTGTTTTCAGACTTCCTAGAGGGGAGGACCCAATACTGAGTCCCTGTGCCTCACTATACCCTCTCTCATGCAGTTACACTGTCTGCATAATTATATGGCGGTTGGAAAGCTGACATACCATCTCAGTTGCTTTGCCCAGTACTCTGGTGCTTATGTAACTATAATGAACATGGCTGTTATTTACCTGGAAAGACATCAGGTATGTGTTTCCCTGGGCTCTTGAGGTCTTAGAAAGGAGTAGTTTCCTCTCTTAGGTAGATGCAGGCAAATAATCTAAAGCACAAATAATCTTCTTTGTGTTCCTTGGGGCAATATATGTGAATGCATATGTATAATTAGAGGGGATAGCAGGATGGAAAAATAGAGACCCTCATGAAATCTAATCTTACAAAAATGCCACCATTTCTGATGTGGTGTTATGGGAACAGAGATGTTGCGATGAAAAAATGCTAAAATTGTGCCCCCCTTCCTTTGGAAAACATTTATTATTTGCTGTATTTAAGGGCCAGCTAGGAAAGAAAGGGGGGAGGGATGAGTCAGAGGTGGGGGTGGCTTCAGGGCTGTTGGTGGGTTGAGTCTTGGAAGTGGGGGTGAAGTCTTTGAGTGAGGGTGGAGGAAATGAAGGGGGACAGAATGCACTGAGTTTAAGAGAAGGGAGCTGGAAGGAAGGCTGGAAGTAATTTTAAAACAAGGAGGTGGAGTGGAGGTTGGGAAGTGGAGAGGGGTTACATAGTTAATAGGTTTTGGAGTAAGCTAGAAAATGGGATTGGGATGGTGTTTTAGTTCATAAACTGCTAGAATGCAATATACCAGAAATGAAATGGCTTTTAAAAATGGAATTTATTAAGTTGCAAGTTTACAGTTGTAAGGTGTGAAAATGTTCAAATTTAGGCATTGAGGGAAATGAAGTTTCTTTCTCAGCTGGGAAGGCACATAACAATGTCTGCTAGTTTTCTCTCCTCACTTCATAAAGGTTCTCTGGGGGCACTTTCCTTCTGCATCTTTAAAGGTCTCTGGTTGTACGGCTCTGTAGCCACTAAAACTTTTTCTGAAATGATTCCCTCCTAAACGGCTCCAGTAAACAACCCCACCTTGAATGGGTGGAGACACATCTCCATGGAAACCATCCAATCAAAAGTTACCACACACAATTGGGTGTGTCGCATCAATGTGAAATAATCAGAAAGATCCCATCCAGCAATACTGAAAGCAGATTAAAGGACATAGCTTTTCTGGGGTACATAATAGCTTCAAACTGCCATAGATGAGTACAGAGGGAGGTTGAAGGGGTTGTAACTGAAGCCTCATGAGAGGCTCATGGAGAGATCTAGATGGTAAAAAATGAAGGGAAATATGAGGGCCCATTAAGGGATCAAGATAGAAAGGATTGGAAGGAGAAGGGAACAGGGCATGAAGGGAGTCAGTTGGAAGGAGAGATTTAGGGATGTGGCATGCTTACCCATTCATATATGATAGTAGAAAAATGTTACTCTGGAATGCCCATCCCCGTTCTCCACCGAACTCCCTACTAAGAAACAGACACCTTGATGTCCACTGGAGTTCCTGCCTTCCCACTGAAATATTTCTCTCTAGACTGGCCAATTTTGTTTTTTCATCAAGCCAAATGTCACTCACCTATCAAATGAACTAGTATCCAAAGCACATTACTTACACCTCTCTCCTCCACCCACACACCCTAGTATTTGCACCTTTGCACTGGTATTATCAGTTGATGAATGATTAATAAGTAATCCTGATGTGAGTTTTTGAATTCAACTGAAGTACATTCCCTTTCAGGTGATGCTGTATCCCCCGAAGTCCTAGATGGCTCCAATGCAAGTCAATTTCTGTCTCATTGTCATCTAGAATGTGAGTACATGTACTTCTTTGCCACATGCCATTTACTGGAAATGATATGAAGTGGATATTGAATAAGAGGAAAACAGGTTGGCCAGTGTTTGGATTTATAACAGTCCATGACCTTGGGGGCCATATGGAATAACTCATTGATGGAAGCTGGAGCATCACATTTCTCTCTCTATATATATATATATACTAAAATAAGGTTCTCTAAATTGGACATTATGATAAGAGTAGCTTTGAAATCTCATGGCAGTGGACTGCTAGACATATCCTCTTTTAGTTTGGGGCCATGGTTTCTCTAAATGTCACATGATAGGGCTGAACTACATGAATTCTAAAGCTCCCTGATTTATAACTAGTCTTCTGGCTCAATGGAGCCACAAAGATTATATATTCCTCTCTCCTAACACCCAACTGCTGTATAACAGCTGGATAAGGGATGTAGAGAAAAGGCAAATAAAGTTGATATTTCTCTTTCTCCATCTGGCTCACACCCTAGAAACATTACTGAAGGAACTTCCTGCCTCCTCAATTTCCAGTATACTTCAAAATCCACCTGGAATTACCTTGATCTAAGCACCATTTTGTTCTTCATCTTGCCATTGATGGTGCTTATGGTTGTCTGTTGTCATTATGACCAAAAAGATGTTGGTGACAATGGTGCCTGTCTACGTGAGCTGCTGGCTAGCACTCAACCTCTACCTGGTGCTACTATCCAGTGACTCCATCTCAAGCCACAATCGTCTTTACTTCTTCTTCCACTGGTTGTCAATCAGAAGTTCCTGCTACAACCCTTACCTCTACTCTTGACTCAGTGACAGCTTCCAAATTGAGGTTCAGAAGGCCTTCATGGAAATTCAAAAGAAATGTCTATAACATCAGCCATCTGAAGAGGGTGCAGTACCTAGCCAGCGATCTGAGTGACTCCCAATTCTCGTGTGCCCAACTTCCTCCAATTCAAAGATTTTTGTGAGCTACCCAGTCCCCCTCCCTTCCTGGAGGTGGAAATCTCCTTTCTCTGTTCACCAGTCCCTAAAATTTAAGCTGCCCAGAGTGTGATATGTTATCTATCCTCAAAATCTCTGAGATAAGGTGGAACCAAAATAATCAGGATTCATTCATTTATTATGAGGGGTAGTAGAGGGCAGAGGTCAGTTCTTAGGGGATGGGAGCCATATGAATCACCACATAAGTCT
Source organism: Tamandua tetradactyla (assembly GCF_023851605.1). NCBI lineage: Eukaryota > Metazoa > Chordata > Mammalia > Pilosa > Myrmecophagidae > Tamandua > Tamandua tetradactyla. Next base: position 106,780,541 of record NC_135353.1, on the reverse strand, counting down.
CGTTCACTCTTGCCTCATTTCCTTTTCTCTGCATTTTCTCTTATTCCTGTTCCCTGCATTTTTCTCTCTCCCAACTGTGAATAAACTGAAGGTAGTAGTCTTCAGGTTTATCATTGATACTGTTTCATCACTCAAAAGAACCCCATCCTGAGTTGGGGTTTCCTGCACTCCATCTCTGATGCTGGCTACTGTCTCCTTCTACATTCTTTGAGTACCCACCTGGCCATGACACTTGTTCTCTGACATCACAGCCCTTTTCTCAGGAGCTGCAAGAAACTCCAGAGGTTCTTATTAGTATTTTATTTATATTGTCAAGAGGCCAAACTCTCTATTGTGCCAAAAATATTTCAAGGACAATTCTAGAAGAGAAAGTCATAGTTCCTGAAATTTAATTGGGTGCTCTGGGAGCTCAAAGCATCTGATAGAAATGCAAGTAGTTACATCTTATCTCCTTGTGGCAGAGTGAGAGTGAGAAATACTGCAGAGGAAAAAAAGAGGCAGTTAAATGACTCACCTGGAGTCATTTGGGTTATTTCTCAAGGTTTCTCGTAATTTAGTGATAGCTTCCTTTTGAATGCAGTGACAATTTGAGTGCCCAAGATGGCACTGGAAAATCCTCCCCATTTCCTGGCCCTATGGTTAGACTGATACGTTATATCATGTGAACTTGTCCTGTCTAGTTTTACCTTTCTTTTGCAAAACCAGAGAGAAAAAAATCTGTAATGGGCTCACTGTTGTTTTAATTGTTGCCATCTCTCTAGCCTATGATGATTTCAACTCAGCAAGAGAGATGAAGAGGAAGTAATAATCTCATCCTTCTACCACCACTGTCTTTCATATGGAGTCAATGTCACTAAAGAAGTTTGATGGGTATAGCTGGCTATGTGCGTCTAGTGGATGCCAAGATGAGAGTGGGATTTTCACTCCTCCTCCTTCTTCTCCATCTTCTTCCACTCTTCTTCATCAGCCCATTCCTCATCCCTCTATGTATTGTGTTTTCATCTCCTCCTTGTCCCCTTTCTCTGCATCTTTCATCCACTAAACTCTTTTACCCTGTCCCTTCTCCTCCTCTCCTTCTTTCTGCTCCAACCTTCTCCCCTTCTTCATCCTTGTCTTCCCTTTCCTCCCCTTCCTCTACATTCCCCTCACCCCTCTTCCCTCTCCTTTTTTCCCTTGTTTAATTCCTCCCCTCTGCCTCCCCCTTCACCTACTCCACCATATATTCCTCTTTTTCCCTCCTTCCCACTCCTCCCTCTTCTTCCAATCCTCCTATTCCCTCCTCTTCTCTCCCCTACTTGTCACTCCACTTCTCTCTTCTTCCCTCCTCTTCTTTCTCCTTCTCTGTTTTCCTCACTCTCTTCTTCTTCAGCAGTACTCCTTTAGTTCTTCCCTCTTTTTTTCTTTCTTTCTCTATTATTTATCTATTTATCCTTTACTACTTTGAACTCTGAGATATTTAACTTGTAAGAGCTATACATATATTTACACATTTAATTTTAACTGTTATTTTGAAATATTATAAATTTAAAAAATGTTGACATAATAGTTTAAACTACAGCTTTCTCATTGCATTTTGCCTTCTATCTCTCCAGTCTTCTCCTATTCTCCTCTATAAAGAGTTCAGACTTCTTTTAACCTCAATGAAAGCCTAGGGACCTGGACAGTTGCTGACTCCAGTTACAAACTTTGCAGAATTTGCCCTTTTCTATAGGCCTCTAGGCAGAATATGTGATCTCTGTCTTGCCAAAGTGAGTAGTGGCCTTTGATTACATTTCTCTCTTCTTTACTTATCTTTTATTTTTGATTCTAAGTACTGGAAAGTGACTGTCCATTGTGCCCTCATGGAGAAGGATATTCCACCTTGTTCTATTTTGCAAGCTGCTGGAATGCAAAATACTAGAAATGGCATGGCTTTTATAAAGGTGAATTTATTTATGAATTTGCAAGTTTACATGTCCTAAGGCTGTGAAAATGTCCAAATTAAAGCAAAGCCATAGAAATGTTGAAACTAAGGCATCCAGGGAAAGATACCTTGTTCCAAGAAGGCCAATGGCATTCAGGGTTTCTCTCTCAACTGGAAAGGCACATGGTGAACATGGCAAATGAAGTCTACTAGCTTTCTCTCCAGGCTTCTTGTTTCATGAAGCTCTCCTGGGGACATTTTCCTTCTTCATCTCCAAAGGTCTCTGGCTGTGTGGGCTCTCATGGCTCTTTCCAAAATCTTTCCACTTTTAAAGAATTCCAGCAAACTAATCAAGACTCACCTGGAATGGGTGGCATCATATCTCCATCTGATCAAAGCTTAATACCCACAATTGCATGTGTAACATCTCTGTGGAGATAATCTAATCAAGTTTCCAGCCTACAGTGCTGAATAGGGATTAAAAGAAAAGGCTGCCTCTACAAGATGCATCAGTATTAAAACATGGCTTTTCTCGAGTACATAATCTTTTCAAACCAGCACACACCTCAAGAACATGGTCCAAACTATAATGGCTTAAGCAATGTCTCTGTGTTTGCTAGAAAGTGAGTACCCTGGAGTGACTCATTTGAACATGACCCAATGCACTTTTTTTGTATATTTTATGGCAGGGGTCACATTTCATTATTTTTCCATGTGAGTATCCCATTATTGTAGCACTATTTGTTGAATTTTTTCTTGTTTGTTTTTCTGCTTTATTTTTAGATCAATGAGATATTGGGACAAAGTGTTAAATGTAGTTTAAATCCGATTTCTTTCCATTTTCACTTTCATAGATGAATCCTTTATCTTCTCTCCCTTCCTACTCTTACTTCCACCCCAACTTTTTAAATTTTTAAAAATTGAAAAATTTCCACTCAAGAACAAGAATATAGTTTTGTAAAAATCCTGAGCTTAGTAGATGACCACATCTACAGTGGTCTCATTGTACAGTTTACAATGAGATACAATTCTCCAGCAAGCATGGAAATTTCCCAGAGATTCACACTTCCCTGTTACCAGGTGGGATCAGACTAGTCAGAAGCTAATCCCCAGGTGATGTATGAGATGTATGAGATGTTTGAAGAATTGGACCTCTGGGAAATCTAAGTTGCATGTAGGGTTTTGTTTAGATTTTTACAACAGCAACTAATTTGAACTCAGCACCCAACAGAGTCTGAGGATGGTACCATTGTAATTTCTGGCTGAGGAGCTCACTTGTTTTGAACATGAAGTTTGCTGAATAAAGTATAGATAGATATTCTCCCTTCTCTCTAATGTAATCATGACTTCTAATTTTTAGAGCTTTAACTGCTTGGATGGGCCATCTCTCATTCTTGAAGGCAATCTCCTCAGTTGATTGTAGATGCAATCAGCCAAGATACAATCAACTTACTGATGATTTAAATCCATGAAACAACCTCACAATAAAAATCAGTCCAGTGATTGCTTGGCCAGACAACTGGAAACCATAATCTGGCCAAGTTAGCACCTGAATTTAACCATACCACTGACCAAAGTGGGATAAACCTAGAAATCAGTGACAGAGGGAAAAATGGAAAATGCACAAATATGGGGAAATTAAATAACTTACTTTTTAAAAATAAATGGGTTCAATAGAAAATCACAAAGGATATTAGGAAATATCTTGAAACACATGAAAACAAAAGTAAAGCAAACCAAAACTCATGGGATGCAGCAAAGGCAAGGCTGAAAGTGAATTTGTGACTCTAAATGCTTTCGTTAAAAAAGATAAAAAGAGGATCATGGCAAGATGATGGGGTATGAAGGTGTGAAATTTAGTCAGTCTTCTAAAGTATCTAGTAAATAGCAAGGAAATGTCTGAAACAACTGCTTAGGGGCCATCTGTGACCTGATGCACATTGTACATCAGTCTGGAATGAATGGAAGGGCCAAGATCACATTGCAGAACTAAAAGTAAAACCCCAAAACTGCAGAGCTTGGTGTCCTTCTCCAAAGACATGGCAGGTTGTGTTGGGGACACTTCCTAATAAGAAAAAGAAGCCATCACTGTTAGAATCAATGTAAAGTAGGTCAACAGAGCTCCAATTATGGTTTTAATCCCCAACTTTGGGCTACTGAATACAAGCTCCAAGCACAGATAAACCCAGAGCAAGCAGAAAAGGAATACTCAGGACATTCCTGGCAGATAGGAGGTGGAACTGATGGAAAAAAGAAGCTTTTGGAGTCAGGTAGCTCTGAATACTGGAAAAGGGCTGAACCTCAATAAAAGGGACACATGAAGCCAGGAACCACCTGTGGTTATTGAGTGGTGTTCCTTAAGGACTGCAGACTAGCTCTGAAAAGAGATTGCTTATTTTTTAACTATTCTAAATTGCCATTAAAGAAAGTCTCAAGCATTTTCAATTGTCAGCACTTGTTCAGGCAAAGGCAGAGTTAATATAGGTCTGAGAGACAAAGTAACTATTCAAGCAAAGGAGAAAATTCCTTAAAGGGCATATGTTTTCTAAGAAAAGGGGGTCACCAGCTCAAATGGTGCCCTCAATCAAAGAATTCAGACACTGGGGGCAGGAAAACAGAAACAGCTTAAGTCTGACTTTTACCTTAACCTCTGTTTTAACCATACCCTTGGTAAGGAAAGGATCTGTTGAGAATTAAAGGCACTGCACTACTTTAAGCCAATGGGGAGTTGCAGGCTGACAAGCACTATCTGCTGGGTGGGATAGGAAAAGCACAGAGTCTAGAGGCTGCACAGGAAAGTCTGACAACCTGCTGAGTCTCATCCTCAGGAAAACATGACACTGATTACACCCCCTTCCTGAGACCTGGACCTGTCTTGTCTGGGAAAATCTAATTGTTGTCAATCATATCTGGGGATACCCTCCTCAGGAAAAGTTCCATATAATCAAGGTAAGAACCAGAAAAACAAGAGCTGAAAAATTCTGATCAATTAAACAGGAGCTATGCTAAAGTTCTAGAATAAGTTGAACTGAATTTCAAAGAGCAGATAGAGAACAAAGCCAACCAACAAGAAAACCCCAGATAAAAGTGTGAAAACAACCTCCAGAATAAACTAATCAAGGAAATCAGATGCCTAGCCACCAGCAAAAAATTGAGTCATACTAGGAAAATTAAGATCATGGCCCAGTTAAAGGAACTGACTAACACTTCGAATGAGAGATTCAGGAGATGGCAAAACTAATTAAAACTATTTAAACAAGCATGCTAAATCAGATAAAAGATCAAGTCAATGAGTAGAGGGAAGATATGGGAAAGGAGATGGAGGACATAGAGAAGACATTGGGTGACTATAAACAAATCTAAAGCTTGAAAAAACAAATTGCAGAACTTATGAGAATGAAAGGCACAATAGAAAAGATGAGAAGCACAATGGAGACTTAACAATACAGACTGGAAGTGGAGAAGCAGAAGAAAGGATGCATGAACTCGGGAACAGTATATCTGAAATCCTACACATGAAAGAACAGATAGGGCAAAAAATGGAAAAATATGGGCAGGGCCTCAGGGAATTGAATGACAACATGAAACACATGAATATACTTGTTATGTGTGTCTCAGAAGGAGGAGAGAAGGAAAAAGGGGCAGGAAGGATAATGGAGGAATTAATATTATGAAAGACATAATATTACAGATCCAAGAAGTGCAGCATGCCCCAAATAGAATAGATCTGAATAGACCTACTGCAAGGCACTTACTAATCAGACTGTCAAATATCAAAGATAAAGAGAGAGTTCTGAAAGCAGGAAGAGAAAATTGACCCATCACATGCAAGAGAAGCCCTATAAAACTATGTGGAGATTTCACAGCAGAAATCATGACGGTGATAAGGCAGTGGTATGAAATATTTAAAATACTGAAAGAGAAAACCGGCCAACCAAGAATTCTATAACCAGAAATTCTGTCCCTCAAGAATAAGGGAGTGTTTAAAACATTTTCAGACAAACAGACACTGAGAGAATTTGTGAACAAGAGACATACACTCTACAAGAAATAATAAACGAAGCACTGCAGGGAGACAGAAAATGACTAAGAGAGGTTCAGAGAGGAGTGCTCAAGAGAAGACTATCAATAAGGGTACAGAATGAAGTCATGATGCATGCAACAATGTGGATGAACCTTGAGGACATTATGTTGAGTGAAATTAGCTAGAAACAAAAGGGCTAATATTGTATGGTCTCATTAATATGAACTAACGTTAATGAGCAAACTTTCAGAGTTAAAGTTGAGAACATAGGTTATCAGGAAATAAAAAGAAGGTAGAGATTGGGAATTTGATACTGAAGGAGAACAGAATGTTCAATAGGATTGATTGTAAAGATCCAGAAATGGATAGGACTCCTAGTCAGAAAATTATCAAAGACATAGAACAACTGAAAAACACAACCAAGCAACAGGATCAAATTAATGCATATAGAACACTCCACCAATAACAGCAGATTATATGTTCTTTGTAGTCATCAATGGAGTATTCATCAAGACAGATCATATCTTGTGCCACAAATCAAACTTCAAGACATTTAAAATAATTGAAATTATGCAGAGTATGTTATCTGAACTTCGTTGATTCAAACTAGACATCAATAACAGAAAGGAAATAGGGAAATTGCTAAAACATATGAAAATGTAACAATGCAAAAAGACAAATATTGTATAACTTTGCTTAAACAAAATACCCACCAGAGGCAAATTTCAGAGACAGATTGTAGTTTACATGTTACCAAGTGCTGGGGGAGTGAGAAAGGGGCATTTATGGCTTAATAAGTGCATAGATTCTGTGTGTGATCATGAAAACTTTTGGGAAATGGATGGTGGTGATGGTAGCAAAATATTTATAATGTAATCAATATCACTGAATTGCACACTTGGAAGAAGTTAGTATGAGACATTTTGAATTGTATATATATAACCACAATGAAACGTTTATTTAAAAAAATTAACCTTTTCTGGCTCTCTCAAACCATTTTCATACCTGCTTGAGAGCAACTTGATCTCTTCACTAAGCCTCATTATGTGAGTAATAAACCTTTGTATATATTTACAAAAAGGCTGAAGAAACTAGTAACAGAGGACAAGAACCTGACTTCCTAAAGAGCATGTACAAAAAGCCTATAGCTAACATTATACAATGATGAGAGACTAAATGCTTTCCCCTGAGATCAGGAACAATATAAGGATAATCATTCTCATGACTGCTATTGTACATAGTACTGAAAGTTCTACTGAATGTAATAATGGAAGAAAAAGTAAATAAAAGACATACAGAGTAGAAAGGAAGAAATAGATTTTTTCTTGATAGTAAGATTCTGGATGATTTTTAGTTTCTTCTTTGTATGGGTAGGCAGTGTGGGGTAGTGATTAATAACCACTGGGTTAGACTACCAGGGTTTGAAACTTGATGTTGTCTCTTTCAGGCTGTGTGACTGTGGATAAGTCAATTAACTTCTTCGTATCTCAGTTCTGTTTTTTTTTTTTTTTTTTGTAAAATGAGTATAATAATGGTAACTCACTCATATTCAAGATTTACATGAGGTCATATTATAAAGTAGTTAGATCAGAATATGACATATGGTCCTCTGTAAGTATTCATTAAATAAATGAGTCTTTGTATTGATAAAGGAAACAAAGTAACATGATTTCCAAAAAAATAAAAAAAACTCAAGTGAAGAACTGGGACTGTGTTTAATTTTGCTCCTTATTATATTTCCAGTAACCAGATCATGATAATAATAGCTAACAGCTAACATCTTTGGCCCATTTTACTGATGGTGAAAACAGGTTAAGTGACTTGCTCAAGCTCATGCTGCTGGAAAGTAGGTAGTTTGGTGCCAGGATCTAATCCTTTACAACCATGCTTTGAATGAGGGAATGAATGAGAACAACTCTTACTCATCTCATTTTCTCAAAAACTATATAGAGATGGTTTTATTGCCTTTGTTTTACAAATTAGGAAATTAAGTTGCAGAGTGGTTAAGTGACATGCTAAAAAATCAGACAGCTAATTAGTGGTAGAATCATAGATCAAACCCATAATTATCTGAATACAAAATGAATGTTCTTTCTACTAATCTACAGTTACTTCAGGCTGTATCTGTGTAAGGTTTCATTCATTATCGTTATGACCCTAAAGGAGTTCCATTCAGAGTAGCAACCCCTTTAGAGGAAGTACTGCACCAGATTTCTAACATGAACTCCAGATCTAGACTGCTAGAGTTGATTCATAGAGTTGATTTTTTTTATTTATTAGAGAAGTTGTGGGTTTACAGAACATACCTGCATAAAATATAGGATTCCCAGATACCACCTGTGCCGATTTGAAAGGATTATGAATCCTAGAAGAACCAGGTTTTAATCCTGATCCAATCTTGTAGGAATAGCCATTTCTTTAATCATGATTCAATAATGTAGGTTGGAAACTTTTATTAGATCATCTCCACAGAGATGTGACATACCCTATTGTGGGTATTAACTTTTGATTACATGAAGATGTGACTCCACCCATTCCAGGTGGATCTTGATTAGTTTACTGGAATACTTTAAAAGAAGAAACATTTTGGAGAAAGCCACCAGAAGCACCAGAGCCACAAGAGCCACAAAAGCTCATGCAGCCAGAGACCTTTGGAGATGAGGAAGGAAAATGTCCCCAGGGGAGCTTTATGAAACAAGAAGCCTGGAGAGAAAGCTAGCAGATGTTGTCATGTTTGCCATGTGTCTTCCCAGTTGAGGGAGAATCCCTGAACCTCATCAGCCTTCATGAACCAAGGTATCTTTACCTGGATGCCTTAGATCAGACATTTCTATAGGCATACTTAAATTTGAACAGTTTTTCACCAGCCCTAGAACTGTAAACTTGCAACTTATCAAATTCCCATTTTAAAAAGCTATTCCATTTCTGGCATAACACATTTAGCAGATACAAACTAGAACACTATCCATTTATTAACAACTTAAAGTGGCATGCACTGTTTATTATAATTGATGATAGCACATTTTTATAATGGTACTATTAACTATAGTCCATAATTTAACTTAGAGTTCACTGTGTTTATTCTGCTATCATATATACACTAACATTTCCCATTTTAATCACATTCAGATATCTATTTAAGTGCTGTTAATTATGTTCCCAATGTTGTGCTACCATCACCATCACCATCACCATCATCCATTATCAAATCATTTCCATCATTCCAAAAAGGAGCCTTATGTATTTTAAGCCTTAAATTCCCATTTCCAAGCTGCACCCCATCCCCTGGTAAACTATATTCTTGATTCTGACTCAATGACTTTGCTTTTCCTAATTGTTTCAAATCAGTAAGAACATATAATATTTGTCCTTTTGTATCTGTCTTATTTCACACAACATAATGTCCTCAAGATTCATCCATGTTGTGCATGCATCAGAACATCTCTGTTTCCTTAATGATCCTCTGTTTAGATGTCCTGTCTTCTGAAGACAGTAATGTGCTGAAATCTCCAACTGTTATTGTACAGAACATGTATTACTCCCTTTGATTTTGCCAGTGTTTGGCTCATGCACTTTGGGGCACCTTGATTAGGTTCAGTAATGTTTGTGATTGTTATTTCTTCTTGGTGAATTGCCCCTTTTATTAATATGTAATATCCTTCTTTGCCCCATGATACTTTTGCATTTAAAGTTTATTTTTTTATTTCAGTGTAGCTATCTCAACTTGTTTTGGTTATTTCTTCTGTAGACTATCTTTTCCCATTCTTTCAGCTTATTTGTATTTTTCAGGCCCAAAATTAGTCTCTTAAACAACATATAGTTGTATCATTGTTTTTTTAAATCCATTCTGCCAATCTCTGTCTTTTGATTGTGGAGTTTAATCCATTAAAGTTCAATTTTATTAATATAAAGGCAGCACTTCAATTATTTTATCCTTTGGCTTTTATTTGTCTTATCTTATTTCTTCTTTTTTTTATCCTATTAGTTGTCCTTGCTGATAATCCTTTTTTCTGTACTCTTTTCCAAGCCACTCTCTCCTGTTTCTTCTTTTCTGCCTGCAAAGTTTCCCTTAGTATTTCTTGTGTTGCAGCTCTCTTGTTAATGAACTCTCAAAGCTTCTGTTAATCTGTGAATATATTAAACTTCTCCTTATTTTTGATGTACAGGATTTCTGTATAAAGAATTTTCAGCTGGCAATTTCTGTCTTTCAGTTTCTTGAATATATAGTACCACTGTCTTCTCACTTCCATAATTTCTGATGAGAAATCAGAACTTGTCTTATTTGGCTTCCCTTGTTTATGGTGAATTTCTTTTCTCTTGCTGTTTTCAGAATTCTCTGTTTGATATTTGACAGTCTGATTAGTATGTGTCTTGGAGTGGGTCTCTTTGCACTTATTCTGTTTGGAGTACATTGCACTTCTTAAACATGCATATTTATATCTTTTATAAGATTTGGGAAATTTTTGGCTATTATTTCTCTCAAATATTCTTCCTAGACTTTTTTTCTTTCACTTCTCTTCCTGGGACACCTATGTTGCATATGTTTGCATTGTCAGTCATTTCCCTGAGACACTGCTAAAATTTTTCCATTTTTTTTCTGTATCTGTTCTTATGTCTGTTCAAATTTGGATGCTCTGTCTTCTAGGCTGATGATTCGTCTGCCTTTTCAAATCTGCTGTTGTGTGTTGCTAGTGTATTTTTTATTTCATCCATCCAGTCTTTCATTCCTGTAAGATGTATTTTTCTTTGTATGCCTTCAAATTCTTAATGATCATCCAGTGACTTCTTAGTATCCTTCATCTCTTTAGCCATCTCTTTGATGTCTTTGAACATCTTTGATTTGTTGTTCTAAATTCTGTATCTGTTCAGAATTTTAATTTTTTCCTTTGACTGGGCCATAACTTCCTGAGTCTTATGATTTTTGCTGATGTCTGGGCATCTCATTATCTTGATGGGTTCATTCTGAATGCCAGTTTCTCTGTCTTGTCTAGGATTTTGTTGTTGTTTTAGTTTTCTGTTAAGGCTTTTCTTTGATAGTTGGTTCATCTGTACTTCCCGACCAACAGAGGTCCAGGTACCCATGCAAGGGGCACAGACTGAATGCACATGACCCCGGAACTTATTTCTACACATTCTCTACAGCAGTTGTTGTTTTATGTTCTTTTTTTATAACGGCCATTCTAGAAGGTGTGAGGTGTTATCTCATTATAGTTTTGATTTACATTGCCTTAACAGAAAGTGAAATTGAACATCTTTTCCTCTATTTTTGAGACATTTGCATTTCCTCTTTGGAAAAGTGTCTATTCATGTCTTTTGCCCACTTTTTAATTGGGTTCTTTGTCTTTTTGTTGTTGAGTTGTAGGATCTATTTTTGTATTCTGGATATTAAATTCTTATCCTGTGAGTGGTTCCAAATATTGACTCCCATTTAGTGGGCTGCCTATCTGCTTTCCTGATAAAGTCTTTTAATGCACAAAAGTATTCCGTTTTGAGACAATCCCTTTTAACTCTAACTCTTTTTTCCTGTATTGCTTGTCCTTTGGTTGTAAGGTCTAGGAAGCCACCTCCTATGACAGGATCTTTAAGATATATTGTTATATTTTCTTCTAAAAGTTTTATGTTCTGAGCACCAATATTTAGGTCTTTGAGCCATTCTGAGTTAATTTTTGTATAGGGTGTGAGATAGGAGTCCTTTTTTACTATGTTAGATATGGCTATCAGTTCTCACAACAACATTTGTTGAGGAGGTTTTTCTGTCCAATTGAGTGGACTTGGCTACCTTATCAAAAATCAATTTTCCAGGATTGGCAATGGTGACACAGTGGCAGAGTTCTCACTTGCCAAGCCAGAGGCCCAGGTTCATTTCCTGGTGTCTGCCCATGCCAAAAAAAAAGTCAGTTATCCATAGATGTGAAAGTTTATTTCCAAACACTGTGAATTTGATTCCATTGGCCAGTGTACCTACCTTTATGCCACAACCATGCTGTTCTGACCACTGTAGCTTTCTAATATGCTTTAAAGTCAGGTAGTAAGAGTCCTCCCACTTCACTTTTATTTCTCAAGATATTTTTAACTAGTGGGGGAACTTGTTCTTCCAACTAAATTTGACTATTGATTTTTTTATTTCTTCAAAGTCAGTTGTTGGGATTTTGATTATTGCATTGAATCTATACATCAAGTTGAATATGGCTGACATCTTAACTATAGTCTTCTGATCCATGAACATGGAATTTCCTCCCATTTATCTAAATCTTCCTTGATTTTTTAGCAATGTTTTGTTGTTTTTCTAGCTATAGGTCTTTTATATGTTTAGATACATTTGTTCATAAATATTTGATTCTTTGGCTGTTATTGTAAATTATGTTTTTTTTCTTGATTTCCTCCTCAGATTGTTCATCACTAGTTGTTCTAGTTTGCTAGCTGCCAGAATGCAACAGACCAGAGATGGATTGGCTTTTAATAAAAGGGGATTTATTTTATTAGTTCTTCAGAGGAAAGGCAGCTAACTTTCATCTGAGGTTCTTTCTTATGTGGGAAGGCACAGGACTATCTCTGCTGGCCTTCTCTTCAGGCCTCTGGGTTCCAACAACTTTCCCTGGGGTGATTTTTTTCTGCATCTCCAAAGACCTGGGCTGAGCTGCAAGTGCTGGGATGAGGTATGTTGAGCTGCTTGGGCTGTGCTACATTGAGCTCTCTCATTTAAGCACCAGCCAATTAAACCGAACACCATTCATTGCAGCAGGCACACCTCCTAGTCAACTGTAGATGTAATCAGCAACAGATGAGGTTCATGTACCATTGGCTCATGTCCACAGCAACATAACCAGGCACCTTCACCTGGCCAAGTTGACAACTGAACCTAACTACCACACTAGCATATAGAAACACTATTGATTTTTGTGTGTTAGTCTTGTATCCTGCCATTTTGCTGTACTCGTTCATTAGCTCTTTTAGCTTTACCATGGATTTTTCTGGATTTTCTACATGTAGAATTGTGTCATCTGTGAATAGGTGTTGATTCTCACTCAGAATATTTAGAACCCAGGGGCTAAGATATAAGCAGCAGTTTCAACCTACACAAAGTGGAGCCTAGCCTCTCTCAAGCATGCAACATGTTCAATTTACAAAAAATGGGACCAAGCCTGTCTCAAACATGATCCTGGCATGTGTAGAAGGTGGTTGCTTGAGAGTCCTGTAACTTTTCCAGCCTACCAGGAATAGGAACTGAATAGCATCTCCCTCCTCCCCCCAAACAAAAGAGGGAATGCAAGTCCCAGCACAGACCATGACTGTTATTTAGAGAACTCAGACCCCAGGAACTGGAAAACAGAAACCATTTTAGCCACCTTCAACCTCAGTCTCTGTCTTGACCACACCCCTGACAGGGACAGGGTCTGCTGAAAATTAAAGGCACAGTACCATTTTAGGCCTGTGGGGAGCAATGGGCTGACAAGTGCCATCTTTTAGGCAGGATAGGAAAAGCACAGCACTAAGAGGCTTCAAAGGAAAGATTGGCACCCTGCTGGGTCTCATCCCCAGAGAACCTTGATACTGATTAAACACGTTTTATGAGTAATAACCATCATAAATATTGAACCTATATCTAGATGTTCTATCCATTGATGAGAGTGGTGTATGGATGACTTCAGTGCTGACAGTGCTTGTATCATGTATTTTGGGGTACCCTGGCCAGGTATATAAATATTTATGTTTGTTATTTCTTTTTGGTGGAGTGCCCCTTTAATAATAGTTAGTGTTGCTCTTTTTCTTATTTAATAGTTTTATATTTAATGTTTATTTTGTCTGATATTAGTATAACTACCCCTGATATTTTCTGGTTGCTGTTTGTTTAGAACATTTTTTTCCACCCTTTCATGTTCAACCTACTGTGTCATTGTGTTTAAAGTGAGTCTCTCGAAGACGACATATAGAGAACCACATGTTTTTAAACCCATTCCACCAGTCTTTTGATTGTGGTGTTTAATTCATTAACATTCATTGCTTTTACTGCAAATGCAGTATTTTCTTAAACCATTTTGTCCTTTGGATTTTATATATCATATATTATTTGTTCTCTTTCTTTATGCTATTAGTTACCCTTACTGATATTCTTCATTTCTACAGTCTCTTCTCCCTGTCTTTTTCTATGACCTAGTAGCATTCCTTTTAGTATTTCTTGTAGATTATGTCTCTCGTTAATGAACTCTCTCAGTTTCTGTTTAACCATGAAAATTTTAAGCTCTCCTTCCATTTTTGAAGGACAGTTTTTAATCTTTCACTGCCTTAAATATATCATACTACTCACTGCCATCATCTATTCATTTGATTTTATCAAACTTCCCTTATATGGGATTTTCTCTTGTTGCTTTCAGATTTTTCTTTCCTTTGGCATTTGACAATCTAATTAGTAAGGTTTTTCTTGGAATAGGTCTATTCAGATTTCTCCTGTTTGGGGTATGGTGCATTTATGGGATCTGTAATTTGATGTCTTTCATAAGATTTGGGAAATTTCAGGCTATTGTTTCCTCAATCATTCTTTCTGCCTTCTTTCCTCTATTCTCCCTCTGGGACACCTCTAACATGCACATTCTTTCACTTCAATTCCCTGAGACCTCATCACGTTTTCCTTCTTTTCCTTATCTGCTCTTTTATGTGTAAAAATCTGCTTCAGTGATCCTTTCTTCTGCCCTTTCAAATCTGCTATTGTATGTCTCCATTGTATTTTGTCTTTTCTATTGTACCTTTCACTTCCATAAGTTCTTTAATTTCAGTTTGCAAGCTTCTGTGTTACTCTTTATGCTCACCCAGTTTCTTCATATCGTTCATTTTTTTGCCACATTTTCATTCAAATCATTGAATTGATTTAGGAAATTTGTTTGAACACCTTTAATTAGTTGTTTCAACTCCAGTATGTCATCTGAAGTTTTAGTCTGTTCCTTTGTCTGGAACATATCTTGGTGCTTCCTAGTGTGATTTGTGATTTTTCGCTAGAGTCTAGGTATCTGATTTTCTTGATTAGTTTATTATGGAAGTCATTTTCTTTCTCTTTTCTAAGGTTTGCTTGTTGATTAAGAGGCTTTGTGTTAGGCTTCTTTTATCTCACTCGGTTCAACTTATTCTAGACCACTAGAGTAGATTGGATTTAACCTATCAGAATTTTTTTCTGCTATTATTTGTCTGACTTTTGTCCTGCATATATGAAATGATTTTTGAGAGTGCCCTATTTATGCCATTGTTTTACTCCCACGAAACAGCTTTCACTCTCCTCTCCCTCATCAGGGAATGTTGATCTATTCTGTTTGTTTTTCATTTAGCTCTATATGTTATTAACAGTCCTTTCATTATCTCTACATGTGGTTACCTAGAGAACTGATTCTGGGCAGAAGGTCCCTAGAGAAAGGATCTTCCCGATTCAGTTTTTTTTCCAGACAAGACAGGTCCAGGGCTCACAAAAGGAGTATAGGTCAGTACCAAGATTCCCAGGGGTTGGGGAAGGCGGAAGGACCCAGAAGGAAGTCTTCACCCTTTCTGTGAAGTCTCCTGATTCTATTCTTTTCTCGTCCTGTCCAGCAGATGGCACTGTTTAGCCCACTGCACCCACAGGCATAGGTGGTAATGTGCCTTTAATTTTCAGCCTACCCCACCACTGCTGCCAGGTATGTTTGAGACAGAGATTGAGAGGAAGCTATTTGAAGCTATTGCTATTATCCCAGCCTCTGGTGTCTGAATTCTTTAAGTAACAGCCACTGGCTTCACTGGGCCTTGCCTGCCCTTTTTCTTGGGGAAGAGCCACCCTTCAGAACTCCATTCCCCATTGACAAGAAAAGTTACAGGTAATAAGCCCCACTTCCACCCCCTACTAGTGTGCAGTTGTTACAGAGGCTGAGCACTGATTTTTGTGCATTGAAGCTGATAAAGAAATCCCAGCCCTTAGAATCTAAATTCTGTAAATGAGAGATACCACTTGATTTGGGCTTTATCTCAACTTCTTGTGGAATTGCTGCTCCTCAGTGATCTGTATCAACTACCTGAGGTGTTACTGTGCCTCTCTGCCAAACCTGCCTCTACCCTTGCCTGGGGCAGGATTGAAATAGAGAGTATAAACTGCTTTCTTTAATGTGGTGCTTAAGAAAATGTAGCTGTTTTCAGAGCTGTAATCCAGCCCTAAGGGTCACCAATAAAGAGATGGAGTCAGTGCTCCTCACTGTCTCTCCTTATCTTGGAACAGAGACATCCTTCAACAAAGTGAGCTCAGATAACCCCAGAAGCCTTTCAATCTTTCTTGCCTTTTCCCATGCTGAGAGCAGGGCTGAAATAGAACCTGATGATTTCTTTTTTTTCTTGGTTGCATTGTGAATTTATCTGTGCTCACAGCTGGTACTCAGCAGTCCAGATTTGGTGCTCAAATACACAATGGCGGCATGACCATGTCCCCTTCCCCTAATCCTATGTGGGAGGGCTTCCATTTCTCACCAGGGAGTGTCTCCCAAGTCATCTTCCCATTCCTGTAGGGATAGGCACTGGCCTCCACAGCATGGAAAGATTTGCTCACAGCTGTTCACAATGATTTATCAGTTTTATTCTTCCACTCATTCCTGGCTGGCATACTATGTACATCTGGTCTCCAGAGCCCCAAGAGCAGTTGTTTCAGACAGTTTCTGGCCATTTGATAGCTTCCCTCAAGGACATACTAAATCCTACAACTCCATACACTGTGATCTTCCCTTCTCTTTCTTCTTTTTAATGTAAGCAGTTAGAGCTGAAAATTACATCAAATGTACCTACTTCAAGACGCTTACTAATCATATCATAAAATGCCAAAGACAAAAGGAATTCGGAAAGAAGCAAGAGAAAAGTGAGCAATCACATACAAGTGAAGCTTGATAAGACTAAGTGCAGATTTCCCAGCAGAAACTATGGGTTAAAAAGGCAGAGTATGATATATTTAAAATTCTGAAAGAGAAAAACTGCCAACCAAGAATTTTATATCAGGCAAAATTGTCCCTCAAAAATGAGGGAAGGATTCATCCCAGGTATGCAAGGATGGTTCAACATAAGAAAATCTATTAATGTAATACACCATATCAACAAATCAAAGCAGAAAAATCGCATGCTCATCTCAATTGATGCAGAGAAAGTATTTGACAAGATTCAACATCCTTTCCTGTTGAAAACACTTCAAAAGATAGGAATATAAGGGAACTTCCTTAAAATGATAGAGGGAATATATGAAAAACCCACAGCTAATATCATCCTCAATGGGGAAAAATTGAAAACTTTCCCCCTAAGATCAGGAACAAGACAAGGATGTCCGTTATCACCACTATTATTCAACATCATGTTGGAGGTTCTAGCTAGAGCAATTAGACAAGAAAAAGAAATACAAGGCATCAAAATTGGAAAGGAAGAAGTAAAACTATCACTGTTTGCAGATGATATGATACTATATGTCGAAAACCCAGAAAAATCCACAACAAAACTACTAGAGCTAATAAATGAGTACAGCAAAGTAGCAGGTTACAAGATCAACATTCAAAAATCTGCAGCATTTCTATACACTAGCAATGAACAAGCTGAGGGGGAAATCAAGAAATGAATTCCATTTACAATTGCAACTAAAAGAATAAAATACCTAGGAATAAATTTAACTAAAGAGACAAAAAACCTATTCAAAGAAAACTGCAAAAAACTGTTAAAAGAAATCACAGAAGACCTAAATAGATGGAAGGGCATACTGTGTTCATGGATTGGAAGACTAAATATAGTTAAGATGTCAATCCTACATAAATTGATTTACAGATTCAATGCAATACCAATCAAAATCCCAACAACTTATTTTTCAGAAATAGAAAAACCAATAAGCAAATTTATCTGGAAGGGCAGGGTGCCCCGAATTGCTAAAAGTATCTTGAGGAAAAACAATGAAGCTGGAAGTCTCACGCTGCTGGACTTTAAGGTATATTCTGAAGCCACAGTGGTCAAAACAGCATGGTATTGGCATAAAGATAGATATATCGACCAATGGAATCGAATAGAGTGCTCAGATATAGACTCTCTCATCTATGGACATTTGATCTTTGATAAGGCAGTCAAGCCAACTCACCTGGGACAGAACAGCCTCTTCAATAAATGGTGGCTAGAGAACTGGATATCCATATGCAAAAGAATGAAAGAAGACCCTTGTCTCACACCCTGTACAAAAGTTAACTCAAAATGGATCAAAGATCTAAACATTAGGTCTAAGACCATAAAACAGTTAGAGGAAAATGTTGGGAGATATCTTATGAATCTTACAATTGGAGGTGGTTTTATGGACCTTAAACCTAAAGCAAGAGCACTGAAGAAAGAAATAAATAAATGGGAGCTCCTCAAAATTAAACACTTTTGTGCATCAAAGAACTTCATTAAGAAAGTAGAAAGACAGCCTACACAATGGGAAACAATATTTGGAAATGACATATCAGATAAAGGTCTAGTATCCAGAATTTATAAAGAGATTGTTCAACTCAACAACAAAAAGACAGCCAACCCAATTACAAAATGGGAAAAAGACTTGAACAGACACCTCTCAGAAGAGGAAATACAAATGGCCAAAAGGCACATGAAGAGATGCTCAATGTCCCTGGCCATTAGAGAAATGCAAATCAAAACCACAATGAGGTATCATCTCACACCCACCAGAATGGCCATTATCAACAAAACAGAAAATGACAAGTGCTGGAGAGGATGCGGAGAAAGAGGCACACTTATCCACTGTTGGTGGGAATGTCAAACGGTGCAACCAATGTGGAAGGCAGTTTGGTGGTTCCTCAAAAAACTGAATATAGAATTGCCATACGAGCCAGCAATACCATTGCTAGGTATCTACTCAAAGGACTTAAGGGCAAAGACACAAACGGACATTTGCACACCAATGTTTATAGCAGCATTATTTACAATTGCAAAGAGATGGAAACAGCCAAAATGTCCATCAACAGACGAGTGGCTAAACAAACTGTGGTATATACATATGATGGAATATTATGCAGCTTTAAGACAGAATAAACTTATGAAGCATGTAATAACATGGATGGACCTAGAGAACATTGTGCTGAGTGAATCTAGCCAAAAACTAAAGGACAAATACTGTGTGGTCCCACTGATGTGAACCGACATTCGAGAATAAACTTGGAATATGTCATTGGTAACAGAGACCAGTAGGAGTTAAAAACAGTGTAAGATAATGGGTAATTGGAGCTGAAGGGATACAGACTGTGCAACAGGACTAGATACAAAAACTCAAAAATGGACAGCACAATACTACCTAATTGTAATGTAATTATATTAAAACACTGAATGAAGCTGCATCTGAGCTATAGTTTTTTTGTTTGTTTGTTTGTTTGTGTTTTTTGTTTTTTTCTTTTTCCTTTTTTATGTATATATTTTTTATTTATTATTATTATTTTTTATTATTTTTTTCTCTATGTTATCATTCTATATCTTTTTCTGTTGTTTTGCTAGTTCTTTTCCTAAATTGATGCAAATGTACTAAGAAATGATGATCATACATCTGTGTGATGATATTAAGAATTACTGATTGCATATGTAGAATGGAATTATTTCTAAATGTTGTGTTAATTTTTTTAATTAATAAAAAATGAGGGAAAATTTAAAATATTTACAGATTTACATTGAGAGAGTTTGTGAACAAGAGATCTGCTCTAAAAGAAATATTAAAGGGAATGCTAAAGTCAGATAGGAAAAGACAGGAGATAAAGTTTGGAGAAGAATGCAGAAAGGAAAATTATCAGTAAGTATAACTAAAAGGGCAAAAAGAAAGAAAAAATAAGATATAACTTATAAGAGCCAAAGGACAAGATATGTGAGGAAACCACTATCTGTAGGTAATAAATTGAATGTGAATAGATTAAACTTCACAACCAAAAAACATAAACTGGCAAAATGGATTTAAAAAACAGCACCCATATATAATGCTGTCTACAAGGGACTCAATGTAGATCCAAGGGCAAAAATAGGTTGAAAGTGGAAGGTTGGGAAAAGATATTTCATGCAAACAACCACCATAACAGAGAAGGGATAGCTATACTAATATCAAATAAATAAGAAATCAAGTGTAAAACAACTCAAAGAGACAAAGAAAGACACTATGCATTAATAAAGGGGACTATTTATCAAAAAGAAATAACAGTTATCAATATTGCAGTTGATTCTTTGAGAAGATCAATAAAATTGAACACTTAGATAGGCTGCAAAAGAAAAAAATAAAGAGGATGCAAATAAATAAATTCAGGAACAGCAGGTGAGACATAACTATTGACCTTTTGGAAATAAAAGAGTTAATAAGAGGATACTATAGCAACTATGTGCAAACAAACTAGACAACTTAGAAGAAATGGACAACTTTCAACATTCCAAAAGAATGCAAAAATTGACTCAAAGTGGATCAAAGACCTAAACATTACAGCTAGGACAGTAAAACTTTTAGAATAAAATGTAGGGAAATATCTTAAGGAGGTTGTTTCCTACACCTTACACCCAAAGTATGAGCAATGAAAGAATAAATAGATAAAAAGGATCCCTCAAAATTGAACACTTTTGTGCATCCAAGGATTTTGTAAGCAAAGTTAAAAGGCAGCCTACACATTATATATATATATATATATAAACCTGATATTTAGAGATTAGAGCGAAACCGAACAGCTGTGGTTAAAGTAATTCAGAACATAAGGGTAAGGAAGGCAATATCTGTATTTTAGGACCACACGTACTCTTTGGGACCAAGGGAAGAAAGGTTAATTGGCCTGGAACTGAAGTTTTCTGTACTGCACAATCTAATTGAAGCCATCTGTATAGCTCATTTGAACAATTGAAACACAAGAAGCACAGAATAACAAAGAGGTCCTTTAATCCTGTAGAGATTACTGTAATGTTTGGATACATCCTAGAGTATATTAAGCAGATAATCAAAAAGTATTGGCGAAATCCCCTAAGGGATGGGAGAAAGAATACGGAACTATTAAACCTTACCATCAGGGAATCCCCTGATACTGTGTCAAAGTTTAGGGACACCCAAATCAATAGGCCATGCCCTCCATCATGAGGCTTACTCTTGTGAAGATTATGTAGGTAGCAGAGAAGCTTAGATTACCTATAGACATGCCTGAGAGCTATTTCTGGAGGACCTCTTTTGTTGCTCAGATGTGGCCTCACTCTCTAAGCCCAATTCGGTAAGTGAAATTATTGTCCTCCCCCATACATGGGACATGACATCCAGAGGTGAAAGTCTCCCTGACAACATGGGAGATTACTGCCAGGGATGAATCCAGACCTGGCACTGTGGGATCAACAATTCCATCCTGACCAAATGGGGGAAAAGAAGTGTAACTGATAAAGTACCAGGGCCAGAGAGAGTTCAAATAGAGTCGAGAGGCTACTCTGGAGGTTGTTCTTATGCAAACTTCAGTTAGACATTGCTACCTATCATAACCTGCCAAACCCCAATCAAGACCATTCTAGCCAATTCTAAAGAACACCTAGGGCAATATATAAAATTCCACAAGCGTTCCATGCACTAGTGTTACTTTCCAGAAAACTACCATCTCCAGATGGGACTCTGGATCAAATAAATCCTTAAACCAAGAGGGCCAAGCCTCTCCAGAACATCACATAGTTCCATCTCCCTACCCCATATTAGTGAGAGACCCTTCCAGCACTAAAAAGTTAGAATGGCCATAGCCCATACACTCCTAAAGAGAGAGATAGAAAGATCAAAGGTGATGGTGGAGTTATAAAGAGAAGATAGGATTTGACAAATGAGTGTGATTGCTGAATCATTAAATTGATATCTCTTTTAGTCTCCAGTATCTTAGAGCATCTAGAAGCAAAAACCTAAAATTGTGGAACTGTAACCCTTGCCAAACTCTGAAATATGTTCTACAACTAATTCTGGTGCTGTATTTTGAAATTCATTGCTTTTTTGTATATGTTATTTTTCACAAAAAGGAAAGAAAAAAGTCAATTGTGATGATAAAAAAAATATTTATTCCTTCTAGCCTCGTATATCTTTGAGCAGCCAGAAGGAAAAACCTGAGAAGAGTGTATGGTAGCCCATGACAAACTCTAGGATCTGTCCTGTAACTACTTGTTTTTTGAGTTCTTTGAAAACTATTGCTTTTTAATTTATTTTCTGTGTATCTACGTTAAACTATACAATGAAAAAAGTTAAAAAGAAAAAGAACAGTGAACCCCATTTCGGTGGGACTGGAGCCAACCAACCATCCCTGACCCACTAAGCTCACAAGTTTAGAAGCCTCTGAAATCACACCTGGAACTACTTAATTAAGCTGAGCCAAGTTTTCCATGGGGTACAGCAAGGATTCCCATTTGCATTTTCAATCAGCTATCTCAGCCAGGAGGTTAGATCCATCCCTCTGCCTGCAAACTTCTGAAGGACAATTTGACAATTTGTCATCACAAGCAGCTCCACCTCTAGGACATGATCCCAAAGCAATCATTATTGTAAGCTCCAAGACACCACTGCAGAGAAGATCACCACAGCACAGTTTACAATTGTAAAAGCTTGGAAAGACCCCATATATCTAACAAGGTGTGACATTCTACATGGTCATTAACCATGTAAGTGATAAAAGTTCAACAACATGGAAAGATGTTGATGATATATATTCACATTAAAAAAATAGGGTTCGTGTTTAAAAAAAATGTGGCAGTAAATAAGCACCAAAATGTCAAAATATCTGTCAACAAGTAGTGGGACGATGATTGTCTAAAAAAAAAGTCTTTTTTTAGATTATATCTTCTAATTTTTGTACATATCATTTTTAAATTGAAATAATTTTAAAAACTTGACATCACCTTTACATTTTTTAAAAATATAAAATATTTAAATAAAAGAACATACACTACAAAAAGGCAGCCTACACAATGAGAGACAATATTTGGAAACCATTTGTCAGATAAGGGTTTATTATAAAGAATATATAAAGAGATGCTTTGGCTCAACAACAAAAAGACAAGCAACCAAATTTAAAAATGAGCAAAAGACATGGATAGAATCTTTTTCAAAGAGAAAATACAAATGGCTGAAAAACATATGAGAAGATGCCCAACTTTGCTGGCTGTTAGGGAAATGCAAATCAAGTCTATAATGAGATATCATCTCACAACTACCAGAATAGCCATTTCAAAAAAAGAGAAAATTGCATGTGCTGGAGAGGATGTGGAGAAAGAGTTCCATTCATTCAGTGTTGGTGGGAATGTAAAATGGTGCAACCACTCTGGAAAGCAGTTTTGTGGTTTATCAGGAAGCTAAACATAGAACTGCCATATGATCCAGAAATCCCATTACTAGGTATATTTTTGGAGGAACTGAAAGCAGGGTCATGGACGGAACTTGCATACTGATGTTATAGAGGCATTCTTCATGATTGCCAAGAGATGGAAACAGCTGAATGTCTGTCAAATATGATGAGTGGATAAACAAACTGTAGCATATACATACAATGGAATATGGCAAATAAGTAAGACAGAATAATGTCATGAAGTTAGCAACAGTGTAGATGAACCTTGAATGATTATGTTTAGTGAAATTATAAAGTAAATGACAAATACTGTATGGCCTCACTAATATGTATTAATGAGCGAACTCTGAGAGTTAAAGTTGAGTTCACAGATCTTCAGGAGAGAGAAAGAGAGTATAGATTGGTTATTGGACACTGAAAGAGCACAGACTGTTCAACAAGATTAATTGTATACATCCAGAAATGGATAGCACAATACTATCTGATGGTAGCACAACATTGTAAGTAGAGTGAACAAAGGTGAGTGTGAGTATGATTGAAAGAGAAAGGCTAGGGACATCTACAACACCAGAGAGAAAGTCAGAAGATCAAGATTGAGAGTGTATAGCTTAGAAAGAGAGGTCACTGTTAGTAATCAAATTTACAAATATAAGAATGCTTTTATGTGAGGGAGAACAATTGAATGTCAACATTGCAAGATGTTGAAAATGGGCAAACTAGAGTCTATGGTTAAGAGTAACATTGTAATATGCTTCCAGTAAATGTAACAAAGGCAAATGTCAATAAGAGAGGGACTTAAGGGAGGGGAGCGGGATTCTTGGTGTTGTTGTTGCTTCTTCTTATTATTTAATTTTTATTTTAAATTATTTTCATTTTTCATTCTTCATTTTTTTCCTCCTCCTCTTTCCAGAAGAAATGGAAACGTCTTCATATACACTGTGGTGGAGAATGCATAACTATGTGGTTGTACCAGAAACTAATGATTTTTTTTTACTTAGGATAGATGGCATAGTGTTTCAATAACACTGTTTTAAAAATAAACAGAAAGATGCAAGTGCTGAAGAAAATGTGAAGAGAGGATGTACTGTTCACTATTCACTGTTGGTAGGGAAGTTAAATGGTGCAGCCCATCTGGAGGGCACTGTGGTGGTTCCACAGGAGTGTATGTATTCTTTATATGGGCCTGCAACCCCATTTTCAGATATATACTTGTGTGCCTGTTTGAAGTTATTCCATACACCAAAAAAGCCATGTCCTTTAATCCTCATTCAATATTGCTGGGTGGAATATTTTTAATTGTTTCCATGGAGATATGGCCCACTCAATTATGAGTGGTAACATTTAAAATATTTTTATTGATAAATCTTACACAAACATTCAATGCATAGTGCACAATTAGTGGCTCACAATATCATCATATAGTTGTGTATTCATCACTATGATAATTTTCTAGAGCACTTGCATAACTCCAGAAGAAAAGAAAAGGAAAAAAGAAAAAATTCATACATACCATACCCCTTACCCCTCTACTTCATTGACCACTAGTAATTCCATCTACCCAATTTATTTTAATCTTTGCCTCCTGTGCTTGTTTGAAAGGATTGTTTACCCTAGAAAAGCCATGTTTTAATCTGGATCAAATCTTGTGGAAGCAGCCATTTCTTTTAATCTCTATTCGGTACTGTAGTTTGGGAACTTGATTAAATTATCTCCACAGAGATGTGACTCACCCAATTGTGGGTATTAACCTTGATTAGATGGAGATGTGACTCCAAATATTCCAGGGGGGTCTTGATTTGTTTACTGGAATCCTTAAAAAGAGGAAGCATTTTGGAGAAAGCTTCAGAATAACAAGAACAATGAGGGAGCTACAGCAACCACAAGAGCCCACGTAGCCAGAGACCTGTGGAGAATGCTCCTGGGGGAGCTTCATGAAACAAGAAGTCTAGAAAGAAAACTAGCAAACTGGAACAGATTTTGGTACCAGAGAAGTGGTGTGCTGCTGTGGTTTGAAAATGCCAAACATGCTGGAACAGCTTCTTAAATGGATAAGGAGAAGATTTTGGAGGAGTTGTGAGGTGCTTGATAGAGAAGGCCTAGAATACTTTGAAGAGACTATTGGTAGAAATGTGGACTCTAAAGATAGCTCTGACAAGGCTCTAGACAGAGATGAGGTGTGTGTTATTGCAAACTGGAAGGAAGGTGACCCTTGTTTTAAAGTGGGATAATCTGGCAAAATTGACTAGTGGCTTTGTCTGGAAATCAATTTTTAAAAGCTATGAACTTGGGTATTTATCAGAACAGATTTGCAAATTAAATGTGGAAATTGCAGCCTTGTTTCTCCTTGTAGCTTATAGTGACATGTGACAGGAAAGAGAGAGGCTAAGAACTGAACTATTGGGTGCAAAGAAACCAGAGATTGATGTGCTGGAAAATTCTGGGCTTCTAGAAAGGGAGACCCCAGAGAATGCTTCCCCACATGAGGATTTAAGCAGATGTGGAACCAGTCAGCCATTTCGGAAAAAGCCATGATTGGAGATGGAGCTATCCATGAAGGACCATTTGTGGAAGGGCCTTTTGTCTGATGGTCATGATCCAAGGCTACTACATAGAAAGCCAACAAGAGTGTTGTGGATCTGTATAAACAGACCATTGCCAGTCTGGACTAAGAGGGACAGAAAAGAAAAATAACTTCAGAGGCACAACTATGGAAGCTAAAGTCTAAAATAAAGATGCCTCAGAACAGGAGAGCGGACCCACTCAAGTACTTGGAGAGGGGGGGTTTGCATGGAAGGAGAGGGTGGGCCTTCCATCTCATTGCAGTGGAAGAGTTGTTCAGCTTCAGGCATTAGAGAGGGTGGAGCATATTCCTTTGGGATTGGGGAGAGCCTGGCTGCCACCACATGGAGGGGTTGAGAATGTGCTCCTGAGATGCTAGAGAGCCTGGGTACAGCCCCAATGACTGGAGAGTGTGAAGCCGAGTAAAAGGTGGTCTTCCCGATGTCTCCCAAGATTGCATTTGGAGAGAGGTGGGCCACTGCATAAGCCCTTGGAAATGATGGAACTATCCCTTTCTAAAGCCCTGAAGATAAATGACTCTCAGACTTTGAAATCTAATGGAGTTTGCCCTGAAGGTTTTTGAAACTGTTTCAGGCCAGTGACCCCTGCTTACCTTCCAATTATTCCCTATGGAAATGGATATATATATATTCGATGAATGTCCCTCCTTTGTATATTGGCAGTAGACAACTTGCACCGAGTTTTGCACATCCAGAGCCAGAGGAAATTTCTGCCTTAGAAGAGACCATGCCTGTAGCTGACTTTGATGAGACTTTGTACTGGTTTTAATCTTATATTGTATTTGTATTGTTACTGAAATGGTAAAGAAGTCTTTCTCAATCCCTTGATGCCAGGTCCCAACTCATGCCAGGATTTCTGTCCCACATTGCCAGGGAAATTTATATTCCTGGGAGGCATGTCTCACATAGGGGGTGGAGGGCAGTGAGCTCACTTGCCATGTTGGCTTAGAGAAAGAGGCCACATCAGAGCAACAAAAGAGGTTCAATGGATGTGACACTTGGCTTAAATTTAAGTAGGGTTAGCCTATCCTTTATTAGAATAAGCTTCATAGGGGCAAACCTCAAGATCAAGACTTAGTCTATCGATTTGTTTTTCTCCACCACTTGTGAGAATATCAGAATTTCTCCAAATGGGGAAGTTGAACATTTTCTCCTTTCTCTTCAGTGCCCCAAATGGACCTTGCAAATATTTCTTCATTCACTGCCCAGCTTACTCTGGGATATATTGATGCATCATACTAACCTGGGTAAACCAACAAAGTGTCACACCCTATTCAATAGTCCATGTCCTTATGGTGTTCAACTAAACTGACCATACAAATTAAATTAGGAAGTGCACTACCCAAAATATAAATTTTGCACCTGTATTAGTTAGGGTTCTCTAGAGAAACAGAATCAACAGGGAACACTCGCAAATATAAAATTTATAAAAGTGTCTCACGTGACCGTGGGAATGCAGAGCCCAAAATCTGCAGGGCAGGCTGTGAAGCCGGCGACTCTGATGGAGGGTCTGGATGAACTCCACAGGAGTGGCTCGCCAGCCGAAGCAGGAATAGAGCCTGTCTCTTCTGAATCCTCTTTAAAAGGCTTCCCGTGATTAGATTAAGCATGACTCATTGCAGAAGACACTCCCCTTTGGCTGATTACAAATGGAATCAGCTGTGGATGCAGCTGACGTGATCATGATCTAATTCTATGAAATGTCCTCATTGCAACAGACAGGCCAGCACTTGCCCAACCAGACAAACAGGTACCACAACTTGGCCAAGTTAACACATGTCCCTGACCATGACAGCACCCAATAAACATTTCTCCCTTTGGTCTCACAGAGAAGTTGAAGTTCTAAAATATGGATGATATCATCCTTTACCGTATATTCTGTCTACCCGAGTCTTATCCAGATCAGCTTCATTCATATCTCTACTCAAAGTCTGATCACTTTACAACTTTTTAAACAGTTCCAGTACAGGGTGCTGCTGACTTACATAGCTTCAGAACCCTAAATCTGAGTGTCAGATGTCACATAAATACCTGAAATTTCTGGGAATGGGCAGGTTGTAAATAAACAGCTCAGTATCTCAGAATTTAGAAATAATAATTACAACTCCTGAATATATGTGACTTCTATAAGAGCTTACAATCTGGGACCCTTTCCAATAGCCCCCCACACCTGATAACCCCTGCTCTCAACTTCAGCTCACTAAGTTTTTATATTATAGATAGTCCATATGAGTGAGGCAAGGTAATATTTGTCTTTCTGTTTCTGACATTTCTTCCAGCATACAGTCCTTAAGTTTCATTCACCTAGTTGCATGCTTCACAATTTCATTCTTTCTTGTGGCTGCTCAGTAGTCCATTGTATGTATACATCATAGGTCCCCCTTCCATTGCTCAGTTGTTGTACCCTTAGGACACCTCCATCCATTGTGTATTGTGAACACTGCCACAATCAGTGTGCAATGTACATTCATGTCTGCACACTCAGTTCCTCCAGGTATATACTGAACAATGGGGCTTCTGGATCATATGGCAACCTCACCCCCAGCATCCTGTGGAACCACCACACTGTCCTCCTATGGACTCCACCTCTCAGTTTCCCTACCAACAGTGAATAGGTACATCTCTTTCTCTGCATTTTCTCTAGTACTTATTTCTTTCTGTTCATTTTTAAACAGCTTTATTCACACATTATGTAGTCCAACCTAAGTGTATAGACATGCCTTCACCACTGTGATATATCTAAAGACATTTCCTCTTCTTCCACAAAGAATCCATACCCTGTTGTCATGCACCCTCCTGTTGCCATTTAGTTTTGACATAATGCATTTGTTACATTCAGTGGAAGAATATTACAATGTTACTGTTGACTATAGACCTTAGTTTGAATTGATTGTACTTTTTCCATATACCATCTACTTCAAAATCCTGCAATATTGACATTCATTTGTTCTCCCTCATGCAGAATATTTTTTATTTATATATATGCAATCACCACTATTGTCCATTCTAGGTGTTCTTAAATTATACTGTCTCAGTCTTTATCCTCTATCTTTCCTTCTATTTTCATACATGCCTACAGCCCTCTCCCTCTTTCATGCTCACATTCATCTTCATTCAGTACATATACTACTGTGCAACAATCAGATAGTGTTATGCTATCCATTTCTGAACTCTTGCAATCAGTCCTGTTAAACAATCTGTATTCCTTCCCCACCAATTGCCCAATCTCTACCTTATTTATAAATCTAATAACCTGTGTTCTCAACTTCAAGTCTCCAAGTTTGCTCACTAATATTACTTGATATTAGCGAGGCCATACAGTATTTGTCTTTTTTTCTGCCTTAATTCACTCAGCATAATGTCCTCAAGTTTCTTCCATGTTGTCATGTGCTTCATGACTTTAATCTTACAGCTGCATAATGTATCATTGTATGTATATACCACAGCTTGTTTAGCCACTCATCCATTGATAGACATTTGGACTGTTTCCATCTCTTGGCAAATGTAAATAATGGTGCTGTAAACATTGGTGTGAAATTGTCCATTTGTGTCCTTGCCCTAGGATCCTTTAAATATATACCTAGTAATGGGAATGCTGGATCACATGGCAATTCTATCCTTAGTTCCTGAGGAAGCACTAAATTGCCTTCCAGTGCCATTGTACCATTTTATATTTCCACTAACACTGGAAAAGTTTGCCCCTTTCTCCACATCCTCTCCAGCACTTGTCATTTTCTGTTTTGTTTTTTATAATGGCCATTCTACTAGGTGTCACATGATACCTCATTGTGGTTTTAATGTGGAAGTGCACTAATAGCCAGTGCATTTGAATATCTTTCCATGTGCCTTTTACCATTTGCATTTCCTCTTCTGAGAAGTTTCTGTTCATATCTTTTGCCCATTTTTTAATTGGACTCTTTGTCTCTTTGTTATTGAGTCGAAGAATCGTTTCATATATTCTGATATGTGGTTTCCAAGTATTGTCTCCCATTGCATAGGCTGCCTTTTTACTTTCTTACAAAGTTCTTTGATGCACACAAAAAAAGTTTAATTTTGTGGAGTTTCCATTTATCTGTTTCTTCCTTCATTGCTCACGCATTTGATGTAAGGTCCAGGAAACTAACTCATATTAAAAGTTTTATAAGATATTTTCCCACATTTTCTTCTAAAAATTTTATGTCCTTAGCACTAATATTTAGGTCTCTGGTCCATTTTCAGTTAATTTTTGTATAGGGTGTGAGATATGGATCCTCTTTCATTCTTTTGCACATGGATATCCAGTTCTGCAAGCAGCATTTATTGAAGAGGCTGCTCTCTCTCAGGTGGGTGGGCTTGACTGCCTTATCAAAGATCAATTGTCTATAGATGAGAGGGTCTATATCTGAACACTTTATTCAATTCCATTGGAAAGTATATCTTTATGCCATTGCCATGTTGTTTTGACCACTGTAGCTTCATAATATGCTTTAAAGTCAGGTAATGTGGGACCTCCCACTTCATTTACCTTCTGGAGATAATTTTAGCTATTTGAGACAACCCTCTCTTCCAAAAAACTTGTTTATTGTTTTTTCTATTTATGCTAAGTTGTTTGAATCTATCAATTGCAGTTGTTTGAATCTATAAATCTATTGATTGCATTGAATCTATAAATCAACTTGAGTAGAATTGATCTCTTAACTATAATTAGTCTTCCAATCCACGAACATGGCATGTCATTCTATTTATTTAGGTCTTCTATGATTTCTTTTCACAATTTCTTGTAGTTTTTTGTGTACAGGTCTTTTATATCCTTAGTTTAATTTATTTCTAAATATTTGATTATTTTGGTTGAAATTGTGAATGGAATTTATTTCTTGTTTTCCTCCTCACATGGGTCATTAGCAGAGTATAGAAACACTACTGATTTTTTTGTTAATCATGTACCTTACCACATTCCTGTACTCATATATTAGTTCTAGTAGCTTTGCTGTAGATTTTTTTGGGATTTTCAACATTTAGTATGATACCATGTGTAAACAGTGAGAATTTTACTTCTTCCTTTCCAATTTGGATGCCTTTTTATTTCATTTTCTTGTGTAATTGTTCTGGCTAGACCTTCCAGCACAATATTGAATAACAATGGTGACAGTGGGCATCCTTGTCTTGTTTCTGACCTTAGGAAGAAAGCTTTCAGTCTTTCCCTATTGAGGATGATGTTAACTGTGGGTTTTTCATATATTCCCTTTATCATGTTGAGGAAGTTCCCTTTGATTCCTATGCTTTGAAGTGTTTTCATGAAGAAAGGATGTTGAATTTTGTTAAATGCCTTTCCTATATCAATTGAGATCATCATGTGTTTTTTCTGTTTTTAGTTGTTGATATGATGTATCACATTGATTGATTTTATTATACTGAACCATCCTTGCATACCTGGAATAAATCCCACTTGGTCATGGTGTATAATTCTTTTAATGTGCTACTGGATTTGATTTAAAATTATTAAGTTGAGGATTTTTGCATCTATATTCATTAGAGAGATTGGTCTGTAATTTTCTTTTCTTGTAATATATTTGGCTGGCTTTGGAATTAGGGTGATGTTGGCTTCATAGGATGTGTTAGGTTGCTTCCAGTTCTCTTCAATTTTTTGAAGACTTTGAGCAGGATTTGTACTAATTTTTTAATGCTTGGTAGAATTCAATCTGAAGCCATCTGGTCTGGACTTTTCTTTTGGGGAAACTTCTTGATAACTGATTCAATTTCTTTACTTGTGATTGGTTTGTTGAGGTTGACATTGGTTTGTTGAGGTTGTTTACTTCCTCTCAAGTCAATATTGATTGTTCATATTTTTCTAAGAAGTTGTCCATTTCATCTATGGTGTCCAGTTTATTGGCATTTAGTTGCTCATAGTATTCTCTCATTACCTCCTTTATTTCTGTGGGGTCAGTGGTTATGTCTCTTCTTCCATTTCTGGTTTTATCTGTTTGCATCTTCTCCCTTTTTTTTTGGCAACCTAGCTAAAGGCCTCTTGATTTTATTGATTTTCCAAAGAAGCAACTTCTGGTTTTATTGATTTTCTCAGTTGCTTTTATATTCTCAATTTCATTTATTTCTCCTCTAATCTTCCTTATTTCTTTCCTCTTTGTTTTGGGTTTAGTTTGCTGTTCTTTTTCTAGTTCTTACAAGTGAACAGTTAATGCCTTGATTTTTGTTCTTTCTTCGTTTTTAATATTGACATTTAAAGCAATACATTTCTCTCTTAGCACTGCTTTTGCTGCATCCGATAAATTTTGATGTGTTGTGTTTTCATTTTCATTTGCCTTGAGATATTTATTGATTTCTCTTGTAATTTGTTTCTTCACTCGCTGGTGGTTTAAGAATGTGTTGTTTAGCCTTCTTATATCTGTGAATTTTCTGGCCCTCTGCCTGTGATTGGCTTTCAAGTTCATTCCATTATGATTTGAGAAAGAGTTTTGCATGATTTTAATCTTTTTAAATTTATTGAGACTTGTTTTCTGACCCAGTATATGGTCTGTCCTTGAGAATAATCCATGAACACTTGAGAAAACTCTGTAACCTGATGTTGTGGGGTGTAATGTTCTGTATATGTCCGTTAAGTCTAGTTCATCTATTGTATTATTCAAATTATCTGTTTCTTTATTGACTCTCTGTATAGATGTTCTATCCATTGGTGATAGTAGGGAATTGAAGTCCCCAACTATTGTGGTAAAGGTGTCTATATCCCTCTTCACTGTTTTGTCAGTGTTTGCCTCATGAACTTTGGAGCACTCTGGCTTGGTGCATAAATATTTATGATTGTTATGTCTTCTTGTAGAATTTTTATTAATACATAGTGTCCTTCTTTGTCTCTTTTAATTGTTTTACATTGGAAGACTAATTTGTCAGATGTTAGCATAGCTACTCTTGCTCTTTTCTGATTGTTGTTTACATGAAATATTTTCCCCAACCTTTCACTTTCAATCTATTTTCCTCTTTGGGTCTAAAATCAGTCTCCTGTAAATAGCATACAGATGGGTCCTGCTTTTTAATCCATTCTGCCAGCCTATATTTTTTGATCGGGGAGCTTAATCTGTTAACATTTAGTGTTATTACTGGAAAGGTAATACTTTTTTCTACTATTCTGTCTTTTGGATTTTATATGTCATATCTCATTGTTTTCTCTTGTTACCTTTACTGATAGTCTTTATTTTTACATTCTTCTCCAGACCTCTCTCCTGCCTTTTCTTATCTGCCTGTAGTGCTTCCTTTAGTACTTCTTGCAAAGCCAGTCTCTTGGTCACAAATTCTATCAGTGATTGTTTGTCTGAAAATATTTTAATCTCTCCCTCAGTTTTGAAGCACAATTTTGCTGGATATAGAATTCTTGGTTGACATTTATTTCTCTTTTAGTATCTTAAATATATCATACTACTTCCTTCTCACTTCCATGGTTTCTGCTGAGAAATCCACACATAGACTCATTGGACTTAACTTGTATGTGATGGATTGCTTTTCTCTTGCTGCTTTCAAAATTCTGTCTACTGACAATCTGATTAGCAAGTGTCTTGGAGTACGTCTCTTTGGATTTATTCTGTTTGGGGTGTGCTGCACTTCTTGGATCTGTAATTTTATGTCTTTCATAATAGATGGAAAATTTTCAGTGATAATTTCCTACATTAGTCTTTCTCCTTTCTTTCCCTTCTCTTCTCCTTCTGGGGGCATCCATAACACATATATTCATGTGCGTTATGTTGTCATTCAATTCCCTGAGACTCTGCTCATATTTTTTCATTCTTTTCTCTTATTTTCTATTGTGTATCAGATTTCAGATTTCCAGTCTTCTAGTTCACTAAACCTTTCTTCTGACTCTTCAAATCTATTGTTGTAGGTTTCCATTGCTTTTTCATCTCTGTTATTGTGCCTTTCATTTCCATAAATTCTGTGACTTGCTTTTTCAAACTTCTGAGTTCTTACATTTGTTCACCCAATGTCTTCCTTATATCCTCCCTCAACTTGTTGATTTGATTTTTTATTAGATTTTCTATGTCTGTTTGCACATTCTGAATTAGTTATTTCAACTCTTGTATCTTATTTGAATTGTTGATTTGTTCCTTTGACTGGGCCATATCTTCAATTTTCTTAGTATAACACATTATTTTTTGTTGGAATCTAGCCATTTAATTCTTTTAATTAGTTTATCCTGGAGGTTGTTGTCACTCTTTTACCTAGGATTTTCCTACTGAATGACTTTTTTCTCTACCTGTTCTTTTGACATTCAGTTAATCTTATTCTAGACTTTTAGCATAGGTTCTATTTAACTGATCAGAATTTTTCAGTTCTTGTTTTTTCTGTTTCTTGCCCTGCCTATATGAAGCCTTTTATTTTTAGTAGGGTCTCTTCAGATATTATAGACCCCAGTCAGATTTTCCCAGATGGGACTGGTCCATGCTCAGGAGGAAAATTTGCCAGCATCAATTTTCCCTGAAGGTGATACCCAGCAGGTTGTCAGACTTTCCTAAGAAGTCTCTAGACTCTGTGATTTTCCTATCCTACCCAGCACCTGGCACTTGTCTGCCTACAGCTTCCCACCATGAAAAGTGATCTGGTGGCTTTAATTTCAGCAGACTCTGCCAGGGTTGCAGTTGTGACAGAGGGGCAGTAGTAGGTTGACATTAATTGCTTCATTTATACAGTCCTAGGGCTCTGAATTTCTTGAAAGAGAAATTCCACTTGAACTGGGTCCCACGTTTCTCTTGGAGAAGATACAACCTTTAGGGAATTAACTTCTTTTGCCTGACTAGTTACTTTGCTCTCAGACAAGCTTAATTTTGCCCTTGCCTGGAGTAGTTCTGGGGCCTGAGAAGCTTCCAGTTCTATCAAATGAGCTGCTAAGGCATTGAAAAAAGCAAAAAAAAGTGCCTCTTCAGAGCTGGACCCTCACTCTTTGGGTTTGTAAATCAAAGGCTTAAGTTGGTACGTGGCTCTATGTATCCCCAGACTCTATGTTTCACCTTCTCTTGGGATCCAGCCCTTTTGCAGTATCTCTTGCTGTTCTACTCAAAAAGGCTCCTTTTTTGTCGGTCCTGCCCCTTCTATGTCAGGGCAAAAAGTCCTAGTGCCTTATTGCTTATTCCAGTTTTTTCTGTGCTGGGAGCCTATTTTGAGTTTCAGAATTTGTTAATTAATTTGACAATTGGTGCTTGATTGAGCTAGGCTCTTGCTGCTAGTAAATAGTTTTTCCTTTGCTTTAAGGAACCAGCCTGCTGTGCCTGTAGTAGAGGGGCACTGGTTTCCACAGCTTGGGGGTCTTACAGTTCTGTGTGGGGTGTCAGCCAGTCCAGCTTGTCAAGACTGGTGTACACTGGGTGTCTTGTCACTGATGTAGGCCGGCAGTTGTTCTGTACTGTTCCTGGCTTTTTGCTAACTGCTCTTGAGGATAAATTGAATTCCACACCTCACTGTGCTGCTATTTTTCCCCAAAGAGTGGGTGGTAACTTTTGATTAGATGGTTTCCATGGAAATGTGTCTGCACCCATTCAAAGTGGGGTTGCTTATTGGAATACTTTAAGAGGGAACAATTTTGGAAAAACTTTAGAGCCACCAGAACCGACAGAGCCAACAGAATGGACAGAGCTCCAGGCAAGCTATTGAAGAAGTCTGGAGAGAAAACTAGCAGATTTTGCCATGCGCTTTTCCAGCTGAGAGAGAAACCCTGAATGCATTGTCTTTGAACCAAGTTATCTTTCCTTGGATTCGTTAGATAGGACATTTTATAGACTTGCTTTAATTTGGACATTTACATGGCTTTATAAATGTAAACTTGTAACTTAATAAATTCCCCCCTTTTAAAAGCTGTTCTGTTTCTGATGTATTGCATTCCAAGCAGCTTTTGCAATCTAAAACAACTTGGAAGAATTGAAAGCAGGGACATGAATAGAAATTTGCACACTGTTGCTTATGGTGGCAGTATTCACAATTTGCAATGAATGGATTTGGCCTAAGGCTATATCAATTTATGACAGAAGGCTGAATTGCAGTGGTGTACATATACAGTGGAATACTGGGCACTGCAAGAAGAAATGAAATTTTGAGGCATGCAACCAGGAAATGGACATTTAGAACAGTATGTTGAGTGAAATAAGCCAGAAATGAAAAGACAGATATTATAATACCTCACTAATATGGACTAACTACGGTGTGTAAACTCTGTGAATTGAATCTGAGACCATAAGTTACCAGGAAAAGCTTTTCATAAAGATTCCTAAATTGTAAGTTTTTATAGTAGTAACATCTATTCCTGAGTTGTAATGATTATTTCTAAATTCTGACATACTGAGCGCCTTGTGTATAACCTGGTGGGGTCCCTGGAATGTTTGGTATGTGTATGACACCTGAGATTCAGAGCAAGAGTTCTGAAGCTATGAAAGTCTGCATTACCCATACAGCAACTGTTAAAATACCTAAAAAAATAGATCAGTCTTCAATTAGAGATATGAATGAAACAGATTTGGTTAGCTCTAAGGCAAATCAGACTAGAGGGTAAAGGATGATATTGACTGCATTTTAAAACTTCAACTTCTGTATAAGACCAAAGGAAGAGATGTTTATTTGGTGTAAAATGATATTTTTCTGTAGCACACTATAAAATTTAACTTGTATGGTCAGTTTAATTAACACTGTTATATAGAATCCTGAATAGAGAGTGAGAAGTTGTTGGTTTGTACAGGTTAGTGTGATGCCACAATGCATCCCAGAGTAATTTTGACTTCAGCATATCCATGTGGACATTGTGGGCAAAGATTACTCAAAAGCAGTTATTTTTTTTTACTGGTTCTTGCTTTCCTCCAACTCCTACCCACTTCCCCACCTCTGCTACTTTGCATTGTTTTCTGAATCTTGTAGTCTGGAGTTCATGAGAACTTGTAGAGAATGAAATATTAGTTCATGACCGCAGTTTGAAACCTCAAAATTTAATTTTATATAGAGTGATTTGGAGATTGATTTGAAACCAGCATAGCAGCATGTAGAATTAATGATAAAGGACACTTAAAGGAACTTATGTTCTGCTGTGAAGTCTCCCAAAGGCATCCAGTATATAAACCTATATTGCACTTCATATAGCCCAACACCTATTTTTTTCCCTTCTCTTCCTTTGTTTCTTCTGGAGCTGTTGAACTCACCACTACTCCAGAGAAAATTCTATTTGGATCCTAGAAAAGAGGGAAAATTATGTGATGAAATTTAGGATATATTGGAGGAGAGAGGTTAGGAGACAAAGGCTCATGGACTCATAATACAAACCCTTTGGAGGTTTGGACTTGTATGTACCCCCAGAAAAATATTTTACTAAACCTAATCCATTCCCGTGGGTGTGAGCCTATTTTAAGTAGGACCTTTTAATGAGGATATTTCAGTTAGCCTCAATCAGGATGGGTTTTAACCCTATCAAATGTTTATCTTCATAAACAGAATGAAATTCCATCAAATAACACTACAGAAGGCAACTCAATGGTGGCTCAGTTGCAGAGTTCTCACCTGCCATGCTGCAGACCCAGATTCAATTCCCAGTGCCTGCCCATGCAAAATAAAAACAAAAATAACACTACAGAGATAGCAGTCAGAAGTTGACTATCAACAGAACCCAGAAGAGACAGGAGAGACCAGGGAATGCCCTCTTGTGTATTTCCATGTGACAAGCTAAGGGCCAAGGAGTGCCAAAATCCAACCCCAAAATGCCACACTCCTTGGGAAGAAAGAATCAACTTGATGATGCTTAATTTGGATTTTCTTCCTAATTTCAAAGCCATAAACCATTAAGTTCCCATTGCTTAACCCAACAATTTTCATGGTATTTGCTTGAGCAGCCCAGGAAATAAAACAATCACTCTTAGGGTTCTTAGGGCATTTCTAATTTAAACCTCTTTGCAATTTTTACACATGGAGAAAATGAGCCCCATGTTTAGAATGGCACAGGGAAGGCAATGTTCAGTATAACCATTGACCACAACTGTCTTTAATTCACTTTAGCTTGACTAACTTTTAGTTCAGGTACCTCATCTCCCTCTCACTTTGTCCCTTATACTTTTGAGGCACCTGAGAAGCTCCTAACTAGGTAGTTCTTTATCTCTCTCTCATTCCATCTCAGCCCTCCCAGACTCCAGGTGACCTAATTACTGCAAAGGAAATATTCCAAACCTAGTGGTCCTAATTTCAACTGAAGTAAATCAATCACACATCACATTAATCAGTCCCCTTACTATATTCCAGTACTTTTCCTGCAAACCACTCCCAGACCTTAAAAAGCACGTTATCCTTTGTTTCAATGGAATTGAGTTCTACTCCCTTTCTCTTGCTATAGCAGCCCCTAAATAAAATCATACTTGCCTGTTTAATATTGTCTGTTGAAGTTTATTCTTTGACACCTTGGGGTCCAGACTGTTCAGATGGCCAAGAAAGAGCCACTGGTGACAAGCTGACCACTGAGGTACTAATGGGAGATGGAAACTAAAATACTTTTAAACCTTACAAATATGCACACTTTAGGTATTATTATCCTTATTTTTAAGATGTGAAAATGTAGGCTCAGCAAGAGGGGACTTAACTATATTTGCACACTAAAAGTGATAGGACTGAGATTTGGACATAGAACTGTTGGACACTAATGCCCACACCTTTACCACTACATGATGTTCCTGCTCTCCCTCAGTCTCCTAAAACTAAGGCAAACTAACTCATAAGTAGTAGTTTCTTTTCACAGCATATTAAGTCTAGTTCAGGGTTTCTACTGATTTAACTGACAAATAAAATTTGGCCCAGAGAAGGAAAATGATTTTGCCTAAATCACACACAGAACAGAGTTCATTCCACTACATCATGCTCATGCCATTGAATGAATTAAAAAGGGTTATTAAACACTATGTATTGACTCTGTACTGAGGTGGGACAGGAGAGGGCATATGGTAGTGAATGTTAGAGAGAAATAAACTGAAGATTTGTCCAGTGCCTTTCCTTGAGGCCCTAACTGGGGAGTTGAAACATACACTCATGGAAAAACACTTATAAATATTTGTAAAGCAGTATAAAAATGACCACTAAATGATATCCATGGGATAAAGCACACCATATTAATGCTGAGAGGACACAGAGGAAAGAAATTATCAGAATTCAAGTAGATCTTACAGAAGGGAGAAGTTAAACAGAGAATCAATGTGTAGAAATAATGAGAAAGGACTCTGGTGAATTAAGGGATAAAAGGAGGGAGGCTGCTCAGATAAGAGGTACCAAGGTGTTATGGAAAAGAACA
This sequence comes from Tamandua tetradactyla, assembly GCF_023851605.1. Lineage (NCBI taxonomy): Eukaryota > Metazoa > Chordata > Mammalia > Pilosa > Myrmecophagidae > Tamandua > Tamandua tetradactyla. The sequence continues at coordinate 106,741,438 of NC_135353.1, read as the reverse complement.
TGAGCTTTGGATTCATATAGAGCTGAGTTCCAATTATCCTTGTTCCCCTAACCACTTGCTGGCTGTGTGACTTTGGGCAAATAACTTAAACTTTCTGGCTTTCGGTGACATCAAGTGTGAAATTGTGATAATCGTATGAGATTGGTTTGAGTTTCAAAGTACATAAAGCATGTAAAAGTGACTGGCATGGGTTTACCATAGGGGAAAGGTCAAAATATTATCTTCAAAAAAGAACTTCTCCCTCAAAAATATCTACCTGGCTCTGGGCATTAGCACTCCAATTAAAAGAAAATGTTTACTTTTCCTTTTTTAGTGAAATTGTGAGTGTAAAGAATAATCATGAATAGAATACAGGATTCCTACATACTACCCCACCAGGGACACCTTGCATTGGTGCAGAACATTTGTTACAATTCACTATAACACATTTTTATAAACTGTACTATTAACTAAATTCCATGGTTTACCTTGGGTTTCCTGGTTTGGGTAGTGTTGTTCCATGGATTAAAAAATATTCTGTTACCATAAATACAATCTAACATGCCCCCTTTTATCACATTCAGATATATATTTCAGTGCTATTAATTTCTTTCACAATATTTTGCTACCATCACCACCATCAACCACCAAAACATTTCTATCATTCCAAAAAGGAAACACTGTACAATTTAAGCCTTAACTTCCCATTTCTTGTCCCATCCACCCCCTGGTAAGCTATATGCTAAATTCTCACCCTAAGACTTTGCTAATTCTAATCAATTCAAATCAGAAAGATCCTAAAATTTTTATTCTTTGCTGTCTGTCTTATTTCACATGACATAACATCTTTGAGGTTCATCCATGTTGTCACATCTACCAGGACTGCATTGCTTCCTACTGCTGAATAATGTTCCATTGTATGTATACCACATTTTATTTATCCATTCATAGGTTGATGGACAACTGGGTTGCTTCCATCTTTTGGCAATTGCGAAAAATGCTGCTGTGAACATCGGTGCGCAAATAGCTGTTGAAGTCCCTGCTTTCAATTATTTTGGATATATACTTAGTAGTGGAATTGCAGTTTATATGATTGTTCTATACTTAGCTTTCTTAGGAACCCCAAACTGTGTTCCGCAGCATTTGCACCATATCATATTGCCGCCAGCAATGAATTAGTGTTCCTATTGCTCTACATCCTCTCCAAAACTTGTTCTTTTCCACTTTTTAAATAGGCGTTCTAATAGGTGTGGAATGTTATCTCATTGTGGTTTTGATTTGCATTTCCCTGTTGACTAATGATGGTGAGAATCCTTTCATCTGCCTTTCGGCATTAATGTATTTTCTTTGGAGATATATCTGTTCAAGACTTTTGTCCATGTTTTGATTGATTGCTTGTCTTTTTTGTTAATTTGAACTATTCCTTTGTTTATTGGAAATCGACTCTTTATCAGATGTGTGGTTTCCATGTATTTTATCCCATTGTGTAGGCTGTCATTTACTTTCATAATAAAGTCCTTTGAGGAACAAAGTTTTTACTATTGATGAGGTAACATTTATCTATTTTCTTTTTTGTTGTTTGTGCTTTTGATGTAAAGCCTAAGAGAACATTGCTTGACACAAGGTCTTGAAGATGTTTCCCTACATTTTTTTCTTTTATATTTGTTGTTCTTATATTTAAGTCTTTGATCCGTTTGGAGTAGATTTTTTATATATAAGGTGTGAAGTAAGGGTCCTCCTCTTTATGCAAATTAGATCCAAAGTGTCCATAGATGTGAGGGTCTGTTTTTGAATTTTCAGCTTGATTCCAGTTATCTAAATATCTGTCCTGGTGCCAGCACCATGTTGTTTTGACAACTCTGCATTTCTGGTATTCTTTAAAGTCGTGAGGTATGAATCCTCTAACTTCATTCTTTTTCAAGATGGCTATGGTTATTTTGATCCCATTGCTCTTCTAAGTAAATTTGATAATTGGCTTTTCAATTTTGGAAAAGTAAACTGTTGGTATTTCCATGGCTATTGCATTGAATTTGTGAATTAATTTCAGCAGAAGTGACATCTTAATGATATTTAGTCTTCCAAAGCATTAACACAGAATTTCTTTGCTTTTATTTAGGTCTTCTTTGATTTCTTTCAATGATGTTTTGTAGTTTTCTGTGTATATGTCCTTTACCTCCTTGGTTAAATTTATTCTTAGATATTTTATTCTCTTAGTTGGTAGTGTAAGTGGTATTTTTTTCTCATTTTCCTCCTCGTATTTCTTATTGCTAGTATGTAAAATCACTATTGATTTTTATGTTTTGATATTGTATCCTTGTAGATACTTCATGACTTTCTATATATAGACTCATGTCATCTGCAAATAGTGAAAGTTTTACTTCTTCCTTTACAATTTGGATACCTTTTACTTCATTTTCTTGCATAACTGATCTAGCTAAAACTTCTAGCACAATGTCTAAAAACAGTTGTGACATTGGCCATCCTTGTTTTCTTCTATACCTCAGAAGGAAGGCTTTCAGTCTTTCACCACTGAGTATGATGTAGGCTGTGGATTTTTCATTTATGCCCTCATATATGAGGAAGTTTCCTTCTATTCCTATCTTTCAAAATGTTCTTATTAAGAAAGGATGCTGGATTTTGTCATATGACTTTTACACATCAGTAGAGATGATTATGCAGTCTTTCCCTTCAATCTATTAATGCGGTATATTACACTAGTTGAATTTCATGTCGAACCACTCTGGTATATGTATATCTGGGATAAAATCCACTTGATCATGGTGTATAATTCTTTTAATGTGCTGTAGAGATTTGATTGCCAAGTACTTCAGTGATAATTATGCACCTATATTTATTAGAGAAATTGGTCTATAATTTTCTTTACTTGTAGCATCCCCATCTGGTTTTGGTATTAAGGTGATGTTGCTTCATAGAATGAGTTAGGTAGTCTTCCTCCCTTTTCAATTTTTTGGAAGAGGTTGATCAGGATTGATATTAATTTTCCTTGGAGTGACTAGTGGAATTCACCTGTGAAGTATCTGGTCCTGGGCTTTTCTTTGTTGGAGGTTTTTGAGGATTGATTCAATCTCTTCACTTAGAATTTGTCTGTTGAGATCTTCTATTTCTTCTAGAGTCTGTGTAGGTTGTTCATTTGTTTCTAGGAATTTGTCTATTTCATCAAAGTTGTATAATTTGTTACCGTATAGTCGTTCAAAGTATCTGCATGACCCCTTTTATTTCTGTGAGGACAATAGTAATGATCACCCCTCTCATTTCTTATTTTATTTATTTTCATCTTCTCTCTTTTTTCTTTATCAGAGTAGCTAAAGGTTTGTTAATTTTATTGATCCTCTCAAAGAACCAACATTTGGTTTTATTGATTCTCTCTACTTATTTTTATCCTCAATTTCATTTATTTCTGCTCCTCCAGCTATTGATTTCCAGATTTATGGTCAAACATTGTGCTTTGCATAATTTCAATATTTCTAAATTTATTGATACTTTACTTGTGACCCAACATATTGTCTTTCATGGAGAATGATCCTTGAACCCTTGAGAAGAATGTATATTCTGCTGTTTTCAAGTGTCATGTTCTGTATATGCTTATTAGGTATAGTTTATTTATTATGTTATTCAAGTTTCCTGTTTTCTTATTGATCCTTTGTGTGGATGTTTTATCTATTGATGAGAGTGGTGTACTAAAGTCTCCAATTATTATTACAGAGCTATCTATTTCTCCCTTCAATTTTGCAAGTGTTTGCCTAATGCATTTTGGGGCACCGTGGTGAGGTGCATAAATACTTGCAACTGTTATTTCTTATTGGTGGATTGCTGCTTTTATGGATATACAGGTTCTTCTTTGTCTCTTACAACAGTATTACATTTAAAGTTTGTTTTGTCCAGTATTAGGACAGTTACCCCAGCTCTTTTTAGGTTGCTGCTTACATTCAATATCTTTTTCCACCCTTTCACTTTCAACTTAATCGTGTCCTTGTGTTTAAGATGAGTCTTTTGTGTCTTTTGTGGACAGCATATAGATGGATCATATTTTTAATTCATTTTTCTAACCTGAATCTTTTGATTGGCATATTTACTCCATTAACATTCAACGATAATACTTTTTTAAGCAGTAATGACGTTAACCATTTTACTCTTATTTTTGTATATCATATCTTATTTCTTTCTCTCCTTTTACCATTTTACTTACACTTTCTGAAAACCTTCATTTCTATATGCCCCTCCAAACTTCTCTGAGCTTGTTAGAAATTATTGTGTACCCCAGAAAAGCCATGCCTTTTAACCCTGGTTCGATATTGTAGAATAGGAACCTTTGATTAGACTGTTTCCATGGAGATATAATCCACTCAATTGTGGGTGTGACATTTTGATTAGATGGAGATGTGACTCCACCCACTCAAGGTGGGTCTTGATTAGTTGACTAGAGTACTTTAAAAGGGAAACTTTTTTGAGAAACCTCAGATGCAGATGCTTGGAGAACAGTTGCTTTAAAGCCAACAGAGACACATGGAGATGCTTGGAGTGCCAAAAACAAGAGCAGATGCCTAGACAGGGATGTTTGGGGCCCATCAGATGTTGCCATGTGCCTTCCTATAAGATGCTATGCAAGCCAGAACCCAGAGCTGCATCCTGGAGGAGCTAAGTGAAAGCCCACAGCCACTTAGAGAGGAAACCACTGACATCAGAAGCAGGCACCAGGAGCAAGGACCAGCAGCTGCCAGTCATGTACATTCCCATGTGACAGACATCAGCCTTTCTTTGGAGTTAAGGTATCTTTCTCTGGATGCCTTAGTTTGAATATTTCTATAGCCTTAGAAATTCCAACTTGCAACTTAATGCATTCCCTTTTTAAAAGTCATTCCATTTCTGGTGTATTGCATTTTGGCAGCTTTAGCAAACCAAAACATTCTCTCTTCTGTCTTTTCTTATCAGTCTGCAGTAATCCCATTAGTATTTCTTGTAAGGCAGGTCACTTGTTGAAGAACTCTCAGTTTCTGTTTATCTGTGAATATTTTAAACTGTCCCTCATTTTTGGAGGACAGTTCTGTCAGATAAAGTATTCTTGCTGGCAGTTTTTCTCTTTCACTAAATTCTGATTAGAATGTGTCTCAGATTAGGTCTATTAGAATTTATTCTATTTGGAGTATGTTATGTTTTTTAACATGTGTATTTATGTCCTTCATAAGAGTTGGGATATTTTCATCCACTATTTGCTCAAATATTCTTTCTGCACCTTTCCCTTGTCTTCTGGGACACCCATGATGCATATGCTGATGCTTATGTGCTGTCATTCAAATCTGTGAGACTCTGCTCAATTTTCACATCGTTTCTCTATTTGTTCTTTTCATTTCTTCTATTTCAACTACCTTGGCTTCCACTTAACTGATTCTTTCTTCTGCCTCACTGATGTTTTCTTCTGCCTGTTCCAGTCTGCTGTTGTATGCTTCTAGTGTATTTTAATCTTTTTCTATTGTGTTTGTTCTAGTTTTCTAGCTGCCAGAATGCAAGACACAAGAGATGGATTGGCTTTTAATAAAAAGATTTATTCCATTAGCTCTTCAGAGGAAAGGCAGCTAACTTTCAACTGAAGTTCTTTCCTACATGGAAAGGCACAGGGTGATCTTGCTGGCCTTCTCTCCAGGCCTCTGGGTTCCAACAACTTTCCCCTGGATGATTTATTTCTGCATGTCCAAAGGCCTGGGCTGAGCTGCGAGTGCTGAGATGAGGTATGCTGAGCTGCTTGGGTTGTGCTACATTGCGCTCTCTCATTTAAGCACCAACCAATTAAGTCAAATATCATTCATTGCAGCAGGCATGCCTCCTAGCCAACTGCAGATGTAAACAGCAACAGATGAGGTTCATGTACCAATGGCTCACATCCACAGCAACAGAACTAGGTTCCTTCACCTGGCCAAGTTGACAACTGAATCTAACTACCACATGTCCACCCCTTGTCAACTTGGCAACTACATGCATCATCTTAAACAATATTAAGGTGCAAAAAATCCTTTTCTAGCTATGGACCTGTGAATCTCAAAACAACTTGTCTGGTGCCAATATGCAAAGGAGGGACAGTCACAGGATCCATAGGGAGAAATTGGAAGGAAAACCTGCAGGGAAAACACCATTGGATTTCAAAATCTGAAAGTCATTTATCCTTCAGCATTAGAAAGTGGCAGTCACACCATTTCCAAGGGCCTATGCAGTTGCCCGTCTCTTTCCAAATCAACCTGGGGGAACATTGAGGAGACCACCATTTTCTTGGCTCCACTCTCTCCAGACATCGAGGCCATCCTTGTGCTCTCTGCCGTTTCTGGGGCACACACTCAACCCCTTCACGTGGTAGCAGCCAGGCTCTCCCCAGTCCCCAAGGAGCATAATATACCTTTTCCAAAACCTGAGGCTGCACAACCCTTCCACTACAATGAGATGAGAGACTCATCATCTGCTCTCAGGGCAAACTCACCCTCTCCATGTATATGGGTGGGTCCACTCTCCTGGCTGAGGTTTCTTGGCTTCAGACCCAAGCTTCTATGGGTCTCACTCTGAAAACTCCAATTCATCCCTTTGTGTCCCCTTTTGTCCAGATTGGCAGTGGTTCTGTTTACACCAACAGTCTCTTCAAGCACTCCAGGACTTCTCCATCATTCTCTTCACAATTTCTCCCAAATCTTCCCCTTAACCATCCAAAAAACCGTTCCAACATTTCTGGTATTTGCAAATTGCGGCAGCACCCCACTCTCCAGTACCAAAATCTGTTCTAGTTTATTAGCTGTCAGAATGCAACACACCAGAGATGGGTTGGCTTTTAATAAAAGGGGATTTATTTCATTAGCTCTTCAGAGGAAAGGCAGCTAACTTTCAACTGAGGTTCTTTCCTACATGGGAAGGTATAGGGTGATCTCTGCTGGCCTTTTCTCCAGGCATCTGGGTTCCAACAACTTTCCCCTGGGTGATTTATTTCTGCATCTCCAAAGGCCTGGACTGAGCTGCGAGTGCTGAAATGAGGTATGTTGAGCTTCTTGAGTTGTGCTATGTTGTGCTCTCTCATTTAAGCACCAGCCAATTAAGTCAAACGTCATTCATTGCAGCAAGCACACCTCCTAGCTGACTGCAGATGTAATCAGCAACAGATGAGGTTCATGTACCATTGGGTCATGTCTACAACAACAGAACTAGGTGCCTTCACCTGGCCAAGTTGACAAAGGAATCTAACTACCACAATGTCTTTCATTCTCCTCATTTCTGTTGCGTTTCTTTTTATGTTCTCAAATTCTTCTTGTGTTTGCAGTGTATTTTTAATATTCCTTATCATTTTAGCCATATTTTCCTCCATTTCCATGAATTGATTTAGATTTGTTTGAACATCTTTGATTTGTTGTTCAAACTGTGTGTCTTCTCAGAAATTTCAACTTGTTCTTTTGACTGGGCCATATCTTCCTGCTTCTAAGTATGGCTTCTAGATTTGCTCATGTCTAGGCATCTGATTATCTTAATGAGTTTACTCTAGAGGTCAATTTCTCCCTGTTGTGTAGAGTTTTCTTCTTGATCAGCTTTGTGCTGGGGCACTTCTTTGACACTTAGTCCAAATTATTATAGACCTCCAGAATAGCTCATGTTTACCCAGTCAGATTTTTTCAGCTTTTCTTCATCTGATTCTTGCTCTGGATATTTGGTACAAATTTTGAGATTGCAGTATTTGTGCAATTATTTCACCCCCAGGAGAAACCTTTCTTTTCCCTGGAATGCTGATGATTTCTATTTCTTTTTTATGTGTACCATAGTTTTTCAGCATTCCATTCATTGTTTCTATCTTCTTTTGCCTTGAGGGTAAATTCTCAGAGGATCATCACCCCAGAAAAGTCATTCTAAGTTAGTACTTCCCAGTCAAACAGGGACCATAAATAAGATGTAGATCAGTTTCAATGTACCTGCAATGGAGACCAGAAGGATGTCAAACTAACCTTTGATGACTCCCCAATTCTGTGCTTTCCTGGTCTGTTCAGTAGACATCAATCTACAGTCAACTGTTCTCCACAGTCCTAAGGTGTTCCTGTGCCATTAATTCTCAATTGACTTCACCCCTATCATGGTGTTGTTGAAGCAGAGGCTGCCAGCTGCTTTTGCCCAGGGCACAATCCTAGACCTGAGATGGGACAGAGCAATACGAATTTGCTAATCAAAAACACAAACACCATGATCCCCTACCCTTACTTGGGTAAAAGCTGTTGTACAAGAAACTCTTCCATATAGCAGTAAGAAGGCCCTGTGACTAAATTCCCCTTGCTTCCATTCCTGTTGGGGGCCAGGTTGAAACAGAAGCTGCCAGCTTATTTTCTTCATGGGCAGATTGAAACCATAGCAGCCCTCAGACCTGGAATCCAGCATTCCATATTCACAATCAAAATCATGATTGGTTCTTGACCATGCTTCCCCCTGGTCTTGGGGAAGTGCCACCCTTCAGCAAACTGCTCCCTATTGCTCCAAAAGTCACTGTATCTCTAAATCACCTCCACTTACACCACTGTCAGGGGGTTGGGTTTAAGCAGAGGCTGCCATCTGATTTATGTCCTGGACAGGTTCACACTATTGCTACCCTCAGAGCTGGGACACAGCATTTTAAATTTGCCAATCAGAAGTCATTACTGGTGTACAGCTATGACCTTTCCCCATTCTTGGAGAAGAGGACATTTATTTCCAGTCATGGACTGGATCTCAAGGCAGCATGCCATGAGAGTGGGGGAGTTTACTCAGAGATCTTTACTGCGGGTTGTTAGTCTCTTCTTTCCACTCTCCCCAGGACAGTGTGCAGTATTCTGGTCTGTGGAGCTCCTGAACTATTGTTTCAGATAATTCTCAGATTTTTACTAGCTGCCCTGAATGAAAAACTGAGTTTTGAAGATCACTACTTGGCCATCTTATACAGAAATTCCCTCTGTGCTTTCTTTTAATAGCATTATTGTTTTAGCTGTTATATCTAGTTTTTTTTGCTCCATTTTGAGTTAACTATATGGTATAAGGTAAAGGTTCAGCTTCATTCTTTTGCATGTGCATAAGCAATTGTCACAGTACCCTTTATTATTGAAGAGAAAATTATTTCCACATTGAATGGTCTAGGAACCTTTGTCAAAAACCAACTGAACATAGAGGTATGAGTTTATTTCTGGGTTCTGATTTATATTTAATTTGTGTACACATTATTCTTACAAAATTAACACACTGGTTTAATTATGGCAGCTTTATAGTAAGTTTTGAAATCAGGAAATGTGAGTCCTCCAAATTTGTTAGTTTTCAAAACTTCTTTGAATATTCAGAGTCCTTGCAATTTTGAATTTTAGAATCAGTTTGCTTATTTGTACAAAAAAATCAGCTCACATTCTAATAGGGATTGCACTGAATCTGTAAAATGGTGTGGGGGTTATTGCCATTTTGACAGTGTTTTCTAATTCATCTATATGGGATGTTTCTCTATTTATTTAAATTTTCTTTAATTACTTTCATCAGTATTTTGTAGTTTTCATAGCATATGTTTTGCACTTCTTATGTTAAATTTATTCCTAAGTATTTTGATCTTTTTTATTCTAATGTAACTGGAAAGGCTTTTTTAAATTTCCTTTTTGGATTGTTCATGATGAGTATATAGAAATACAACTGAATTTTGTTTATTAGTTTTTATATACATGAATTTTGCTAAATTTGTTTGTTAGTTTTAATAGGGTCCTTTTGGTCAATCCTGTAAGATGCTCTCTATACAGCATCGTGCCATCTACAAATAGAGAAAGATTTGATTTCTTTCTTTTGCACTTTGGGAACTTTTTCTTTCTTTCTTTCTCTAATTGTCCTAGCTGAAACTTCCAGTACAATGTTGAATAGCAGTCATGAAAATTGGTATTCATTTCTTGTGTCTGATCACAGGGGAAAGTTTTTGGTCTTTAACCATAAAGTATGATCTTAGCTGAAGGTTTTCTCATTTTAACTTTTTTATTGTATAATATAACATATATACAAAGAAGCAAAGAAAGCAAAAAGCAATAATTTTCAGAGCACTCTTCAACAAGAAGTTACAGGACAAATCCCAGAGTTTGTCAAGGGCTACCATACCTTTACCCCAGATATTTCCTTCTAGCTGCTCCAGAATATAGGAGGCTAGAATGACTAAATATTTTTTTATTATTACAATTGACTTGTTTTCTTTTTTGTGATAATAACATAAATACAAAAAAGCAATAAATTTTGAAGCACAACGCAACAAGTAGTTGTAGAACAGATTTCAGTGTTTGGTATGGGTTACAATTCCACAATTTTAGGTTTTTACTTCTAGCTGCTCTAAGATACTGGAAACTAAAGAAATATCAATTTAATGATTCAACAATCATATTCATTTGTTCCCTAACTTCTCTTAATAAATCCACCATCACCTTTGATCTTTCTATCCCACTCTTTAAGTGTATTGGGGCTGTGGGCATTCTAACTTTTTCATGTTAGAAGATGCTGTCAATAATATGGGGTAGGGAGATGGAACTACCTGAAGTTCTGAAGAGGCTGGCCCCTCAAGGTTTCAGGATGTCACTGGTCCAGGGACCCATCTGGAGGTTGTAAGTTTCTGGAAAGTTACTCTAATGCATGAAACCTTTATATTGCCCTAAGTATTCTTTAAGATTGGCTGGAATGATCTTGGTTGGGATTGGGCAGGTTTTGACAAGTAGCAATGTCTAACTGAAGCTTGTATAAGAGTGACCTCCAGGGTATCCTCTAGAGTCTAAGCTCTGTCAGCCACTGATACTTTATTAGTTACACTTTATTTCCCCTTTTTGCTCACAATGGCATTGTTGATTCCATGGTGCCAAGGCCAGACTCATCCTTGGGAATCATCTCTGACATCATCAGAGAGATCTTCACCCCTGGATGTCATGTCCTATGGAGGGGAGAGGGCAATGATTTCACATACAGAGTTAGAGAGTGAGGCCACATATCAGCAACAGAAGAGGTCCTACAGAAGTAACTCTTAGGCATACTTATCGGTGGGCTAAGCTTCTCTGTTACCTACCTAAAGCTTCACTGGAGTAAGCCTCAAGATCAAGAACTTGGCCTCTTGATTTGTGTGTCCCCAATGTTTTACACAGTAGGATTCCCTGATGGTTATGTTTAATTAGTTCCATATTTTTCCTCCCATCCCTCAAGGAACTTTGCCAATACCTTTTGATTACCTGCTTAATATACTCTAGGATGTATCCAGGCATTACGTTAAACTATACAGGATTAAATGTCTTCATTCTTATTCTGGGCTCCCTGTGCTTCAATTGTTCAAATGAGCTATCCAGATAGGTTGAGTTAGATTATTTTACAGAAAATTTAGGTTCCGGACAAAATAAACCTTTCTTCCTTTCAGTTCTAAAATACAGACAATGTCTTTCTTACCCCTGTGTTCTGAATTACCTCAGTACTGACCAGATTAGCTTCATTCTTATCTCTAAATACCAGGTTATAGATATACATAAAAGAGCTTTACAAAATCCAGAAATAATAATTACCTCTCTGGACTAAATGTGTCTGTTATAACAGCTTACAATCTAGGCCCCTGTTGTATTATAAGCATTTTCTAGAGGAGACCATACAATAATTATTCTTTCATTTCTGGGTTATTTAGCCTTACCAAAATTCCCACAGGTTCATTCACTTCATTGTATGCCTCATGACTTCATTTCTTTTGGTTAGCTGAGGGTTTCTAATACATTTCATTTCTCATGCTGAAGAAGTTTCTTTCTATTCCTAGTTTTCTCAGTGTTTGTTGCAAAAACAGGAGATTGGATTATGTCAATTGCTTTTTGGTGTGTTAATTGAAATGATCCAGTGGTTTTATGTCTTCATTTAATTAATATAGTATATACATTGGTTGATTTCCATATGTTGAACTGCTTTTTCATTCCTGGGATAAATCCCCCTTGATCATGGTGTATAATCTTTTTAATATGCTGTTGGTAATATTTTGTGCATTTTGCATCTATTTTCATAAGGAATATAGGTTTGTAGCCTTTTTGTACTGTCATTGTCTGATTTTCATAACAAGTAATGCTGGCCTCATGGAATCAATTAGGAAATGTTCCTTCCTCTTCTATTTTTGTAGGATGTTGAAAAGTATTAGCGTTAATTCTTATAAAATTTCATATATATTTCATATTTCCTGGACTTATATCTATTGTAATGTTTCTGATTCCTGACTCAAAATCTTTGCTTTTTGTAAGTCTACTCATATTTCCTCTTTTTCCTTGAGTCAGATTTGGTAATTTGGATGCTTAAAGAAATTTGTCCATTTTCCCTAGGTTATTTAATTTTTTGGCATGATTGTCCACTTTATTCTCTAATATTCCATATTATAATGTAAGGGAGGTAGTAATACTTCTCATTTCTCACTTTAGTTATTTGTGCCTTCTCTTTTTTTTCAGTTAGTGTAGTCAAATTTTTGTCATTTTGATTGCTTTTACAAATAACCAACTTTTAGTTTTGTTGATACCCTATATTGTTTTTATATTCTCTATTTTTTAATCTCTTCTCTAATATTCATTATTTACTTTCTTCTCTTAAGATGGGTTCTTACTGAGTTCCTAAAAGTATAAAGCTGGATTATTCATTTGAAATATTTCTTCTTTTTAACTGTAGATGTTTAGCGCTATAAGTTACCCTCTAAGTTCTGCTTTTGGTGTGTGCCACAAATTTTTGTATGTAATATTTTTGTTTTCATTCATTCTAAAGTTTTTTCTAATCTCTTCTGTGATTTCTTCTTTGGTCATTGGCTGTTTAATAGCTTGTTGTTTAATTTCTAAATATTTTTAAAGTTTCCAGTTTTCATCATGTTTTTATTTCTAGTTTCATTCTATTGTGGTGAGAGAGATTACTATGAATGATTTCAAATTTTTTACATTTTATTGAGATTTATTTCATAGTCTAACATATGTTCTATCATAGATAACATTCCATGTGCACTTGGGAATAATGTGTATGCATTACACTGTTGGGTGGAGTGCATTATATATAATATATATATATTTATAGACCTAATTGGTTTATAGTATTGTTTAAGTTTTCTATGTCCTTGTTAAACTTTATTCTAGAAGTCTTATGATTTATTAAACATGATGTATTTAAATCTCCAACTATTATTATAAAATTGTCTATTTCTCCCTTCAATTTTTTTCCAACTTTGCCTCATATATTTTGGCTTGTTTCTTGATGCATATATGTTCATAATTGTTTTTTCTTCTTGATGGATTGGTCCTTTACTTAATGAAATATCCTTATTTCTATCTTTTAACATTTGTTGACTTAAAATCTATTTTGTCTGACATTTTTATAGCCCCCTCAGCTCTCTTTTTTAATTATTTGCATAGTATATCTTTTTCCATCATTTCACTTTAAACTTATTTGTGACTTTGAATCTAAAATGACTATTTTGTAGTCATTTTGAATTGTGTTCCTTTTTTCCATTCTGTCAATCTCTGCCATTTAGTTGGCAAGTTTAATCCATTTACAGATAAAATGATTATTAATAGTGAAGGACTTTCCTCCACCAATTTGATCTTTGTTTCCATATGTCTTATAACACTTTTTGTTTCAAATTTCCTCCATTGCTATCTTCCTTTATTCACTTTTTAATTATTGGTTCTCTTAAATTGTTTCCACAGGAGATTCCAAGTCAAATGCAATAAAATTTCTGGAGAAGAGGGTGATTGGTAAAGGAGATTTGATGGCCCAACTCTGGAGAAGGCGTTTGTCTCTCACATTTGTTGGTATTTATGTCTCTATGATCATAGAAAGAAAATGGTCTTTTATGGGCAAGAATAACATAGTATCAGCAGCTGCTGTCTGTAACACTCACCCACTGACTCTAGCTTTGCTTAGTACACAACTCAGCTTTAAAAACAGTACAATCTTTCTGAATCCTTAGGGCACAGAAATAGAAAATGTATATTAGGTTATTTTAATGCTACCATATCAAATCACTGCAGTCTTAGTAGTTTAAAATAACTATTTGTTTTATCATTGTTTTATAGGTTAGAAATGTGCCACATCTTCCTGGGGGTGATACCAAGATGCCAGTGTGTCTTTCCTGGAGGTTCTGAAGAAGAATCTGCTTACCAGCTCATTTAAGTTGTTGGAAAAATCCAATTACACACATTCATAGGGCTGAGCCCCTGTTTCCTCACTGGCTACAGGCACAGGATCACTTTTTACCTTTGTTAGTCCAAATCCTACCCTTGTTAGAATGTTCTGACCCAAATATTCACACCTCAAGCTTACCCTTTCATATGGAAATTTTATTAAACCACAGATAAAATAAAAACTTGTGGGTATTCTTCACACGGATATAATAGTGTTTTGAGGCCTTGGTTGAACTATCCAGGAAGTCAACAGTAATGATCTGATAGCTCAGCAAAGAATGGGGAATAGTAATGACCTCTGCTTTTTTTATCTTTTCTTCTTTTTATGTTAATGCTTATACTTTCTTAGTTAGGTTTGTAAATGAAATGAAGTTACTCTGCTTCAGCATATCATCATTTGTTTTATCAGAAAACGAATGCAAGAGCTCAGTGGGAATTGCCTCCTAGTCCTCAGAATTGGTGTTAGAGAAAAACAGGTAGAGCAAGAGAGCAGTGGAAAAGTATAACAGCAGAATTTCAAAAATTTTTATTGTCCCTTTTTTGAGACTGTGGGCAACTTTGCAAAGTGATAAGTGCATAGTGATAAGTACATAAATTTTTGTTATTGTAATCAGTCATGAATGCATTTTTACATTTATCATATAATTTCTAAGCCCCTAAATCATTTTTTATTATAGAAATTTTGGATTTACAAAACAATCATGCATTAAATACAGGATTCCCATAACCCCCTACTTCAGTTTGCTAAAGATACCAAAATGCAATATATAAGAAATGTGTTGGCTTTTAAAATGGGTTTTTATTAATTTATAAATTTATTGTTCTAAAGCCATGAAAATGTCCAAATTAGGGCATCAAGAAGAAGATACCCTCACTGAAGAAAGGCTGCTGACATTTGGGTTTCCTCTGTTACATGGGAAGGCACATGGCTAGTGTCTGCTGGTTATTTTTGTCCCTGAGCTCACTCCAAACATCTCTTTGTGTTTCTTTCTGTATTTCTGTCTTTTGCTATCATAAAGGAATTCAGTAAAGGATTAAGACTCACCTGGAATGGGCTGGGTCACATCAAAATTGAAAGAACCTAATCAAAAGTTCCCACAAACAACAGGTCTGCCCCCACAGGAATGGAGTAAAAGAACATGGCCTTTTCTGTGGGGCATAATAGCTTCAAACCAGCATACTCCACCCTCTGGACCCACAAAGACATGTTTATTATATATTTAAGATACATTAATGCCATCACAATATCATAAAACCTTAAATCATCTCAGAAACAGTGTTAAGTACAAAGTCTCATCAAAATCAGGTACAGACATGGTCTGACCTAAGACAAAATTCTTCTCTGGCTGTGTATCTGTGAAACAAATAAGTTATCTGCTTCCAATATAGAAAGGAGGGATACTCATAGGATAAATGTTAAACCTAACAGAGGTCACAGGTCTCAAAGTGCTCAGAAAACTTGCAGGGCATACTTCCTTAAATTTCTAGGTCTGAAAGTCATCTATAGAATGATGTTTTGACCTTGGGGCTTGAGAGAGTGGCATTCCCACTGTTTTAGTTTTTAAATACTGACAGAATACAGTATAACAAAAATGGAATGGATTTTGAAAAGGAAATTTATTAAGTTACAAGGTCCTGCACAACAATAGGTCTACCCCACAGGGATAGATTAAGAGAACATGGCCTTTTATGGAGTACATAGCAGCTTCACATCAGCATGGAATACAAGCCATAACATTCATGACTTTACTAATTTGAGGTTTTTCTCTTTTTCTTTTGGTCAGTGTATTAGTTAAGGCTATCTAGAGAAACAGAATCAACAGGAAATATTCTTAAACATAAAATTTATAGAAGTGTCTCACACAACCATGAGAACTTAAGAGTCCAAAATCTATAGGGCAGGCTATGAAGCTGATGATTCAGATGAAGGGTCTGGATGAACTCCACAGGAGAGGTTCACCAGCCAAAGCAGGAAGATAGCTTTTCTCTTCTGAATCTTCCTTAAAAGGCTTCCAGTGATTAGATTAAGCATCACTCATTAAAGAAGATACTCCTTTTGGCTGATTACAAGTGGAATCAACTGTGGATGTAGCCAACATAATCATGATTTAATTCTATGAAATGTCCTCATAGGAACAGACAGAACAGCACTTGCCCAACCAGACAAACAGGTACCACCACTTGGCCAAGTTGACACGTGAACCTGACCATGACAGTCAGCACACTTAAAAGTTTGCCAATTTGTTGATCTTTTCAAAGACACAGTTTTAGGTTTTTTTGATTTTCTGTGTTGCTTTACTCCCTTTAACTCTTCTGTAATCATTATTATTTCTTTTCTTTAGCTTACAGCAGAATTAGTTTGCACTTATTTTGTTTTATAGAAGTTTAGATTGATAATGTATGATTTTCCTTTTATCAGTATTTTTATATGTATAAATTTCAAACTATGCATAGCTTTAGCTGATTCACATAAGTTTTGATATGTTGTGTTTTCACCGTCATAAATGTCCAAGCATTTTCTAATTTTCCTTGTGATTTCTTAACTGATTCATTTGTAATTTAGGAATGTGTTGTTTAATTTCCACATATTTATCAAGATTCCAATTTTCTTTCTGATACTTATTTCCAATTGAATTCCACTATCATCAGAGAATATATGTTGCATAATTGCAATCCCTTTTAATTTACTGAGACTTGTATTATGTTCTAATATATAGACTATCTTGAAGAATTTTCCATTTCCCTTGAGAAGAGTGTAGTTTCTGCTGTTGTTAGGTAGATGTTCTAAAGATGTATGTCAGGTTTGCCTGTTTTAGAGTGCTGTTCAAGTTTTCTGCCTACATTGTTGTATCCATTATAGGAAATGGGGTATTGAAGTTTCCAAGTATTATTGTTGAATTGTCTATTTTTACCTTCAATTCTCTCAATATTTTGTCTCATGTAATTTGGGAAGGAGGCTCTTTTTTAAGTGTGTATTTGTTCATAATTGCATATATTCCTGATGAAGTGACAGTTTCAGCATTATAAAATATTCTTTTTGTTTCTAAGAACAATTTTTGTCTTAATATCTATTTTGTTTAACAATAATATAAGTAATCTAGCTTTATTTTGGTTATTGTTTCCCTAGTACATCTTTTCCATCCCTTTATTTTCAAGCCTTCTGTGTCTAATCTAAAGTGTATCACTGGCGAACAATGTGTATTTTGGATCATTAAAAATTATTCTGCTAAACAAAAGTAAAAATACAAAAAAAAATATTCTGCTGATCTTTTCCTTTACATTTCAGTGCTCAATTCATTTATATTTAATGAAAATTACTGATGCTATGGAATTCACATCTGTCATTTTGCCATTTGGTTTTCTAATTGTCTTGTCTTTTTTGCTTTTCTATTCCTCCGTTACTGTATTATTTTTAATAGCCATATTATAGTATACCATATTAATTCCTTTTCTATTATATTGTTAAAGTTATTTTATTAGCTGTTGCCTTGGAAATTATAGTTAACTTGAAAATTCAAGCTCAGAAAATTAAAGCTTCGATTCAGTTGTATGCAAAACTTTGCTCCAATATATCTGCATTTCTTCTCCTCTGATTTGTGCTATTATTTTCATACAAATTGCATCTTTATACACTCTAAGCCCATTAAGAAAAGTATGTAATTATTGCTTTTTACAGTTCTCTTTTAAATCAGTTAGGAATAGAAATGAGTTGCAAACAAAAATATATTTATCTTTACCTATGTAGTTACTTCTATAGGTGCTCTTTGTTTTTTCATGTGAATTCTAATTACCTTTTACCATTCTTTAATTTCAGTTGGAAGTATTCTTTTAGCATTTCTTGCAGGGCAGACCTGTATTCAGAAGTTATATTTATTAATATCACTTACCTATTTATGTTTGAAAAGTAGTTAAACTGCATATATAAATTTGCTTGTCAAACTATCTTTCAGTGTAATGGAGGCTTCCTACCTCCATGGTTTCTTATAAGAAGTCAAATGTTAATATTTTTGAGGATCCCTTACACATAGCAAGTCAATTTTTCTCTTGCTGTTCTCAGAATCATTTGTTTTCATATTTCAACATTTTGGGTATGATGTGTCTAGGGCTGAATCTCTTCATATTTATTGGACTTGGAGTTCACTGAGCATCTTGGATGTGTAGATTGATACTTTTCATGAAATTCGTCAAAGTACTTGATTTATTTTCCTTTGAATATCTTTGGCTTTTTCCCTTCTTTTCTTCAGTGACTCCCATTGTGCAAATATGCATACCTTAGGTGGTCTACAGGCTCAGTTCATTTGTCTTCATTTATTTTACTTCTGTTCCTCAGATTGGAAACTCTTAATGGACCTATCATCATATTTACTGAATCTTTCTTCCACCAGTTCAAACCCATCATCTTATTTTTCAACTCCTGAATTTATATTCTATGTTTATAACTTCCATCACATTATTAATATTCTCTATTTGGTGAGACACTATTTTCATACTTTTAATTCTTAAAAACATGATTTCCTTTACCACTTTGAACATAGTTATAACACCTGATTTAATGTTTTGCCTATTAGGTCCACCATCTGGATCTTCTCAGGAGTCATTCCCTTCTGTTTCTTTCCATGTCTTGGAATTATTATTTAAAACTGGACACTTAAAATTACATACTATGGAAGCTTGAAATTTAGGTTCTCTTTCACTCCCAAGGGTTGTTGTTGTTTGTGTGTTTTTTGTTGTTGTTGATCTTCATGTATTAACTTTTCTGAACTACTTCTTAAGTCTGTATTCTCTGCTATATATATGGCCACTGAAGTTTTACTTGTTTAGCTTAATGGTCAGCTAATGGATGGTCAGAGATTTCCTTAAAATTATTGAATCAATTATCTTCCATCCTTTGTCAAAAAACTCTCCATGTGTGTTTGGGCACACTTTCAATGATTCAACAGTTTAAAGATCTGTCTTAGTCTTCATTTCCTGCTGATTCAAGGCCTCAACATCAGCCAGCATGGAGCAATGCTTTCCAGTATTAATTCAACATGTACACAGCCCTGAACTTATCTCTTCTAAATCTCCGGGAATATGTCAGAATTTTTCAAAGTTACTATGGAAATTTCATTCACCAGCTTCTCTGTTTAAACTTTTTAGCCTTCTCATTATTTACCCCAACTTGCATTGCTGCCTCAGACAGCTTAAATGTTAAACAATTGCCACTGCTTTTTTTTTTTTTTTTTTACAAATGCCCTTGGGATAGAGATTTTTTCACTGAGTGAGATCTGAGACAGATCATATAACAAGAAGCCTTATGAATTGGGGCTTTTCCAGAAACTGCTGATTTGTCACATTGCAGCAATTTCTGCAAGTTATGCTCTTTTTTTGGAGATCCAAACCCTTCCATTACTGCTAGGGTGCTGGTTCCAGTTACAAGTATACTGTATATTAAGGCCACCTCAGGGCTGGAGAGATGAGGATGGGTGTAAGGCAGGTTAAAATGCCACAGTGGTTAATGATATCACCAAGATTCAGATATTTTTCTTTATTAAATGCTACTTGGATTCTTGAAAGCTTTGAATTAATGTTGAGAGTTTTGATTAAGTTGATTTTGGCAGTGTTTGACAGTGCTTTAATTGATTTTGCTGAGGAGTGGATTTTCTGAGCTCCTTAATTCACAATCTTGGAAGGCCTTTTAATTCATGTTCAACACCTTTGTACAATGTCTCCCTTTTATTGCTTTTACACTTCTCTGTTCATTCATTATTTCAAGAAACATTGAACGATTACTATATGCCAAGCTGTATGGTAGTTCCTGAGAAGTACAGATCTGGACAGAAAGGAATATGCAAGGAGAAAGACTTCACAGTCTCTTGGATTTAAATGCCGTATATAAACTGAAGAATCACAAATTTTTATCTTCTTTCTCAACTCTGCTCTTCTAACATTTAGCTCTTACTTAATGATTAATAGGCATCTCACATACTACATTTTTAAAGCCCAACGTGTGAGCTTTCTCTAAACTTGCTGTTTTTGTAGTCTTCTTCACATCAGTACATGCTCCCTCCATTTTCCCAGCAACTCAAGACAGGAATTACTGGAATAATAAATGAATATCTTTCTTACAACCTGCATCCAATGCATCAACAGGTTATATTAGTTCTACCTTCAAAATATATCTGACACCATAGAATTTGTCTCCATCACATGTCTACTACTTCAAGCCATTCTAGTCTCTTTCACAGACTAGTCTCCTTTGTGGTTTCTAGGATTTAATTTTTGTCCCATCCAGCCTCAACTCATTGGTGAGTTTGAGTTCTTGAAAACATAAAACAGATTATCTTACTCCTCAAGTAAAAAATGTCCAGTGGCTTTCAACTCACTTGGAAGATAATCTCAAGTCTTAACAATGATTTATGAAACTTTCCCGTTTCGGTCTTTTATGATCTTTTCAAATTTGTTTCCTAGTCATTTCTTGTGACTCAGTATTTTCCAGCCATGTGATCCATGTATTAGTTTCCGAATTTTCCATAACGAATTGCCACACACTTTGTCATTTCAAAACATAAATTTGTTCTCACAATTTTGAAGGGAGGAAGTGCAAAATCAAAGTCTTGGTAGGGCCGTGCTCTCTCTAATGGCTCTATGGAAGAATTTTTCCTTGACTCTCTCATGCTTCTGGTGGTGGCCGACAATCATTGGTATTCCATGAGTCAAGGTTGCATCAATCTAATTTCTGCCCCCATCTTTACATGACCTTTCTCTTGTGTGTCCCTGTGTGCTTTCCCTTCTTATTATAAAGACACCAGTCATATGGCATATTTGAATGAGGAGATTCCCATCTCCAGTATGGCCTCATCTTAACTAATTATATCTTCTAAGACCACATTGCCAAATAAAATCATTCTAAGGTACTGGGAGTTAGTACTTCAGAATACATTATGGGGGACACATTACAACTGATCACATAACTTATAGTATTAAAGCATAGATAGATCTTCCCAGGTTCAAGGATATTTCACTTAGTATTTCCCTATGCCTGAAAAGTCCTTCTCCCAGATTTTCTTTTGTCTCTTCTAATATCAGCCAGGCATCTATTGAAAGGTCTCTTTCTTAGAGAAACTTTCCCTGAATACACTATTCAAAATAGCAGCCCTTAAATCCATTTCTTTTTATCCATCCTTATTTCTCTTCATAATGTATGTAGTTTTGTCTGTTTATGTTTATTTCATCATACTATATAATATGAACTCCATGAGGGTAGAGGCAATTTTGTTCACAGCTATATTATTAGGACTTAGAAAAGTGCCTGATAAATTGTATAATCTTGGTAAATATTTATTGAAAGAATAAGTAAATGAGTGAAACTCCCTCATCCCCCAAATTCATACTCCTAACCATGATGTTATAAGTGCTTATAATTTCCCTGTTGCAACCAATCCTCATGCCGTTAACACATTATTCATCTTCAAAAACAACACATCACATCCTGTCTGTATGTGCAAATCCTACCCATTCTTCAAAGTTGTGCTTAAGGTCAAGCTCTTCCAGGAATTTTTTTCTGTTTTACATTGTCGTTGACATTTCCCACCTCTGAGCTATTACAGAAATTCATGATATAATCAAGTGTCAATTTGTGGAATCTGATTGGCATTACCCTCCGATTCTACCCATTAGCGAACATGGCACATTGAAGGGTTCAACTATGATTGTTGAAGTATCTATTTCTCTCTTCAATTCATTCAGTTTTTTGTTTTATTTATTTGGGGGCTTTTATATCATTTACATATATGTCTACAATTGTTAAAATTCCTGATTGATTGCTCTTCATCATTAAATAACTCCATCTCTAGTAAAATTTTTGTCTTAAAATTTATTTTGCTAATGTCACTATATGCACTGAAGCTATTTTTTGTTGTGTGTATGACATTTTATCCACCCTTTTACTTTCAATCTATTTGTGTCTTTGAATCTGAGATGTGGCTTTTGCAGATAATATATAGTTGGGTCCTTTCTTGCATCCCATTTTATCCATTCTGTCAATCTCTGATCTTGGGTGAGAATGTTTAATCCACTTACATTTTTTGAGGAGTGCTTATTGCTTTATTCACAAGTGCTACTGTTGCTAGGTTTAACGATCACAAAAGATGTCCTATGATATTTTTAAAAATTGAGCTAATTAAAAATGGAAATACATTTCATTTCATCCTGAACCCTATGCAAATGTTACCTTAGAATTCAAAATGCAGCTTAATTAATAAATGGAAGAAGGATTTTGTTCAGTTATTTTAATAAAAATATATCCATACAAAGGCCTATATATTTCACCCATATAAATATGGAGTCTTTGAAATATATATATATAGTTCTTGATTTTTATTAATTGATTATATATTCACATACCATGTATATCATTCAAAGTATAAAAAAAGTGATTTATAATATCATCATACGGCTGTTCATTTATCATCAAAATTGACTTTTTATTCCTTTTTTTGTGAGAAATAACATATATACAAAAAGCAATACATTTCAAGGTGTACCACAATTAGCTATAGAACAGATTTCAGAGTTTGGTATGGGTTAAAGTTCCACAATTTTAGGTTATTACTTCTATTTTCTCTAAGATACTGGAGACTAAAAGAAATATCAATATAGTGATTCGGCAATCATACTCATTTTTAAACCCTACTTTCTCTGTTTAATTCTAACATCACCGATGATCTTTCTTTCTTCCATTCTTAGGGTATGTGGGGTATGCCCATTCTAATTTTTTCATGTTGAAAGGGGCTGTTGACAATAAGAGATAGGGGGATAGAACTAGTTGATGTTCTGCAGAGGTTGGCCCCTCTGGATTTAAGGACTTATCTGGTCCAGGGAGCCATCTGGAGGTTGTAGGCTTCTAGAAAGTTTTCCTACTGCATGGAACTTTTGTAGAATCTTACAAAACACTCTAGCTGCTCTTTAGAATTGGGAGGAATGGTTTGGGTTGGGTTTGGCAAGCTATGATAGGTAGTAATGTCTAGCTGAAGCTTGCGTAATAGTTGCCTCCAGAGTAGACGCTCTAGTATTTGAACTCTCAGCCACTGATACCTTATATGTTACACTTCTTTTCCCCCTTTTGGTAGGATGGCATTAGTTGATCTGATAATGTTGGGGCCAGACTCATCACTGAGAGTCACCTCCCATGGCACCAGGGAAACTTTCACCCCTGGATGTCATGTCCCATGCAAGGGAGGAAGGCAATGATTTCACTTGCAGAGTTGGGCTTAGGGAGATAGAGGCCACATCTGAGCAACAAAAGAGGATCTCTGGAAGTAATTCTTAGGCATACCTATAGGTAGGCTAAGTTTCTCCCCTATATACATAAGCTTCAAATGAACAAGCCTCAAGATCAAAGGCTTGGCCTATTTATTTGGGTGTTCCTAATGTTTGACAAAGTATCAGGTGTTTCCCCAGTGGTAAAGTTTAATAGTTCCATAATTTTTCATTCGCTCATCAAGGGACTTTGCCAATACTTTGATTATCTACTTAATATACTCTGGGATGTACTCAGACATTAATCCACTTACATTTAATTTAAAATGCTTACAAGGTAAGTTTTGCACCTGATATTATATTTGCTTTTCTATGATATCTTACATCTTTTTTGTTGCTCTATTTTTCAATCATTGTTCTTTTTGCCTTAAATAGCTATTTTCTACTGCACCATTTAATTCCTGTTCTGTTTTCACTATATTGGAAAATTGTATTTTTATTTGTTGCCATCAGGATTCCAGTGCACATTTAACTTTAAAAACCTTAAAATGTATACCAACTTGACTTCCAAGAAAATGGCTGTGGTAGTTAGATTCAGTTGTCAATTTGGCCAGGTGAAGGTGCCTAGATCTATTGCTGTGGACATGAGTCAATGGCATGTGAACCTCATCTGTTGCTGATTACATCTGCAGTTGGCTAGGAGGCATGCCTGCTGTAATGAATGTTTGATTTAATTGGCTGGTGCTCAACGAGAGAGCTCAACGTAGCACAGCCCAAGCAGCTCAGCATACCTCATCTCAGCTCTCACAGCTCAGCCCAGGCCTTTGGAGATGCATAAATAAATCACCCAGAGGAAAGTTTTTGGAACCCAGAGGCCTGAAGAAAAGGCCAGCAGAGATACCTTGTGCCTTCCCGCCTATGAAAGAACCTCAGTTGAAAGTTAGCTGCCTTTCCTCTGAAGAACTAATGAAATAACTCCTGTTTTATTAAAAGCCAATTCATCTCTGGTGTGTTGCATTCTGGCAGCTAGCAAACTAGAACAATGGCCAACTAAGATAGATCGAGATTAGCTCTGCTCCACAGAAAAGTTAGAGAAGGACAGAAGGATGACTGAGGTGGCATTTCAGGAGTGCAGCTGACCTGGGAAAACCTTCTGCACCACATGCAACAGCCCTGGTTGCAGAAGCTGAGGAACTGAGAAGCAGAAAGCTGGAGACTGGCATGGAGTTACGGGGCTCTGGAGCCCACCGGAGTGCACAGATGGGAGTGCATGAATAGAAAGTAAGCCAGGCTGTGTTCCTTGGGTGCACTATTCTCACCAGCGCAACCCTGTGACCAGCGACTCACCCCACACCCCATGCACCAGAACCCTATCACCCACTCACATTCCCCATGCTTCAGGCGCCTCCACACCACCAGCCCCCAGTGCACATACCTGCCCCCAATCCCCACCACAACTGCAGACCAACCCACCTCTCCTGCCCACCTCCCCAGCACAACCTCACCCTCCCGGTTCCCTGCAGGCTATTGCCAGCACATAAAGGTTGCAGGCACTAGCCTCCTTACCTAAGTTACCCCTGGCCCCGTCCATAGTGTCGCCCACCCTCACCCCACCCTCCCTGAGCTTATCCCATCCCTTTATGACACTCCCAGGCCCACGCATGTGCATGGCCCCCCCATCATGTCATTCAGCTCTGGGAACCGCAGTTTATAGCAGTCCTAGAACTTCACATGCACACAGACCTGAGCCTCACTTCCCAGTTGTGAGAAAGTGCCGACCTGCACAGCTGAATCACATCTTCTCCCAATCCATGAAGGCATAACCCTGACCTGCTGCCACAGCTCTATGCATGCACACAAAGAGCCCCATGCCTAAGACCAGTACACATCAGAGTTACTGCCCCCAGACCAGTGCACCCACACAGCTACATGCTCCCTGGTTGCTGGGTGCCCATGTTCACAAACATCAGTATAAGATTCCCAACCTGCACCCATACCTGCCCTGGAACAAATCACCATACTGAGTTCTCAACACTGTGCCCTGCTCCCTGCTCTACAACTATCCTGCAAACACCAAGACCTTAGGCCACTGAAAGAAATCAACTCCCAAAGTAAATCAATCAAGATATTTACATGCGATGAAGACATCAGAAGATCACTAAGCATATCACAATGTAGACAGAAATAGCCCTGCCTAATGACCAAATTAAAACACCAGAGGAGACAGAGACATTGGAACAGCTAATCAAAGATGTTCATATAACTCTACTAAATAAAATAAGTGGGGTAGCAAATGACATAAAGGAGATCAAGAAGAAAGTAGAAGAGCATAAAGAGGAATTTGAAAGAATAAATAGAAAAATAGCAGAAATCACGGGGATTAAAGACTCTGTTGACCAAATAAAAAAAAAAATACAAGAGTCACACAACACCGTATTTGAAAAGACAGAAGAAAGAATAAATGATATAGAGGACAGGATAATTGAATTCAAAGACTCAAAACAGCAAATGGCAAAAAAGATGGAAAAAATTGAATGGGAGCACAGGGAAATGATAGACAAAACAGAACACTCAAATATAAGAATCATTGGTATCTCAGAAGGAGAAGAGAGGAGTAAAGGGCTAGGAAGAGTAGTTGAGGATATAATGGGGGAAAATTTCCCCACCGTTAAAAAGGACATTATTATACAAGTCAAAGAAGTCCAAAGAACTCCAAACAGAATAAATCCAAATAGGTCTTCCCCAAAGCACATACTAAGCAGTCGGTCAAATATTGAACAGAAGTGGAAAATCCTGAAAGTGACAAGGGAAAAACAACCTACTAAATATAAGAAAAATCAAATAAGACTGAGTTCAGACTACTCAACTAGTACCCTGGAAATGACAAGGCAGTGGTATGATATATTCAAGATCCTAAAGAGGAAGCCTTCCAGCCAAGAATTCTGTACCCAACTAAATTGACCTTCAAAATTGAGGGAGAGTTTAAAGTTTTCACAGACAAAGAAGTCCTGAAAGAATTTGTCAACAAGAGACCAGACCTTCAAGAAATACTGAAGGAGTTCTGCTGGCTTAAAAAAGGAAAAAAGACAGGAGAGGGAGGTCTGGAGGAGGGCACAGAATTGAGGAGTACCACTAAGGGTAATTTAAAGAATACAAAGAGAAAGAAGGAAAAGAATATATAGATCTGACAAATAAAATAAAAAAGATAAGATAGTGGATTCAAGAAACACCTTTTCAGTAATAACTTTGAATGTTAACAGACTAAACTTACCAATTAAAAGATACCGATTGGCAGAACAGATTAAGAAACATAATACAACTATATGCTGCTTGCAAGAGACTCATCTTAGACACAAGGATACAAATAGCTTGAACGTTAAGGATGGAAAAAGATTTTCCATGCAAGTTGTAAACAAAAGAGAGCAGGAGTAGCTATAGTAATATCAGAAAAAAATAGACTTTAAATGTAAAGACATCATAAGAGACAAAGAAGGACACTGTATACTAAATAAAGGGTCAATTAACCAATAAAATATTACAATCATAAATGTTTATGCTCCCAATCAAGGAACTACAAAGTACATTGGCAAAACTGAAAGAAGTGGTAGATGCTTCAACAATAATATTAGGAAACTTCAATACACCACCCTCCTCTATAGATAGAACAACCAGAGAGAAGATCAATGAGGAAATAGAGAAGTTAAATAACTTAATAAATGAATTAGACTTAACAGACATATAGAGGTCATTGCACCCCGAAGCACAAGTTTATACATTCTTCTCTAGTGCTGATGGAACATTGTTCAGGATAAATCATATGCTGGGGCACAAAAGAGGTCTTTATAAGACTCAAAAGTATTGAAATTATTCAAACACTTTCTCTGATCACAACGGGATAAAGCTGGATCTCAATAGCCATCAAAGAATGAGAACATTCACAAATATATGGAGACTAATAACACACTCTAAAACAAAAAGTGGGTCAAAGAAGAAATGGCTAGAGAAATCAGCAACTATCTAGAGATGAATGAAAATGAGAATACAACATATCAGAATTTATGGACTTGGCAAAGGCTGTGCTGAGAGGGAAATTTATTGCCATAAATGGCTATATTAAAGAACAAGAAAGAGAGAAAATCGAGGAGTTAGCATCAAACCTGGAGGAACTTGAGAAAGAACAGCAAACTAACCCCAAAGCAAATAGGAAAAGAGAAATAATAAAGATTAAAGCAGAGATAAATGAATGGGAGAACAAAAGAACAATAGAAAGGATCAATAAAACCAAAACTCATTGTTTAAGAGTGTGTTATTTAATCTCCATATATTTGTGAAAGTTCTTGTTCTTTGGTGGTTTTTGATTTCCAGCTTAACTCCATTGTGATCAGAGAAACTGGTTTGAAGAATTTCAATGGCTTTAAATTTATAAAGACCTGTTTTGTGCCCCAGCATATGGTCTATCCAGGAGAATGTTCCATGAGTACTAGAAAATAATGTTTCTCTTGGTGTGTTGTGGTGTAATGTCCTATATATGTCTTTTAGGTCTAATTCATTATCAAATTGTTTAAGTTCTTTGTTTCTTTGCTGATCCTCTATCTTGTTGTTATGTCAATAGAGGAGAGTGGTGTATTGAAGTCCACTATGATTATTGTTGAAACATCTATTGCTTCCTTCAGTTTTGTCAATGTCTGCCTCAGGTACTTTGAAGATCCTTGATTGGGAGCATAGACATTGATGATTGTTATTCCTTCTTGTTGAACCATCCCTTTTACTAAAAAAATAGTGTCCTTATTTGTCTCTTGTGATGTCTTTACATTTGAAATCTGTTTTGTCTGATATTTTAGTATCTACGCCTGCTTTCTTTTGGCTCACATTCAATCTATTTGTATCCTTGTATCTAAGATGAGTCTCTTGTAAGCAGCATATAGCTGGATTACATTTCTTAATCTATTCTGCCAATCTGAATCTTTAATTGCTAAGTTTAATCCATTAACATTCAAAACTATTATTGTAAAGGCATTTCTTGAATCCACCATCTTAACCTTTGGATTTTATTTGTCAGATCTATATGTTCTTTTTCCTTCTTTCTCTTTTTAGCCTTTAGGTTATCCTTGCTGGTACTCTTAAATTCTGTGTGTTCCTCCAGACTTCCATCTTCTGACTTTTTTTTCAGCTGGCAGAACTTCCTTTAGTATTTCTTGTAAAGCTTGTTTCTTGTTGACATATTCTCTTAGCTTTTGTTTGTCGGTGAAAATTTTAATCTCTCCCTTAGTTTTGAAGGACAATTTGGCTGGGTACAGAATTCTTGGCTGAAAGTCTTTCTCTTTCAGGATCTTAAATATATCATACCACTGTTTTCTCACCTCCACAGTGCCAGTTGAGTAGTCTGAACTCAGTCTTATATGGTTTCATTTGCATGTAGTAGACTTTTTTTCCTCTTGTTGCTTTCAGAATTTTCTGCTTCTCTTCAACATTTGACAGACTGATTAATATATGTCTTGGGGAAGACCTACTTGGATTTATTCTATTTGAAGTTTGTTGGGCTTCTTTTTTTTTTTTTTTTTTTTTTTTGGGAGGAAGGGAAGGAAAGACAGAGAGAAGGAAGGAAGGAAGGAAGAAAGGGAAACATCTTCTTGTTTTATTGTATTTTGTTTGTTTGTTTGTTTTTTACATGGGCTGGGGCCGGGAATCGAACCGAGGTCCTCCGGCATGGCAGGCAAGCACTTTGCCCGCTGAGCCACCGCGGCCCGCCCTTGTTGGGCTTCTTTGATTTGCATATTTATTTCTTTTATAAAGGTTGGGAAGTTCTTCCCCACTATATCCTAAACTAATCTTCCTAGCCCTTTACTCTTCTCTTCTCCTTCTGGTACACCAATGATTCTTATATTTGCATGCTTTGTTTTGTTCATCATTTCCTGGAGATCTGATTCAAATTTTCCATCTTTTTTCTTGTCATTTTCTCTTTTGTGTGTTCAAAATCAAATGTTCTGTCCTCTAGTTCCCTTATTATTTCTTCTGCCTCTTCAAGTCTGCTGTTGTGTGTCCCTAGTATATTGATCTACAGCATCTTTAATCTCTGTGATATCTGATATTTTTCTATTTATTCTTTAAAATATCTCTTTATGCTCTTCTAGTGTCTTCTTGCTCTCCTTTAAGACATTAGCCATCCCATTGATTTTATTTGGTAAAGTTATATGAACATAGTTGATTAGTTGTTTCAAAGTCTGTGTCTCTTTTGGTGTTTTAATTTGGTTATTGAACTGGGCTATATCTCTCTGCATTTTTACATGGTTAGTGATCTTCTGTTGCTTTTATGGCATATAAATACTTGATCAGGTTACTTTGAATGTTGATTTTCTTCAGTAGTCTAAAGCTTTGTATTTGTGGGACTGATGTGCAGCAGGATGTGGGTCATGGGGAGGGGCACATCAGCGCAGTGACTTGCTGTGGTGCAGATAAATGCATGGGTCCTGGACTCTACACTAGTGCTTCTTTGTCCCCATCTCCCTGTCTGTGCACTCCTGACAACTCCTGTCCTCCTTCTGGAAATGGGTGCACTAGGCTGTTTGAACTAACAGGCCAGTCTCCCATTCTCTACATCTCAAGTCTTCTGCATTTTCAACCAGTACCTCCTTATGTGGTATAGAAAATCCTCCCAGGTCATCCTAGAATCACTCTCCTGGTCTTTTTTTCTGTCCCTCTTCTAACTGTTCTTTGAAGCACAGGTGAACTCGTCCTATTCTGCCATCTTCCTAGAAGTCTCTATAGTGTTTTTGACTGTATGTCTTTATATTTATTCTTTGTTATTTTTCTAGGTTTTATAGTATACATACATAACTTATCATAGGTTACTGACATCAACCTTTTACCTGTTTGTGTTAAATTTTACGCTACCTATCTTTCATTCTTTACCCTCTTCTTTTTATAATTATCTTAAATGTTTACTATACATGTATTGAGACCTTATAAGATAATGCTATTGTTTGCTTTAACCCTAAAACATATTCTAGAAAAGTTGACAGGAGATGGAAACTCTGTTGTATTTACACATATTTCCAGTTTTCCTATGTTCTTTCTTCCTATTGTTTCAAATTTCCTTATTTTATCATATTCTTTCTGTTTTAAAAGCTTATTTCAATCCTTTCCTTGGAGAAGATCTAGCAAGAAATGCTCCTAATTTTCCTTCATCTGAGAGTGTCTTTATTTAAACTTCATCCCTGAATGATAATTTCACTGGATATGTATTTGAGATTGAAGTTTTTTTCTTTCAGCACTCAAAAAATATTTGGCTACTGCTTTCTGATCTCCCTGGCTTTTGTTACTGATCTGACTTTCTAGAGGTAATGTCTATTCTGGCACTTGCTGCTTTTCAGAAGCTTGATTATATGTGTTTTGACATGGATTTCTTTGGGTTTATCCTGGTTGGGGTTTATTCAGCTGCTTGAATCTGTTGTTCAATGTCTTTTGTCAAATTTTGGAAATTTAAGCTATTATGTATTTGAGTAACTTTCCAACCCCACCTTCTTTCATTCTTCCTTCTGGGACTGTTATGGAATGAATAATAGATCTTTGGTATAGTACCAGAGGTCCCTGTGTCTCTGTTCATTTATTTTTTAACATTTCTTTTTGTTTATTAGAGAAGTTATGGTTTCCCAGGACAATCACGCATAAAATACAAGATTCCCCATACCACCCTATAATTAACACCTTTAATGTGGAACATTTGCAACAGTTAATGTAAAATCTATTTTTAATAATTGTTATATAAACTATAGTCCATGATTTAACTTAGGGTTGACTGTGCAGTGTCATTTCATGGATTTTTTTTTGAAATTTTTATTCTGTTACCATATATGCAATCTAATATTTCCCCTTTTAATCACATTCAGATATATATTTCAGTGTTGTTAATTTTGTTCACAAAGTTGTGCTACCATCATGCCCATCCATTACCAAAACACTTCCATCATTCCAAATAAAAACACTGCATTTTAAGCCTTAACTCTCCATATCCTATACAAACTTCATCCCCTGGTACCCTATATTCTAGATGCTGACTCTACGAGTTTGCTTATTCTAATTATTTCAAATCAATGAGATCAAAAAATATTTGTCCTTTTGTGTCTGGCTTATTTCACATATAGCAGTAATTAATTTCTTTTCACAGCTGAAAAATATTTCATGGTATGTATATACTCCATTTTATTTATCCATTCATCAGTTCATGGATACTTGGGTTGCTTCAATTTTTTTTGGCAATTGTGAGTATTGCCACTATGAAACTCGGTGTACAAGTAACTGTTCTAATCTCTTCTTTCAATTCTCTTGTGTATATTCCTAGTAGTGAGATTGCCAGGTCAAATGATGGTTCTATTCTTAGCTTTCAGAGGAACTACCAGATTGTCGTCTGCTGAAACCAGTTCAGTACAAGGGGTTGGGGAAGGCACCACAAATCTGAAGAGTCTTTTAAGATTACAGCAGGGGACTTATGTCTCAAGGGATAAGAGCCCTGAACACTTGCTCAGCACCATATTTATTTTCTCGGCAAAGCAGGGAGTGCAGAAAAATAACTTTTTGTTTATGTTTTATTCTCTAACAACACGTGCAGACAGAGAGAGTGCCTGTTCCTTCATTATTGGGGTAAATGATTACGGGATAAAGAGCATGTTTTTGCTCTATCTTTACTGGAATGATAGCCAAGTGGATGTTTCTCAACTCTGGCCTGTGTTCTGAGTCTGCAGATGTTTTGCAAAACTGTTGCTTTGCCTTCTCTTATTTTTCCCTTCATTTCCCCCTTTTTGTTTTTGAAGGATCAGGAAGGCAGTTATGGTGACCTTTCTCTGAAATATTCTTTCAAGGGCATTTTGCATGCATCTGAAGACTGTGCAGTTAAAAAGAGAAAAGAAATAACATTACAATACTACTTAATAACTCACCTCCCCATCCTTTAATCCATGTAAGTGGACTAAGAATCTGAAGCATCTGCTATGCCATTCATAGTCTGTGAGGAGGATAGAAGTTCTACATGGGCATGTTGTATATCAGAGACTAATGCCTGGAAGTAAAATATATCCAATCTTAAATTATCATGATGTTCAGTTATGTGATGGTGAATTTTCTCCCAGCAAATATCAGAAGCATTATACACATGAGGAGTTACACAAAAAGTAGATATATTCCAATCACATTTCAAATGCATTTGCAGTTTTAAGGATTCCATTTCCTCTCCTAATAACATTACAGCATTTCAACATCAACTAAGCAATAATTTCTTTGTCAATTTTAGTTTGTTCTCCCCATGCAAGACTAGCATTCTTATGCTACTTTTCTACAAATTCAGTAGTATGAATACTTTGTTAGAAAGCGACATCTGATACTGCTGCAATAGTTGTTAAAGCTATAATACCCAAAATGGCTGCAATTAGTATCCCTATAAATCATTTGGTTCTTTTAATAACTTGATGCAGTACAGATAATAATGCATGCACATTTGACAAGGATTCCCATGGCCATGTCTGAGTCACAGGAATCCATAATCCAACACATCTCAAAATCATATAACTATTGTTTAATTGAATATGGTATTATTAATGCAAGTATACAATTTACAAGAATTGCAAGTTACATCTGAAGAGCTTTCATTGAGATGGAACTCCTGTCAAGAATACAAAAAGATCCCTAACACAACTTTTTAAATAAATGGTTTTGTTATTTTTAAAAGACAAATTGTACTGTTCATCATGAAAATATTTTCCATTCCAAAGTTTTATGGGCTGTAGACTTAAAGGAATTTTCCATAAAGAAGATTGTGTAGGCCCATTTTCTTGTTGAGGTAATGGAGGAACCATACCCATATCATGCCAAATAATGGGGTGATCTTCATGTGCGGAGATCACAGTATGGTGATATTGTGACACATGCCATTTTAAAGCTTTCGCTGAAGAGCATTTAGATATGTGGCAACAATTCTGGGCTGCATACCCTTTAGGGGACCAGCCCATTGCAATTGCATAGCAACCATTAGGTAACCACACCCCATGAGATCCTCTACATTTTTTCCAATGTATGTATTCACTTTCAGGTATCCGTACATGGCTATAAGTACAAGGTGGTCTATCAGAAGTATTCTTAGTTAAATTACTCTGAAAATACTTTAAGCTCAAACCTGACAGAATGCATAATTGAGCTACTGAAACATTGCCATGTTTAGGAGTAACAGATAGCCATGCTTGGGATGACATATTAACACAGCCCTTTGTTGAACCTACACACATAAGCCATATGGAAAAATCTAAAAACAAATTAAATAGTGTTCCTTCTTCATTAGGGTGTTGTAGTAGCTGAGAATTCTCAGGCCCCAGGATCCAAGAGGAATCATTGATATAAGTTAAAGGAGGGCTTTCTTTCCAAGAAACAGGGCATAACAGAAGAGGATTGGGAATATAAACCCAATAGGTATAATTAATCACATAGACAACAGGTAGGAAATTTATCGTCACAGTGATTATAGCCATCATAGAGATAAGTATGTTAGGTGATGTTACAGGCTTCCCTTGATTCTTTAACTGCTGTTCAGCTTCTTGGCAAAGATTCTTAATTTGTTCCCATGTTGGTGGGTTTGCATATTTAGTGCCTGGAGTCAGCCCCAGTCATGTCATGATCATATTCAGTCCTTCCATCTGTATGACTGGAGGGATCTTGTCCCAGAATCGGGGAGGGGGTGGCTCATCATCCCAGAACTTCCTCTTTTTCATGTTACTCATGGTACAGTTTTATTTTTCGACTAGGCACCCACAGTGGTTTCTCTCCTATTTCTGGTGAGACACAAGCAAACCCTTGTCCCCACGTTAACAGTTTACCCATATTCCAAATATTAGTTAAAGGATCATTCCACCAAATCGGTGGAATGTTCTTAACATTCTGGGTATTTGCTTCATTCTGCTTATAATGCTTTTCTGCAGCAGTACCATCATTCTTTAAATTAAAAAAAATAAGGTAAATGAAGCTTTGTGTAACTGAGTCTGAAGCATTTCCTTATCTTCCCCTTTTTGTTTTTTAAGCATAAACTTCAGTGTTTCAATTATAGCTTGTCTTTGGGGATTATAAGGAATGCCAAAAGAATGTGAAATGTTCCAGTTTTGCAAGAACTGTTTAAGAGCTGCACTTGAATAGGCAGGGACATTGTAAGTTTTGATAGTCTGAGAGAGTCCTATAACTGCAAAGCAAGTTAGAAGATGTTTAACATGTCATGACATTTTCACTGTGCTGTAGCCCATATGTAACCAGAAAAGGTATCCACAGTTACATGGGCATAATTTAGCTTTTCAAATGAAGCAAAATGAGTAACATCCATTTGCCATAGAGAATTGGTTTTAATCCTCTAGGGTTAACTCCTGGTTCAGTTTGTGCTGGGTTGTTCAAAATTTGACAAGAAGAACAAGTTTGGACTATATTTTTTGCCTGGGCCCAAGTTAATGGATAATGGGCTTTAAGTTTAGCAGCATTTAGATGGATCAAATTATGAAAATGTATGGCATTACTTAAAACTAGGGTAACTAGTTTATCAGCTAATATATTGCCTGGGGCTAAAGGGCTGAGAAATATGAGACCGAATGTGAGTGATATAAAAAGGATGGATACGAAGGCACACTACAGATTTTAATTTTTGAAATAGCTGAAATAAAGAAGCAGTTTCTTGATAACAGTAGTTTCAATTAATTGCACCACAAACACCACATATGCAGAATCAGATAAAATATTAATTGGCTCTGAAATGTCTTGAAGGGCAGTAATCACTGCTAATAGTTCAGCTTGTTGTGCTGAAAATCCTGGGGTCAAAATTTTCTTTGTTTTAAAATCTGAATATCCTGCAGTGCCATGTCCAGATCCATCAGTGAAAATAATAGGAAGATCAACAAGTGGATTTTTTTTTGTTATATTGGGTAATATCCATTGAGTTCTTTGAAGAAACTGTATGACAGGGTTACTGGAGAAATGATTGTCAATTTTTCCCACAAAGTCAGCAAAGGCAATTTGCCATAACAAATGCTTCTAAAAGCAGGCATCAACTTCTCTTTTTGTTAGAAGAAGTATCACATGAGAAGGATCTGCTCCTAGTAAAGAACATGTATGTTCTCTGCCGTTAAGAACTATTTGTGCCATAAGATCAAGATATGGAGATAGGAATTTTACACATTATTAGGAAGAAAAATCCATTCTACTGTTCCTTCACATTGCATTATTAATCCCATTGGGGAATGATTGGAGGGAATGATTAAGGTTAATGCATTCTAACTGGGCTTTTTGAATTTTCTACTCAACTAATTCTAACTCCTTTTCAGCTTCCTTTCTCAGGGACTGAGGACTATTTAAAGCTTGAATCTCCTCGGAGTAAAAAGAGAGATTGAACAATTCATAAGTTGCAATACCCACTTTTGGTCTAAGCCAATGAATGTTTCCTAAAAGCTTCTGTAGATCATTTAGAGTTTTGATAGAGTCTCTTCTAATTTGCACCTTTTGTGGTTTTATAGTTGTTCTATCTACCACATATCCCAAATAGGACATAGGAGTGACTGAATTTCTTCAGAAGCTATTTTAAGCCCAGAATTTGTCAGATGCCTCTCTAGATCCTTATTTAATTATATTAACTCCTCAGTGGTTTCTGCTGCACAGAGAATATCATTCATATAAAGGATTATATAACATTGAGAGTACTGTTGTTTTATTGGACTCAAAACTCTAGCGACATAGTTCTGACACATAGTAGGACTGTTCAACATCCCTTGGGGTAGAACTTTCTATTGAAATCTCTTCATAGGTTCTTTGTCATTAAGAGAAGGGATGGAAAAGGCAAATCACTCCTTAGCTTGGACAGCTAAAGGTATAATAAAAAAGCAATCTTTTAAATCTATAACAATCATTGGCCAATTTTTTGGAATCATTGTAGGGGAGGGCAACCGTGGTTGCAGGGCACCCATGGGCTTGAATTTACAGCCTTGAGGTCAGTTAATAACCCCCATTTACCTGATTTCTTTTTAATAGGAAAAACAGGAGAATTCCATGGGCTAAAGTACTCCTCAATATGTCCTTTATCTAATTGTTCCTTAACTGGTAACTGAAGTGCCTCTAATTTTTCAGCTGACAAAGGCCACTGCTCAACCCATATAGGCATGGAGGTAGTCCAGGTAAGTAGCAATGGACACGGAGAGTTTAAGAGGATAGTGCAAGCAGTGGCCACTATGGAAAAGGTGAATACCCTAGGCCCTTATGGTTTTTATAAGAGGGAAGAGAAATAGGGTCCACTATACCATGATGATGTTTTCCTAACCCTAATCCAGAAATATGCCTTTTTTTTAATTATTTGTTGGCATTGCTCACTATAATTATTAGGTTTAGGAATATATATCTCAATTTGCCACTGTTTCAGCAAATCACAGCCTCATAGGTTAATAGGTAAGTCAGTGACATATGGCCGGTTGTCCATCAGGGTCCTGGCAATGAAAAATGTTAACACTTTGTTTCAACCCTCTTGGAGTTCCTAGTCCTACTACAGAAACCAGGGCTTCTTGTAGTGGTCAAGAAGATGGCCAATGTTTATTACTAATAATAGAAATGTCAGCCCCAGTGTCAATAAGACCTTTAAATTCATTACTTTGAATGGTTATTTGACATATTGGTCTAGAGTCTGAATTTTTTTCATTTAAAAACACTCCAGCCTTTCCTGTACTTCCAAAGCCCTGATTACCATGTACCCTATCACTCTTACCCACAAGCGCATAAGGAAGAATAAGAAGTTGGGTAATACCTTCTCCTGGTGAAGCTTTCCATGGTGTGGATGATGACATAATAATAAAGATTTCTCCTTCATATTCAGTGTCAATAACTCCTATATGAACTCTTACTCCCTGGAAGGTGAGACAACTCCTTTCCAGTATAAGGCCTACAGTTCTTGATGACAAAGGACCAACAATGTCTGTTTTAACACAAATGGGTGCTTCCCTGGGTAGTAACATAACAGGCTCAGCAGCAGGGGAGGTCTATTGCTGTGCTTCCTGCAGTGGCTTGGGTTAAGTCCAGGGCACATTGAGTACTGGCTAGGTGGTGATACCTTTTGGTCATTGACTTGAACTGAATACACCCTCTGTTTTGTTCGGGGCTGGGAGTGTGCCCTGCTGGTAGTTTCCCTGCAGCAATCTACCATCCTTATGAAATACAGATTTACATTGAGTAGCCCAGTGATATCCTTTCTGGCATATACGACATAGTCCAGATTGTTTAGGATTACCTGATTTTTGTCTCTCTTCTGTAACAAATTCCTGTCTTGTTTTCTTTCTACAATCTTTCCTAGCATGGCCAGGTTTTCCACAACTATAACATTTTCCCAAGAAGGGAACATTTAGTTTTAACCCTGCCATAGCCTGGGTTATCATACTAGTCTGAGCCTCAGCCATCATTTCCATTTTATGGCTTTCTGTCCCAACATCTTGACATAGTTTAATATAGCCTATTAAATCCACTTTCCCTTTCATTATACCAATAGCCTTTTGACAGTATTCATTTGCATTTTCATAAGCACAAAGTTGTTGAATAGCATCTGCAGCTTCTGAGTTACTAATTTGTTTCTTTATAGCTTCTTGAAAGTGAGCTATGAATTCAGTATAAGGCACTTTAGCTCCTTGAACTGTTTTTTGAAAAGAGGCTTTATGCTCCCCATAGCTTTTAATTCTTTCCCATGCCTTAAGACAGTATTTATGGACTTGGTCAATGGCCTGATCTGTCATGGTTAATTTATCTTCAACTTTCCCTAGGACCTTCTCCCTACTAGTTGTTCTAAAGAAATTGGAATATTCTATGCTAAATTTTGGTTAGCTGAAACATCTGCATATTCTCTCCCCCAAGTTCTAAACTGTAAATATTCTCCTGGACCAAGAGTGATTTTTGCTATATTATCCCAGTCAGCCAAGAGCAAGTGAGAGCCTTCAGCCAATTCTTCTATCAATCCAAAAGTAAAGGGAGAATTAGGTCTATATTGCTCTACTGCACTTTTTAGTTCCTTTAAATTTTTAAAAGTAAAAGGCTCATGCATGACTTCATAAACCCCACCAGGATTGAAAGCATCTACCCATGGAGCAATTTTTTCATGAATTGTTACAGGGAGAGCCATTTGAACAGCATCTAAATTGCTTCCCTGTGAGCTTGCAAAATTTCCTGTTGAACAGGTGTTAATTGATGTTTACCTGCTTCCACAGAAGGAAAAGGAGGAGGTGGGAAAGGGAGTCCATTATCTTGAATATCCTTGATATTCACAGGATGGGCAGAGGGGAAGTTCAGAGAATCACCCAGGTTCTCCTTTAGTTTGTCTAAGCTGTCAATTACTTCCTCATCTTCAGTTTGTAAAGGCTCAAAGACTGACTTGATTATAGTCCAAGTAGGCCAAATGGTTACAGGAAGTGGCACACCCTGTACATGTAATTTTTTAAGCTCTTTTACTATTCTCTCACAGTCACCTAACTCTAAGTTGCCTAGAGTGGGAAAGCAGGAACAATATTTCTCTATTACTTATAAAAGTTCTAAAAGCCTAACCTTGATGGCACTTTTCCTCCTGCTTTAATTAATTGTTTAAGAAGACAGACGAAGGGGCAATATTTTGTAGTGCTATCATTATTCCCCATTATTACCCTGCTTATTTTACCTGACAGTGTCCCTACCTTTAGTTTCTGTTTCCCGGACTTAGAAGGTATTTAATTCCACTCAGGGATTCATGATGTGAGAAATTCAAATTTTGTTCTGGGGAATCCTCTTCTTTGAGCCCCACATTGGGCACCACCTTGTGAGAACAGCTCAGGGGTCAAGGAAGGCACCACCAATCTGAAAAATAAAGACAGTCACACAGAGGAGTCTTTTAAGATTAAAGCAGGAGACTCATGTCTCAAAGGACAGGAGCCTGAACACTTGCTGAGCACCGTATTTTTTTTCTCAGTAAAGCAGGGAATGCACAGAAATAACTTTTTGTTTATGTTTTATTCTCTAACAGTACATGCAGACAGAGAGAGTGCCTGTTCCTTCATTATTGGGATAATGATTATGGAAAAAAGAACATGTATTTGCTCTATCTTTATGGAATGATAGCCAAGTGGATGTTCCTCAACTTTGGCCAACTTTAGTGTTTTAAAGTTAACATTCCGTAATAACCCACAGGTCTCAGTGTTCTGAGTCTGCAAACGTTTTGCAAAGCTGTTGCTTTGACTTCTCTTTTTTTTCTCTTCAGTCATCCACATAGGGTACAGCATTTTACATTGCTATTGGCAATGAATGTGTGTTCCTATTTCACTGCATCCTCTCCAACACTTGTTATTTTCTGTTTTTAATAGCAGCCATTCTAAAAAGTATGTGAAAAGGCATCTCCTGATGGCTAATGATGTTGAGCATCTCTTCATGTGCTTTTGGGCCATTTGTATATCTTCTGTGGAGATGTCTATTCAAGCCTTTTGCCCATTTTTAAATTGGGCTGTTTGTCTTTTTGTTGTTAAGTTGAAGGATTTCTTTATACATTATGTATATTAAAGCTTTATTAGATATGTGGTTTCCAGATATTTTCTCCCATTGTGTATGTTGTCATTTTACTTTCATGATAAAGTCCTTATAGGTGCAAAATTTTTATTGTCTTGATGTTTCTTTTATCTATTTTCTCTTTTGTTGCTTGTGCTTTGGGTGTAAATTTAAGAAATCATTGCCTAACACAGGATCCTGAAAAAGATGCCCTATGTGTTTCTTCTAGCCATTCAATAATTCTGACTCTTATATGTGGGTCTTTGTTCTATTTTTAATTGAGATTTGTACAAGGTGTGAGGTAGAGATACTCTTCTTTTTTGTTTTTTTCTGCAAATGGAGATCCAGTTTTCCCCACCCCATTTATTGAAGAGCTTATTGTTTCTCAATTGAGTGGTCTTTCCTACCTTGTCAAAAATCATTTAGCCATAAAAGTGAGGGTTGATTTCTGAATTCTCAATTTGATTCCATTGGTCTATATGTCTGTCCTTATGCCAGTACCATGGTTTTTTGATTGCTTGGTTTTCAATAGGTTTTGAGATCTGGAATTGTTAGTTACCCAATTTCATTCTTTTTCAAGATGTCCTTAGCTATTCAAGTCTACTTACCCATACAAATATTGTTGAAGATTAGGTCTTCTAATTCTGCAAAGAAAATTGTTGTAATTTTGGTTAGGGTTGCTGTGAGTCTATAAATTGCTTTGGGTAGGATTGACATCTTATTGATATTTACTCTTCAAATTCATGAACAGAGAATGTTCTTACATTTATTTGGGACTTCTTTTGATTTCTTTTAGCAATATTTTGCAGCTTTCTGTGTACAAGTCCTTTATATCCCTGGTTCAGTATATTCCTAGACATTTGTTTATTTTATTTGCTACTGTGAATGGAATACTTTTCTTGATTTCTTATTATTGCTCATTCCTTGTGTATACAAACACTATTGATTTTGGGGTGTTGAGTTTGTACCCTGACACTTTGCTGAATTCACTTATTGGCTCTATGAGCTTTGCTGAGGATTTTTCAGGATTTTCTGAATATAGCGTCATGTCATCCAAAAATGGAGAAAGTTTTACTTCTTCTTTTTCAATGTGGATGCCTTTTATTTCTTTATCTTGTATAATATCTGTGGCATGAGCTTCCAATACAATGTTGAATAACACTGGTGACGGTGGGCATCCTTGTATTGCTTTTTGTCTTAGAGGGAAAGCTTTCAGTCTCTCATCATTAAGTAGAGTATTTGTTCTGAGATTTTCATATATGTCCCTTATCGTGTTGAGAAAGTTTCATTCTATTCTTAGTCTCCTAAGTGATTTTATCAAGAAGCAATGATGGATTTTATCAAATGCCTTTTCTGCATTGAGTTGATTATGGGGTTTTTTTCTCCTTAATTCTGTTAATGTGGTATATTACATTAGCTTATTTTCTTATTTTGAACCAATCTTGTATGCCTGGGACAAGTCTCACTTGATCATGGTATATTATTCTTTTAATATGCTGTTGAATTTAGTTTGCTAGAATTTTGTTGAGGATTTTTGCATGTATATTGATAAGAGATATTGGTCTGTAGTGTTCTTGTATTACATTTATCTGGCTTTGGTATGAGAGTGATATTGGCCTCATAGAACGAATTAGGGAGAATTCCCTGTTTTACAATTTTATAAAAGTGTTTTAGCAGAACTAGAACTAAGTCTTCTTGGAATGTTTGGTAGAATTTTCCTGTGAAGCCATCTGGTCATGAGTTTTTCTGTTTTGGGAAGCTGTTGATGACTGATATGATCTCTTTACTAATAATTGGTTTGTTCAGATTTTCTATTTCTTCTTGATTCAATTTAGATAGTTTGTGTGTTTCTAAGAATTTGTTGCTTTCATCTTTGTTATCTAATTTATTGTAACAAAGTTGTTTATAGCATCCACATAGAGTTCTTTTTATTTCAGTGGGGTCAGTGGCAACGATCCCATTATCATTTCTGATTTTTGTTATTTGTATCCTCTGTCTTTTCTCATCAGTGTAGCCAAAGATTGGTCAATTTTATTGTTCTTTCTAATGAACCAACCTATGGTTGTGTCCATTCTTTCTGTATTTTTTTCTATTTCATTTATCTCTACCCTAATCTTTGTTATTTCCTTCCTTCTGCTTGCTTTGTGTTTAGTTTTTTCTTCTTCTTCTTTTTTCTTTGTATGCTGTACATGGGGTCACATTTCATTAGTTTTTCATGTTATTGCATCACCATTTGTTGAATTTGTTTATTTTTTGTTTGTTTGTCTTGCTTGTTTGTTTGTTTTTGGGGAAGTGCATCGGGCAGGAATTGAATCAAAATCTCCTGCATGGCACTCCCCCTTTCTTCTTTTTTAATGTAAACATTTAGAGCTACAAATTTCCCTATCAGCACTGCCTTTGCTGCAACCCATAAGTTATGATATGGTGCATTTTCATTTTGCCTAAAATTAACTACAATTTCATTGTGATGACCCATTTAACCCAGTGGTTCTTTTAGACTATGCTGCTTAATTTCCACATATTTGTGAACTCTTCATTTCTCCCTTTGTTATTTATTTCTCATTTCATTCCATTGTGGTCAGAGAATATGCATTGTATGATTTCAATATTTTGATTTTTCTGAGACTTGATTTATAACTTATCATATGGTCTATCTTGGAGAATAATCCATTGCCCTCAAGAAGAATGTTTATTCGATTTTTGTTGGGTGAAGCATTCTATATATGTCTGTTAGGTCTAATTGTTCTAGAGTATCATTTAAGTCTTTTATTTCCTTATTGAACTTCTGACTAGATGTACTATCCATTATTGAAACTGGTGTATTACATCTCCTACTATTAATGTAGAACCATCAATTTCACCCCTTAAATCTCTCATTATTCGCTTCATATATTTTGAGGCTCTGTTATTAGGTGCATATATATTTATAA
This sequence comes from Tamandua tetradactyla, assembly GCF_023851605.1. Classification (NCBI taxonomy): domain Eukaryota; kingdom Metazoa; phylum Chordata; class Mammalia; order Pilosa; family Myrmecophagidae; genus Tamandua; species Tamandua tetradactyla. The sequence continues at coordinate 106,698,570 of NC_135353.1, read as the reverse complement.
TTGTTACATATTCTTTTGAACTATCCCTTTATCAGTATATAAGGACCATCCGTGTCCCTCATAATTGTTTTGACTTCAAATCTATTGTACTTGATATTAATATAACTAACCCAGCTCTCTTTTGGTTATTACTTGTATGGTATATATATATATATGTGTGTGTGTGTGTGTGTTCTTTTTTCCACTCTTTCACTTTCACCCTACTGGTACGCTTGAATGTAAGGTGAGTCTCTTGAGGACAGCATATAGTTTACTCATGCTTTTTTAATCCATTCTACCAATCTCTGCCTTTTGACTAAAGAGTTTAATCCATTTACATTTAAATTACTACTGATATTGCAGGATTTTACTGTCATTTTGCTCTTTACTTTTGTAGGTTTTATACCTTTACTGAACCTCAATTATCTGTTCATGCCTATATTGACATACACATATGTTGTACCACCTTGTGTGCCTTCTCTTTTCTCTCCGGATATATATTTTCATCTATTTTCCCTGCAGTTAGCATGAGGATAAAATTTAACACCCTAAATCTATGACAATATTTGTTTTGATACTATCTTCACTTCAATAGCATGCACATATACTTTTCTTATGCCTATCTATTCCCCCACCTTTTTTTGGTACTTTACCACTTATATATTTGTACATTGCATGTCCAAATCCATCAATTTATCATTACTTTTCATATAGTAGCTTTTTAGCACTTTTGAGAAGTAATTAGTGGCATTACATACAAAACAATATGATACAAAACTACTGGCATTTATAGTTACCCAATGTTTACCTTCATCATAGTCTTTAATTCTTTAGGATGCTTTGAACCACTGTGTAGTGTTCTTTTAGTTCTTTTCAGTTTGAAAAACTCCCTTTAGCATTGCTTGTAGGACAGGTCTAGTGGTGATGAACTCCTTCAGCTTTTGTTTATCTGAGAATGTTTTAATCTCTTCCTCACTTTAGAAAGAAAGTCTTGTCAAATAAAATTTCTTGTTTGACAGTTGTTTTCTTTTAGCACTTTAAGTATTTCAACCCACTTCCTTCTTTCCTCTTTGGTTTCTCATGAGAAATTGGCACTCAAACTAGGTGGGACATGCTTGTACACAACGTCTTGCTTTTCTTTTGTAGCTTTCAAAATACTCTCTTTGTCCTCTGCATTCAATAGTGTGATCAATATATGACAAGGTGTTTTAGTTTATAAGCTGTTGGAATGCAATATACCAGAAATGGAATGGCTTTTAAAGAGGGAATTTATTAAGTAAGTTTATAGTTCTAATGACATGAAAATGTCCAAATCAGGGCATCCAGAGAAAGATATCCTTATTTATTTATTTATTTATTTATTTATTTAATTATTTTTTTATTAAAAAAATTAGCTAACACAATATTTAGAAATCATTCCATTCTACATATGCAATCAGTAATTCTTAATATCATCACATAGATGTATGATCATCATTTCTTAGTACATATGCATCGATTTAGAAAAAGAAATAGCAAGACAACAGAAAAAGAAATAAAATGATAATATAGAGAAAAAATAAAAACAAAAAATACAAAAATATATAAGAAAAAAAACTATAGCTCAGATGCAGCTTCATTCAGTGTTTTAACATAATTACATTACAATTAGGTAGTACTGTGCTGTCCATTTTTTTTTTTAGAAATCATACCATTCTACATATGCAATCAGTAATTCATAACATCATCACATAGATCCATGATCATCGTTTCTTAGTACATTTACATCGGTTTAGAAGAACTAGCAATACAACCGAAAAAGATATAGAATGTTAATATAGAGAAAAAAATAAAAGTAATAATAGTAAGAACAAAATAAAACAAAACAAAACAAAAACCTATAGCTCGGATGCAGCTTCATTCAGTGTTTTAACATGATTACTTTACAATTAGGTATTATTGTGCTGTTCATTTTTGAGTTTTTGTATCTAGTCTTATTGCACAGTCTGTATCCCATCAGCTCCAATTACCCATTATCTTACCCTGTTTCTAACTCCTGCTGAACTCTGTTACCAATGACATATTCCAAGTTTATTCTCGAGTGTCGATTCACATCATTGGGACCATACAGTATTTGTCTTTTAGTTTTTGGCTAGACTCACTCAGCACAATGTTCTCTAGGTCCATCCATGTTATTACATGCTTCATAAGTTTATCCTGCCTTAAAGCTGCATAATATTCCATCGTATGTATATACCACAGTTTGTTTAGCCACTCGTCTGTTGATGGACATTTTGGCTGTTTCCATCTCTTTGCAATTGTAAATAACGCTGCTATAAACATTGGTGTGCAAATGTCCATTTGAGTTTTTGCCCTTAATTCCTGGCAATTCTATATTCAGCTTTTTGAGGAACCACCAAACTGCCTTCCACATTGGTTGCACCATTTGACATTCCCACCAACAGTGGATAAGTGTGCCTCTTTCACCGCATCCTCTCCAGCACTTGTCATTTTCTGTTTTGTTGATAATGGCCATTCTGGTGGGTGTGAGATGATATCTCATTGTGGTTTCGATTTGCATTTCTCTAATGGCCAGGGACATTGAGCATCTCTTCATGTGCCTTTTGGCCATTTGTATTTCCTCCTCTGAGAGGTGTCTATTCAAGTCTTTTTCCCATTTTGTAATTGGGTTGGCTGTCTTTTTGTTGTTGAGTTGAACAATCTCATTATAAATTCTGGATACTAGCCCTTTATCTGATATGTTGTTTCCAAATATTGATTCCCATTGTGTAGGCTGTCTTTCTACTTTCTTTTTTTTTTTTTTTTTTTTTAAAGGAAAGACAGAGAGAAGGAAGGAAGGATAGAAGGAAGGAAGGAAGGAAGAAAGGGAAACATTTCCAAACATTTTCTTGCTTTATTGTATTTTGTTTTTCCGTTTTTGTTACATGGGCTGGGGCCGGGAATCGAACCGAGGTCCTCCGGCATAGCAGGCAAGCACTTTGCCCGCTGAGCCACCGCGGCCCACCCCTCTTTCTACTTTCTTGATGAAGTTCTTTGATGCACAAAAGTGTTTAATTTTGAGGAGCTCCCATTTATTTATTTCCTTCTTCAGTGCTCTTGCTTTAGGTTTAAGGTCCATAAAACTGCCTCCAATTGTAAGATTCATAAGATATCTCCCTACATTTTCCCCTAACTGTTTTATGGTCTTAGACCTAATGTTTAGATCTTTGATCCATTTTGAGTTAACTTTTGTGTAGGGTGTGAGATATGGGTCTTCTTTCATTATTTTGCATATGGATATCCAGTTCTCTAGGCACCATTTATTGAAGAGACTGTTCTATCCCAGGTGAGTTGGCTTGACTGCCTTATCAAAGATCAAATGTCCATAGATGAGAGGGTCTATATCTGAGAACTCTATTCGATTCAATTGGTCGATATATCTATCTTTATGCCAATACCATGCTGTTTTGACCACTGTGGCTTCATAATATGCCTTAAAGTCAGGCAGCGCAAGACCTCCAGTTTCGTTTTTTTTCCTCAAGATGTTCTTAGCAATTCGGGGCACCCTGCCCTTCCAGATAAATTTGCTTATTGGTTTTTCTATTTCTGAAAAATAAGTTGTTGGGATTTTGATTGGTATTGCATTGAATCTGTAAATCAATTTAGGTAGGATTGACATCTTAACTATATTTAGTCTTCCAATCCATGAACACGGTATGCCCTTCCATCTATTTAGGTCTTCTGTGATTTCTTTTAGCAGTTTTTTGTAGTTTTCTTTATATAGGTTTTTTGTCTCTTTAGTTAAATTTATTCCTAGGTATTTTATTCTTTTAGTTGCAATTGTAAATGGGATTCGTTTCTTGATTTCCCTCTCCGCTTGTTCATTGCTAGTGTATCTGTAATGCTACAGATTTTTGAATGTTGATCTTGTATCCTGCTACTTTGCTGTACTCATTTATTAGCTCTAGTAGTTTTGTTGTGGATTTTTCCGGGTTTTTGATGTATAGTATCATATCGTCTGCAAACAGTGATAATTTTACTTCTTCCTTTCCAATTTTGATGCCTTGTATTTCTTTTTCTTGTCTAATTGCTCTGGCTAGAACCTCCAACACAGTGTTGAATAATAGTGGTGATAGTGGACATCCTTGTCTTGTTCCTGATCTTAGGGGGAAAGTTTTCAATTTTTCCCCATTGAGGATGATATTAGCTGTGGGTTTTTCATATATTCCCTCTATCATTTTAAGGAAGTTCCCTTGTATTCCTATCCTTTGAAGTGTTTTCAACAGGAAAGGATGTTGAATCTTGTCAAATGCCTTCTCTGCATCAATTGAGATGATCATGTGATTTTTCTGCTTTGATTTGTCGATATGGTGTATTACATTAATTGATTTTCTTATGTTGAACCATCCTTGCATACCTGGGATGAATCCTACTTGGTCATGATGTATAATTCTTTTAATGTGTTGTTGGATACGATTTGCTAGAATTTTATTGAGGATTTTTGCATCTATATTCATTAGAGAGATTGGCCTGTAGTTTTCTTTTTTTGTAATATCTTTGCCTGGTTTTGGTATGAGGGTGATGTTGGCTTCATAGAATGAATTATGTAGTTTTCCCTCTGCTTCAATTTTTTTGAAGAGTTTGAGGAGAGTTGGTACTAATTCTTTCTGGAATGTTTGATAGAATTCAGATGTGAAGCCGTCTGGTCCTGGACTTTTCTTTTTAGGAAGCTTTTGAATGACTGATTCAATTTCTTTACTTGTGATTGGTTTGTTGAGGTCATCTATGTCTTCTTGAGTCAAAGTTGGTTGTTCATGTCTTTCCAGGAACCCGTCCATTTCCACAAAATTGTTGTATTTATTAGCGTAAAGTTGTTCATAGTATCCTTTATTTCTGTGAGGTCAGTAGTTATGTCTCCTCTTCCATTTCTGATCTTATTTATTTGCATCCTCTCTCTTCTTCTTCTTGTCAATCTTGCTAAGGGCCCATCAATCTTATTGATTTTCTCATAGAACCAACTTCTGGCCTTATTGATTTTCTCTATTGTTTTCATGTTTTCAATTTCATTTATTTCTGCTCTAATCTTTGTTATTTCTTTCCTTTTTCTTGCTTTGGGATTAATTTGCTGTTCTTTCTCCAGTTCTTCCAAATGGATAGTTAATTCCTGCATTTTTACCTTTTCTTCTTTTCTGATATAGGCATTTAGGGCAATAAATTTCCCTCTTAGCATTGCCTTTGCTGCATCCCATAAGTTTTGATATGTTGTGTTTTCATTTTCATTCACCTCGAGGTATTTGCTAATTTCTCTAGCAATTTCTTCTTTGACCCACTCGTTGTTTAGGAGTGTGTTTTTGAGCCTCCACGTATTTGTGAATTTTCTGGCACTCCGCCTATTATTGATTTCCAACTTCATTCCTTTATGATCCGAGAAAGTGTTGTGTATGATTTCAATCTTTTTAAATTTGTTAAGACTTGCTTTGTGACCCAGCATATGGTCTATCTTTGAGAATGATCCATGAGCACTTGAGAAAAACTGTATCCTGCTGTTGTGGGATGTAATGTCCTATAAATGTCTGTTAAGCCTAGCTCATTTATAGTAATATTCAGATTCTCTATTTCTTTATTGATCCTCTGTCTAGATGTTCTGTCCATTGATGAGAGTTGTGAATTGAAGTCTCCAACTATTACGGTATATGAGTCTATTTCCCTTTTCAGTGTTTGCAGTGTATTCCTCATGTATTTTGGGGCATTCTGGTTTGGTGCATAAATATTTATGATTGTTATGTCTTCTTGTTTAATTGTTCCTTTTATTAGTATATAGTGTCCTTCTTTGTCTCTTTTAACTGTTTTACATTTGAGGTCTAATTTGTTGGATATTAGTATAGCTACTCCTGCTCTTTTCTGGTTGTTATTTGCATGAAATATCTTTTCCCAACCTTTCACTTTCAACCTATGTTTATCTTTGGGTCTAAGATGTATTTCCTGTAGACAGCATATAGAAGGATCCTGTTTTTTAATCCATTCTGCCAATCTATGTCTTTTGATTGGGGAATTCAGTCCATTGACATTTAGTGTTATTACTGTTTGGATAATATTTTCCTCTAACATTTTGCCTTTTGTATTATATATATCATGTCTGATTTTCCTTCTTTCTACACTCTTCTCCATACCTCTCTCTTCTGTTTTTTTGGTTCTGACTCTAGTGCTCCCTTTAGTATTTCTTGCAGAGCTGGTCTCTTGGTCACAAATTCTCTCAGTGACTTTTTGTCTGAGAATGTTTTAATTTCTCCCTCATTTTTGAAGGATAATTTTGCTGGATATAGGAGTCTTGGTTGGCAGTTTTTCTCTTTTAGTAATTTAAATATATCATCCCACTGTCTTCTAGCTTCCATGGTTTCTGCTGAGAAATCTACACATAGTCTTATTGGGTTTCCCTTGTATGTGATGGATTGTTTTTCTCTTGCTGCTTTCAAGATCCTCTCTTTCTCTTTGATCTCTGACATTCTAACTAGTAAGTGTCTTGGAGAACGCCTATTTGGGTCTAATCTCTTTGGGGTGCGCTGCACTTCTTGGATCTGTAATTTTAGGTCTTTCATAAGAGTTGGGAAATTTTCAGTGATAATTTCTTCCATTAGTTTTTCTTCTCCTTTTCCCTTCTCTTCTCCTTCTGGGACACACACAACACGTATATTTGTGCGGTTCATATTGTCCTTGAGTTCCCTGATACCCTGTTCAAATTTTTCCATTCTTTTCCCGATAGTTTCTGTTTCTTTTTGGAATTCAGATGTTCTATCCTCCAAATCACTAATTCTATCTTCTGTCTCTTTAAATCTATCATTGTAGGTATCCATTGTTTTTTCCATCTTTTCTACTTTATCCTTCACTTCCATAAGTTCTGTGATTTGTTTTTTCAGTTTTTCTATTTCTTCTTTATGTTCAGCCCATGTCCTCTTCATGTCCTCCCTCAATTTATTGATTTCATTTTTGAAGAGGTTTTCCATTTCTGTTCGTATATTCAGCATTAGTTGTCTCAGCTCTTGTATCTCATTTGAACTATTGGTTTGTTCCTTTGACTGGGCCATATTCTCAAGCTTCTGAGCATGGGCAGTTATCTTCTGCTGCTGGCGTCTGGGCATTTAGTCAGATTTCCCTGGGTGTCGGACCCAACAAGGTTGTAAGATTTTTCTGTGAAATCTCTGGGTTCTGTTTTTCTTATCCTGCCCAGTAGGTGGTGCTCGTGGCACACGTTTGCCTCATGTATTTGGAATGGATCCCCCCTGGTCACCGATCTCCGCGGCCTGGGGATTTCCAATCCAATTCTCTCCGTTGGTTCAGGGGCCGCACGTGGTGGGGGCGTCAGCTGCCGCGGCTTGAGGGGACCCTGTGGCTGGTCGCCCGCCGCAGTGGGCCCGGAGAATTCGCCACTGGACCAGGAAGTCGCCTGCGGGGGAAGGGCGTCGGTCACTGGCCGCCGTGGCCTGGTAAATTCCCTACCGGACCAGGAAGACGCCCGCGGGGGGGGCCACCGTGGCTTGGATAGCCCTCTGATCCGAGACTCGTAGCCACGGACTCGAAGCCAAGACTCGAAGCCGTCCGCAAAAGAGGGGCACCAGCCGCCTCGGCTTGGAAAACTTGCCTCTCCGAGACTCTCAGCTGGCCCGGGAAGGAGGGAGGGAGTAGCTCTGGCTGCGCAGCTGCCGCTGCGAGAAAGATATCTTAACTCCAAATATGGGCTGATGAAGTTCAGGGTTTCTTTCTCATCTAGGAAGGCACATGGCCATCTCTGCTACCTTTTTCTCCTCATTTCATAAGCCTTACCTGGGGACAATTTTCTTCTGCATCTCCAAAGGTCTCAGGCTGTGTGGGCTGTGCTAGGACTTTTCAACATGGTTCCCTCTTATAGGACTCCAGTAAGCAACCCCACCTTGAACGGTTGGAGACATATCTCCATGGAAACTACCTAATCAAAAGTTACCACCCACAATTGGGGTGGTCACGTCTCCATGGAAACTATAAAAAATATCCTACCCAGCAATACTAAATGAAGATTAAGGAACATGGCTTTTCTGGCCTACAGGGTATATTTTTCTTAATGTTCATCCTATTTGACATTCTCTGAGCTTCTTAGATGTGCATCTTTTGCTAGGTTTGGGAAGTTGTTTGTCATTATTTTGTTGAATATTCTTTCTTCTGCTTCTGGGACTTCCATACTGTGTATATTGGTAGTTTTGATGGTGTCCCAGAGGTGTCTTATGCTATTTTCACCTTTTATAATTCTTTTTTCTTCCTACTCCTTAGGACAACTCATTTCAAGTGTACTGTACTTGAATTCATGGTTTCTTTCTTCTCCCAGCTCCAATCCACTCTTGAAACCTTCCTGGGCATTTTCCTTTCAGTTATTGTGGTCTTCAACCCTAGTAGTTCTGTTTGGCTTCTTTTTAACATTTCTATCTCTTTATTTAGAATATCATTTTGCTCATTCATTATTTTATTGGTATCTTTTCATTCTTTCTCTGTTTTTTCATCTCCTTGAGCATTTTTAAGAGTTTTTTTTAAGGTTTTCTCAGTACATCCACTCTGGTCTTCTTTGTTGATGTTTTCTGTATTTTAATCCTCTTACTTTGGATGGCCATCATTTCCTGCTTCTTTGTTTTCTTGTATTCTTTTTTGTACACTGTACATTTAGATATTTAAAAATGCTAACTATGGGGTTTATTCCCAGATATATCTGCTTCTTGATTTTTTTTTAACCAGCTGGTGTTAAGACAAAGATTTTCTCAAGCTTCAAGCCTTCTATCAGGAAGATATGACCAAGATAAATGCAATGTGCAAAGTTTCCCTGTTTTTCTGGGTCTCTTTCTTGTTCTTAGCTTTTGCTTGTTAACTGTTTTAGAGTTCTACTGTTTACAGGGGATTGAGTGTCCCTTCTGTTGCTCTGGAGACAGAACCCCCTTTCCTGGGTGTGTGAAGCTGGAAAGACTTTGCCCCAGATTATTCACCTCAACAGAGACATTTGGCTGTCTCAAGCTGTTCTTGCCTTGAAGGGCAAATTCTGTGAGGAGGGGTATACTGGAAAGGACTTTCCAAAGTCAGTCCTTTCCAACCAAAAAACAGCCAGGGTCCACAAAGTGGGAACATACCAGCTTCAAAGTGCCCTGGGGAAGGGTGCCAAAACCTCCCTTATGGTTATACAATTTTGAATTTTCTTGGCCTTTCTAGCAAATGCAGCCTTTCAACTGTACATCCCTCCAGCCCCAAGGAAGTACAATGGGTATTTTATTTTTCAATTCTAACATTTCTATTTGGTTCTTCTATTTTTTTGTTAAGATTTTCAAATATTTCTTTTGTTACAAGTATGTTCAAAATTGCTAACTGAGTCATTTTATGATAGCTGCTTTAAAATCCTTGACAGATAATAGCAACATCTGTAAAATCTTATTGGTTTCAGTTTATTCTTTTTCAATTAAAATTGAGGTTTTCCTGGTTCTTGGTGTGGTGAATGATTTTTATCATATCCTGGACATTTTGGGTATTATGTTATGAGACTCTGGAACTTTTATATATCTTCTGTTTTAGCAGGCCTCCTAGATACCACACAAAAAGTTAAAGGGGAGGCACTCTCTTTTTACTGTCAGGTAGAAGATAGAGGCCCAAGTATTCCAATATATCTTCTCTGTCACCCCAGGGGGTGGGATGCCTCCTGACTACTGGACAAAGGTGGGACTTTCAGTTCCCTACTAGGCCTCTTCTGACATCACCCTCGCTGGGAGCATGAAGGGCACATTTTTATTACTACTCATGTGGCCTCTACTGAAATCTCAGAGCAGGAAAATGTCATCTTTCTGCTGGAAGATAGTGAAAGTTCTGGTTTCCTACTCACCTTCATTGACATTAGTGGGGAGTGGAAGGAGTTCTTCATTGTTGCTGGGTAGGGGTGAAGGTCCCAGCCCCTCTCTAGACCTTCACTGAAATTGTCAGGGGATGGTTATCACTGCTGGATAGTGACAAAAGTCTTCAACCCAAACTTTGTCTTCTCTGATACCATCCTGAAAGGAGGGCAAGGGACACTTCATTACAGCAGGACAAGTGTGAATTGTAAGCTCCTTATTCTGCCTTTACTAAGGGTGGGGATGAGGCCTTCATTTTTTTTGTGTGTGTGATGTTTGCCATGAGTAAGGAAGTTGTTGTCTAAAAGTTTTCTGTCTTGCTAGATTTCCTCTTTATTTGTCTTTTGGTTAGAAAGAACAGACTCTTGGGGTGCTTTTTTCCACCTGTGTTCATTGGAATTTCTTTGTTTCTGGCTTTTCCTGTCAACATATATGAGTCAACATATATGAGTCAACATATATGAGGCAAAAGAGAACCCAGGGAACTCACTGCTGTGTCATAAGTTCCATGGTCCTTAGATGGTCAGCTTTCTTCTCACCACCTTTCTTCTCATATTTGTGTTATATATTATTCCCAGAACTTTTAGCTGTACTCAACAGGAAGAATAGAGAAGTGCATCTGTTCTTGCTTGATCTAGAACCTGAAGATATTAATTGGTATTTAGAAGTTAACTTTGGAAATAGCTTGAATTCACAGAGTGCAGACTCTGCCCAGGAAGCTGGCATATTAGAAGTCATCTACATCTGAGAATAAGTTAATACCTGATCACGTAATTGGCATGATTTGAAGGGGATCACTTCATAGAGGTTAGGAAGAATGCAGGTTTCAGTCTCAAAAGGCAAAGAGATAAATATAAGATAAGGAAAATTAATAATCCTATGGCAGCTCATCTCTCTTTTCTACCTATAGACAGGGAGGCAGGAGACAGGCAGTTAGAGGAAGCTTAAGAAGTACCTTCTACCAAAGTGAATAGATCACATGTGACCATGATAAGGAAAGCTATTAATAGGAGTAGTTAGGTTCAGGTGTCAACTTGGCCAGGTGGTGGTGCACACTTTTGTCACTGTGGACTTAAATCATCAGCATGTGTTCTAGTTTGCTAGCTGCCAGAATGCAATATGCCAGAAATGAAATGGCTGTTAAAAAGAGGAATTTATTACATTGCTAGTTTACAATTCTAAGGCCATGAACATCTCCAAATTAAGGCACGTCTATACAAATGTCCAGATTAAGGCACCATCAAGAGGTTACCTCACTCAAGAAAGGATGATGAAGTTCAGGGTTTCCCTCTCGACTGGAAAGGCACATGACAAACATGGCAACATCTGCTAGCTTTCTCTCCAGGAATCTTCTTCCATGAAGTTCCCCCAGGGGAGTATTCCTTCTTCATCTCCAAAGGTGTCTAGTTGAATGGGTTCTCCTGGTTCTCATGACTCTGCTCTGTTGCTCTCTGCTCTGTTGTTGTTCTGAAGCTTTCTTCAAAATGCTTCCTCTTTTAAAGGATTCCAGTAAACTAATCAAGACCCACTTGGAATGGGTGGAGTCACATGTCCCACTAATGAAAGGTTAATACCCACAACTGGATGAGTCACATTTCTGTGGAGATAACCTGATAAAGTTTCCAACATACAGTACTGAATAAGATTTAAAAGAAATGGATGCCTCCACAAGATTGGATTAGGACTAAGACATGGCTTTTCTAGGGTACATAAATCCTTTTAAATTTGCAAAGCATGTGAAATTCATCTATGGCTTATTACATCTGTGGTTGGCTAAGGGGAGTGCCTTCCACAGTGATTGAGGCTTCAACAGAGGAGCCAGAAGAGAGGAGCTCAGAGCTGGCTCAGACCCAGACGTTTGGAGATGTAGAAATGAATGCCCCAGGGAAAGCCATTTGAACCCAGAAGCTGGGAGAGAAGCCCAGCAGATGTCCCCATTTATTTAGTAAATTTGTAACTAAATAAATCCCCTTTTTAAAAGCCAGTCCATCTCTGGCTTGTTGCATTCCAGAAGCTTTAGAAAACTAAAACAAGGAGAGAGATGCTTCCTATTTGGGAGAAGTTCTCAATCTGAGTTACTCACTAGAATCAGAATTACCAGAGGAGCTGTTTCAAAAGCCCTATGCACTGACTGCACCCCAGAACAATTAAATCACAATTTCTAGAGGTGAGTTCCAGCCATCAGTAGTTCTTAAATTCCCCAAGTGATTCCAGTGTACAGCCAAGGTTAAGAATTATTACTATAAGAGTTTCTGACTAGAATGGGGATGTTTTGATTAATGTGAAATGGAAACACATTCTACACAAGATAACAGGGAGGTAGAATCAGGAAGAGATTAATCATTGGGTGGAAACCACAGAGGCTTCATGGAAATAAACCTCTAATCAAATCCAGGGTCATCTCTTTCTTTTAATCTCTCTCCATAAAGATATGCTTTCAGTATAATATATTTACTAATTTAGTATTTTAACCAAGATATCTGGTTTTATAGATAGCACACAACTGATAGAATATTGTACCATGATCTATGTCTCATTGTTGTCTCTGTTTACCAGTAGCTCTCCTTCTCAGAGGCAGGTTGAGAATCTGAAACTAATCTCTGGGGGAAAATTTAATCGAAAGTGTTGTCAAAATGTCAGGAGACTAAAACTAGCTGATTCTAAAAGGAATGGAATACACAACATAAAACCCATAATTTTTAAAAATATCAGGCCCTTATTATTCACTCAGTTGTGTTCTAGTCAACTTTTCTTGTTATGTCTTTGTCTTTCCTCTCCTTTATGATCCTCCCCTGCTACCAAGAGTGAGTCTACAGCAAAACCAGATCTTGTAGACTCATTGCACATCAGTGTTGGAAAGGTTCCTAGAGGTCAATGAGTATAGCCTCCTTTGTGTACCAAGAAGGAAACTGAGGTTCAGGGAAAGAGAAAGAGTCTTACTCCATCTAGGGAATTGTAGAGGTTAAAAAAATTCAGATCTCCAGCATGCGCTTTCAATGACACGATGGGTCCAAGGAGACAGCATAATCATCTGGTCACTCTGATTATTTTGGAATGATTACCTGGGTGTCAGCTTGGATGAGATATTAGGAAGTCCTAGGGAGACTCTATGATGTAGCTTTTCAAGCTGGGCACTATGAGGGACTCAGTGTGATAAACAGAATTCTCTTTCCTGAGGTCCATCTAAGGGAGGCAGCTACAAGACATGGTGAAAGTGCTTGGGCATCCAAGTCATACAGACTTGGGCGAGTATTCCACTACATCGTTTACTGCTGTATATCCAGAGGAAAATCATTAAACTTTTCAGAGCCCCAATTTCTTCTTTTGTAAAGTGGAGGTTATAAGAGTACCCACCTACCATCTAGGGACATCATGAGTACCATCTAGGGACATATAAAACAACATATGAAAGTGGTAAAGCACATGGTAGATAATCACATAATAGTAAGTTTGTATTCCCTTTCTCTTTCACCACACTATTTCTTAGGAGGCGGATGTTAAGTAAGGGAATTTACTGCCACTAGAAACCATATGGATAAAAGGCTTTGGGGATCATAGACACGTAAATAGGCAGTTGCCCTCAATAGACCCATTTTGTCCAGAAAGGTAGCATCTGAACCCCTAACACACACACACACACAAACACAAACACAAACACACACACATACACACACACACACAGAGTTGCTGAGGACTTAAAAGGTTACCTGCTGGTTGCACAAAAATTTGCCATTCATAGTGAACATAAGTCAGAGTATCACGCCCCCCCACCCCAGAAAAATTCGTGTTCCTATTCCCTAATAAAAGCATTCCAAACAAACACCTGAGAATACCTTGCTTGATAGTTTGATGACTTTTCTATTGCCTTGATTCATCGATTCACTGAGCTCTGGTTTCCCCGTGGCTTTCTGAGATAAGGAGTGGGACTTCACTGACCTGCGGCTCGCATAGTCCACACAATGATATCAACTCCCAGACAGATGTGGCTGCCCACATGCTACATGCTAACCCATCTTGTGCCTTCACCACCACACTGAAATGACATGATTCAATCTCCTCAGCTGTACTAAGATTCAAATTTTTATTGAGTGAGAATGTGGGGCCTGGTTGGGCAGTAAAAGCTTTTTTCTGACACAGAGGCCTAATCGATTCACCAAAAGCCATGGCCTCTTTAATCTAGTCTGTGGTGGTAATTCCCAAGTCGCTCCTTCCCCATTTGGTCACTCCCTCAATAAGTCCCTCTTAAGCCTATGATAGTACCTTTCAATATCACTTCAACTACCCCACTCCTGAGGCTGTGCTGGTTTCCCTTGTGTCTTTTCTCCTTTGGTCTGGGTGGTACCTCCTTAAGTGTTCCTCCTCTGAGTTCCTTCTTGATGTTTCCTTTCTCTCTTTCCTCTAGGCAATGTAAGAGCTCAAAATGAAAAGAACTGAACATGACTAAGCTTTTGTTTCATTTGCTCTCAGTTGGCTAACTGAACAAGGTGTTTGTGTGTGTATGTGCATGCATAAGTGAGAGAGAGAGAAAAAGAAGGGGAGGGGAGGGTAGAAGTATGGAGAGAGAAATTGTAGATAGACTAAGTAGTCCAGGCCAAGCAGGCATTTGGGAAATAATCAAGTTGTGAAACAAATTCTAGTCTACCTAGAGATAAGGAATCATAGAATATTTTTTCACCAGTTTTATTGAGGTATATTTTACATATCATAAATTGTACGAAGTGTGCAATTTCATGATTCTCAGCAACTTACCATGTGATGCAGTCATCAGAATAAATCAGTTTTAGAACATGTTCATCTCCCCAGTAAGATCCCTCATTCCTATTTAAATTTAATCTGTTTTCTCCTGCAGTCCCAGGCAGCCACTAATCTACCTGTTTCTATAAATTTGCCTTTTATGAACATTCTATCTAATCCAATCATACAATATTTATCCTTTTGCGTCTAGCTTATTTCATTAACATAATGTTTTCAAGGCTCATCCATGTTGTAGCATGTATCAGACTTCATTCCTTTATATAGCCTGTACAGGTTTACATTGAGCTTTGCAATGTTCATACTAATGGATACACAACTGGGAACTTTCTAGTACATGGTTGCTGGCTTTTCTGTAGTGTTGTCATCAGCATTGTATGGATATACCAAAGTTTGTTTATCTGTTCCATCAGTTGATGGACATTTGCATTTTCCCCACTTTTTGACTATTATGAATAATGTGGCTATGCACATTCATATACAATGAACATTCATATACATTTCGTGTGGACATGTTTTTTTTTTTAATTTTATTTTGCATATACCTAGGAGTAGAACTGCTGGGTCATATGATAATTCTATTCTTAAGTTTCTGAGGAACTGCCAGACGGTTTTCAAAAGTGGCTGCACCATTTTACAACTCTGTCAGCAATGAAGGTTCCCATATAGTCACATTCTTTTCAACATGTGTTGTCAAAATCATAAAATATTAATGATGGGAGGACACTTGATCTTCCTAGCTCTTTAATCAGGAAGATTATAGTAAAGCACAACATTCAAATGTAAATGGTGTTCTTTTAGATGGCCCCTTGAATCCAATGGCATTGTCAACACAAATATAGATCCTGAAATGGCATGGCAGTACTCTTACAAAGTACAAAAACTCCTTACAAGTTTTCAGATATCAGAAGGCATGTACACAGTCATCTTAAGGCCATGAAAAACTGTTTAAGAAGTATTAGTTTAGAACTCAAGAGATTGTAGTAGATCTGTAGTTTATATGAGAAGATGACTATTGTGAACAGCTAAAAAATAAAGAAAGAGAACTTGGACTAGAATTTCTGAATGACAATTCAGTGTATCCCACCAACCCTGGTGCTGTATCCACTGTCAGAAACACATTTCCTGGCAGTATTCACTGTGTAAAGACATACTAGCCAGATGAGGCTCGCTGGTTCTCTGAAAGCAGAGAAATAAACAAAGTATGTGAATGTATTCATGTTTATTGGCTATTAGGAAATGTTTCCAGAGCGTTAGAAACAGAAACGTAATTCTGCCAGAGGCCACACATGTTTATGGCTCAAGATTTAACACAATCTCTATAAATAACCAATTTATGAAGGAAGAAAGTAATTAAAGTGTCGCCTTCATTCAAAGTAAGACCCCAAAGACCTTGGCAGCAAGGGGGGGGCAGGTATTCAAGTGTGCCAGGGTGTGTATTGAGAAGGGTCAGCGCTGCACTATCAACATCCTTAATTACCCTGAGTTGGGGAACGTCCAAGGAAAAAGTTGCTCTTCCAGACTTCTCCCTGCCAAAATCCAAGTCCAGTTGTACTGAGAATCAAAATAGGAAACATCCCTCTCTTAAAAACAAAACAACTTTACTTCGCTAGTTTAAATGTGGACAATTCAACTATTGTCTAGGCTTAGTAGTATGTTGAAAGCATTTCTATTAAGGGCACTTATGTTTCCACTGACCAATAACTTCCAAGTAGAAAAGACACATGAAAACAAAGCACTCAAACAAAGATGCCCATAACTTAAAAGTAATGGAAAAAAAATGTTTACAAGCACTCTCCAGGAACAAACATTCAAATATGAAATTTGCTTTAGCCAAATAGAAATTATAAAGAAAAGCATTCTTTACTTCACCTCTACCCAAGATACCTTAAAAAGCAAAGCAAAACTCCACTGTTCTGTTTCAGTTGCCAACTCCAGTTGTTTAAATTCAAAGTGTAACCAAGGAGATTAAGGTTATGGTTTGAAATGGTCATGCAAAAATGTTCATGCCATGAGTACGTCACTCTTGGTTGACACATCTGTGTACTTTGCTAGCCCCAGCAAACCAAGGCTGGTTTCTGCATTGCTATAGAAAAACTGTCAGTGCTAAGAAGCCATTCTGGACTGGGTCCAGTTGAGGTCTGCTGTTTTGAATGAGGCTCACACTGAGCTTTGTAGTGTTCATGTAGATGGATATACCACTTGGAAATTTTCTAGTTCATGGTTGCTGGCTTTTCTGCAGTGTTGCCCTCAGTATCATTATGAAACTGTACCACCCTGAAGCAGATGCTAAGGGACAGCTTCATAACATTGGAGAAAGCCCTGGTTTTGGAATCAGACTCTGGTCTGACAAGCCACTTACCTAATGTGAGCTGGTTTCTTCTTTAAAACTGAAATAATAACACCCCCTTCACAGGCCTGTAAGCATTACATGAAACCATGGGTATATAAAAGCCTTGTAAATTATAATGTTTAGAGCATGCACAGTGATGAGGGCTGAACAGCATTTTATCATTAAGTTACTGCATTCAAATTGTTATCTTTCTCATAGAGCAGCAGACTCAAACTTAGGCTTGAACCACTACAGTGATTTTCACATAGTAACCTATTAACACCTGGGGACTGCTCAAGCTGAATCATCCTATTTGAGTCCTAGTTCTTCTTCTACCAGAAGGTATAGACATGACCAATTAATAGTAGTGAAATACAAATAAACCAGCCCAGACAAAGAAATAAAATAAACAGTAGAAAATGAAAAAGTCAAGGCCTATAACTCTGTCTCATACTAATACATGTGTGAGTTCAGGCTGCTGGGTGCAGACCTGCAATTCAATCGCTTTAATCTCCAGTCCTGTACAATGGAATCTTGTTGCTTTATACCCAGATGCTTTTAGTATCCTGATTAATGGGCTGCATGAGGGGGCCCTTAATCAGTATTTATAGCTGGATTATCCCTGAAGCTGCATTTATTTAAATCCTGAAAGCAGAGGTCTAACTATAGAGAACAAGAAAGGACTAGGACCTGGTCATGAAGCACAAACAATGCCTAATGTACTTGATTAACCACCCAATACTTGTGGTATAGTAACTAGCTGTACAGGTTTCAGAAAAATCACCAGATAATAAAGAGAAATACTAATAGCCTCTGAGGAGCTTGTTCCTTCCTGGCCATGGGATATACAGGTAGAAGCTAAAGCAAAACACACTTAAGGAACAATCAAAAGGAAAAAAGGTGGAGAGAAAGCTAGAATTCAGTTGACGTATCAATGGAAAGAGGCAGTGGGGCTCTTTCACTCTTTGCTCAGCTATCCCTAAATGGGCTGGGGACAGTCTTGCCCTTCCAGGAGATAGTTTGGAAAATGTAGGCCCCAGAGGGAAGGTCGCATTGACTCAAAAATGTTCTGTAAGGTTCAAAGTGGGAAAACCCCTGCCATGGTCCCTGCTGGGGTTTGGAAATCACAGCACCTCAAACACAGGGAGAGGCCCAAGAGACAAAGAAGGAAACTGCTTATTCTGCCCTATGCTGCAACTCAGGACAAATATTCTTTAAACATGTACAAGACCATTCAGCTGACTGCACAAGAGTACAGTGGGTCTAGAAGGAGGGACTGGAAAGAAAGCAGAGAAAATCTAACAGGATACAGAGTGAGAGACAGAGGGAGGGAAAGTAAACCTCCTCCCCACCCCAGTGGAACTAAACAGATGAAATCATGTGCTATTTTTTAATGGAAGACTACACTGCTGCCTCAGCAGCATTTCGAAGACTTTGGAATTTAGCTGCTTTTCTTGGTGGGGTGGGGGGATGAGCTTTCCCCTGGGCCCCTTAGCAATTTTTAGGTCATTTCAGCAGTTATCTTGTACAGAGAAAAGACCACAAGTGGCCCTCCAGTACCCCCTGCTTGTCCCTCTCTGCAGCATTCAAGAGCAGCTGTTGCCCTTCTCTGTCCGTTACACTAAATAATGGGATCCACATTTGGGGATGGGGAGATAGTCTATTAAAAGACAGTCTGTGAAGCAGGTTGTCTTTCCCAAACATTAATCACTTTGGGTAAGTCAATGCTCCTGCCTGGACTTCAGTTTCCTCATTTATAAAATATGCATAAGATATCGATGAACTGTTTGAAATTGTAAAGCACTTAAGTATTATTTAAGCATTATTATTGTCAGATTTGCTTAAATATCTACAAGCTACCTGAGGGAAGCTTTTTTTTTTCATGGGCAGGCACCAGGAATCGAACTCAAGTATCTGGCATGGCAGGTGAGAACTCTGCCTGCTGAGCCACCATGGCCCACCCAAGGGAGGCTTTTAAAGATTGAAGGATCGCCTATACTTAAATAAAGTTAGAGTGTCAAGTCACCCAAACTAAGATCAAAGACTCTTAGATTATACAGTCTTGGGTGAGGTGGGAGGCAAGTAAGATGGATGCTCCGAATACTCCAGCCTTTATCCCCTCTGCTAGGGGCAGAAGGAGATAAGATAGATAGGAAAAAAGGAGTCCTGACTGGCTTTGCCACCTCTTTCACTGTCTGAATGGGAGGCCTCTTAGCTTCCCACAGGGGTCAGACCTTGCAGATGATCTGCATCTTAGTTAGAGGTTGGGGGAAGGGCAGAAGCAGGCTTGGTTTGGTGGGCAAGGATATTACCTCATTCCCATCCCAGCAAATAAGCCGTATTTGTTTCTCCACAACTTTTCCTTCCAAAGAGAGTTGCTTTCTGGGTCAGACATGCCAATAAAACCAAAATCCTGCTGCCTCCAAATACTTTCAGAAAAAAAAAATTCAAGATATTGGAAAGGCTTCAATAGAATTCTAGCCTTGCTATTCACCTCTATTTTACTGAGTAACTTAAACTTTCCATCTATGGATCTCAATTTTCTCACCTGCAAACTGGGGATGAAAATTTCTACCTTGCCCACTCAGAGTCTGTGTAAAGATCACAGAAACTTGCAAGTGTATGTAAATAGCACCCAAGTATAGATTCCAGCATCCTCAAACCACAATAACTATGCCCCTCTCCAGTCTTGCTTTTTCATACAGAGCTACACTATCCTGACTACATAGGCTGCTCCCAAACAAATAGCCAGTTGTTCCTCTCACCTGAGCACCTTTTCTTTCCAAATACAACCCACTCTGAGGGAGTGAGCATCAACCCAAGTAGCCCTTTTATGGGCATAGGGAAGGCTTAAAACCAGCCTATGATGCCCTCACCTGAGGCCTGAGGTTTTTATTTGCACTGTGCCATCAGAGAGCCAGGGAGAGAGCAGTACCATTTCACTTTAGATGGTAAGGGTTGAAGACAAATTGATTGCTTCTTATCTAAACCAAGAAAGCACCTAATGGTCCCTGGGTTGCTTTTGGGCCTGGGTTCAATGAGAACCTGTTCCTCAGTGCCCTCCTCCCAAATTTCAGGGGCTTCCCTGTCACCTAAACACCAAAGCTCTGAGATTGTCCATGGGGATCTAGAGGCTGAGTTTTGGGCTTTAGGAGACTAGGCAAGAGAAAGGAACAAAAGAGGCGAGAGTAAAAGAAAACAAAAATGAAAGGAACTTGAGGAAAGACCATTTTAAAGATCAAAATGACACTGAGGCAACAGTGGCTCAGTGGCAGAGTTCTTGCCTGCCATGCCGGAGACCTGGGTTCGGTTCCTGGTGCCTGCCCATGCAAAAAAAAAAAAAAAAGAAGAGAAGAAAAAATGATGTTGAGTTGACTCTTCATTATTGAAGAGTAGAGACCTATTTGTACAGAGAAGACCCTGGAAATTAGACTGGTTCTGGAGCTGTCATAGCCACAGAACTCTAGATGAGTGGGGAATCATTAGACCTTTGCCATGATGTATGTATATGCATGTGCATGTTGGGCAGGAAGCAGAGCACAGGGGTTAAAGGCGAAACAGTTGATTTTGTCCCTAAAGTGCTAGGAACCAATAGTGTTCAAGAAGACCTTTTTCAGGTCCACCCAGGCACTAAACCAAGGACACAGACATCCTATTCATTGTTGTCCCCTCCACTCCTTTATAAAATCAAGTCTAAGAAAATATCTGGTAGTCTCATGGCTGGTAAACCTGGCTCCCAAGGCTAGAACAAGGAAACAAGAAATGCTGCAGGTCAGTCGTGGGAAAATGGAGATGCATCTGGTGGGATGGGATAGGATGGAAGACTACTGGCTGCTGAGGACTCCACATCCCAGGTCCCTGATGTCACTGTAGTATGAGAACAAGGCAGGAGATTCAGACAAAGTGGCTGGGCAAGGCTGCCAGGAACCCAAGAGACCTAGGGAGGGAATAGAACAAGTTAGAGACCTGTGGGACAATATAAATAGCTCTTCCCTCACCACACCCAGAAAAAAAAATAAATAAATAACACTCCAACATGATTTAGACCAATGGTTTAAGATGCAATAGCAGAAATATATAACCTAGCTAAGGAGATCAAAGTTCTACCCTACTCTACACTGGATAGAACATTTATCGTGTAATTGGATTCAGCTCAAAGCCCCACATGCTTTAAAGGAACCTAAAGTGGTACTGTGCAAAGGAGAGATGTTGGGCAGGGGACACCACTATGTTGAGTGTTCATAAGAAGATTTAGTGGCACATGATTTCGGTCTTTAAACCTATGAAGGACTGCCATATGGCAAACATATGAGGTTGGTGTGGACCAAGGGACAAGCTAAGACCCATGGTGGGTGCTACAAAGAGGCAGAAAAATTTTCTTTATATTGAGCTCAAATCCACCAGTCACAGCCGTAATACAGTTTGGACAATAGTGAACTCTCTGACACTGCAAGTATGTGAGGAAGGACTAAATAAACACTTGGTGGTGTTTATAAAAAAGGAACTCAACAGACTGAAAGCTTGAGGGGGGCACGGTTGGACTAGATGACCTTGAAGGTACCTAGGCTGACCACGTTGATACCAGTTTTGGCTTTCAACTGTACGTTGTTTACGTTTTCTTTGGTAGGATGTAGGGAGGGGAGTATGATTGGGGGACCTGTGTATTATCTTAATTGGAGAAGTATGGATATGGTTGGTGAAAGGCAGTTAGTTGAAAAGTTGGAAACTACCCCCTCCATTCTGCTCATGCTATGTCAAACCTTTGAGAAAGTAACACTGGATATGGAATAGTTAGTGGAATTGGATGAGCTCTTTGCATTGGAGCACCAAAACCCAGGGTCTAGTGCAGTTTTGCAACTAAATTGCTCTGTGACTTTGAGCAATTCACATTCTCTCTCTGCATCTCAGTTACTTCCTCTGTAAAATGAGGTTAACAGACTCTGACATGTTTACTTCAAAGGAGTGTTACAAAGATCAGATGAGTGTCTCATGTATTTATTTGCAGTATTAAAACCATATTAGGTTTTCTTTCCCTCCACTCCCCCCTCCAGTCAAATATATGCATCCCTTCTACATCTGATTCGCCACACAGTAGTCCTTTACCATGGCCTCCTGTGCCTCAAAGAGCCACTCCCATTAGGTCCACACCCCCATTGAATGCGCAGAGATGGACCTGCAAAAGTTTTTCAGCTCACTCTCTATACTGGAGCCAAGATCTTGCGAGGGAACACTGCTGAAAGCTCTGGAGACAGGTTGGAGCTCAATGTGCCCTTTGAGGCCCCCAGCCCTTAACTCCACTGAGGTAAGTTGGAAAGGTGGGGCAGAAAGATCAGAAGTTGAGACTACCCTCAAGGAATCCCCTTCTGGAATAGTCAGGCTAAGGGTGGAGGAACAGCATTGAACCAGGAACGTGTGGGTGGAGGGGATGCATATATTTGACAGGAGGTGGGAGTGGAGGGAAAGAAAACCTAATATGGTTTTAATACTGCAAATAAATACATCAGACACTGTAAAAGGCACTTGCTCATGCATGACTTATTCACAAGAATTTAGGAGGTGGGTTGTACATTCCACTTTTTACAGATGAAGGATCTGAGACTTAGAGAGGTGAAGGGATTTACACAAGGTTCACAAAGATATTAAGGAATGAAGATAGATTTGAAATAGAGGGCTGCCGGATGTCAATGCTTATGTCTTTTCTACTGCACTATGCTGCCTGTAGACAAAGGTAAGTTAACTGAATCTAAAAGACAGAGGGTCCTGATAGAATTTGCAGAAGGCCAGGATGGATATACTGGTATCATGCAACTTGGCTAATTTCTTGATAAGTATAGGCCAAAAGTGTGATTCTGACTGCCTCAAAAGATCTGCATTATCACTGTTGCCCCTCCACCCACACTGTTCCTTTCTGTCCCACATTCATAACTAATGGCTGCAGTTATGATAAAAACAAATCACAATACTTCTCCTGACTTTAAAAATTATCTCTCATCTGGCATTTCACACCAGCACCTCCGATGGGCTGAACCAGATCTTTCTTTAAAAATATTGTTATTGATAAATCTTCACACACATACAGTCTGTGCTGTTTGAAAATGTTTATTTACCCTAGAAAAGCCGTGTTTTAATCCTAATCAACCTTGTGGGAGCAATGGTTTCTTCTAATCCCTATTCAGTACCATATGTTGGAAACTTTTTTTTTTTTTTTTTTTTTTTTAAAAGGAAAGACAGAGAGAAGGAAGGAAGGAAGGAAGAAAGGGAAACATCTCCAAACATTTTCTTGCTTTATTGTATTTTGTTTTTCCGTTTTTGTTACATGGGCTGGGGCCGGGAATCGAACCGAGGTCCTCCGGCATAGCAGGCAAGCACTTTGCCCGCTGAGCCACCGCGGCCCGCCCATATGTTGGAAACTTTAATTAGCTTATCTCCATGGAGATGTGACTCAATCAGCTGTGGGTATTAAACTTGATTAGGTGGACACGTGTCTCCACCCATTTCAGGTGGGTCTTGATTGGTTTTACTGGAATCCTTTAAAAGAAGAAGTACTTTGAAAAAAAGCTATAGAACAAAAGGGAAAGCCACATTCTGAGAGAGCAGAGAATGTTTCAGTACCACGAAGCGGAGAGTCCACCAGCCAGCAACTTTTGGAGATGAAGAAGGAAAGCACCTCCTGGGGAGCTTCATGGAACAAGAAGCCAGAAGAGAAAGCTAGCAGACTTCACCATGCACCCTTTCAGCTGAGAGAGAAAACCCTGAAGTCATTGGCCTTCTTAAACCTACCTTTCCTTGGATGCCTTAGATTGGACGTTTCTATAGACTTACTTTAATTGGGACATTTTCTTGGCCTTAGAACTATAAAGTAGCAACTTATTAAATTCCACTTTTTAAAAGCCATTCCATTTCCGGTATATTGCATTCTGGCAGCTAGGAAACTAGAACACAGTCCATACATGGTGTACAATCAATGGCTCACAATATCATCACATAGTTGTGTGTTCATCACCATGATCAGTTTTAGAACATTCGCACCACTCCAGAAAAAAAAAGAAAAAGAAAAAAGAAAAAACTCATACTTACCATATCCCTTACCCCTCTCTTTCACTGCTGACCACTAGTTTTTCCATGTATCCCCCCCAATTTATTTTACCCTTTTTCCCCCCTAATATTTATTTATTTTTATCCATATTTGTTTAACTTATATGTCCATATCCTGGGTAAAAGGAGAATCAAAGACAAGGTTCTCACAATCACACAGTCACATTGTAAAAGCTACATAGTTACACAACCTTCTTCAAGAATAAAGGCTACTGGAACTCAGCTCAACAGTTTCAGGTACTTCCCTCCAGCATAAACCAAAAAAGGACACGTATATAATGCATAAGAATAATCTCCTGGATAACCTCACGACTTTGTTTGAAATCTTTCAGCCAACGAAACTTTATTTTGTCTTATTTCTCTCCTCCCTTTTGGTGAAGAAGGCTTTCTCAATCCCTTGATGCCAGGTCCAGCTCATCTTGGGATTTCTGTCCCTTGTTGCCAGGGAGATTTATACCTCCAGTAGTCTCATGTAATGGGGGAGGGCAGTATGTTCACTTGCTGTGTCAGCTTAAAGATAGAAGCCACATCTGAGCAACAAAAGAGGTTCTCTCTGGGGGTGACTCTTAGGCCCAATTTTAAGTAGGCTTAGCCTATCCTTTGCAGAAATAAGTTTCATAAGGGCAAAACGTCAGGATCAAGGGCTCGGACTAGTGATTTGTGAACCAGACTTCTTTGAGTATGCATATTGATAGGAAAAAAAGTCTTTGTCAAACTTTTGGACACCGGACTTCCAGTTACAGCTATGTTGTACAATTACTATATTAATAGCAGTTGCCTTAGACCTCACCCCTTTTTATGACAGTATTGTCTCAGATCTAGCCAAGCCTTTATCCATTTGCATCAAGCTCCAGAATCTATACCTATTAGTAGAAACGAAGAATTCTAGAACATAGAACAGAACCATAGAAACCAAATAATCCAACCTATCACTCATTTTAAAGATTTGGGAAAAGAAGCCCAAAGAGGTTAGATGACTTGTCTAAGAGCACGTGGTGTTTTAAAAGTGGATTTAGATAGGTCTCCAGATTCTTTTCCCAAAGGGTTTACCACTGTATTGTGCTCCTTTATAAAACTTTAAACCTAATGCACTTAATTCCCTAAATTCTCAGGGTTGGATTCAGTTATTTCTGAGGCCCCATGTCTTCTATCATGCCCCGGAGAGTTCCAGAGCCAACAGAAGACCACCCCTAAAATATCTCAGCCCTGTAAGGAAGGCCCATTAAATCCTTCAGTCCCAGAAATCTCTCTTCTGCCCATCAGAGTCTTGCTCCTGATTCATGTGAAATGTGAAGCAGCTACCCTTACCATGCTGGCAATGTCTGTTGAAGAATAGCTTGCAGTACAGGAAGAAGAGCCCCAGGAAGATTAGAGTAACACCACCAGTAGAGTGCTCATCAGTCCAACAAGTGTGGCTTCCTGATGGGGCACTGCAGGTGCATCTGTCTTCATTAAGCTCAAGTGGAAGGCACCTGTGAGACAAGAAGTTGTGGGGAGGGGTAGTCAGTGTGGGCAGTCGATAATCACCCTAGCACTGCACCAGACTTTCCTCAGGCTACTGCCCTCCCCCCATGGCCTTCTCAAATTAAGGCTTTAGAAAATTAATTAAGCTTTAGAAAAGCTGCTTCAATTCTCTGTAGAGCAGGCAAAAAACATAAAGAATAAAGCAGGGGAACTTGCATATATTGCTGGTATGCTATAAATTAGTACAACCTCTTTAGAGAGCAATTTGACAATATCTAGTGAGGTTGAAGAGATCCATATTCTATGGGCTTTCCAAATCACTTCTGGTTATGTAACCTAGAAAAACAGAAACAAGCTACAATGTTCACCAGTAGGAAACAGGTAAATAAGTCATGGTGTAATCCAAAGCTCTAATGTTATACAACAATTAAAATAAATGATCTCTAGGTTTATTTTATAGAGTAGAAAAACAAATTGGAGAAAGATAATATATAGCTTGATATCATTTATGTAAACATTTATAAAATACAAAACAATGGCATATATTGCCTATGAATATACACGTATATCACAAAAGAATAAAAGTATTAAAACATGGGTGGAGAATATGGCAGAGGTACTTAATTTCACAAAATATCCACATGTTCCCCTGCATCTGCTTGCAGTAAGTCCAGGAAAATACTTTTGGTCAAAAGAATAAGTGGATATAATGTGTGTCACTTCAAGGCTGAGGCAGTTAGGAGCCAGGTGCCTTCTCCATCTTTTCCCCTGTCTCACTGACCTGGAAATCACATGGCCCATAGGACATAGATACAAAATAGAGGAAGGCCTCTGGCATATGAAAAATAAAAATTTATCGTATAAGTCACTAAAATCTAGGGGTTAATTTGTTACTGTAGCATAGCCTACCATCAGGATACAAATAATTTCAGGATAGTGGTTGGCCTTCAGGAAGAAAGAAGAAGCATGTTATTGGGAAGGGATCTAAAGGGTATCACATTATACCTGTGGTATCTTCATTCATTTTTAAAAAATATGATGCAAGTACGCAAAATGTTAATTTTTGCATTTTTTATTTTTATATTTTTCTATATGTTTTAAATGTTTCATTATTTTTAAAAAGGTACCAATAATTTTAAAAGAATAAGCAGATAGATGAAAGATAGACAAAACTGATCAACAAATAAATGGATAGTGATATGGTAACAGAGCAGGCCTCAGTTTTTCAAATTTAGCCTTTCTACTGGTCCTAAATCCTTTCCCATAAACCTCAAATAACAACAACAATAATAATAATAAGTAAGTGTACAATATGCTATAATTTGTAAAATGTTTTCTCACATCCATTATCCCACTAGACCCACACAAGAATACCATAAGGTATAGAGAACAATGATTATCATAATTCTCATTTTTCAGATGAGGGAAATGATTTGTCCAAAGTTACAAAGATAATACACTGTGAAGTCAGGATTCAAATCTAGCCCATTCCCTTGCCACTCTACTATACAGGCAGGGGTAGCAAAGGAATAGGGAGAAGTCTTTCTTACCCTGGCTTGTTGCCAGAAAGCTGTTTGGGGAGAAAAGGGGAGAAGGGAACTGCATACGCACATTGTACTTCAGAGGTAGGGGCCTGCTTCGTGCATAGGATGCACTCTTGGTACTGCAGTACTTCAGTGCATATCTTACAGTAGAACCTGTGGTTGGAGCGATAAGGAATGGCAAGGTGATCAAACAAGCAATGAAACTGGACCGGTCCTTCCTGGGACTCCATAAACAGCTTCTAAGTGTCTTGTTCTACTGGAACCTAGCACCTACCACCTGTGAACTGTCTGCCCCCTATGAACTTTTGACTCAGAGTTCCAGACACCCCTCCCCCACCCTGAATCCAGTGCACCCTATAACCATAAAAGGAACTATTGCCATAAGAAAGAGAATACTGCTTTGACATTAAATGTTTCTTAATTTCTTTTCAGCTTACCTTGATTTCTTTGAAATTTACCTTGATTTTTGGGACTGGGCTAAGAGTTCCAGCATGATGAAAAAGCCTCTTAAAGTACTCATTTGTGGCTGACAGTATTTGAGGCACTTTATTGGGGCATGGATCTTGGGCAGACACTATTTCCCCCTTCCAAGAACATAAACTGAACATGATATGGACAGTTCGAATACTTCAAATAGGCTCTGAGACGTGAGGATGAGTGAGACCTTTAAGGGTTGGAGAAGGCCCAGAAGAGCTTGGTCTTATCCAATCAGACTCATTTGGGCGGACAGTTCCCACAGATGGCATTAGAGATAGCTGTGCAATTGACCTTCTGAACATGACTGATGACAGCACAGTTTATGCAAATCTGACATCTGAGATGGCCCCAGTTGCTTTTGTACCTGAGGCGAGGGCAAGCTGAGCAGTATGCATCTCTACCTTCTCCATAGCCATAGTCCTGCAAAGAGATGGAAGTCATTAACATTGTTCTTCAGGAGCTTGGATAGAGGATGAACTATGGGACAAGTGGACATAGTACGGTGTTTTTCAAATTCCAAGTTACAAAGAAAAAAACATTTGCAAAGCAAATGAGATGTAAACAAAAAAATTGAAAACTGAAAAAATATATTAACTTATATCAAGACTAAAGATTAATATCCCTAATATATACAACTTTTAAAAATAAAGAAGAAACACACTCTGTAAAAAACTAAACATACAAATCACACAAAAAGAAACATAAATGCCTCTTAACTAAATGAAAAGATGCTCAACCTCACTTATAATAAGGGAAATGAAATATAAAACTAAACTGAAGTGCTTGCTGTTTTTTTACCTTTTAAGCTGACAAAATCCAAAAGTTTAACAACATACTCTTTTACTAAGGCTGTCAGGAAACAGGCACACCCATATACTGCTGGTGGTGAGCAAAACGACACAACCCCTGTGGAGGTGAATTTGTCCGTATCTAACATATGGACATAAACCTTTACTCTTTCACCCAGCAACCCTACTTTTAGGAATCTATCATACAGATACAATGGTAGAAAAACAAAAGGTACATGAATTAAGCTATTCATCATAGTATTATTTGTAATAACAAAAGACTGGAAAAACCCAAATGTCCACCAAGAGATGACTCATTGAGTAAACTTTTGGAACCCATATAATGGAGTATTTTTCAGGTGTAAAAAGGAACAGGTTTATCTCCATATAACACAATGGAATGATCTCCAGGACGTGTTACAAAATAAAAAGAAAATCAAAGTAGAGAAAAATATCCTAGCATTTATCTAAGGAGGAGGGAGAAAAGCTTGATCTGAATTACATGCACACACTTTTGATTATATTACAAAAACAAACAATGGAAAGATAACAGAAGAGTATATTACCTACAAGGAAAAAGAAGAGAAATAGATAGAAGTGAGACTTTGAATATTACCTTAAAGATCTGACTTTGAAAGAATGTAAATATTTTAGGTAATTATAAAACAAGTTTAAATTTAGGATAAGGCAATCTTTAAATTTGAAATGAAACAAGTTAAGCTAAAATGAATGGGTTAAAATATATATATATAAAGTGCCTGTCACGATGTCTGGCATTGAGTATGTCCTCAATAAACATTAGGTTCTTATGGGAAGCAAGTTTTTATAATATCAAGAGCACTGGAATCAGAAGAACTTGGTTTGCCTCTTCACTTGTTCACTTGCTGGGGAAAGGGTGGATGGGAGCTAGCTAGCATTTACTGAGAATTGACCATGTATTAGGCACTCTTCTTTATTAATTAATTCATTCATTTAGAAAATATTTATTGAGCAATTACTATGTGCAAGGATGATATTCTGGATACTGCAACTAAATAACTGATTTAAAAATGCAAAAATCCAGCCCTCAAGGATTTACATTCTTGTTTATTTTCTATAAAGCCCTGTAAGGTATGCATTAACATTCCAATTTTAAAAACAAGAAAACTTGAGGCACAATGTTTGTTTCACAAGTGTCTCAGCCTGGGATGCCTCTTCCCATGGGACTGAGGCTCTCTATCCACACCCAAAGACATTGGGCTGTTTGGGATACTAGTAAGGGGGATCTCACTGCAGTGAGTGCCCAGTCCAAGAAGCTTCTTTGTCCTGCAGGCCTGAGACTCTCCACTCCCACATAGAAACAGCAGGTGGCCAGGGTATACTAACTAAAGATCTACTACCACAATAAGCAGCTGAGTCTGAAAAATGGTCTTTGCAGTGAACCAGAGACTGCCATCCCCCATCTAAATGCACCAAGTAGCCTGGATCAGGGAAATTCCATTTTTGTTATTGGTTAAATTGTGACCCCCTCCCCAAAAGATATGTTGAAATCCTAACCTCCAGTACCTCAGAATATGATCTTATTTGGAAATACAGTAATTGCAGATGGGATTACTTAAAATGAAGCTACAATGGATTAGAGCGGGCCCTAAAGCACTTTGACTGATGTCTTTATAAGAAGGAAACTTGGACACACAGACATGACAGGAGAGAACGGTATGTGAACATGGAGGCAGAGACTGGAATTATGTTGCCACAAACCAAGAATTGCTGGTCACCTCCAGACACCAGGAGAGAGGAATGGAACAGGTTCTTCTCTAGAGACTCCAGAGGGAGCGTGACCCTACTCCAACTTCATTTTAGACTTCTAGCATCCTGGACTGTGAGATAATAAATGCATACTTCATTTATGGTTAGGTTCTGTGATATAGGAATTCTATGTATTATTGAAAATAAATGTAATTGTAAAATAGTAAACAAATTTCAGAAATATCTGATAATATATTACGAGAATATTTAAATTCTATACATTATTTAGCTCAAAAATTGTATTTCTAGAATTAGTCCTGAAAAAGTAGTGTTGATTTTTTGCAATAAGTTACTTACAGTGATGTTTATAATTTAAATGATGGAAATTTAAGAATAAAAGTAACTAACAAAAAGTTTGTTTAAGATGGGGTTGACAGTATATTCAAAAGTTATAACCAACTCCCCACAAAAAAAGCCATTGTCTCTCTTCTTCCTTAACAGAACACTGATTTCATTTTGGGTGGAAAGGTTTCCAGCCTCAAGAACTGATTCTTGGGCTAAGTTAATAATTGAAATCCCATTCCTCTGTGTCAAATGCTCATTTCCCAGTTCCCTTTGCTGCTAAAGACAGTTGTATCACCCAGTTCTGGCCAATAATAAGACATAAGGGGATGTCATCTGGGGAGTTCCTTGGAAAATATTAATTCTCTAATAAAAGCAAGCTATTGTATTTCTACCATGGTTTCCTGACTCTGAGTGGGATGAGAAGACATGATATTTTGAGTTCTGGCAATAATGAGGCCAAAACACGAGGCTCAAACAGTTCAAGGATAAGAGTCTGAGTTATTGATTACATCGTTGTGCTGCCCAACCAAAAGGCCGCCTGCCTCCAGACTTTTTCATTACTTAAATAAATGTATTGATGGTTCAAGTCAGTCTTAAGTTTTGTATTTCTTTCCATTTAATTCATCCTAATTGATTTCAGAGGTGAAGCATTTTGCCAATGTTAAAGCTGGGACTCAACTATGTTTATCTCACCCAAACACTCATTCTTTTTTACTGCATCATTGAATCTTTGAATAAGTCACATATCATCTTTTAAAAAACAGAAATTCTATACATTTATGAGAAATAAAGCATATATACTAATGTTACATTAAACAAGAAGTAAAAAAGGATTTTAAAGCACAAACAGTAAATTAAAACTCAAGAAACTGCAGAAAATATTTAGGCAGCAAATCAAATAAACTACTGATAACTTTAAAGCAATTCCAACAGAGGTGGGAAAATTATCTATCTATCCATCTATATATCTGTCTATTTGAGAAATCGTAGGTTTATAGAAAAGTCATACAGAAAATGGAGTTCCTATGTACCCCTGCCAATACACAAAGTATGCTAACGATATGCAAAATTTTCTCTATTACTAACACTTTGCATTAGTGTGGTAAATTTGCTACAATTGAAGAAACAATATCATCATAACTATACCATACCTATAGTCCATAGTTTACATTAGGGTTCACAGTTTGTATTGTACAGTTCTGTGTTTTTTTTAAAATAATTTTATTCTGATAACATATATACAGTCTATTAATTCCCCTTCTAACCATATTCAAATATATAATTCAGTCGTGTTAACTATATTCACAACTGTTTACTACTATCACAACCATCCATTACCAACATTTTGGATCACAATAAACAGAAACTCTGTACCAATTAATCATTAACTTTCCATTCCCTACCTCTTCCCCAGTCCCTGATAAATGGTACTCTAGTTTCAGACTCTATGAATTTGCTTATTCTAATTATTTCATACAATTGAGATCATAACATATTTTTTATTTTGTGTCAGGCTTATTTCAGCCAACATAATGCCTTCAGGGTTCATCCATGTGATAACATGTATCAGAACGTCAGTCCTCATAGTGGTCAAATAATATTCTATTACATGTATATACCACATTTTATTTGTCCATTAATCTATTGATGGACACACAGGTTGCTTCCATCTCCTAGCAATTGTGAATAATGCAGCTCTGAACAATGGTTTACAAATATCTGTTCTAGTCCCTGGTTTCAATTATTTGGAATGTATACCTAGAATTAGGATTGCTGGGTCATATAGTTAAGCCTATAATTAATTTTCCAAGGAACCACTAAACTGTTTTCAGCAAAAACTGCATCATTTTACATTTGCACTTAAAGAGTGTTCCTATTTATCCACATCTTTTCTAACACTTTTTATTTTCCATTTCTTAATAGTACCCATTCTATTGGGTGTGAAATGCTAGCTTGTGGTTTTGATTTGCTTTTCCTTAAAGGCTAATGATAAGCATCTTTTCACGTGCTTTATGGCCATTTGTATTACATCTTCTTTAAAAAATGTTTATTCAAGTCTTTTGCCCATTTTAAAATTAGATTGTCTATTTGTTGCTGAGTTGTAGGATTTCTTTATATATTTCAGATAGCAAACAGTTGTCACATATGTGGTTTCCCAACAATTTCTCCAATTTTGTGGGTTGCCCTCTTACTTTTCATGATAAAGTCCTTTGATGCACAAAAGTATTTTATTTTGATGTCCCATTCATCCATTTTTCTTTCGTTGCTTATTCTTTTTGTGTAAAATCTAAGAAATCACTGCAGAACAAAAGGTCCTAAATTTTTCTACGTTTTTCTCTAGGAGTTTTAAAGTTTTGGTCCTTAAATTTAAGATTTTGATCCATTTTGAATTAATTTTTTATCTGGTGTGAGGCAGATGTCCACCTTCATGTTTTTGCATGTGGATATACAATTTTCCCAGCATCATTTGTTGAAGAGATAATTCTTTCCCCATGGAGTGCATCTGGCCCCTTATAAAAATCAATTGGCCATAGAGGTGAGGATTTATTTATGAACTTTCAGTTCAATTTCATTGTTCACCGTGTCTGTCCTCATGCCAGTACCATGCTGTTTTCATGACCGCTGCTTTGTAATAAGATTTAAAAATGAGAAGTGTGAAATCCTCCAACTTCGTTCTTCATCGTCAAGATGACTTTGGTTATTCAGGGTATCTTACTCTTCCATATGAATTTGATGATTATCTTTTCCATTTCTGCAAAGAGGGTCTTAGAAATTTGATTGGGATTGCATTGATTCTGTAAATTGGATAGAATTGATATCTTAGCTTTTAATCTTCCAATCCATGAACAAATACCAAATGTTCTTCCACTTATTTAAGACTTGTTTGATTACTTTCAGCAATGTTTTTATTGCATACAAGTACTTGACATCCCTATTTAAATACATTTCTAGATATTTGATTTTCAGTTGCTATTATAAATAGAATTGTTTTTATTTCCTCTTTAGATTATTCTTTATCAATATATAATATCACTAATGACTTTCACATGCTGCTCCTATACCCCATCACTTTGTTGAATTAGTTTATTAGCTCTAGGAGCTTTGTTGTGGACTTTTCAGTATTCTCTATATACAGGATCATACCACCTGCAAAGAGAGAAAGTTTTATTTCTTCATTTCCAATTAGGATGACATTTATTTCTTTTTGTTGCTTCATTACTCTGGCTAGAACATTCGCTACAATGCTGAATAACAGTGGTAACAGCTAGCATTCTTGTCTTGTTCCTGATCTTTGAGGGAAGATTTCAGTCTTTCAACGCTGAGTATGATGTTAGCTGTGGGTTTTTCACATTGCATCCTTTATCATGTTAAGGAACTTCCCTTCTATTCTTAGTTTTCTGCTTTTATCAAGAAGGGGTGCCAGATTTTGTCAAATGCCTTGTCATTTGATGTGATCATGTAGCTTTTCTCTGTTCCTTCTGTTAATGTGGGGTATTACATTAATTGATTTTCTGATGTTGAACCACCCTTGCATACCTAGGATAAATTCAATTATGGAGTATAATTTAATGTGCTTTTGGATTTGGCCTACTGCTACCTTCTTAAGGATTGTTGCATCTATACTCAAGATGAATTTTGGCCTGTAATATCTGACTTTGGTATGTGGGTGATATTGGCCTCATAAAATGAATGACAAAGTATTCATTCTTCATTTTTTTTTAGCAGAATTGGTGTTAAATTCTTGGAATTTTTTTTATGATTCGACAATCAAGGCATCTGCTCTTGGGCTTTTTTAATGATTACTGATCATTTTTCTTTAATTTTTATTTGCCTGTTGGGATTCTCTGTTTCTTCTATGGCCAGGGTAGGTAGTTCGAATGTTTCTATGAATTTGTCCATTTCATCAAGGTTATCTCATTTATTGGTTTACAGTTGTCCTTTTAATTTCTGTAGCCTTGGTAGCAATGCCAATCCTTTCATTTCTGATTTTGATTATTTGTGTCCTTTCTCTTTATTTCTTTTTCAGTCTAGCTAAATGTTTGCAATTTTATTGATCTTTTCAAGGAATCAACTTTTGATCTCATTGACTCTATTGTTTTATTATTATCTGTTTCATTTATCTCTCCTATAATCTTTATTTTCTTCCTGCTGCTTACTCTGTATTTAGTTTCTTCTTTCCTCCAGATTCTCCAAGTGTGAAGTTAGGTCTTTGATTTGAGATCTTTCTTTCCTTTAATGTAATCATTTAGAACTATAAATTTCCCACTCAACATTGCCTTTGCTTCATCCATAAGTTTTGGTATGTTCTGTTTTTAACTTGCCTCAAGACATTCTCTAATTTCTCTTGTGGTTTCCTCTTTGGCACATTAGTTATTTAATAGTGTGATGCTTCATCTCCACATATCCATTGATTATACTATTCTTCCTCTCTTATCCATTGGAGCTTAATTCCATTATGGTTGGAGAAGACAGATTGTATGACTTCAATCTTTTCAAATTTATTGAAACTTGTTTTGTGACCTAACATATGGTCCAAACTAGAGAATGGCTAATGTGCACTACAGAAGAATGGCATTCTGCTTTTGTCGGGTGAATTACTGTATATATATATATCTATATTTGTTATGTTTAATTGGTTCATAGTGTCATTCAAGTGTTCAATTTTCTTATTGTTTTTCTGTCTACATCTTCTATTCATAATTTAAAGTGTTATACTAAACTCTTCTACTCTTAACATAGAAACATTTATTTTCCTCTTCAAATATCTCAGTATTTGCCTCATATATTTGGGGGCTCTGTCATTAGGTTCATATATATTTATAATTATGTTTTCTATTGAATTGACCCATTTATTACTAAATAGTGACTTCTTTGCACCTCATAATATTTTGGCCTAGAGTCTATTTTATCTGATATTGGTACAGCTATCACAGGTCCCATTTGTCTACTGTTTGCAGATAACATTTTTCCATCCTTTCACTTTCAACCTTCTTGTGTCTTCGAATTTAAGGTGAATTTCCTTTAAAGAGCCTAGATTTGAGTCATGCATTTTTACCTATTCTGCCAATCTCTACCTTTTGACTGGTGAGCTTAATCTATTTACATTTAAAATATCTACTGATAATTCAGGGCTTTCTTCCACTATTTTTCTACTTGGTCTTTGTAAATCTTATATGTTTTTGTCCCTCATTTATTACTTAAATTTATTTGATTTTTTGTTGTTTACTATTTTGAGACCCTTCTCATTTACTTCGGCATATATATTTTTTAGATTTTTCTTTGGGTTACCATGGGCCTTAAATTTATCATCTTAAATTTACAGAAATCACCCTTGATTCGATACACTTAACTTCAAAAGTATATACAAAGCCTATTGCTATACCCCTTTGTCCCCCCAACTTTTGGTGCTATTTATTACAAATTATATCTTTATACATTATATGTCCCAAACCATAGACTTATCATTACTTTTTAAATTTTTGGGGTGCATGGTCCAGGAATCGAACCCAGGTCTCCCACATGGAACATAAACATTGTACCACTGAACCACCTGTACACCCTTATCATTACTTTTTATGCATTTGCATTTTAGAATCTCTAAGAAGCAAAAAGTTGAGTTACATACCAAAAAATTGAATACCATACTTACTGCTATTTATAATTGTCTATATTGTTTCCTTTGTCAGGCATGTTTGTTTCTTTATGCAACTTCCATCCACTCACAATTGTCCTTTCCATTCAATCTAAAGAACTCCCTTTAACAGTACTTGTAGGACAGGTCTAGTGGTGATGAACTCTCTACTGTTGTCTATTCGGGAATTTCTTAATCTTCTCATTTTTGAAAGAAAATCTCACTGGATATGAAATTCTTGGCTGGCAATTGTTTTCTTTCAGCACTTCATATATTTCATCTCACTGCCTTCTAGCTTTCATTATTTATGATGAGAAATCGGCACTTAATCTTATTGGGGTTCCTTGTACGTAACACATTGCTTTTCTCTTGTATCCTTCAGAACTGTTTCCTTGTACTTGGCATTCAACAGCTTAATTATTATTGTCTAAGTGTGGTTCTCTTTGAATTTCCCCTGTTTGAAGTTCATTTGGATTCTTGAATGTATTCACATTCATGTCATTAATTAATTTTGGGAAATTTTCTGCTTTTATTTCTTTGAATATTCCTTCTGATCCTTTCTCTCTTTCTTCTCTTGGGACTTCCATTATGTATATATTGGTACACTTGATGGGTGTCCCACAGCTCTTTTAGGTTCTGTTCATTTTTTTAAATTCTTTTTTCTTTCTGCTTCCTAAGCCTGAATCACTATCATTTTTTAGTTCAATGATTCTTTCTTCTGCAAGCTCCAGTCTGCTGTTGAAACCCTCTAGTGAATTTTTCATTTCAGTTAATTTTCATCTTTAACTCCAGAGTTCTTTAAGCGAACTCTGTTAGGTTCCTTTTAAAATTTTTAAATTTCTAGCTCTTTATTGAGATTCTGCGATTGCTCATGCATTGTTTTCCTGATAGCCTTTACCTCTATTCCTTGTTTTCATTTCTTTCCTTGATCACATCAAAGATCATTTTTTTTAAAGTTTTTGTTATGTCCTAAGTCTGGTCTTCTTCCTTGATGATTTCTGAATGTTCATCTTGTTCCTTTGGATGGGTCATAATTTCCTGATTTTGTTTGTCTTGCAATCTTTTGTCAAACACTTCAGATTTTAATATTTTAATGTGGTAACACTGGGATGGAGTCCCTGGGTGTCTTTTTCTTAAGTTGGCATAACTAATGATAAGACAGAGATTTCTTTGAGTACTAGTAATGAAAAAAAAAAAACAATGCAAAAACACATTTCACAGTCTTTGCAAACTGATTTTCCCTTGGCTGTTGCTCTCCTTCAGAGCCTACCTATCCTATCAAGAAGATCACCCCAAGGCAAAATCAAAGTGCAATATCCTCTCCATCTTTCCTGCTTGTGTGTGTATTCAGAGTTCTCTAGAGAAATAGAACCAATAGAAGAGATCTGAAAATATGAGATTTATGAAGTTGTCTCATGCAACCTTGGGAATGGAAAAGCACAAAATCCATAGGGAAGGCTGTGAAACTGAAAGCTCTGATAAAGAGTCTGGATGAACTTCACAGGAGAGACACTCTCTTTCAACTTAACAGCCTTCAATTGATTGGATTATCTCAGTGTGGGAGGCATGCCTTATTTAATCACAGGTGTAATTAACCACATGCAATCAACTGACTGCTGATTTAACACATCAGCTTTACAGATTATCAAACAGCCATATCCTAGCAGCAACAATCAGGCCAGTGCTTGCCTGATCACACAACTGGGCATAATCACTTGGCCAAATTGATACCAGAACCATCACAGTTCACCCCTTGTAAATTTGGCAGATATACACATCACCTTGAAACATGCTTAATTTCAAAATGGAACACAATAACAGACATGTTTCACCTAACAGTACTTAACCGTCTCGTATACAACCAAAAACGCACTACATCTCTCCAGAATAGGGTGCAAAGTCCTTAGGTAACATTCACTCTTAAACTTCATATCTTATGACTTAAATACTATAACATGAACAATACAACTTATATCACATGATAAGAGGACAACAAGATACTTGCTTATGTAAAAATGCAAACATAATTTTAACAAAACGGAGGAAATATTCATACAATCACAGTCTTCATTTCTGTTACTGGTCACATGGTTGTAGTTCATATTTATCACTATCTTCTACTACCCATTCCGTGTCCCCTATACCCTCAGCAAGCAACTTCAGCTGGCTATGTTTGTGTGTCAGGTGGGGTGATCCAGAACTTCATTCCTGAAGTTGCTGGGCCATTGGTAGTCCTGCCTGGATTGAGTTGTTGCAGTCCTCCTTTTACTTTAATCACAGGGCATGGCAGTATTAAGAGATAAGGTAGAGGATCTCCTGTATTCCAGGAAAACTCTTCTTTACCTCCGTTGTATACTTGCAGTCCTATTTCCCTTGCATAGTTAGGATCAATCACCCCAGAAATGGCTGTAATCCCCTTTCATGCCTGTTGATCCAGTGGCATGAGAAGACCCAGGTGTCCAGTTGGCAGTTTTAACTTCCAGTTCACTGGAATCATTGTTGCACCTCCTGACAGAAGCACTACTCCTTTTGGAACTAAGACCTGTAGACCAGCAGAGCTCAAGGTTGCAGGGACAGGAAGCAAAAATTTTCTTACTGGATCACCAGGGGTGATATTGAGTGGTGTGACTCCCATATCTACCCCTTGACTCCTGTGTATCCAGGATATGGATGAAACAGCACCATAGAGTGGATGCTGATTCAGATCATACACAGCCTCCTGGAGGACATTGCCGCAGTCCTGCGAGGGACTGTCACTTAGCCGGCACTGTAATTGGGTCTTCAAAAGGCCATTCAAACATTCTATTAAGCAAGCTGCCTCTGAATGATGGGAAACATGGGAAGACCAGAGAATACAATGAGCATGTGCTCATTTCTGCACTTCATTGGCTGTGAAGTGGGTTCCTTGATCAGAGGCAATGCTGTATGGAATACCATGATGGTGAATAAAGTATTCCATAAGTCCACATATGGTAGTTTTTGCATAAGCATTTATGCAGGGAAGGCAAACCTATATCTGGAGTATGTGTCTATTCCAGTTGGAACAAATTGCTGCCCCATCCATGATGGAAGTGGTCCAATGTAATCCACCTGCCACCATGTAGGGAATAGTGCCATATCGGGGACTAAGTTTAGGTCTCTACTGCTGGCAGATTGGGCACTGAGCAGTGGTTGTGGCCAGGTCAGCCTTGGTGAGTAGAAGTCCATGTTGCTGAGCCCATGCATAATCTCCATCCCTACCACCATGACCACTTTGTCTATGAGCCCATTGGACAATGGCAGGAGTAGCTGAGGAAAGAGGATGACTTGTATCCACAGGACATGTCATCATATCCACTTGATTATGAAATCTTCCTCTGCTGAAGTCACCCTCTGGTGAGGATTCACATGGGGCACAAATATCTTCATATTTTTTACCCACTCTGAAAGGTCTATCCACATAATTCTTCCCCAGACTTCACTGTCACCAATTTTCTAATCGTGCTTCTTCCAAGTTCCTGACCATCCAACCAAACCATTAGCAACAGCCCATGGGTCACTATACAAATGCACCTCTGGCTACTTCTCTGTCTAAGCAAAATGAAAAACCAGGTACACTGCTCGAAGTTCCACCCTCTGAGAGGATTTCTGCTCACTACTGTCCTTTAAGGACATCCCAGAATGGGGTTTTAGTGCTGCAGCTGTCCACCTCTGGGTGGTCCCTGCATACTATGCAGAACCATCTGTAAACCAGGCCCAAGTTTTCTCTTTCTCAGTCACTGAATGTAAGGAACTGCCCAAGTGGCCCTAGCTCTGGGCTGGGAAAGAGAAGGTAATGTGGTTAGAATGGGGGCCATGGGCATTTGGGCCACTTCCTCATTGTTTTAGTTTGCTAGCTGCCAGAATGCAATATAGCAGAAACAGAATGGCTTTTAAAAAGGGGAATTTAATAAGTTGTAAGGTTTACAGTTCCAAGGCTGATAAAATGTCCTAATTAAAAGAGGTCTATAGAAATGTCCAAGCTAAGGTATCCAGGGAAAAGACACCTTGGTTCAAGAAGGCCGATGAAGTTCACGGTTTCTTTCTCAAGTGGAAGGGCACATGGCAAACACAGTCAGAGTTTCTCTCGCAAATGGAAGAGCATATGGCAAATACAGCATCATCTGCTAGCTTTCTCTCCTGGCTTCCAGTTTCATGAAGCTCCCTGGGAGGCATTTTTCTTCTTTATATCCAAAGGTTGCTGGCTTGTGGACTCTCTGCTTCTTGTGCCTATGTCATTCTCTGCTCTCTCAGAATCTCCTGCTTTCTCCAATGTGTCTTCTTTTGTATGATTCCAGTAAAGTAGTGAAGACCCACCTGGAATGGATGGTGACACGTCTCCACCTAATCCAGTTTAATAACCACTCTTCAGGTCTTGGATTGGGACCTACTGGGGGGATCCCAACTGCCACCCTCCTCGGCAGTGCTAAGATAAGCTGCAACGGGGTGAGGGGGGCCAAGCCAACAGCCATGGGGGAGGCTGTGGTGATCCCACGGCCAGGCCAGGGATGAGTGGGGGAGGAGGTGGCAGAAATGATGCCAAAATCCTTGGGGCCAGCTGGAGCTGTTGCTGATGTTAGTGGTGATGATGCTGAGAGTGATACGATGCCACCATCTTTGCTCACTTGATTTTTAACAAGGGTTCCAAGAAAATTCCATGGGAGTAGAATTGTTCAAAAAATATTACTACGACCACTGGGTAATCACAAGCAAAAGAATCAACTTGGTCTAGTATCTCATGCCATATATAAAAATTAACTCAAAATAGACCAAGACCTAAATGTAAGAGCTAAAACTATGAAACTTTTTTAGAAGAAAATTTAGATGTAAACCTTCCTGATCTTGGATTAGGCAATGGTTTCTTAGATATGTCATGGAAAGTATAAGCAAAAAAAGAAAAAATAAATTGGACTTCATAAAAATAAGAAACTTCTGTTTTAAAGAACATTATCAAGGAAACGAAAAACAACCCACAGAATGAGAGAAAATATTTGCAAATCTTATATTTGATAAGGAACTTGTATTGAGAATACATAAACAACTGAAACATATAATAACTACTTAAAAATGGGCAAAATACATGAATAGACATTATTCCAAGAAAATAAACAAATGGCCAATAAGTACATGAAAAGATTCTCAACATCATTAGTCATTAGGGGAATGCAAATAAAAACCATAATGAGACAACATTCACATGCATTAGATGTCTAGAATTAAAATATTTGATAATATCAATTGATACCATCAAAGATGTGGAGAAACTGGAACCCTCCTACATTGCTGGTAGGAGAGGAATGTGATTCAGCCCCTTTGGAACAGTTCTGCAGTTCCTCAAAAAACAGAACCAGCAATTCCACTCCTAGGAGAATTGAAAATACAAGAAAAGTGAAAATACAATTTTTGCCAAAAACAAATTGTACATGATTATTCATAGCAGCATTGTTCACAATAGCAAAAAAGTAGAAACAACCCAAATGCCCATCACCTGATGAATGGATAAAACAATGTTTATGAAATGAAATCAGCTATGGTCATACAATCGATATTATTTGGGAATCAAAAGGAATGAACTACTGACATATGCTACAACATGGAAAAACCTTTATAAAATTATGCTAAGTGAGTAACATCAGACAGGATAGGCCATATATTGTATGATTCCATTTATATGACATGTTCAAATAGACAGTGGAGACATGGAGACATAAAGTAGATTAGTGGTTACCAGGGGCTATGGGGAGGAGGGAATGGGGAATAAGCGTTTTGTGGTTATGGGGTTTCTTTTGGGGTAATGAAAATGTTCTGGAATTAGATGTTCAAGATAGTTGCATGACTTTGTGAATATACTAAAAAAACAGTGAACTGTATCCTCTAAAAAGATGAACTTTATGGTATGTGAATTATACCTCAAAAAAAGCGAGTTCTCCAGCTTTTTCTTTAATACTGTGAACTATTTTATAGACAAATAAATACTGCCTGTTAGCTCAAAAATAAAAATAGAGCCACTATGACTATCTTTTATATCCCTACGACTGTAATTTGTTCTATCTAAACTTACTCAGTAAGTGCTGTATTGACTGGGTTTGATTTTGTCAAGTGACAAAATGACTAGAGTGTGCCTTTACTTTGCCTGTCTCTGTCATGTGGTGCTACCTGCCCATTACCCACTCTGTTTTCCCTGAAAATAACCTAGAAGAGTAAAGGCAGGCAAATGGAAAGAGAAGAAGCAATGAGACTCCTATTAAAAATAATCCCCATATTAGCTCATCAGGTCCTGAATAATCAATGTTGGCCAAGTTTCTGTTGGATGAGAGGTGCTCGGGCTGCTGGGGTGCAGCTGCCTCTGGCCTCAGTTCATTTCTGCTGCCTTTCTCGACTTGCACACATGCTTGTGGAGTGAAATATGCTCTCTGTAGGCAAGGCAGGCAGGAAGGCAAGCAAGACAAAGGATAGGTCTAAATTAAGAACCCAGGACATCAGGGACAATATTTGCTTTGCAGGACACATGGAATTAAAAAAGATAAGGAAGACAGCAGCTGGTACATGCCCTGCCCATTCCTCTTCTCTAGGAGATAGCCATCCACCTATCCACGTGCACAGACTGAGTTTATCCCCTCCCTAAACCACTACCCCAAATCAAAGTAGTTGCCCTGTCTGGCCTTGAGCACACACTTGTCTTTGAAAATTGGGCTTCTAATCTATACAGAGCTTTATCATACCCAGATGTTTGGCCTCTGATACAGATCTTGTTTTACCATTTAGTGCTGACTCTCAGACTTCCCTTTCCTGACCTGGCCCAGGGCCACTACAATCCCAGCTTTCTCTGGCCTAAAACATTCTCCCAAATTATCAAACATCTTACCTTTTTCCTACCCCAATACTCTCAATTTTGACTTCATG
The DNA here is from genome assembly GCF_023851605.1 of Tamandua tetradactyla. Classification (NCBI taxonomy): domain Eukaryota; kingdom Metazoa; phylum Chordata; class Mammalia; order Pilosa; family Myrmecophagidae; genus Tamandua; species Tamandua tetradactyla. Next base: position 106,655,647 of record NC_135353.1, on the reverse strand, counting down.
TTTTAGTTCAGTATGGTGAGTGGTCCCATGCTCAGTTCTGCCACCTGGAGCATATTTTTCTCCAGTCCTGGAATCAGGGTTTCCTTTTGTACCATCGGGGAGTTGGTTTAAATGATCTCTTGACCAGTGGTTCTCAGTCTTGGCTGTGCTGTGGGAGAGTTAAAATACTGATGTTGGGGTCCCACTCTTGATATTCTGATGTAATTCATCAGGGATATGACCTGAGATTCTGAAATTTTAAAAATTCACCAGGTGATTTTCATGTGCAGCCAAGGTTGAAAATCACTGCTCCTGGGCTCCTTTGGCTCTGACCTTGCTGGTTTGCCTGAATATAAGACGTAGTCAGTACAAAGATCTTTTTCCATTGCCCATATACAGAGGGAGTCTGGTTAGGGAGAAGCCTGCGGCCTAACCATTTTTTTCTCCTAGGAAGAATGGGAGATAAAGATAAAAGGGCTGAAGGTGAGGTATCCTTTTAAAACACACATGTGATATCATGTCATTTCCAACCTCAAAATCCACCAATGGTTTCCCAGCTCACTCATAATAAAACCAAGTCCTTGTATGGCCATTGAGGCCCTAGATGATCTATGTGCCTTTCTTTCCCCCATCCTCTTTGACCTCATGTTCTACTACTTGCTCTCTCCACTCCAGCCATGTCAGCCTCCCTGCTATTCCTCAAACTCATCAGGAATACTCCCACCTTAAGAAGGAATAACTGCTGTACCCTCAGCCAACAATATTTTCCTCCAGGTATCCATATGACTACCTCCTTAATTTCCTTCATTTTTTTGTTCTTATACCATCTTCTTAGTGAGGCTTCTCTGGTCACTACTAAAAATTCAACTTCCCTCCACCACTCCCTACCCTTTTTCTGTTTTATTCTCTTCCATAGCACTTACGACCATCTAACATACTACACATTTACTTTACTTCTGTATTGGCTGCTCCTTCCCCATCTAGAATGTAAACACCATGAGACTATGATGACAGCTGTCCTCATTACTTCATCTGTAGTGCTCAGAACAGTGCTTGGCACATAGTAGACACTCAATAAATATTTTCTGAATGAATGAATGAATGTACGTTTCTGCCTGAGTAAAATGCTTCAGTTTGCAAAGGGCTTCACATCAATTAGCTCAGTGTATCCTCACAGTAACTCTAGGAGAAAAGCCAGGGATTATTATCATCAATTAATAGATTAAAAAATAACCCTGAGGTTGATAGAGGAAGAATTCCCATAAATTCATATAATTAGTAAGAAACAAAGCCAGAACTCAAAGCCAATTTAAGATCCACAAGTTTGCCCTGCTTTCCAAGGCAGTATTTAAATATACAAAAGGGAATGGAGGGTCTCTCAAACAATTACTGAAATTTTATTTTTCATCAGGGATACTTCCGGTAGGCAGAAAGGAATTTGCTGAAGGTTGACTGGATTGTGCTTTAAAAATGCCTTGTCAGGGATACTACTGAAGCCTTAGGAGATAGGTGCCAGGACAAGGTGGTAAAAGTAGGAATAGAGGAAGTGACAAGTGGGAGACAAAGGAAGAATCAATAGGATCTTATGACTCCATGGACGTAAAGGCCAAGAGAAAGTCGTGAATCAGAGAAGATTCTGAAGGTTGCTGGCCAGGTAACCAGAAATATCCCAAGGCCATGAAAGTGTGAAAGAACAATTGTTTGGTAAGAAAAAGACAATGTGCTCAGTCTTTTCAAATCATTTTAAACATGGGGAGTTGAAGGGAACTGAGTGGCATTTCAGTGGTGGTACCCAACAAGCATTTAAATATGTAGAATACAGGTTGGGGTTAGAGATGAGTCAATGGCATAGAAAGACCAGAAATACAGCTCTTGTCCATGGCTGCACATCAGAATCATCTAGGAAACTTTGAAAAAACAACTAAAATTTAGACTGGGTAAATCAGAACCTCTCAGTAGGGCAGAGGTGGGGTGCAGTGAGCAACTCTGGCCTAGATAAATCCTGGCAGAGGCTTGGATGGGTAAAGAAGAATGTCAAAAATAAAGCATTGAGGAACACCCATATCTGAAACTGGAAGAGAAAGAACAGACAGAAGCAACAAAGAAGGGGGAGCTAGGGAAGAAAGAACAGAATCTGGACAGGTAGTATAGGATAAAGTTTTAAGTAAGGGGTGAGCCACAGCCTCAGCTGTTGCTACACGGAGGTGGAGGAGGATCAGGACTGGGAATGCATGAATTGGATTTTTTTTTTTTGTATGCTGTATGGCAGGGGTCACATTTCATTATTTTTTCCATGTGAGTATTCCCTTTTTGCAGCACCATTTGTTGAATTTTTCTTTTTTGGTTTGGTTTTACATTTGTTTGTTTTTGCTTGTTTGTTTGTTTGAGAAGTGCATAGGCTGGGAATCAAACCTGGGTCTCCTGCATGGAAAGCGAGAATTCTACCTGAACTATCCTCGTACCCACCCCACCCACCCCCTCATTAGTTGGATTTTATTTCATGGGCATGATAAACGTAAATTGTCATTTTATGTTCATGTAAATTAAAATATGTATATGCAATAAAAATAATTTTGAGACCGCAGGTGGTTACTATAGTTATTTTAATGGGCTGCTCTCTCCATTTTCCAAAGTGGTTGAAGAATGTCAATGGTTAGTGATGGCAACATCTGATCCAGCAATGCCAAGATTAGTACATCAGGAGAGGAGAATGCAGGGAGCTGTAACATATCAAAGAAGCCTCACCTAATTATTTTGTACTTTATTTCAGTGCACACAGAGAGATAATGCCCCATCAAGAATACAGATGATGGGACAGAAAAAAGTACAGTTCTTATTAAAAGCAGTTGTCACTGCACAGTTAGAATTAGCCAAACTGGGCCATTTCCATTCAGCCAAAAGCAAATGCTAACCATATGAATCAAAGTCTCTCTTTCAAAACACGTGTGCATGCACACACGCTCACGATAAAACACAAACCTCAAATAACAAACAATTTAGAAGAACTGTAAGTTATGGAAGATAAAAAACTGAAAAATATAAATATGTGGTTTGTGTCTGGCAACTGCAAAGAAGAGATTATTAATGGAAAGTGAAAAAAGGAATTGCATAGCCAAGAATATATGAATATAGTTAAAAGAAATAGGGCCAAATTAAGACCATGAAACTTTGGACTGATTATGTGGGGGAAAATATCCTTTTAATGATAGCTGTAACCATCTTCCCAAGTGGGAATAAGGGCACAGATACTACTCTGGATGATGTTCAAGGTAAAAATGAGATAATGTATATGAGAGAGTGCTCTGGAAACTCTGGATTGTGCTACATATGTGGGGGATTTTTTTTTAAGTAAGCAAATTTTATTTTGAAAAGAGAAATAAATGTAAAATTTGTGTTAAGATTCAGAAACCAAGAATTAAAAAATCAGAAAAAAAAAGTTCTTTGTATATTTACTTCCAATGCAAGTCCTTTATGGGTCTTGCAAACATTTTATAGACTGCTTTTTTTTTGCAATTTTATTGAGATTTATTCACATATCATACAAATCATCCAAAGTATACAATCAATGGCTCAAAGTATTATCACACAGTTGTGCATACATCCCCCATGGTCAATTTTAGAACATTTTCATTACTCCAGAAAAGAAATAAGAATAAAAAATAAAACTCAAATCTTCCCATACCTCTTATTCTCCCCTAATTTTTTTATGTGAGGTGTTTTGATAATTGTTGTTTCAGAGCTGGGGAGTAAAGTGCACCGGAGACAAGCCACAGGCCAGTTCAACACTCAGGTAATACCCAAAGCCCCGACTTTGCCCTCTGTTACCCCAGCCAAAAGAGTCACTTACTCATGTACTCATCCCATAAGACACTATGAAATTATGGTCATCAAAAAGTAGTTATCTCCTCAGCAGTACTGACGATGGAGAATGTGCTGACTTCCCAAGTAGGATTTGGGTTTGGCTTAGTATTCCTAGCTAGGAATTGAATTCATGATGTGATTTCTTTGCAGGGCTAGGAACTGGGTAAAACTCACTCAAATGCTCTAATTTCTGATCTATATTAATGGATTTTGGCCTTGCCTCACATTCTCACCACCTGTCCAATTATCTAAGTAATCCTTTTCAGGATGCCAAAAAAAAGAAGAAAGGAATAAGATTTGATGGGGTTGGAGAGAGGAGATAGTGGTTAAATTGATATAACAAGAAATCTATAGTCTCATATATAAACAAACATCCTGTAAGTCAATTTTAAGAATCATAGAACTTTAGAGTTAGAAGGTTCTTAGTCACAGCTGCCTGCTGCCCAGTAAAGAAATACCTCGCAACTGTACTTGAACCCTTTTGTGACACCACAGTACTTTACAAGACAGCACATTCTATTGTGGTTTACTTCTTCCCCTTCTTTGTCATCTTTTGGTTAAAGCTTCAAACCATCAGATAATTAGAAATAGAATCCCACAAGGGTTCTTCAAGACAATCAATCCCCATTCCTGATGATCTAGATGGGAAAACTGAGGTTCGGAGAAGGGATAGAATTTTCCCAAAGCCACATAGCTGTCACTAGCAGAGCTGGGATTAGAATCCAGATCTCCAAATTCAGAACCTCTGTGGATTCTCTATTTCCCATATATAAAGAGAGGAGTCAGCCAAAATTCAGGACAGACTGCCCAGTGACTATATTACCAAGATCCTAGCCTCTCTTTTATTCTTCACTCCAACAGCATGATGTCAGCTCATTAAACCCTCAATAGCAACCATTCCAAAAGTGGCCTGGGTCAGGGACAGGTGGTTCATGGAGGGGAAGAGGCCCTGCCCATGCCTTTTGGCTTATCTACAATGCTGACTAAAAATCTTGAAGTGATGACATCTTACTATTTGATTCCATTACATATATTATAATTCCTTTATTTTAGAGGCCATGTGTCTTTTGGGTTACTCTTGTAATATCATAATTGTATGTACCCTGGGGTGGGAAGGATGGATTTCTGCTTACTCAAAAAGCACTAGGCGAGTACCTTCACTTGTAGGTATTCTTCTAGGACTTGGTAGCAAGAGGGAAAACCAGAGATGAACAAAACATATTTCTCCACTTTTAGCAAGTCATAGTTTCTCCAATGGGAGAGTAGATGGCTAGAGCCAGACTCCCAAAGGAAAGGAGAGAAAAGACAGCTTCTGCTTCAACACCAAGCTTCAATTCTGAGGAATGGCTCCAAAAGATGTCTCTATCTCTGTAGGAGCCATTCAAGTGGAGCAGGTCAAGAAGGCATCTGTAAGAGGGATTTGGGCCCTGCCACATGTATCTGGGCAGAGGTTGGACTTGCCCCTTCCCTGGAACTAGGGACTTGTTCCCTGGAACTAGGGATTTTCTTTTTATAAGTTAAAGTTATTTAGTTAATAAGTTAACAGAGTTGGGAATGGAATCCAGGTCTACCTTACTGAAATGTCTACCCCTTTCCTAGACCAGTTTTCGTCTACGGCAGAAGGAACTGAAGGCCTAATATGTTCAACATATGCAAAAGTTTAAAAAGAAAATGCTCATAGAAGTAAATATGCTAGGTTCTGTCTAGGTTCTCAAAGAATCTTCTACAGCAGTAGCCATTATATTTAGCAACTGTCTCTCTTGTGTCTGATTTGGTCAATTTCAGGAATCTAATTTCTTGTGTTTCATTAATAAAATGATCAAATCAAGCACATAGGGTGTCCAGTTCTTCTTGCTGCCTGGTAACTGCCTAGTGAACTTCATACAGTAGCATCAGATTTTTTGCTGATATATTGTAGTCTAATTTTCATTCCCTTCCTCAGTTCTCTTCTTGCTTATTGCTATGGCTTAGTTTTTTTTTTTTTTAATGAGAAATCTTCACACATATACATTTCACACGTGGTGTATAATCAGTGGCTCACAATACCATCACATAGTCGTGTATTCATCACCATGATCATTTTTTTACAACATTTGCATTACTCCAGAAAAAGAAATAAAAAGAAAAAAGAAAAAAAAAACTCATACATCCCATACCCCTTAACCCTCCCTCCCTCTCACTGGGCACTAGTATTTCCACCTATCCAATTTATTTTACACTTTGTCTCCCCAACTATTTATTTATTTTTTAATCCATATTTTTTTACTCATCTCTCCACATGCTGGATAAAAGGAGCACTAGGAGAAAGTTCTCTCAATCACACAGTCATATTGTAAAAGTTATATCTTTATAGAATAGTCTTCAAGAATCAAGGCTACCGGAACACAGCTGAAGAGTTTCAGGTACTTCCCTCCAGTCACTCCAATACACCACAAACTAAAAAGGGATATCTATATAATGCATAAGAACAATGTCCAGGATAACTTCTTGACTCTGTTTGAAATCTCTCAGCCACCGAAACTTAATTTTGTCTCAATTTCTCTCTTCCCCCTTTTGGTCAAGAAGGTTTTCTCAGTTCCTTGATGCTGGGTACTGGTTCATCCTAGAATTTCTGTCTCATGTTGCCACACATGAGAGTCATGTCCCACTTAGGAGGGAGGGCAGTGAGTTCACCTGTCTAGCTTGCCTAGAGAGAAAGGCCACATATGAGCAACAAAAGAGGTTCTCTGGGGGTGACTCTTAGTCATAATTTTAAGTAGGCTTAGCTTATCCTTTGCAGAAATAAGTTTTAAGGACTCCAAGATTGAGGGCTTTGCTTATTGATTTGGCTGTACCCACTGCTTGCGAGAATATCAGAAATTCTCTAAATGGGGAAGCTGAATATTTCCTCCTTTCTTCCCACTCCCCCAAGGGGACTTTATTCACTTCTTTATTCACTGCCCAAATTACTCTGGGATATATAGGGGCATCATACTAACCTGGAAAAAATGCCCTATTCAAGATTCCATGTACTTATGGTGGAACTAGGGACTTTTGCCCCCCTGAAGAGCTTCTCTAGTGAGGTCCTTCAAAGAAATAATAATTGATGTAAGGTAATTGGAGGATCTGTTCTCCTCTTGTCTTCTTCTCTAGTGCAAGTTTTTGCCTATTTACCCATGTACTGCATGAAACCCAAATATCTGTGGAAAATAAAAAACACACTGAACTTAGAGTAAGAAAAACTTCACTTCCAGTTCTCCTAAATCGGACAGTAAGTAAACCATCTCTGGCAAATTTCATTTTCTCTGGGTGTGCTTTAGTACTTATAAAATTAAGACATGAAGACTTGCAACTCCCTTAGTTGGAGTGAGGAGTCAGTAGGATAATGGATTTGAAAGTACTTGATATATATAATTGGCACTTAAGAAATATTAAACTACAAAGGAACTTGTCACATTCATTCATTTGTTCCTTTTCTCCAGTGTTCCACACCACAACTATGAAGACCTCGCCATCACCAATTATTCAGTCATATCTGACTTGATACCATGCCACATTAGAAATGGTGGGAGTAACTAGGGTTGTTTGATTTGGGAACAGAAGATGCAGGGGAGTCTTGTAATTGGTTTCTATATCTCCAGAGGGCCATCATGGAAGAGAAAGACCAGACTGCTCTGGGTGGCTCCAGGGAAAAAACCCAGGAGATTCTGATTCTCTCATTCCTTCTTTTCATACAATTTATCAACTTATAAGTTCTATAAATTCAACTTTTATGATGGTGTTCTAGTTTGCTAGTTGCCAGAATGCAATATACCAGAAACGGAATGGCTTTTAACAAGGGGGATTTAATCAGCTGCTAGTTTACAGTTCTACGGTCGAGAAAATGTCCCAATTAAAACAAGTCTACAGAAATGTCCAATTTAAGGCATCCGGGGAAAGATACCTTGGTTCAAGAAGGCCAACGTCATTCAACATTTCTCTCTCAGCTGGAAGGGCACATGGAGAACATGGTGGCATCTGCTGGCTTTCATGTGGCTCTAACAAAAGGGGCTCTCTCCAAAATGTTTCCTCTTTTAAAGGATTCCAGCAAGCAACTACACCTTCAGTGAGTGGAGACACACCTCCATGGAAATCATCTAATCAAAAGTCACCACCCACAATTGGGTGGGTCACATCTTCATGGAAACAATCAAAATGCTCCCACCCAGTAATACTGAATGAGGATCAAAGGGCATGGCTTTTCTGGGGTCCACCACAGATTTAGACCAGCACAGATGCCTTTGTTAAATGTATTGACTCCTTTCTATTCTCACATCTACCAACTCGGTTTCAGGGTCTCGCCCCTTCTCTGCATCTAGTTTATTTTATTCCAATCCAGTTGGACTCAACTGTACCAGATTAATTATCCTAAAGCACAAATCTGACTTTTTCTTTGGCTCAGAAACTTTCAATGGCTTTCACTTTCTGCCAAATCAAATAAAAACTCTAGCATCTGAAGTCTTCCATAATTTGGCACTAATCTAACAAGGTAACTTCAACTTCCATTTTTCCCTTAATTATACTCTAAAATCTCACTCAGCCAGTGCTTTTTTTCACATTCCCTGAGATTTCCTGTTCTTCCTGTTGCTTGGACTGTCTGTTGCCACATGTTGACATCCTATCTGTGCTTCATGGCCCATCTTTAATAACAATAACAGTTAAAATTTATTGAGTGCTTATTTGGAGCCAGCCATTGTGCTAAGTATGTGCAAGTGTTCTACATGGATTATCTCATTTAATCCTCACAACCACCCAATGAGGTAGGTGCTATTATTATCTCCATTTTAGTCCACAGTAAACTGAAGCTTAGAAAGGAGGAAGTAATTCTAAATGTCCAAGATTACACAAGTTAATAAATACTGGGGATAAGGCATAAACCCAAACAGTCTAGCTCTGGAGCCCTGAAAGATGGTTAACAAAGCAAAACAAAACAAAAACAAACACAAATTCTTTTCTGATTTTCCCTGGCTCAAGTTTCATGTAAACCTTATTTGACAAGCACAGAACAGTTTGCAGTTTTAAAGCCTATCTCGTGTTACATTCATCTGGGTTCTTATAGCCATACTGAGTCCATAAGACCCCACTGGGTACAGCCTATTTTTAGGCATCGTTCTGTATGTGGTGGCACAGAGTAGGTGCTCAGTGAGTTTAAGTTGAATTGAAGGTGCTTGTGGGTGAACAAGGGGATAGGAGAGTTATCTAGAAGAAGATGTCTCTCATTCTCTTGCCCCAGCAATCCTGCATGACACTGGGCAACTCTGCCAACACTTGTCCAAACCAGACTCGGCAGTCTGCTTTTTCAGTGAGTCTCTGATGGGTCTCTTCCAGTCTCTTAGTTCTCACAGCTGTTCTAGTTTGCTAGCTGCCAGAATGCAACACATGAGAGACGGATTGGCTTTCAACAAAAGGGGATTTATTTAGTTAGCATACAGTTCTTCAGAGGAAAGGCAGCTAATTTTCAACTGAGGATCTTTCGTACATGGGAAGGCATAGGGTGATCTCTGTTGGCCTTCTCTCCAGTCTTCTGGGTTCCAACAACTTTTCCAGGGGGTAATTCCTTTCTGCATCTCCAAAGGCCTGGTTGAGCTGCGAGTGCTGAGATGAGGTATGCTGAGCTTCTTAGGCTGTGCTACGTTGAGCTCTCTCATTTAAGCACCAGCCAATTAAATCAATTAAATTCATTCATTGCAGCAGGCACGCCTCCTAGCCAACTGCAGATGTAATCAGCAACAGATGAGGTTCACATGCCATTGGCTCATGTCCACAGCATTAGAACTAGGCACCTTCACCTAGCCAAGTTGACACCTGAACCTAACTACCACAGCCAGTGTGTGGGGTGAGGCAGGAACAAAATATCACTGCTCTGGTCTCAGCTTCCAGGAGTCAGGCATCAAGTGAAACCCAGACAGGGTGGGGGGTGGGGGCGGCTGTAAGCCCCCAAACAGAGCCAGCAGCTCTGCACAAGTTTCCACTTCCTCAGGGGCCATGTGCATGGACTAGGAGCTCAGCATTCCTCAGGATGCTCCTCCTGTATTATACCCCCTGTTTTAGTTTGCTACCTGCTGGAATGCAATATACCAGAAACGGAATGGCTTTTAAAAAGGGGAATGTAATAAATTGCTAGTTTACAGTTCTAAGACCGAGAAAATGTCCCAATTAAAACAAGTCTACAGAAATGTCCAATCAAAGGCATCCAGAGAAAGATACCTTGGTTCAAGAAGGCCAGTGCAGTTCAGGGTTTCTCTCTCAAGTGAGAAAGCACATGGAGAACATCGTCAGGGCTTCTCTCTCAGATGGAAGCGCACATGGTGAGCATGGTATCATCTGCTAACTTTCTGTCCTGGCTTCCTGTTTCATGAAGCTCTCCGGGAAGCGTTTTTCTTTCTTATCTCCAAAGGTCGCTGGCTGGTGGACTCTGCTTTGTGGTGCTGCAGCATTCTCTGCTCTCTCCGAATCTCTAGCTTTCTCCAAAATGTTTACTCTTTTATAGGATTCCAGTACAAGAGCCACCCGAAGGGGCAGAGACATGTCTCCACCTAATACAACTTAACAACCACTCTTGATTGAATCACATCTCCAGGGAGATGATCTAATTACAGATTCAAACATACAGTACTGAATAGGGATTAGAAGAAACGGTTGCCTTTACAAAATGGGATTAGGATTAAAACATGGTTTTTCTAGGGTACATACATACTTTCAAACCAGCACACCCCCCTTCCCTCCCTCCTGTAAATTCCCAGCCTCCTTTTCTTACTTAACAACTTGGAGTCTCTGTGTGGTTAAACGAGTCTAGGAATGTTCCTGGAAGCCATGTGAGTCCCTAAGAGCCTACACAGGAGAGAATTGGCTCACTAAGGCCCTACAGTGTGTCTGGCCCCTAAGACAGTGCTTCTCAAATGTAGATGGATGGACAGATAGATGGCTACAGAGTGTCTTCCTAGTTGTTCTGTCTTTACAGTGTCCTAACAGGGTCATCCTAACCCGATCCTGCACTTCTACTTAGGTGCCAGAGTTTTGAGCTGCCTTGCCACACGAGGAAATGTCCCCACACTAAGTCTCTGATTGATGGATGGATGAATCCTGCCCCAGGCAAATGTACCTCAGAGAAGGCCAGACATCCCACCAAGCCCCTGCCCCTTAGCTCCCAGCCTACATACAGCTCTCACAGTAGATGAAATCCAAATCCCTTGCAATCAAAGCCCGACTGGACTCATTTCACATTCAAGTCTAACAGTCTAGACCCATCCTCTATTCCTTTCATGCCATGACTGCTGCCCCGGCCCTTCTGAGGCTACCAGGGTAGCTATTGGACTACTCCAGTGTCTGGGTGTGGCTACGCAAAGAAATTCTGACCCTGAGAGAAAACACTGTGTCTGAGGGGTAAAGAGTCACCAGCCACTGGTAAGGCTGGTGTCTCAAAGCTCCCAAGACTGAAGCAGGAGCAAGAAGGCAGAGAGGTAGAGAGTTGGGTCCAGCCAAGCCTGTGGGAAATGAGGGAGGGTTTACTCAGAGGCACTATGAAGATATATTGTGACTACTTTTCAGCAGGATGCATTTCAGCTCATCAAAATTCTGTATGCCAGTAAGCAGGCCTGGCATTTGAGAAAAGAAGGCATTTGAGAAAAGAAAATGAGTGTTGGAATGGTAAGGATTTGGGGACACATGGCAATGGTACTTTCCACCTTTGGTCCTGCCTCTTTCTTTATACTCCTCTATTCAGAAAAGTAAGTTGGATTTGGACAGAAGGAGGACAGGAGACATGAAACAGGGGAAAGAACACTAAGTGGATTCTGGATTCAGCACTGACCTTGCACCAGCCCTACACCTTGTCTGGGCCCCAGCTTCTCTTTCCGTGCAAGAAGGGGGTGGGACAAGATAGTCTCTAAGGGCCCCTTCCAGCTATGACACTCTGGAAAGTTTATGAGTTTATGACACTAGAGCCACAGTGGGGAAGTCCTAGACTGTTACTAGCTCCTGACCTTGAAGAGCTTGTAGAGGAGAGAAATCAGGGAGATAAGACAGACTGGGCACAGACAGAGAACAGCAGACAGTATAGAATGATGGACCAAACTATGAGGTGCAGGTTAGAAGGGCAGTAGGGTAGCAGGGAAAGGGCAGAAGGGGGAACAGAAAAAGAAAGACAATATGGCCAAGGAAGGCGACTGCTCTTTAACAGCCTGGGATGGCTTAAAAGAGTTGGGGGAGGAAATAGCATTATGAGTAGAGGGAAAAGAAAGCTTTAGCCAAGGCATGGGATAGGTAACTAAGCAAAATGCCTTATCAGACTCTGAGGGGGTCTACTTAGTTAGATACCAGGAGTTTGGGTGGGGCTTCAGTACAGGTATGACTGAGTTTTGCATGTGAAAATGGTTGAATAGGCCCTGAGACCTATTGAATAGGTTCTGGGTAAACCCAAAATCTGGTTCCTGGTTAGAGCTGAAACCAGAATGTTTCTGCTTATACTGCTACTAGTTAGACTGCTAATTCCCTCTGGCTCAGGCCCAGAGAGAAAGAAAACTGCCCAGGTTGGAATCCTGGGTTTGTCCCTTACTAGCTGTGTGACCTTGACTCAGTTTCCTCATCCGTAAAATGGGGACAATAATAATCCCTTCCATGTAGGGTTGCTTTGAAGATTAAATGAGTTAATATAAATAACAGCTGTCAATATGTATAAGGAGCTTAGAGGAATAACTGGGATATTGCAATAGCATACAAGTGTTCATTAAATACCATAAATGAATGAACAAACCAATGAATGCACTTTAGGGCACGCTGATGCCATTTGTGAGATTAAAATGAAAATAGTTATGCTATGTGCCTTTTATTTTGCCCAGTCCTCTTCCAGAGGAGAACCTCCCTGCTAAATCTCCATATAGTCCTGGGGCTCTTGTGTAGTAGAAAGAATCCTGGGATTTAAGAGTCCTGGAAAAACTAACCCATGTGTAAAATTAGGTAAGTCTGTTCCTTTCTTTTATTTTTGTTTCTTCATTTGTAACCTGAAAAAGCTGTTAGACTAGATGATCTTGAAACTCTAGAGCAGTGCTTCTCATATTTCAATATGCATACAAATCACTTGGGGATCTTGATAAAACAGATTCCAATTCAGTAGGTCTGGTATGGGGCTACGACTGACTTCTAACCAGTTCCCAGGTAATGGTGATTTTGCTAGGCAACAGATTACATTTTTATTAGCAAGGGTTCTAGAATGAAATCTATTATTATATGTACATTCTACTGCACATCAGAGTTAGAAAGCCTAGGTTTGAATCCTGGCTGTGCCACTTTCTACCTGTGGAACCTTTAGCAAGTTCTATAACCTCTTTGTACCTCAGTTTCTTCATCTTTTAAATGGGGATAATAATAGCACCTGTTTTCATAGAGCTGTTTTAAGGACTGAACGAGTTAATACATATAAGATACTGAGAACAATGTCTGGCACTTGGCAAATGCCATATAAGGATGTTATTATTATTATTCCCTTGGGTCTATGATCATCACACAGTGAATAAAGTAAGTGCTCAGGAAGGCATCTGGAAAGAACGTTAGAATCCACAGACCACCATTCCAACTCCGGGTATAACATCTACTAACTTTTGGTCCTTAAGCAGAGGACATATCCTCTCTCAATTGTCCCACCTCTCAGTAGAATGAGGTTAATAATACTCTCTTCATGAAGTTGTGAATGTGAAAGAGCTAATTTTTATAGAGCAACTAAAATAAGTAGGTGCTCAAAGGATGCTCATAGTTCCTGGAGTCCAGGAAAATGGGTGTGACTGCTGTGCAGGAAATGGATTAGTAAAGACATGTAGTAGAGAAACTTCTTAAGAGATTACTGCAACAGGCAAGGTCAGAGGTAATAAGGATTTGATCCAGGACGATGAAAGGAGAGAAAGCAAGTAGGACAGGTTATACAGGTGGAGTGAACAAGATCTTAGGTGGCAAGGCAAGATTTGAATCTTAGTGTTAGTATCACCTTCTCATATAGGTATTATCTATCCTGCCCCCTCCTTGTCCCTCCTTCCTGTTTATTTCCTTACTGGCACTGAATGACAGGCTGTAGTCATTTAATTAATTGATTTGCTTACTTATTTAACATCTGCCCTTTCCCTTCTACTAAACAATAAGCATTATGAGCTAACACTTAACTAACATTTAGAGAACACTTGCTATCTGCCAGGCACTCTTCTTAACATTTTGCATGTATTAGATCATTCAGTCCTAGTAACAAGTCTAGTATTACTTTCATTTTAGAGATAAGAAAACTGAGGCACAGAATGACTAGCCCAATATCATACACTTATCAAGAGGCAGGGCTTAGAAGTGCCTTTCATCACTATGCATACCATCTTGCTTTGGTCTGTGTTACAGTGTTTTCCCCCAGAGATCTGGTACATAGCAAATTAATGAGAGAACCAGGGTGCAAAGAACTCTGTCTCTAGAGACAAGGCAGTCAGGAACAGAGAGCAGAAGCAGAGGCTGAAGGCACCTGGGATGCTGAGGCCTCTAGTATAGCTCTTAGGCACTTGGAATTTCTAGGGATGCCTCTGAATTCCAAGAACACCTCCTTGAACTCTTTGGTTACATGTAAGATATGGTGGAGTGACAGAGTGAGCTACTTCAAGCCCTGGGTTTCAAACTTCAGTTGTGTCCAATGTCCAGGATTGCTGTTTCTCTCTCTTCCTAGTCAAAACACCAACACTAATTTATACTATTACAAATTCCTAGCAAATTATTTCACCTCCAGTTTCACCGAAACATAAAAGGGTATCAGGCTTGAACCTTCTAAACAATTTCTGACAACTCCACCTTCAAGCTTATTCTTGGCTCTCATCTCAACTTCCTCCTGTTCCAGACTAACCTATCCATCTGTGTCCATTCCTTTGTACTCTACTTGGTTTTATCTTGTATCCTTACAGTCTTTCTCTTGTCTTTTCATCTAAATTCTCTTTCCAATTTGAGCCAAAATTCTGGAAAGAGTTTTCTATAGTCACTGCTTCCATATTCTCACCCACTCTTTCCTGTCTTCCTAATTTAATTATATGAAATTTTGACATTGTTCAGCTCCTTTACTTCCTTATTCTCTTACCTTGATTTCATAGAACCCATGTCTCTATGGGTTCCAGTCCTCTCTATATAACTTTTTCTTAATTATCCATTTCCATTTGACTTTTAAATGGTTTTTACAGGGTCTCCCCATTGGCCCCCTTGCCTGTTCTACCTTTTCTCTCATTAAAATATAAAGGCGGAGCCCTTATCTGTCATTTCACTGATGAATTCCCACATGCAGAACAGTACCTAGAGCATATTAAGTACTCTCTATATTCATTCAATAAATGAATGAATGAACTGCTGAATGGATGGACATGAGGAGGAGAATGCTTATGCTTGAATTCATCCTTCTGTAATGAGTTGCCTGGCCATCAACATAGAAGATGACCAGAAATCACTGGTGCCCACTCTCAAAACAAAAATAATAGCCAACATTTGATCAGTACCTACCCTAAATGTTGGGCTATGTGCTAAGTATTCTACATGCACTAGCTCATTCAATCTCCACAGTAATCCCATGAGGTAAATACTGTGATACTATCCCCATTTTGCAGATGAAGAAATTAAGGCATAGAAATGTTAGGCATCTTGTCCATTGTGCCAAAACCAGTAAGTGGCAACTGACCTAAGGCTCTTAAGAATGGTTGCTGCCTGAATTATTCACTGTCATGCTCTAAAGTATAAACCCTTTTCTCCTTCTCAGTGTTCCTTTCCCATCTTCCCTGGACAACTATTCTAAACTTCAAACTTTTTCATAAAATCCCTCATCTGACACCATATTCTCAGTCTAGAAGATGGACCTCTATACTCTTCATCAAGAAAACAGATGATATTAGGCATGAACTCTCTCTACCTCCCTTCCTTAATCCTGTAAAGGCTCTCTCTCTTCCTCCATCCTTGTATTCCCACTGTGAGGACAGCATGGGCCTCTTCCCCTCTGCTGACCCCTATGGACCATGCTCCAATCATCCACACTCTCTCATATTTGTTATTTACCATCTCGCTGGTACCTACACCCTCAACCCATAAACATATTTTGAATCCTTCCCACTATAAAATAAAAACAAACCTTCTTCCACACTGTTTCCTCCTCAAATCAGAGCCTCAGCTCTCTTCTTTTCTCAGCCAAATTTCTGGCCAGAGTAATCTCTACTCATTGTTCCCATGTCTTCACCTTCCATTAGCTCCCCAATCTATCGCAATCTGGATTCTAGCCCTATTTCCTCTCCCTAAGGCCACAAGTAGCCTCTATATTGCCAAATTTGAGGAAATGTTTTCACTCATTTCCCTTTTTTATTTCTCTGCAGCTTTTTCCTGTTTTCATCACCCATTTCTCTGGTAAACATTCTTTCTCGTTTTGGAAAACACCACTGTCTCCCAGTTTCCTTCTATTTCTCTTCCCCTCCTTCACAGATTTTGATACTGGATATTTTACCTTATCTCACCCCATAAACACTGGTAAGGCTGAGGCCCTCACTGCATTTTATACACATGATCTCATTTATCCCATAGGCCAATCCTTTGAAGTAGGTATTATTTTATTTTACATGTGTCAACTACAGAGCAGATTGCTGACAGAATTGTCTAAGGGCACCCAGCAAGTATAAGCTAAATCCAGAACTATAGCCATAATCTGACTCCATGCATACCACATCATGCTATTTTGCTCCAATGAATAAGGAAATGGCATAGCAGTAAAGTGGCTTTGGATTCTGAACTGGAGCCCTAGATCTATCACTTACAAATTTGCTCCCTGTGTGATCTTGGGCAGGTAACTCAAAAAGTCTCTGAGTCTCAGTTCCCTCATCCATAAAATAGGGAAAAAGTAAGGTTTCTGAAAAGATAGAAAAGGAACCTCTGCAGATGACCCGAACATAGTTTCAGACACAAGAAATCAACAAGTGGGATCTTTTAGTATCACAATCTTTTAGGATAATGATGACTACTATTAATAACTTTTCATCCACCCCACACCCCACCAAATAATTTTCCAAACCTTAGTCTAAAATTAATTTATTAGCTTCTCTTCTTTATCACTACTTCCTGGTTTTGTGTTCGCCTGCATGACTTAAAACTCATTTTGTGTTTGCCTGCATGACTTAGTCCCTCATGGAAAACCTCAGGTTAACCAGACTGGCACGGCCCCTCACAGACTACTCTGGAGCGATTAAAATGGAGGATCTACGGAGGAAGTAGGTGGGGGCTCAGAAGTGGATGCTACAGGCTACTGAGCTTGGTGAGCATGCCTCTATAGGGATATCCCTAGAAACCAGCTGTGATGGTTAGGTTCTGGTGTCAACTTGGCCAAACAATTATTCCCAGTTGTCTGGTCAGGCAAGCACTGGCCTGATTGTTGCTGCATGGGTATTTCATGGCTGGCTGAGCAGTCAGTTGGCTGCATCTGTGGCTGATTATACCTGTGATCAAATAAGGCATGTTTCCCACAATGAGATAATACAATTCAGTTGAAGGTTTTTAAGGAAGAAGAGAGACTCTTTCATGGCTTCTTCAGCCAGTGAGTTTCTCCTGTGGAGCTCCTCCAGACTCATCAGGAGCTGCCAGCTTCACAGCCTGCCCTATGGATTTTGGACTCTTCCATTCTTACGGATGTATGAGATAGCTTTATAATTCTCATATATACAGAGCTCTCCTGTTGGTTCTGTTCCTCTAGAGAACCCTGACTAACACATCAGCCAAAAACTAGGGACAAAGGAAAGACAATCTTAGGGTCTGGACTTGGTGAGAGGGGCAGGGGAGAGAGGAGGGATTTCCAAAAAAAGTGACTGCCCAGTCTTGAATTTTCCACTTTTCTGTGTCCTCAACATTGGGCCCAAGTCACTAACACATCAGGCCCTACTGTAAGTGTTTTATGTGTCTTTATTTTCATAACAAAATATGAAGTAGGTATTAGGATTATTGTTCTTATCTTTCAGATGAGTAAACTGAGATATAGAGAGGCCAAGGAGCTTGCTCATGATCATATGGACAGAAAATTGCAATTGATTAAGAACACTCACCCAGGTCTGCCTGTGGTTCTCATAATGTGTGGTCCTGGACCAGCAATATCAGCATTATCTGGGATCTTGTTTGGAATGCAAATATTCAGGTTGTACTCCAGACCTACTGCAGTGATCAGAAATTTCAGAGGTGGGGTCTAAAAATTTGTGTTTTAATAGGCCCTCCAGGTGATTCTGATGTCTGCTTACATTTGAGTACCACTACTCTACAAAATTCCCCAAGTGAAATCCTTTTCAATCCTTCCCAATTAGTGCCCCCTTCCCATCCTCCCTGGACCGTTATTCTAAATCTTTATTTTTTCCTGAAATCCTTATCTGGCACCTACTTCTCAGTCCAGAAAATGACCCTTGAACTCTGCATCAAGAAAATAGATGCTTAAGCCTATAAGAGTCTCACTCTCTCCCCCCATCCTTGACTTCCTACCGTGAGGCGAGCACAAGCCTCTTCCCGCACCCCTGCCCCCTATGGAGCACACACCTCAATTTTCCCAATTCTATTACCTTTATTATTCATCTTCCTACTCTGTATCCACTCCCTCTACCCACAAACCTATTTGGAATTCCCCCTTATTCTGTGGGTGTGTGGAGAGAGACCTTTCCCTCTACTCTGACTTCTTCTCAAATTACTATCATCTGGGTTTCCTTTTAAGAGACTTTTGAGGGTGGGCCACGGTGTCTTAGCAGGCAGAGTTCTCGCCTGCCATGCCAAAGACCCGGGTTCGATTCCCAGTGCCTGCCTATGCAAAAAAAAAAAAAAAAAAAAAAAAAGAGACTGAATTCTTTAGGAATGACTGCATCCATACCTCCAGCCAAGTACTTCCTTGCACTGTCCCCTGGCAACCTCATCCCCTTCACTCGAGCCCTTTGTCTTTGGAAAACCAGCCTCAACAAGCTTTGAGGTCCCCAGAGACCCACTTAGAAACTACACTTAAACACCAAAATATTACTTGTTGGCATGTTATCCCAGCTGGGGAACCCCTGCACTTAAGAATCAAGAATAAGCATCCATCCTCTTCCTTTATCTCAGCCCCCAGGAACCTGCATGAGAGCTTCGCATTGCATATGACATCTACCCTGAAGTCTTTCATTACAGTATCCCTGGCAATAACAACAATAGCTATTTTCAACCAATTGCCTAGGATTATGAAGCTCTATCTGAATTATCTGAGACTCATGAGAATCTCAAGGAACGTGTAGCCATAGGTCTATTTAAATATAATCAAACTGAGGCTCAGAGAGGTTAAATGACTTACCCCAGGCCATGCAATCAGGTAATGGCAACACCAAGATTTCAACACAGCCTCTGTTCTGACAACAACCCCCTTAATAACATTACCATCAAATCATTATCGAATATATGCTATGCATTATGACAGTACGCATTCTGAAAATACTAGTAATAATTGTCGACATTTATTGAAGACTTAATGTGTCCCCTGTACTATGTATGTCCTTTCCACGTATTATCTCATTTAATACTCACAATACCATGGGATAGATACAATATGCCCACTTTTTGGATGATTCAACTAAGACTTGAGAAGTGACATGTCTAATGTCATGAAGCTACAAAGTGGATAAAACTGGTTTTGGAACCAGCTGCTTCTGACTCTATGCTCTATGCCCTTTCAAGAACAGTATTCAGGCTCTCATCAATAGTGAAATGGGACAGGAGTATAGTAGGAAGGACATGAGCTTTAGTGAGGAGAGTCCTAAGCTTGAACCATGAATTCCCTACCTACTGCATGCTTTGGGCAAGTATCTCCATCTGGTATATGGGAATACACTAAGCTTCTAAAGTTTTTGTGATAAACAAATATGATTCTAAGTGCACAACAATTCTAAATATCTATCACGTTTCGACCTCATCTTTTTATTAGGTGAAGTGGGCATCCCATCTTTTACATCTCTTAGGGATGCTCCTTGATTTAATTTGTCGGTAAGAGTGGTGGGTGGGCAGTTCTTTCCCTACCCACAGGCCCCTCCAAAACTATAGTTACTCAGTGGTGATCTCACCTAGTATTCCTGAGTATTACCTAAAAGCCATCTTTTCCAGAGCAACATTCAACTCCAATAATTTTTTTCCTTGCCGATATTCCCTGGATCAAACACACACTTGATAATGAAAGAGATAATAGCACTGAATTTCATGGGGGTATAGAAAGCCTAGAGTGTACTCTTATTGAACTTTCTAGTTTCCTTGAACCATTTAAAGGGAGAAAGCTTTACCATTTAGGCCTTCAGGAGTATGCCCCAAGCAGAAGTTCCCTCTTTCTGAGCTTACTTTCTCTCCAATCTCCTTCTTCCTGCTGCTCTTAGCGTCTTCTTTTTCAAGACTCTTAGTTCTGGTGTCTCATCCCCACCATTTCTCCTTCCCTTGATTTGTTTAGCAAATTCCAGTACCTCAGACTTTGACTGGTTGAAGCTGTTCTCTGCCTACTGCCCACTCTTTGGGAAAAGGGGTGGGCTCTTATGCCACCAGTGACAGTTGTGGATAATTGTGTCACCACTTACCTAAAAGTAAGCATAATTCACCAAAGAAAGCATTAATTTTCCCAATACAGAATCTATTCCCACATGAGGAAAGGACACATTCTTTGTTAATATGACTTTGCCTCTGCAATTTTTGTGAACTAATGATCCAGTAATCATTGTTCTTTTTGAACCTAGTTTTACATTACAAGAGCTACACAGAGCTCTATGACTGGAAAACTTGACAGATCATAGTTTAGAAGCCTGGATAGATGTGAAGAGGAGAATGACTTTGTTCATTAGAGACTGAAGGATGTCAGTGGCTTGTTGCATCCCAGCTGCTAAATTATACCTGACTCGTGAGTCAGAGTCATATTTATATAGTGGAGGTCTGGCAGGCTTATTAAGCTCAGAAGCCCCCAAAATAGGTATGAGAAGCCAGGAATCATGGAAGTTTCTCCCTGTCTGAAGTTCAGCTAGTCTGTTGGACTTTGCCATTGGGGAAGGGAACTCATATTTACTAAATACCTACTATACCCTGCACTGTGCCTCATATTTTTTCACATGTCTATTTTACACACTTCTCAAAACAACTTTACTATGTAGATATTATTATCCAGTTTTACAGTAGAGGAAAATGAGGCCCTGAGGGCATGATATAAATTGCCAACACTCATATAATTAGAAAATGAGATACTGATTTAATTCCTGTGCATTAGATTTCAAACCTGTTCTGCATTAGAGCAGGATGGATGTACAATTCAGTCTAGCTTGGGCAAAAAACAGCTAAACAGAAAAGGTATTTACTGGCTTTCTTCTAGGAAGAAATTCCTGGGATGATCTAGTGGGAGATACTAGGAAAAATAATTCATCAAATCAAAGGAAGAACTGCAGGAACCAAGATTTGGGGACTAGAACCACGGACTTAAAGATACTATCATTCTCTTTTTCTCTACCTATTTCTACTTTTGCTTCTCTATGCAAGTTGCTTTCATGCTTTCTTACTTCAAACAGGCTTTGTCCACTTTGTAGGAATCATGGCTTCAGTAGCCTTGGTTTAGCAACTTCAACAGGAAAAAGTGTCTTTCTTCGAAGAGTCAACATATCTATCTCAGAGAAGGACTCAGATTAGTCCTGCTTAGGGTACACCAATAACTATTGCCAGAAGGGAGGGAGATATTAATGTTTAGCTAGACTTGAGTCACATATTGACCCATATGCCAGGGTGGGGAGATATGTTACTAGAAGGGGGATAAGAAAGACAGGGTAGATATAAAAGTACAAACTCCCACAGATTAATCACTGCCCATGCTTTTCTCTCTACACTAGGATGAAGTACAGGGTTCAGCAAACCTTTTCTGTCGAGGGCCAGGTAGTAACTGATTTTAGCCTTTTTGGGTCACAAACTATCTGTTTCTTTTTCTTTATCTACTTTTTCTTCTTACAATCCTTTAGATATATGAAAACAGTTTCTAATTCATGGGCCATACCAAAACAGGCTCCAGGTTGGATATGGTCCAATTGGCCATAGTTTGCTGGCCCTTGGTTTAGTGGCTGCAATAAGGATCCTAGACCCAGGCCGTTTTGAATAGGATTCAGTCAATTGCACACTGGGATAGTTCAAAACCTGTAACTAAATTCATCCATTGAGGTGGGGTAATGCAAAAGCAAGACAAAAGGGAACTAACATTGGAGTGCCTGAACTGTGTGAAAGGTAGTCCTTGGCATATTGTAAACAGGACCTTCTGAAGATATTATTTTTAGTTAAGGTGTGGCCAAATAAATCAGTATGGGTCTTAATCCTATTACTGGAAGCTTTATAGAGAAGGCCACAGGGAAAAAACCACAAGGAAAGAAGTTGGAAGTCAACAGAACCTGTAAGAGAAGGGAGATGATGCCACCATGTGCATTGCCATGTGACAGAAAGTCCAAGGATCAGCTTGGCTCCAGAATGCTATAGTCTTCAGGGAGAAAATATTGCCCTTCTGATGCCTGGCTTTTGGACTTTTCCTAGCCTCAAAACTGTAACCCAATAAATTCCTGTTGTTAAAACAACCCACTGTATGGTGTTTGTTTTAGTAGCTAGGAAACTAGCAGTGCCTTTCTCTGAGCCTCAGTTTTACCATCTGTCAAATGGGAAAAATAATCCCTTCCCTGCTCACATAGTCACTGAAGACAGCTACAGCATAGTTCTGCAAAATAAAAGCCTGCAACATATATAACAGAAAATAACAACAACCAACATTTAAGTGCTTACTATAAACTAAGAACTCTGCTAAGCTCTTTATACATAATAATTTATTTAATCCTTATATCATGAGGTAAACACGATTATCTTACTAATGTATAGAAGTAGTTGAGGATCAGAGAGGTTAAGTCATATAGCTAGTAAGTGAGAGAGCTGGGATTTAAAGTCAAGAAAGTTGGGGTCCAGGGTCCATACTTCTAACCAACTTGCTATACTGCTTCTTTGTTAATTTTAATACAGTGTTCATTCCTTCCCATCTGTTAAGATGCAGCTCAAGTCCTTCCAGGACACTTCATCTAACCACTCCAGCCATTAGTAATTATTCCTTCCTCAAAATTCTTATCTAAGCTGTATGATTAATTTGATGCCTATCATCCCTCTTGTTAAACTCATATCCTCATATACGTTATATGTGTTTTGGAGAGCAGACCATATCTCATATTTCGGTATTGTCCATAGTACCCAGGTCAAGGTAGAAACTCTTCAGAAGTAGAAAGGATCTGAAAGATCTTTTAATCAAATGCCTCACATGATGATTGTCTCCAATCTAAGTAGTAGTCCAGCCACTGCTTATTCACCTATAGGGATGAGAAGTTCATTACTTCTGGAGGTAGCCCATTATATCCAGAATAGCTCTGAGAGTTAAAAATTGAGCTCTTCTCTACCTTCACCAAACATGTAAATCAACTCCATAGGAACTGTCAATTGAAATGATTGGTAAAACATAAAAGCTTCTAGAATATAACATATGAGATTATTTTCACGATTTGGGGGTAGAAAATATTTTCTTAAGCAGAAAACCAAAAGCATTGTCCAGAAAAAAAAACATAAAAAGAAAAGTTACAATGGATTTCATTAAAATTAAGATTGCTTGCTTATCAAAATTAAAATTAAGATTGCTTGCTTATCAAAAGATACTACAAAGTTTAAGAATATATTCACAATACCTATATCTGACAGAGGACTTGTATTCAGAATATATTAAAGCCCCAATAAATCAATGTGAAAAGAAAACTCAGTGAAAAATAAAGACAGAAAACTTGGATATTTCACAAAAGATGATTTCCAAATGGTTAATAAGCGTTTGAACAGATACTAAACATCATTACTCATTAGGAAAATGCAAATGAAAACTCCAGTGAATTACCACTACATACCATGGATAATTCTCATAGATACAATGTAGATCAAAAGAAGACAGACAAAAAAGACTATATATAGTTCTATCTCTTACAAGGAAAGCATAGGTCATCATGAAAAGGAAAGCAAGAACCAGTTAGGGATTTCTCTTTAGAAATGTGATGGTTAATTAAGTTCATGAGGCATCTTGGCCAGGTTATGGTATACAGTTGTTTGTCAAGCAAGCACTGGCCTGAGGGTTATTGTGAGGGGACTTCATGAATTTAAATAATCAGTAAGTAAATTGCATCTATCGCTGATTACATCTACATTCAACTGAGGAGACTGCTTTCAACAAGGAGAGAAATCTCATCCAATCAGCTGAAGGTTTTAAAAGGAGAAGTAATGCTTTCAGTAGTCAAAAGGGAGAATTTCCATCTCTACTTCAGCCAGCTGGCTACTCCTGGGGAATTCACTGAAACTTTCATCAGAGTTCCCAATATGTGGTCTGCCCTACAGAATTTGGACTTGCCCATCCCCATAGCAGTGTGAGCCAATTTTTATAATAAATTCCTATGATAAATCTTATAATATTTATATTATATATAACATATATATGTAAAAATAAAGACTGTACTGTATGATTCCATTTTTATGAAGTTTAAGAACAAGCAAAACTAATCTCTGGTAAATGAAGTAAGAATAGGGACTACCTTTGGGGGCAGGTATAAAGAGTATGAACCGGGTGGTAGTTGAATCAGTGTATACACACAAAATATTCATCAAACTATGAAAATTCTCTTTCTACTGACTATGGCAAAATTAAAAAGTTAAAAGAACAGTGTGATCGTCTCCATGCCTCTAAGAGACACGTACTTTTTATTAGTATAAGTCATGAATTGTACATTCATTTATTCATTCATTCACTTCACTGGCAGTGTTAAGGTATCAGGTGCTATGATAAGCAATGAATCAAAACAGAGTCAAATGTGATGTTAGCAAGAGGTAGAGTAAGAAACAACTCAATAAATGCTGAATCAGAGTAAATAAAACTTAAAAACAGCAGGAAAGGGACAAATTTACTTGACTAGGCCCCTTACCCTCCCTTTGTTCTATGCAGCAGCTTGGGAAACCCACAGTGACAGTTTGGCAGCCTGTGCACATTCAAGGGCAGATCATTGGGGCCTGATTATTGTTACAGCTAAAAAAAAAATATTGAGTGTTATGATGGTAGGTTCTGGTGTTAACTTGGCCAAATGATTATACCTAGTTTTCTGGTCATGCAAGCACTGGCCTGACGGTTGTTGCAAAGACATTTTGTGGCTGGTTGATCAGACAGTTGACTGCATCAGTGGCTGATTACATCTGCAGTCAACTAAGCCATGCCACCCACAATGAGATAAGTCAATCAGTAGAAGGCTTTTCTAAGGAAGAAGACAGACTCAGTGCTTCTTCAGCCAGCAAGCCTCTCCTGTGAAATTTGTCCAGACCCTTCATTGGAGCCACCAGCTTCACAGACTGCTCTATGGATTTTGGACTCTTCCATTCCTGTGGTTATGTGAGAAACCTTTATAAATCTCATATTTAAAGATCTTTGCTGTTGGTTCTGTTTCTCTAGAGACCCCTGATTAACACAGGTGCCTTTTTATACTGGCCCCACCTGGCTATGTAGAAGACTTAATCAGAGATTGTGTCTAGGTTGCCTGACCTGGAATTTCCCCAGGGCAGTGAAGTTTTACAGACAGTTGGAGTAAAATTGTGGAGCAGAGCCAAGGAGGAAAGACATAGTGGAAGGTGTACTGGAAGGGTGGAACAAAGCCAGTGCAAAAAACAAAAGGTGGAGTGGAAGGGTACAGTTGAGCCAAGCTGGCCATAGCCACCTGAGGTGAAAGACTGTGACTGAGATAAAAAGCATACCCTGAAGCCCCAGGAGGAGAAACTCAATTTTTGGAGGGGAAACAGTTGCACATACTGAGTAATTCTTGAAATTTACTGCACATAACCAGGGCAAGATATAATCTCAGAAAGACCTGATAAGATCCTAACATTTTGCAGTGGATGGATCCATAGGTTCAGCATAAAGTGGGAAAAGCACTGAAGAAGAGACTCAAAACAGAGAGAATTTAAAATAAAACCTTGGATAAGAGAGAGAATAGTTCCTCTAGAGTTAAGACATCAAAATATTCAAATACCCAGACTTCAACAAAATATTATGAGACATACAAAGAAACAAAGACATGGCCATTCAAAAGAACAGATATAAAAACATAGAAGGCACAGACATTTGAAAAACTAATCAAAGACATTAAGTCATGTCTCTTAAATAAGTGCAATGAACTAAAGGAAAACATGGACATAAAAGTAAAGGGAATCAGGAAGATAGTGCAAGGACAAAGGGAGGAATTTGAAATTTTAAAAAGAACCAAACAGAAATCTTAGGGATGGAAAACATAAGAATGGAAAAAATATATATACTTGAGGGGTCCAATAGCAGATTTGAAAAGACAGAATAATCAGTGCTCTAGAAGATAGGATAATGGAAACTGTTCATTCTGAGGAGCAGAATGAAAAAAGTGAGCAGTACCTAAGGGACCTGTGGGAACACAAGAAGGATGCCAACATACACGTTATGTTACTCCCAGAAAGAAAAAGGAGCAGAAAGACTATTTGGAGAAATGATAGACAAAAGATTCACCAAATTGAAGACAAACATAAATGTACCACATCTGAGAAGCCCAACAAACTCCAAATAGGATAAACTGAAAGAGAACAACACTCAGACACACTGTAATTAAACTCTTGAAGGGCAAAGACAAGGAAAGGATCCTAAAATACGGAAAAGGGAAATATCTTGTTACATATAAAGGTTCATCAATAAAAGTAAGTGCTGATTTCTCATCAGAAACTATGTAGGTGAGACAACATATTTAAGGTACTGAATGAAAAAAACAAAACAAAACTGCTGACCAAGAAGTCTTTAACTGTTAAAAGTTAGGGAGATTCAATTCCTGGTCCAAGCACTTCCCCAAAACAACAACAACAAAGCAACAAAAACAACAACAAAAAACAATTCAACAAATGGTGCTGCAATAATGGGATAGTCTCATTGAAAAAAGAATGAAATGTGACCCCCATCATAAAGCATACAAAAAAGAAACAATTTAAAAACTGGGGAGAGGGTGGTGCCAATTTCTCATGTGAAACCACAAAGGCAAGAAGCCAGTTGGTTGAAATACTTAATGTACTGAAGGAAAAGGACTGCAGGCCAAGAATTTAAGTCCAGTGAGACTCTCTTCCAAAAATGTGGGAGAGGGCAGGCCATGGTGGCTCAGCAGGCAGAGTTCTCACCTGCCATGCTGGAGACCTGGGTTCAGTTCCCGGTGCTGGTCCATGCAAAAAAAAAATGTGGGGGAGATTAAGACATTCACAGATAAACAAAAGCTGAGGGAGTTCATCACTACTAGACTGGCTCTACAAGCAACAATAAAGGGAGTTCTTCAGACTGAAAGGAAAGGACACTAGGCAGCAGTTCAAAGGAGTATAAAGAAATAAAGACTTGCTGAAATGTAACCATTTGTATAATGATAAATATCAGTATTATTGTATTTGCACTTTTGTGCTGGTTTGAAAGGATGTATGGGCCCTAGAAAAGCCATGTTTTAATCTAAATCCCATTTCATAAAGGCAGAATAATCCCTATTCAATACAGTATGTTTGAAACTGTAATCAGTATTCAATATATATAGTATATTGTATTCAATGAATGAATATAGTATTCAATTTCCCTGGAGATGTGATTTAGTCAATAGTGGCTGTTAAGCTGGATTAGGTGATGACATGTCTCCACCCATTTGGGTGGGTCTTGATAAGTTTCTGGAGTCCTATAAAAGAGGAAACATTTTGGAGAATGAAGGAGATTCAGAGAGAGCAGAGAATGCTGCAGCACCACGAAGCACAGAGTCCACAACCAGCGACCTTTGGAGGTGAAGAAGGAAAATGCCTCCCAGGGAGCTCATAAAACTGGAAGCCAGGAGAGAAAGCTAGCAGATGACACCATGTTTGGCATGTGCCCTTCCAGCTGAGAGAGAAGCCCTGACTGTGTTCGCCATGTGCCTTCTCACTTGAGAGAGAAATTCTGAACTTCATCAGCCTTCTTGAACCAAGGTATCTTTCCCTGGATGGATGCCTTTGATTGGACATTTCTATAGATTTGTTTTAATTCGGACATTTTCTTGGCCTTAGAACTGTAAACTAGCAACTTATTAACTCCCCCTTTTTAAAAGCCATTCTGTTTCTGGTATATCGCATTCTGGCAGCTAGCAAACTAGAACAACTTACTTCCTACAGATGTTAAATGCAAATTCATAAAAGTAATTATAAATTTACCTTTTTGGACATACAATGTACAAAAATATCGATGGTAGCAGCTATAAAAAATGGTCAGGGGACAGAGGGATATAGGAAAATACATAAGCATACTACTGAAATTAAGTTGGTATGAAACCAGATATGATTGTTATATATTTAAAATGCTTTTTTTTCTTTTGCATAGGCAGGCACCAGGAATTGAACTGGGTCTCCATCATGGCAGGTGAGAATTTTGCCACTGAGCCACTGTCACATTGCCCTAGGATGTTAACTTTTAACCCCATGGTAACCACAAGGGAAATAGATGAAAACTATATCCATATAGAAGTGTTAAGACATTCAATACTGTACAACATCAAAACCAAATAAATATAAAAGTAGGCTTTAAGGGAAAGGAAGGACAAAAAATGTATAAAACTACAAAGAAAAATGACAGAAGAATGTTCTGTATTATCAGTAGTAACTTTAAATATAAATGGGTTAAGCTCTCCAGTCAAAAGGCAGAGATTGGTATAATGGGTAAAAAGCATGACTTAACTATCTGCTATTAGCAAGAACCTCACCTTAAAGTCAAAGATACAGCAAGTAGGTTAAGAATGAAAGGATGGAAAAAAATATACTATGCAATTAGCAACCAAAAGAGAGCTGGGGTGGCTACAGTAATACCAGATAAACAGACTTTAAGGAAAAAAAAAACAGTAATGAGGGAAAAAGATGGTCATTATATACTGATAAAGGTGAAAATTCAACAGGAAGATGTAAGAATTATAAATATATATGCACCTAGCACCTAAAAGGTGAGCCCCAAAAATATGGTGAAGCAAATACTGAGAGATTTGAAAGGAGAAACTGGTAGTTCTACATTAATAGTAGAAAACATTAGCATACCACTCGCAAAAATAAGTAGAACAACCAGTAAGAATATCAGGAAGTACAGGACTTGAATGATACACAAAACCAAGGAGAATTAACACATATATAAAAAACACTGCACTCAATGAAATCAGAATAACCATTCTTCTAGAGTGCATATGGATCATTATCCAGGATAGACAATAAGTTGGGTCACAAAACAATTCTCAATAAGTTTAAAAATATTAAAATCATACAATGTATATTCTCTAGTCACAATGGAATAAATCTAGAAATTAATAACAGAGGGACAAAGGGAAAATTCAAAGATAAGTAGAAATTAAATAACATACTCTTAAACAACAAATGAGTTCAAGAGGAAATCAAAAGCAAAATTTGGAAATATCTTGAGACCAATGAAAATAAAAATACAACATAAAACTTATGGGATGCAAGGAAGTCAATGCTGAGGGAAATTTATAGCTCTAAATGCTCACAAGGAAAAAGAAGAAAGACTACAAATCAGAGACTAGCCTCAAAACTGGAAAACCCAGGAAAAGAACAAACTAAATATAAAGTGAATAGAAGGAAGGAAATAAAGATTATAGAGGAGATAAATGAAATAGGAAACAAAAAAATGAATAAAAAAACCCCAAAGTTAGTTCTTTGACAAGGTCAACAAAATTGACAAACCTTTACCTAGACCAACAAAGACAAAAAGAGGGAGGATACAAATATAGAAAATCAGAAACCAAAGGAAGGCATTACTACTGACCCCGCTGAAATAATTAGGACGATGAGTGGATATGCTGAATAAGTTTATGCCAATAAATCAGATAACCTAAATAAAATGGACAAATTCTTAGAAACACAAACTACCTACATAGGCTAAAGAATAAACAGAAGTTCTCAGCAAACTGATTACTAGCAAGAAGTTGAATCAGTCATCAAAATCTCCCAACAAAGAAACACCCAGAAACAAATGGTTTCATAGGGGAAATCTAAGAAACAGTCTAAGAGGAGGTAACTCCAATTATGCTCAAATGCTACCAAAATATTGAAACCCAAGGACTGCCCCCCCAATCATTCTATGAGGTCACTATCACCCTCATATCAGAGCCAGATAAGATACTACAAGAAAACTACAAAACAGTATCTCTTATGAATATAGACACAAAAATCCCAAACAAAAATACTAGCAAACTAAATTCAACAGCATATCAAAAGAATTACACACCATGATCAAGTGGGATTTATCACTGGTATGCAAGTTGGTTCAATATAAGTAAATCAATTAATGTTTACAGAACAAAAGGAAAAAACAACATAATCATATCAATTGATGCAGAAAGGCATTTGACAAAATTCAGTATTTTTCTTGACAAAAACATGTAGAATGCTAGAAATAGAAGGAAACATCCTCAATATAATTAAGGATATATATCAAAAGCCCACAGCTAACATCCTGTTTAATGGTGAATGACCGAAAGCATTCCCTCTGAGATCAGGAACAAGACAAGGATGCCCACTGTCACCACTATTATTCAACATTGCATTGGAAGTCCAAGTCAGAGCAATTAAGGAAGAAAAAGAAATAAAAGGCATCCAAATTGGAAAGCAAAAATAAAACTTTCCCTATTTGAAGATGATATGATCCTATATATAGAAAGCCCTTAAAAAATCACAATAAAGCTCCAAGAGCTAATAAATGAATTCAGCAATGTGGGTGAATACAAGATGAACACTCAAACATCAGTAGTGTTTCCATACACAAATAGTAAACAATCAGAAAAAGAAATCAAGAAAAAAATTCCATTCACAATGTCAACTAAAATAATCATATATCTAGAAATAAATGTTACCAAGGGGGTAAGGCACTTGTATAAGAAAACTACAAAACATTACTAAAAGTAATCAAAGAAGACCTAAAAAAATGGAAGGATATTCTGCATTCATGCACTGGAAGATTAAGTATCATTAAGATGTCAACCCTACTCAAAGCAATTCATAGGCTGAATGCAATTCCAATGAAAATTCCACCACCCTTCTTTGAATAAATGAAAAAGTCAATCATCAAATTAATATGGAATAATAAAGGAAAGGTACCTTGAAAAAGAATGAAGTTGGAGGAATCCACTTCCTGATCTTCAAACTTAATACAAAGCCACAGTAAACAAAACAGCCTGGTTCTGGCACAAAAACAGTACATACAGACCAACGGAATAGAACTGAGTGCTCAGAAATCAACCCTCACATTAATAGCCCTCACATTAAAAATCAAAAATTTGATTTTTGACAAAGTGGTAGAAACTACTCAGTTGAGAAAGAATATTCTCTTCAATAAATGGTGCTGTGAAAACTGGATATCCATTTGCAAAAAAAAAAAAAAAAAAGCAGGACCCTCCCTTACACCAAATACAAAAATCACCTCAAAATCGATCAAATACCTTAATATAAGAGCTAGAACTATCAAACTCCTGGAAAAAATCATACAGAAGCATCTTCAGAAACATGTATTAGGCAATGGTTTCTTAGATTTTTCAATAAAATCACAAACAACAACAGCAAAAAAACAGATAAGTGGACCCTCATGAAAATTAGAAAATTTTGGACTCAATTATCACAAAGTAAAATGACAACCTAAACAAGTGGAGAAAACGTTTGATAACCACATATCTGACAAAGGATTTATATCCAGAATATATAACACAATCTTTCAACTTGATAACAAAAGATAATCCAATTTTAAAATGGGCAAAAAACACTCCAAAGAAGATATGTAAAAGATGGGAAAGCACATGAATATATGCTTAATATCATTAGCCATCAGGGAAATGCCAAGCAAAACCACAATGAGATACCATTCCACACCCATTGGATTGGCTGCTATTAAAAAATGGAAAATAAATACATGTTGGAGAGGATGCGAAGAAACAGGAACACACATTTACTGTTATTGGCACTGTAAAATGGTACTGCCACTGCAGAAGATAATTTGGTGGTTCCTCAGAAAGCTGAGTATAGAATTATCATATAAGCCAGCAATCCCACTACTAAGTATATACCTCAAAGAACTGAAAGCAGGGACTCAGATATTTTCACACTGATGTTAATAGTGGCATTACTCAAAATTGCCAAAAGAAAGAAGCAACCAAAGTTCCTTTATCCATTCAGCCAAATGAAAGGATGAACAAAATATGTTACATACATACAATGGAAAATCATGCAGTCATAAAAAGAAATAAAGTCCAAATACATGCATCAACATGGATGAAGCTTGAAGTCATCATGGTGAGTAAAATAAGTAGATTAAAAAGGACAAATATTATATGACCTCACTGTTTTGAAACAATTAGAACAAGCAAACTCAAAAAGTCAGAATCTAGAGTAGTGGTTGCCAGGGAACAGAGTGGGGAGAGGGAATGGGAAGTTAATGACTAAAATGTAAGGGATACCTGTTTGGAATGATGAAAATATTTTGGTAATACATGGTAGTGATGGCAGCAAAACACTGTAAACACAATTAGCACTGAATCATATATCTGAATACAATTAAAAGGAAATGTTAGATTGTACATATGGTTTCTTATTCTTTTAAGGATAAAAAATCTATGTAGATATACTACACATACAGTGAACCTTATGTTAAACCATGGATTTCAATTAACAGTAGAATTATATAAATGTGCTATCATAAATTATAACAAATATTCCATACTAAAGCAAGCTATTGGTGGTGGGTTGGTATATGGGAATACTGTGTTTTACTCACAACTGTTCTGTAAACTCACAACATGTCTATTTCTTTTCCTTTTTTTTTTTTTTGGTGGCGGGGAGGTGCATGGTCTGGGAATCAAACTCAGCTCTCATACATTAAAGGCAAGCATTCTACCACTGAACCACCCATGCACCCCACACATGTCTATTTAAAAATAATTTGTTACAAGAGATAAACAGACACTATATATTAATAAATTGGTCAATCCATCAAAAATATCTAGCAATTATAAATTTGCATGTACCTCATCACCTGAAAATATGTGAAGCATTCATGAAAAAACTTAAGGGAGAAATAGTTCTATGAAATATTTCTACAAAATAGCTGAAAATGAGAACACAACTCATCAGAACTTATGGGATGGAGCAAAGGCAGTGCTGAGAGGGAAATTTATTGCCTTAAGCCTATATAAAAAACAAGAAAGAGCGAACATTGAGGACTTAACTGCTCACTTGGAAGAACTTGAGATAGAACAGCAAACTAACCCCAAAGCAAATAGAAGAAGAGAAATGGCCAAGACTAAAGCAGAGTTAAATGAATGGAAGAACAAAAGAACAACTGAAAGAATCAATAAAACCAAAATTTGTTATTTGAGAAAATCAATAAAATCAATGGACCACTAGCAAGACTGACAAAGAAAAAAAAGAGAGAGGATGCAAATAAACAAAATCAGAAATGAGAAGGGGTAGGTTAAAACAGACCCAGAAGAGGACTTCCTGGAAGATGGCGGCTTAGTAAGACGCGCGGATCTTAGTTTCTTCTCCAGGACACCTACTAGGGGAGTAGAAACGATACAGAAAGCGCCCAAAGCCACAACAGAGATAAAAAAAGACAGCGTACCCCATCCTGGAACGGCTGGCTGGCTGAGAGAAGCAGCTCGGGTGAGATCGCCGAGGCGCGCGGGCCTTACCGGGCGGGGTGGCAAGCGGCCGGAGTTACTCCCTTCCCCCTTCCCGGGCCGGCTGGGAGAATTGGAGAGGTGGTCCCCTGAAACCAAGGCGACTGGCGCCCACACCACGCGCAGCCCCCGGACCAACTGAGAGAATTGGATCGGAAACCCCCAGGCCGCAGAGAACGGTGACCCCGTGACTCCCGGGGAACGTGCACTCTCTCGGGCGGGCCGCTGCCGCTGGCGCCCTCCCGCCACGCTTGTTGCCCAGGGCCGACTAGGAAATTCGGACGGGCTCTTTCCCTGGCTGCGGCGACCAGCAACCCTCCCTGCGTTCGGACACCCTCCCTGCGTTCGGACCCCGGGCCGGCTCAAGCCGCTTCGGCTAGCGAACCCCCAGGACGGCGAGAGTTTTCCAAAGTTTAAGGTCCCACAGCACCTTTTACTGGTGGGACCCGCAGACAAACGTGTGCCACAAGCGCCACCTACTGGGCAGGATAAGAAAAACAGAACCCAGAGATTTCACAGAAAAATATTACAACATTGCTGGGTCCAACACCAAGAGAAATCTGAATAAATGCCCAGACGCCAGCAGCAGAAGATAACTGTCCACGCTCAAAAGATTGAGAATATGGCTCAGTCAAAGGAACAAACCAATAGCTCAAATGAGACACAAGAGCTGAGACAACTAATGCTGAATATACGAACAGAAATGGAAAACCTCTTCAAAAATGAAATCGATAAATTGAGGGAGGACATGAAGAGGACATGGGCTGAACATAAAGAAGAAATAGAAAAACTGAAAAAACAAATCGCAGAACTTATGGAAGTGAAGGATAAAGTAGCAAACATAGAAAAAATAATGGATAGCTACAATGATAGATTTAAAGAGACAGAAGATAGAATTAGTGATTTGGAGGATGGAACATCTGAATTCCAAAAAGAAACAGAAACTATAGGGAAAAGAATGGAAAAATTTGAACAGGGTATCAGGGAACTCAAGGACAATATGAACCGCACAAATATACATGTTGTGGGTGTCCCAGAAGGAGAAGAGAAGGGAAAAGGAGGAGAAAAACTAATGGAAGAAATTATCACTGAAAATTTCCCAACTCTTATGAAAGACCTAAAATTACAGATCCAAGAAGTGCAGCGCACCCCAAAGAGATTAGACCCAAATAGGCGTTCTCCAAGACACTTACTAGTTAGAATGTCAGAGGTCAAAGAGAAAGAGAAGATCTTGAAAGCAGCAAGAAAAAAACAATCCATTACATACAAGGGAAACCCAATAAGACTATGTGTAGATTTCTCAGCAGAAACCATGGAAGCTAGAAGACAGTGGGATGATATATTTAAAATACTAAAAGAGAAAAACTGCCAACCAAGACTCCTATATCCAGCAAAATTATCCTTCAAAAATGAGGGGGAAATTAAAACATTCTCAGACAAAAAGTCACTGAAAGAATTTGTGACCAAGAGACCAGCTCTGCAAGAAATACTAAAGGGAGCACTAGAGTCAGATACAAAAAGACAGAAGAGAGAGATATGGAAAAGAGTGTAGAAAGAAGGAAAATCAGATATGATATATATAATACAAAAGGCAAAATGTTAGAGAAAAATATTATCCAAACAGTAATAACACTAAATGTCAATGGACTGAATTCCCCAATCAAAAGATATAGATTGGCAGAATGGATTAAAAAACAGGATCCTTCTATATGCTGTCTACAGGAAACACATCTTAGACCCAAAGATAAACATAGGTTGAAAGTGAAAGGTTGGGAAAAGATATTTCATGCAAATAACAACCAGAAAAGAGCAGGAGTGGCTATACTAATATCCAACAAATTAGACTTCAAATGTAAAACAGTTAAAAGAGACAAAGAAGGACACTATATACTAATAAAAGGAACAATTAAACAAGAAGACATAACAATCATAAATATTTACGCACCGAATCAGAATGCCCCAAAATACGTGAGGAATATACTGCAAACACTGAAAAGGGAAATAGACTCATATACCATAATAGTTGGAGACTTCAACTCACCACTCTCATCAAGGGACAGAACATCTAGACAGAGGATCAACAAAGAAATAGAGAATCTGAATATTACTATAAATGAACTAGACTTAATAGACATTTATAGGACATTACATCCCACAACAGCAGGATACACCTTTTTCTCAAGTGCTCATGGATCATTCTCAAAGATAGACCATATGCTGGGTCACAAAGCAAGTCTTAACAAATTTAAAAAGATTGAAATCTTACACAACACTTTCTCGTACCATAAAGGAATGATGTTGGAAATCAATAATAGGCAGAGTGCCAGAAAATTCACAAATACGTGGAGGCTCAACAACACACTCCTAAACAAAGACTGGGTCAAAGAAGAAATTGCAAGAGAAATTAGCAAATACCTCGAGGCAAATGAAAATGAAAACACAACATATCAAAACTTATGGGATGCAGCAAAGGCAGTGCTAAGAGGGAAATTTATTGCTCTAAATGCCTATATCAGAAAAGAAGAAAAGGCAAAAATTCAGGAATTAACTATCCATTTGGAAGAACTGGAGAAAGAACAGCAAGCTAACCCCAAAGCAAGCAAAAGGAAAGAAATAACAAAGATTAGAGCACAAATAAATGAAATTGAAAACAAGAAAACAATAGAGAAAATCAATAAGGCCAGAAGTTGGTTCTATGAGAAAATCAATAAGATTGATGGGCCCTTAGCAAGATTGACAAAAAGAAGAAGAGAGAGGATGCAAATAAATAAGATCAGAAATGGAAGAGGAGACAAAACTACTGACCTCACAGAAATAAAGGAGGTAATAACAGGATACTATGAACAACTTTACGCTAATAAATACAACAATTTAGAGGAAATGGACGGGTTCCTGGAAAGACATGAACAACCAACTTTGACTCAAGAAGACATAGATGACCTCAACAAACCAATCACAAGTAAAGAAATTGAATTAGTCATTCAAAAGCTTCCTAAAAAGAAAAGTCCAGGACCAGATGGCTTCACATGTGAATTCTACCAAACGTTCCAGAAAGAATTAGTACCAATTCTCTTCAAACTCTTCAAAAAAATCGAAGTGGAGGGAAAACTACCTAATTCATTCTATGAAGCCAACATCACCCTCATACCAAAACCAGGCAAAGATATTACAAAAAAAGAAAACTACAGACCAATATCTCTAATGAATACAGATGCAAAAATCCTCAATAAAATTCTAGCAAATCGTATCCAACAACACATTAAAAGAATTATACATCATGACCAAGTAGGATTCATCCCAGGTATGCAAGGATGGTTCAACATAAGAAAATCAATTAATGTAATACACCATATCAACAAATCAAAGCAGAAAAATCACATGATCATCTCAATTGATGCAGAGAAGGCATTCGACAAGATTCAACATCCTTTCCTGTTGAAAACACTTCAAAAGATAGGAATACAAGGGAACTTCCTTAAAATGATAGAGGGAATATATGAAAAACCCACAGCTAATATCATCCTCAATGGGGAAAAATTGAAAACTTTCCCCCTAAGATCAGGAACAAGACAAGGATGTCCACTATCACCACTATTATTCAACATTGTGTTGGAGGTTCTAGCCAGAGCAATTAGACAAGAAAAAGAAATACAAGGCATCAAAATTGGAAAGGAAGAAGTAAAACTATCACTGTTTGCAGACGATATGATACTATACATCGAAAACCCGGAAAAATCCACAACAAAACTACTAGAGCTAATAAATGAGTACAGCAAAGTAGCAGGTTACAAGATCAACATTCAAAAATCTGTAGCATTTCTATACACTAGTAATGAACAAGCTGAGGGGGAAATCAAGAAACGAATCCCATTTACAATTGCAACTAAAAGAATAAAATACCTAGGAATAAATTTAACTAAAGAGACAAAAAACCTATATAAAGAAAACTACAAAAAACTGCTAAAAGAAATCACAGAAGACCTAAATAGATGGAAGGGCATACCGTGTTCATGGATTGGAAGACTAAATATAGTTAAGATGTCAATCCTACCTAAATTGATTTACAGATTCAATGCAATAGCAATCAAAATCCCAACAACTTATTTTTCAGAAATAGAAAAACCAATAAGCAAATTTATCTGGAAGGGCAGGGTGCCCCGAATCGCTAAAAACATCTTGAGGAAAAAAAACGAAGCTGGAGGTCTCGCGCTGCCTGACTTTAAGGCATATTATGAAGCCACAGTGGTCAAAACAGCATGGTATTGGCATAAAGATAGATATATCGACCAATGGAATCGAATAGAGTGCTCAGATATAGACCCTCTCATCTATGGACATTTGATCTTTGATAAGGCAGTCAAGCCAACTCACCTGGGACAGAGCAGTCTCTTCAATAAATGGTGCCTAGAGAACTGGATATCCATATGCAAAAGAATGAAAGAAGACCCATCTCTCACACCCTATACAAAAGTTAACTCAAAATGGATCAAAGATCTAAACATTAGGTCTAAGACCATAAAACAGTTAGAGGAAAATGTTGGGAGATATCTTATGGATCTTACAACTGGAGGCGGTTTTATGGACCTTAAACCTAAAGCAAGAGCACTGAAGAAGGAAATAAATAAATGGGAACTCCTCAAAATTAAACACTTTTGTGCATCAAAGAACTTCATCAAGAAAGTAGAAAGACAGCCTTCACAATGGGAGACAATATTTGGAAATGATATATCAGATAAAGGTCTAGTATCCAGAATTTATAAAGAGATTGTTCATCTCAACAACAAAAAGACAGCCAACCCAATTACAAAATGGGAAAAAGACTTGAACAGACACCTCTCAGAAGAGGAAATACGCATGGCCAAGAGGCACATGAAGAGATGCTCAATGTCCCTGGCCATTAGAGAAATGCAAATCAAAACCACAATGAGATATCATCTCACACCCACCAGAATGGCCATTATCAACAAAACAGAAAATGACAAGTGCTGGAGAGGATGCGGAGAAAGAGGCACACTTATCCACTGTTGGTGGGAATGTCAAAGGGTGCAACCACTGTGGAAGGCAGTTTGGCGGTTCCTCAAAAAGCTGAATATAGAATTGCCATACGACCCAGCAATACCATTGCTAGGTATCTACTCAAAGGACTTAAGGGCAAAGACACAAATGGACATTTGCACACCAATGTTTATAGCAGCATTATTTACAATTGCAAAGAGATGGAAACAGCCAAAATCTCCATCAACAGAAGAGTGGCTAAACAAACTGTGGTATATACATACGATGGAATATTATGCAGCTTTAAGACAAGATAAACTTATGAAGCATGTAATAACATGGATGGACCTAGAGAACATTATGCTGAGTGAATCTAGCCAAAAACTAAAGGACAAATACTGTATGGTCCCACTGATGTGAACGGACATTCGAGAATAAACTTGAAATATGTCATTGGTAACAGAGTTCAGCAGGAGTTAGAAACAGGGTAAAACAATGGGTAATTGAAGCTGAAGGGATACAGACTGTGCAACAGGACTAGATACAAAAACTCAAAAATGGACAGCACAATAATACCTAATTGTAAAGTAATCATGTTAAAACACTGAATGAAGCTGCATCTGAGCTATAGGTTTTTGTTTTGTTTTGTTTTGTTTTGTTTTGATTTTACTATTATTACTTTTATTTTTT
This sequence comes from Tamandua tetradactyla, assembly GCF_023851605.1. Classification (NCBI taxonomy): domain Eukaryota; kingdom Metazoa; phylum Chordata; class Mammalia; order Pilosa; family Myrmecophagidae; genus Tamandua; species Tamandua tetradactyla. The sequence goes on along the minus strand of NC_135353.1, from coordinate 106,616,300 downwards.
TCTCTATATTAACATTCTATATCTTTTTCGGTTATGTTGCTAGTTCTTCTAAACAAATGCAAAGGTAGTAAGAAATGATGATCATGCATCTATGTGATGATGTTAAGAATTAATGATTGCATGTGTAGAATGGTATGATCTCTAAATGTTGGGTTAATTTCTTTTTTTCCGTTAATTAAAAAAAAAAAAAAAGAGAAGGGATAATTGGAGCTGAAGGGATACAGACTGTACAACAGGACTGGATATAAAAACTCAGAAATGGACAGCACAATACTACCCAATTGTAATGCAATTATGTTAAAACACTGAATGAAGCTGCATGTGAGGTATAGGTTTTTTGTTTTTGTTTTTTTTGTTTTTTTTTCTTTCTATTATTGCTTTAATTCTTATTCTGTTGTCTTTTTATTTCTTTTTCTAAATCGATGCAAATGTACTAAGAAATGATGAATATGCAACTATGTGATGTTATTAAGAATTACTGATTGTACATGTAGATTGGAATGATTTATAATTGTTTTGTTAATTCTTTTTTTAATTAAAAAAAAAAAAAACAGACCCAGAAGAAATAAAAGAAATCATAAGAGGGTACTATGAACAAATATATTTCAACAAACTACACAACTTAAATGAAATGGACAAATTCCTGGAAACACATAAACAAGCTACACTGACTCAGGAAGAAAAAGAAGATCTCAAAAAATCAATCACAAGTAAAGAGATTCAATCAGTCACCAAAAATCTTTCTACAAAGAAAAGCCCAGGACCAGATGGCTTCACTGGGGAGTTTTATCAAACATTCCAAAAAGAACTAACACAAATCCTGCTCAAAATTTCCAAAAAAATTGAGGAAAAAGTAACTCTACCTAACATCATTTTAATACAAAACTGGGTAAACATGCTATAAGAAAGGAAAACTACAGGCCAATCTTCCTAATGAACATGGATGCAAAAATTCTCAACAAAATATTACCAAATCAAATCCAACAACACATTAAAAGAATTATACCCTAGGGCCAATAGGGATTTACACCAGGAATGCAAGGATGGTTCAACAGAAGAAAATCAATTAATGTAGTACAGCGTATTAACAAATTGTAAGGGAAAAAACACACAATCATCTCAATTGATGCTGCAAAAGCATTTGACAAAATTCGATATCCTTTTCCATTAAAAACACTTCAAAAGATAAGAATCAAAGATAACTACCTCAGTATGATAAAGGGCATATATGAAAAATTGATAGCCAGCATTGTATTCAATGGAGAAAGACTGAAAACTTTTCTCCTAAGATCAGGAATGCAACAAGGATGCCCACTGTCACCACTATTATTCAGCATTGTATTAGAAGTTATAGCTAGAGCAGTTAGGCAGGACAAAGAATTAAAAGGTATCCAGATTGGAAAGGAAGAACTAAAACTTTCAACATTTTCAGATGACATGATACTATACTTGGAAAATCCTGAGAAATCTACAGCAAAGTTACTTGAACTAATGAACAAATTCAACAAGGTGGTGGGATATAAAATTAATGTACAAAAATCAGTAACGTTTCTACACATAAGCAATGGCCTAACTGAGGAATCAGTTAAGGAAAAAATTCCATTCAAAATAGCAACTAAAAGACTCAAGTACTTAGGAATGAACTTAACTAGGGACATAAAGGACTTGTACACAAAAAATTACATAACATGGCTAAAAGAAATCAAAGAAGATCTAAATAGGTGGAAAGACATTTCCTGCTCCTGGATAGGAAGGGTAAATATAGCTAAGACATCAATTCTACCAAAATTGATCTACAGATTCAATGTAGTACCAAGCAAAATTCCAACAACCTAGTTTGAAGACTTGGAAAAGCTAGTTACCAAATTCATCTGGAAGGAAACGAGACCCTGAAGAGCTAAAAGAATCCTAAAAAAGATGAACAAAGTGGGAGGATTAACACTCCTGACTTAAAAACCTATTATAAAGCCACAGTGGTCAAAATAGCATGGTACTGGCACAAAGATAGAAGCATTGACCTATGGAATCGAATTGAGAGTACAGAAATAGACTACAAAATCTATGGTCAACTGATTTTGACAAAGCCCCCAAATACTCTGAACTGGGACAAAATAGTCTTTTCAATAAATGGGCATGGAAGAACTGTATATCAATAGCCAAAATAATGAAAGAGGATCCTTACCTTACACCCTATGCAAAAATTAACTCAAAGTGGATCAAACACCTAAATATAAGAACTAGCACCGTAAAGCTTCTAGAAGAAAATGTAGGGAAACATATTCAAGACCTAGTAATAGGAGGTAGCTTCCTAAATGTTACACTGAAAGCACAAGCAGCAAAAGAAAAAATTGATAAATGGGAACTCCTCAAAATCAAATGCTTCTATACCACAAAATACTTTGTCCAAAAGGTGAAGAGGGAGCCAACTTAATGGAAGAAAATACTTGGAAATCACATATCAGACAAAGGTTTGATATCCTGTATACACAAAGATAGCATACAACCCAACAAAAAAAGAACAAACAAATCAATTATAAAATGGGCTAAAGATATGAATAGGCATTTTTTGAAGAGCAAATACAGATGGCTCAAAGCACATGAACAGATGTTCATTTTCATTGGCTATAAGGGAAATGCAAATCAAGACTACAATGAGATACCACCTTACACCTAGAAGAACAGCTGCTGTTAAACAAACAGCAAACTATAAATGTTGGAGAGGATGTGGAGTAATTGGGACACTTATGCACTGCTGGTGGAAATACATAATGGTATAGCCACTATGGAAGACTTTTTGGTGGTTCCTTAGGAAACTAAATATGGAGTTGCCCTATGACCCATGTTAGAAAGAATGCCATACCTGAAGGAGAACAAGTGCTCATCCGATTGTGAAGGAGAAAAGAATTTATTCACAGTCTTGTAAAAATGGGTGCCTAGTAAAACACAAAATGGTGGTTGGCATGTCAAACAACAGAACACTGAGATGGTTATACCTGTGCCTCCTCAAAGACCCTCCCCTGTTTCTCAGCTTATTGGATACTCCAGAGTTCACAGTTTATCCCAATAATCTAACTAATATGAACTTCCTGCTGAAGGTTCCCCCTTTGCTTATGTTTTACACTTTTAATGAACCTGGCCATCAAGGATTTGGTTCCAGTTCTAAGCTTGCAACAGAGGCCCTCCCCTTTCCCTGTCTTTGTCAACTTTGTGAAAGCTAAACTTAGTTTGATTCTTACAAATCCCCTCTCTTTCTTTTCAAACCTTTAGCTTTCACATTTTAGTCTCTCTTCAAAACTGATAAGAGACTTTTTACACTCTTTATCATAGGGATCTTCCCCTATGGGCACCTGAACTAACCCCTGGGCACGTGGGATAATGCAGCACCTAAGAATCATGAGTACCCCAGCTATGATGGCTAGAGAAGTTAGAATAAACATTGCCACCCCTTTCCATTTCCCAAACTAGTTTTCTAACCATCTCATGAGGGAGTCGTGAATGCCTGAATTTTTCACCAGTTCTTCAGATAAGACCCTCAGACCTTGTAAAGACAACTACCACCCCCAAACCATAACGCAAATGTCTCCCTTTTCTGCTAACATCATGTCTAGGGCCATCCTATTCTCCCAGGTCATACGGCTAGTAGCATCCAACTGTTCTGATATTCCCTCAATTGCATCCTTGGTGTAACTGATAAATCTTAGCTGATTAATCCAATCTACATTTTTGTTGATAGTGATCTACCAGAATAATAATGACTCAAATTTGGCAGGTACTTAATTTTTAGACTTTAACTTATCTGGGATTTCCCTTGGCACCCCTATACTATCTAAATCAACTTGATCCTCCTTGTCAAATGCCAGGGTAAATGGGATGGCCAACTGCACCAGAGCACAGGTCCCTTTCCACTTCTTGGGCAAAACTGGTCAGAGGATGCCCCTTCCACAATATCACCAAAGGCCTGCGGGTGGAGTGGTTAAACTGGAGAAATTGCCAATACTATCCTCAGGCATTTTTCAGAATGCTTAGTATTCTGAAAAAGGAGTACAATGCACTTGAACTCCTTTTCATGTTCCTCCATACCCACTGGAAAGGGCATGACAAGAAGAGTGGGTCAGCCTGTTGCGTAGCATAACAGTTGCTTTTGTCTAGACTCTGGACTGTATATTTGATCCATTCCACCCAGGCATTTGTATCTCTGCACCCTGTCCCTACCTTTATTGTTTGCTCCAATTCTTCTGTCCTGTCCACCCTGACAACTGTGGGATCATTTTGTATTAGGGAACGAACCCATAGCTGAGTGTCCTTAGGTGCTATCAAAGGGCCAACTGAAAAGAGTGTTATTGGTGTCAGGCAGAGGACTTGCATGCAGAAATTTTCCAGAGCCTCCCCTCCAGTAATTTCTATCCACATTCCATATACTCAATCAGGGGAGGTGCACCTGTTTGAGCCCAAACTGAATTTCTTACCCTCAGTAGTGATAGTGATTTTTGTTGGCCTTTTTTATCATCTTCAGTACAGGGTTGTACTAGAAATCTTGGCAGTCTGGTGGGAGAAATCCTCACTTGTCCTCTGACCAGGGTCACTATTAATTATATTAGGTTAAAAAACAGATTCCAAAACCAAAACCCCCCTTTCTCCCTCAACTATTGTCTCTTCAATGTAACTTTTAAAGGGTCCAAAGTTGGAGTTTATTTCCCAGGAATCAAACTTATCATCTGGCTCAGGTACTGGTCCTTTCACTAGGGTATAGTGTGTCGAGCCTTTCCCTGCCATCCAGACAGCTGTCTCAGTTGTCAACAGAACTTGATAGGGTCCTTCCCAGAATGGTTGGAGCTTGGACTCTTCCCACAATTTGATGAGGACCCAACTGTCAAGCTGGTGTTGATGGACAGCAAATTCAAGGGGCACAGTCTGGGCCAGCAAGCCTTGGTGCCTGAGGGATGATAGAGTAGAGGACAAAGCCAGTACATAATTCTTAAGGAAGAGCTCCTTTGATTCTAAGAAAGGGAGATCTCTAGTTCTTCCTGGAAAAAGCAAGCCAAAGAGCATTTCATAAGGGGAGATCCCTAATTCTTTCCTAGAGGAAGTTCTAATTCTTATCAGAACTGTGGGTAGACACTTAGTCCAAGGTAACTTGGTTTCTAAGAATAGTTTAGAAAGATGCTTTGTTAAGGTTTGATTAATTCTTTCCACACTTACCAAGGATGACAGATGCCGGGGTGTGTGAAAATCCCATGCAATTCTTGAGCTTCTCTTAACACCTTGCAGTACATGGGAGGTAAAGTGGCTACCATTGTCCGAATCGATATTCTTTACAACCCATAGTGAGGAACGATTTGTTCAAGGATAATTTTGTAAGTTCCTGATGCTATAGCTCAGACTAGAGGATATGGCTCCACCCATCTTGTTAGATGGTCTACAAGAACCAGAACATATTTTAGCCGTCCTATTGGAGGCATCTCAGTGTAATCAACTTGAATGCTCTGAAATGGCCTGAGGCTTGATTCACTTTCCCCTTGTACCTGTTTACTTAGAACCTTTTTATTGATCTTTTGGCAAACTATGCACCATTCATATATTTGTTTAGCAGATATTTGTGTGCAGAGACCCACACACCCAAAATGTTTTAAGAACTGGATCACACATGGTCTGTACTCCCCCAGTGACTTCCCTGACATAAGACTGCGAATATTTCCCTCATTACCTGTTTATTCAACATCTGCCTGTCATCTAGGAGGACCCAACTCCCCTGATTTTCTGGGCTTGCTTCCAGTTGTTCGAGTTCCTTTACTTCATTCTAGGAGAATACAGGGACCTCAAATTCTCTGGGAATGGAGGATATTAAGACCACTAACTTAGATGGGGGGGGGGGGGCAAAGGGAAGCTTCCTTAGTCTTTTCACCTGCCAACCTGTTGTTGCGCTTTGCCTCAAAGGTATGGCATTTCTGATGTCCATTTATGTGCACCACTGATATTCTCCTTGGTAAGAGTAGATTAATTAATACTTGATTATTAGTTTTCCATGGACCAATTCCTTCCCCTTGTTATTAATTAGTCACCTTTCTTCCCAGATTTTTCCAAAGGTGTGGACTACCCTGAAGGTGTACTTAGAGTCAGTGTAGACTGTACCATCTTTTCCTTCTAATCATTTGAGGGCTTGGTTTAATGTACACAATTCGCAAGTTTGAGCCGATCAGTTATTGGGCAGTTAACTAGCTGCTCTTACTTCATAAGTTAATCCATCCACAATTGCATAACCATTGTGCCTCTTTCCCTCTAGGACCCTAGAAGACTATCTATGAACAATTTCTTCCCTGAATGTAAGGGGAGATCCCCTAGTCCAGGCCAAACTGGGATTTGATACTCAATTAAGTCCAAACAGTCATGTTCAAGGGCTGCCATCTGGTCAGTCCCTTTCCAAAGAAAGGAGGCCATGTTCAAGCTATTGTCTATGGTCAAAACCAAGTCATCCTTCTCCATTAAGAATGTCTCATACTTCAGGATTAGGGAATCAGTCAGTCTAAATAGTCAGACTAAAACAGTTCTGACCTGATGAGTTCTGCTGACCATTAATGTCCCTCCAAAGGTTAGTTTCCTACTTTCTTCTACTAGTTGCGGCAACTGCCTTAACACACCCAGGCCATTGTCTGGAGACAGGGTCCAAAATTTTAGAAAGGAAGGCTACGGGTCTCCTTTGGCCTCCCCAGATTTGGGTTAGTACCCATAAGGCTGTTCCTTTATCTACTGTAACAAATAAATGGAAAGGTTTCTCGAGGGAGGGAGGGAAGAGCTAGAACATGAGCCTGTACCAGTACCATCTGACCCCTTCTAAGGCTCCTACTTCCCCCTCCATCCATTCTAAGCTAAAAAAAATCACAGAAGGCATAAATAAATGGAAGTGCACCCGTGTTCATGAATTGGAAGGCTAAATATAGTTATGTTGCCAGTTCTACCTAAACTGATTAATAGATTCAATGCAATACCAGTTAAAATTCCAGAAACTTACTTTGCAGAAATAGAAAAAACAGTAACCAATTTTGTCTGGAAGGGCAGGGTGCCCCAAAGAGCTAAAAATATCCTGAGTAAGAAAAATGAAGTTGGAGGTCTCACACTTCCTGACTTTAAGGCGTATTATGAAGCTACAGTGGTCAAAACACCATGGTACTGGCATATAGATAGATATACTGACAAATGAAATCAAATAGAGTGTTCAGATATAGACCCTCTCATTGTGGACAATTGGTCTTTGATAAGGCAGTCAAACCAACTCACCTGGAATAGAACAATCTCTTCAATAAATGGTGCTTGGAGAACTGGATATCCACATGCAAAAGAATGAAAGAGGATCCATATTTCACACCCTATGCAAAAATTAATTCAAAATGGATCAAAGACCTAAACATTAGAGCTAAGACCATAAAACTTTTAGAATAAAATGTGGGGAAATATCTTCTAAACCTTGTAACAGGAGGCAGTTTCCTAGATCTTACACCCAAAGCACGAGCATTGAAGAAAGAAATAGATAAATGGGAACTCCTCAAAATTAAACACTTTTGTGCACCAAAGAACTTCACCAAGAAAGTAAAAAGACAGCCTACACAATGGGAGACCATATTTGGAAATGACATATCAGATAAGGGTCTAGTATCCAGAATATATAAAGAAATGTTCAACTCAACAGCAAAAAGACAAACAACCCAATTACAAAATGGGCAAAAGACTTGAATGGACACTTCTCAGAAGAGGACATACAAATGGCTAACAGGCACATGAAAAGACGCTCAACTTCCCTGGCTATTAGGGAAATGCAAATCAAAACTACAGTGAGATATCATCTCACACCTACCAGAATGGCCATTATTAATAAATTAGAAAATGGCAGGTGCTGGAGAGGATGTGGAGAAAGAGGCACACTTACCCATTGTTGGTGGGAGTGCAAAATGTTACAACTGCTGTGGAAGGCAGTTTGGCGGTTCCTCAGGAAGCTAAGTATAGAATTGCCATGTGATCCGGCAATACCATTGCTAGGTATCTATTTCAGGGCAAGGACACAAATGGACAGTTGCACACCAATGGTTACAGCAGCATTATTTACAATTGCCAAGAGATGGAAATGTCCAGATGTCCATCAACAGATGAGTGACTGAACAAGCTGTGGTATATACATATGATGGAATATTATGCAGCTATAAGACAGAATAAATTCATGAAGCATGTAACAATGTGGATGGACCTTGAGGACATTATGTTGAGTGAGATTAGCCAGAAAAACAAAAGGACAAATACTATATGGTCTCACTGATGTGAACTAACATTAATGAATGAACATGGTGAATTTCAGTTAAGAACAGAGGTCATCAGGAGATATAAATAAGGTAGATATTGGGTAATTGGAGCCGAAGGGATACAGATTGTGCAACAGGGCTGAATGTAAAAATTCAGAAAGGTATAGCACAATACTACCCAATTGTAGCACAAAAATGTAAGTACACTGGATGAAGCTGATGTGAGAATGATAGAGGGAGGAGGGCTGGGGGACACATATAAAACCAGAAGGAAAGATAGATGATAAAGACTGAGATGGTATAATCTAGCAGTGCCTAGAGTGTACAATGATAGTAACTAAATGTACAAATTAAAAAATATTTTTGCATGAGGAAGAACAAAGTAATGTCAGTATTACAGGGTGTTGAAAATAGACGGTCATTCATTTTTTAAAACTTCAACTTCTGAGTGAGACTAAAGCAAAAAATGTTTATTTGGTAGAAAATTTATATTTTGACTAGTACATTTCCTAATATAACTTATATGGATAGGTTAACTGAGCACCATAAGTACATGGAACCTTGAATAGGGCATGATATTTTGTAGGTTTCTCCAGTGTGATGCCCCAATAAATCCCAGACTGATTTGAACAGTGAATAAAGAAGTATTTGCAAAGTCCCCTTGGGGGAATGGCAAGAAAGTGGAAAAATTTAACTTCCCCATTTGAAGAATTCCTAATATTCTTGCAAGCAGTGGGGACAACTGAGTCAATAAGCCACGCCCTTTCTGTTGGGGTTTGTTCATATGAAACTTATCCCTGAAAAGGGTAGGTTAAGCCCTCCTAAAACTGGGCTTAAGAGTCACCCCCAGAGAACCTCTTTTGTTGCTCAGATGTGGCCTCTCAACCAATAAGGCAACCAAACTCACTGTCCTCCCCCTCTCCACATGGACATGACTCCCAGGGGTGTAAACCTCCCTGGGAATGTGGGACATAAATCCTAGTTGAACTGGGACTCAGCCTCAGGGGATTGAGAAAACCTTCTCCACTGAAAGGGGGAAGAGTGAAATGAGACAAAATAAAGTGTCAGTGGCTGAGAGATTTCAAACCAAGTCAAGAGGGTATCCTGGAGGCTATTCTTACACCTTATATAGATATCTTCTTTTTACTTTAAGGTGTTTTAGAGAGGTTAGAGGGAAGTGCTTGAAACCGTAGAGCTGTGTTTCAACAGTCATGTTTCTTGAAGATGAATGTATAATGATTTAGCTTTTGCAGTGTGACTGTGTGATTGTGAAAACCTTGTGTCTGATGCTCCTTTTATCTGTGATATGGAAATATGAGTAAAAAATATGGATTAAAAATAAATAAATAATGGGGGAAACAAATATCAAAATAAATTGAATAGATTGAAATACTAGTGATCAATGAAAGGAAGTGGTAAGGGGTATAGAAAAAATTGGGGGAACAAAAGTTAAAATATATTCAGTAGATAGAAATACTAGTGGTCAATGAGAGTGATGGGTAAGGGGCATAGTATGTATGAGTTTTTTTTTCTTTTTTCTTTTATTTCTTTTTCTGGAGTGATGCAAATGTTCTGAAAAATGATCATAGTGATGAATAAACTACTATGTGATGATATTGTAAGCCATTGATTGTACACCATGTATGGAATGTTTTTACGTTAAGAATGTTCATGTTTGTATGTTATTTTTGTGTCAATAAAAATTTTAAAAATGTAAAACATAACCAAGGGGGAACCTTTGGCGTGAAGTTCAAATTAGTTAGATTATCAGGATAGGCTGTAACCTCTGGAGTATCTAATCAGTGGAGAAACAGGGGAGGATCTGTGAGACAGTCACAGGTATAATTGTTTCCACATTCTATTATTTGGTGCAACAGCCACCATTTTGTGTTTGGCGAGGCGCCCAGTCTTGCAAGATCGTGAATAAACTATTTTCTCTTCCACAATCGGATGAGCATTTACTCTCCTTCAGGTACAGAATTGTTTCTAACAATTTTCAGGGCTCATCTGGGATCCAAGGCTTTGTAGGAGGACCCCCAGGGAGGAAAAAGGGAAGGCACACCCTGCCAATTGAGTGGTCTCAAACTCCACCACTGGGGACCTGCTTCTGACAGCCAGAAAGACCCAAGACCGGATGCTTGAATCCACTGATTGTGAACGAGAAAAAGGAAGGACTGCCTCACAGTGACCTGGCAACTCTGTGTAGGGACCAAGGTAAGAAAATGGCTGTTAAGTATTGCCTTGGTGGTCAGGAAGGATCCTGATGAGTCAGGTGGAGTGTGTGTGTTTGAGATGTGCAAAGCAAGTGCCGAGTCTCAAACCACCTCTACGAGGATAAGGGGGGCTGAATATAGACAAAGTGAAACAGTGCTGAGGGAAAGGAACCTAGGCAAGACTCAGGATGGGAAACAGAGGCAGCAGGCAGGCCAGGGAAACAAGGAAGTGGGTGCTGGTAGAGTCCCCTAAGGACATTCTCCTGGACAGTCCATTAGGAAGAATGTTAAAGTATTGGGCCAATAATAATCAAACAAAGGGGAAGGACAAAATGGAAATGGTTAAATATTGTTATATTTGGATCAAAGAAGGCATTGTGCTGTCCAATGTATTCTGGCCAAAATACGGGGCAGATGAGGATCAGCTTTGTGCAAACTTCGGGCCTTATGTTACTGTTAAGAAGCCCTTCTCTAAAGATAAGTTGTATTATGCCATGTGTTGGCTAAAGGGAAGGGGAACTCTTCTTTATTCTGTAAAGGTCAAAATCCTAGAGCCAGAGGCTAAATCTTTAGAAGCTAAAGCCTGGGATCCTTTATTGAGCCTTCCCCCACCCTATGCTCCTCCCCCTGGCCGGGGACTGTTGGACCCTGAAGGCTCAACGAAACTAACCCACACTCCCTCCAGGGAGTGGGAGGGGGGCAATCAGGACCAACTGCTCCACCCACACACCAACTACTGAGGAAGGAGTTGGAACAGTTTAAGAAAATTTTACAGGAATTTCCATTTCCAGGGGCTCCTAAGGAACAAGGGTAAGAGAACATAGACCTGTTGAGTCCCTATATCCTTTGAGAGAAGTACCTACTGGACCAGGTGAATTTGGTTATATAAACGCCTCCTTGATGAGTACAGAAGAAAGGAACTTTAAGAAAGAAATGAAATCATTAACAGATGATCCAGCAGAGCTAGCCAAACAACTGGATCAATTTTTAGGGCCTACCTTATATACCTGATCTGAACTTGTATCTATCCTGAATATCTTCTTCACGGGGGAAGAAAGGGGAATGGTGAGGAAGGCAACTATGGGAGAATGGGAGAGACAGTACCCACCTGGACAAGGGGTGATGGCAGCAGAGCAGAAATTCCCTAATGTAGATCCCAGTTGGGATAATAATGATCAGGAAGACAGAGCACAAATGAGAGATCTTAGAGACCTCATTATACTAGGGATAAAGTTGGCGGTACCCAAATCTCAGAACTTAAATATGTCCTTTGTGGTGACCCAAGAAAAAGATGAGACTCCTACTGCTTACCTACAAAGGTTGAGGGACCAGGCAAGGAAATACTCAGGAATGGACCCTGATAGTCCTGTGGCCCAAGGAATATTAAAGGTCAGCTACATGAATGGGTCTTGGCCTGACATTCAGAAAAAGATCCAGAAAATAGATGGGTGGATGGCTAAACCACTGGAAGAGTTATTGAGAGTGTCTCAGAAAGTATTTGTGAGAAGGGAAGAGGAAAGACAGAAGCAGAAAGCTAAAGTCATGATAAGTACAGTCTACTATGTGGTCAAAAAGAGATTAGAGATAAAGCAGGGAGGAGACAGGCAGAGGCAAGACAGAGAAAGAGTCCTGGCCAGAGGGAATAAAGGAGAGAGGAGGGCACAGGACTCAGCAGGGTGTTATTATTGTGGGAAACCTGGTCATTTTAAAAGGCAGTGCCTGAATTTAAAGAAAGAAGGTCAGATGATACCCCTGATGAATTTTGAAGATTAAGGAGGTCAGAGCCTCCTTGTCTCAAGAGCCCACCGGGAGCCTTTGGTAAATCTGAAGGTGGGCTCATATCAGGAAGAAATTATATTTTTGGTAGACACTGGGACAGCTCGATCTTCTGTGAATTGCATCCCAAAGGGTACTGAATTTTCTGGTAGCTCTCTCACAGCTTTGGGAGTAAAAGGGAAAAGATTTAAAGTCCCCCATTTTCAAACCTACTAATATATATTAGGAAGGAAACCAAATTTTAAGTTCCCTGTTATACATTCCAGAAGCTGGGAGTAACTTCTTGGGAAGAGACCTGATAGTACCCATGGGATTCTACCTGGAGGTAAGGGATGCCCAAATAGAAGTTGCCTTACTTACCGAGGAAGACAGGAAAGACATGCAAGAAAAAGCATGAGTTGGGGAACAAACGGGGTGGGACAGGTTGCAAGTTCCCCCTATAAAACTTAAAATGAAAAAGGAAGGGAAGTGGTTTGTCAAAAATAGTATCCCATCCCATTGAAGGGGAGACAAGGACTTCAGCCCATCATTGAAGGTCTCCTTCTAGATGGGCTCTTGGAAACCTGTATGTCCCCTTTCAATACTCCCATTCTTCCCATTCAGAAAGCAGATAGCAGTTGGAGGATGGTCCAGGACCTGACAGCCATCAATTAAATTGTGCAAGTTAGATACCCTGTGGTCCCTAACCCTTATATGCTCCTTAGTAGGATTCCCTACAATCATAAGTGGTTCAGTATAGTAATATGAAGGATGCTTTTTGGGCCTGCTCTCTTGTCCCAGAGAGTAGGTACTTATTCGCCTTTGAATGGGAAAATGGCTTCACATCAAGGAGGCAGCGATATAGGTGGACGGTCCTCCCTAGGGCTTCACAGAGTCCCCCAATCTCTTTGGGCAGGAACTAGAAAAAGTGTTGGAAAGGTTTTTGATTCCATCTGAAATTACCCTTTTACAGTATGTAGATGATCTGCTAATATTGGGTAAAGAAAAACAGGGGGTTGCCCAGGTTACAAAGGACCTGTTGAACTTCCTAGGGGACCAAGGACTAAGGGTATCAAAAAATAAACTACAGTTTGTGGAAAGGGAAGTTAAATACATAGGCCATCTCGTAAGTGAAGGAAAAAGGAAAATAAATCCAGAGAGAATTCAGGCCATAGTTGGACTGCCTCTTCCCTGGACAAAGAGTGAACTAAGGAAGTTCTTAGTATTAGTGGGGTATTGTGGGTTGTGGATAGGTTCTTATGCCTCTCAAACTAAAGGGTTATACCAAAAACTGTTAGACAAAGAGCCTGACAAATTAGAATCAAATTTCTTGTAGTTTCCTTTGTATAGGTCTTTTGTATTCTTTGTATCCTTAACTTTATCCCTAAATATTTTATTTTTTTGGTAGCAATTGTACATGGAATTTTTTTCTTGATTTCCCCCTCAGATTTCTCATTACTAATGTGTAAGAAACACCATAGATTTTTGAGTATTGATCTTGTAACCTGCCACTTTGCTGTACTCATTTATTAGCTCCAGTAGTTTTGCTGATTTTGGGGGGTTTTTGACCTATAGTATCCTACCATCTGCAAACAGTGAGAGTTTTACATATTCCTTTCCAATTGTGATGCCTTGTATATCTCTGTCTCATCTAATTGCTCTGGCTAGAACTTCCAACACAATGCGGAATAACAACAGTGACAGTGAACATCCTTTTCTTGTTCCTGATCTTAGGGGTAAAGCTTTCAGTTTTTCCTCATTGAGGATATTAGCTGTCAGTTTTTCATATATTCCCTTTATCATGTTGAAGAAGTTCCCTTCTATTCTTATCCTCTGAAGTGTTTTCAACAAAAATGGATACTGAATTTTGTCAATGCCTTTTCTGCATCAATAGAGATGATTATGTGGTTTTTCTGCATTGATCTGTTGATGTGGTGTATTACATTAATTGCTTTTCTTATGTTGAACCATCCTTGCATACCTGGGATGTATCATGTTGTATAATTCTTTTAATGTGCTGCTGGATTCAATCTGCAAGAATTTTGTTGAGGATTTATGCATCTATATTCATCAGAGACATTGGTAATTTTCTTTTCTTGTAGTATCTATGTCTGGCTTTGGTATGAGGGTGATGTTGGCGTCACAGAATGAGTTACGTAGCCTTCCTTCTTCTTCAATTTTTTTTTAAGCGTTTGAGCAGAATTGGTACTAATTCTTTCTTGAATATTTAGTAGCATTCACATGTGAAGCCATCTGGTCCTGGATTTTTCTGTTTTCGGAGCTTCTTAATGACTGATTCAATTTGTTTACTTGTGATTGGTTTGTTGAGGTCGCCTATTTCTTCTTAAGTCAATGTTGGCTGTTCATGCTTTCTAGAAGTTGTCCATTTCATCTATGTTGTCTAGTTTACTAGCATAAAGTTGTTCAAAGTATCCTCATTACTTCCTTTATTTCTGTGGGGTCAGTAGTTATATCTCTTCTTCCATTTCTGATTTTATTTATTTGCATTCTATCTCTTCTTCTTTTTGTCAAGTGTGCTAAGGGTCCATCAATTTTATTGATTTTTTCATAGAACCAACTTCTGGTTTTGTTGATATGTTGATTTTCTCGATTGTTTTCATATTCTCAATTTCATTTTTTTTCTGCTCTGATCTTTGTTATTTCTTTCCTTTTGCTTGCTTTGGGGTTAGTTTGCTATTCTTTCTCAAGTTCTTCCAAGTGAACAATTAATTCCTTGATTTTAGCTTTCTTCTTTTTTGATATGGGCATTTAGGACAATAAATTTCCCTCTTAGCACTGCCTTTGCTGCATCCCATAAATTTTGATATGTTGTATTTTCATTTTAATTTGCCTTGAGATATTTCCTGATTTTTCTTGTAATTTCTTCCTTGACCCGCTGGTTGTTGAACAGTATGTTCTTGAGCCTTCACATATTTGTGAAATTTCTGGCCCTCTGCTTGTTATTGATTTCCAACTTCATTTCTTTATGATCCGAGAAAGTGTTTTGTATGATTTCAATCTTTTAAATCTATTGAGATTTGCCTTGTGACCCAGCATATGGTCTATCCTTGAGAATGATCCATGAGCACTTGAGAAAAAGGTGTATCCTGCTGTTGTAGGGTGTAATGGTCTATAATTGTTAAGCCTAGTTCTTTTATTGTATTATTCAAATTCTCTGTTTCTTTAATGATCCTCTGTCTAGTGGGGAATTGAAGTCTTCAACTATTATGGTAGATGTGTCTATTTCTCTTTTCAGTGTCTGTGTCATGTATTTTGGAGCACTTTGGCTCAGTGCATAAACATTTATGATTGTTATGTCTTCTTTTTGAATTGTCCCTTTTATTAATACATAATGTCATTCTTTGCCTCTTTTAATTGTTGTACATTTGAAGTCTAATTTCCTGGATATTAGCATAGCTACTCCTGCTTTTTACTGATTGTTGCTTGCATGAAATATCTTTTCCCAACTTTTCACATTCAACCTATGTTTGTCCTTGGGGCTAAAATGAGTCTCCTATAGATAGCATAGAGATGGGTCCTATTTATTAATCCATTCTGTCAGTCTATGTCTTTTGATTGGGGAGTTTAATCCATTAACATTCAGTGTTATTACTGTAAGGGCAGTACTTTCTTCTACCATTTTGAGTTTTGGATTTTATATGCTGCATCTAATTTTTCCTCTTTTCACTTTTACTAACAGTTTTTATTTCTACACTCTTCTTCACACCTCTCTCTCCTGTCTTTTCCTATCTGTCTCTAGTGCCCCCTTAGTAGTTCTTGCAGAGCCAGTCTCTTGGTCACAAATTCTCTCAGTGATTTTTTGCCTGAAAATATTTTAATTTCCCCCTCATTTTTGAAGGGCAATTTTGCTGGATATAGAATTCTTGGTTGGCAGTTCTTCTGTTAATGAATCTTAAATACATCATACCACCATCTTTTCACCTCAATGGTTTTTGCTGAGAAATCTACACATAGTCTTATTGGGCTTCCCTTGTATGTGATGGACTGCTTTTCTCTTACTGCTGTCAAAATTCTCTCCTTCTCTTTGACATTTGATATTCTGATTAGTAAGTGTCTTGGAGTATGTCTATATGGATCTATTCTGTTTGTGGTACACTGTACTTCTTAGATCTGTAATTTTAAGGCTTTCATAAGAGTCTGGACATTTTTAGTGATAATTTCCTCTTTTAGTCTTTCTCCTCCTTTTCCCTTCTCTTCTCCTTCTGGGAAACCCACAACACATATATTCATGTGCTTCCAGTTGTAATTCAATTCCCTGAGTCCCTGCTCATATTTTTCCATTCTTTTCCATATATTTTATTTTGCTTGTCAGAATTCAGATGTTCCATCCTCCCATTCATTAATCCTATCTTCTCCCTCTTGAAATCCAACATTGTAGGTTTCCATTGTTTTTTTTTCATCTCTTCTTTAACTTTTATTCCCATAAATTCTGTGATTGGTTTTTTCAGACTTTCGAGTTCTTTTTGTTCATCCCTTGCGTTCATTATATCCTCCCTCAATTTGTTCATTTGATTTTTGATGAGATTTTCCATGTCTGTTTTGAACATCCTGAATTAATTGTTTCAACTCCTGTATCTCATTTGAACTGCTGATTTGTTCCTTTGATTGGACCATATCTTCAGTTTTCCTAGTATCATTCATTATTTTTTGCTGACATCTAGGCATTTAATTTTCTTAATTAGTTTGTTCTGGAGATTGTTTTCACTCTTTTACCTAGGATTTTCTTGCTGGATGGCTTTGTTCTTTATCTGTTCTTTGACATTAAGTTCGCCTTATTCTGGACCTATAGCATAGGTTTTATTTAATGGATCAGAATTTTTCAGTTATTGATTTTGTTTCTTGCCCTGCCTGTATGATGCCTTTTTTTTCCCTTTGGAGGGTCTATTTATGTATTATAGACCCCAGTCAGATTTTCTCAGACCAGACTAGCCTCTTCTCAGGAGGAAAGAGTCACCTGCATCAGTTTTCCTTAGGTTGAGACCCAGCAGGTTGACAGACATTTCTATGAAGCCTCTAGACTCTGTTTTTCCTATACTGCCCAGTATGTGGCACTTGTCTGCCTATGGGTGCCACGAGCATAAAGTGATGTGACACCTTTAACTTCAGCTAACTGTCCCTGCTAGGGGCATGACTGAGACTGAGGAGAGGTTGTAGGCTGGCTTTAATTGCTTCAGTTTTCCAGTTCCTGGGGTCTGAATTCCTGAAAGGTGGGATTCCACCTGAGCTGGGCCCCAATCCTCTCCTGGGGAAGGCACAGTTTCCAGAGAATTACGTCCTTTCACCTGACCAGCCTCTTTTTCTCTCAGACAAGCTTAATTCTGCCCTTGCCTGGGGCAGCTGGAGCCTGAGAGTAGTTAAGCAGTAGAAACAAAGAAAAAAAAAATCTTTTTCAGAGCTGGACCCCTGTTCCTCCGGTTTGTTAATCAAGAGCTTAAGTTGGTACATTGCTCTACATATCTCCAGGTCCTATATGCCCCCCTTTTTTTTAGGGTAAAGATCTTCTCAAGTATTTTGTGCTGTCTGATCCAGACACAAGAACTGATTTATATTTCTAGTGTTAATCAGTGGGACACATAGGTCTATACAACCCCTTTCAATCTTGTTTATCTTCAATATGGTAATATTACTTATATTCCCTGTTTTGTTTTCTTTTGTCTTTTTGTTCCCCATCAGCCCTGCCCCCTCTGCACCAGGGCAAAAACTAGTAACTTTACTTTTGTTCGAGGTTTAGCTGAGCTGGGGGCCAATTTTTAGTAGACAGAATTTGTTAATTAATTCCACAGTTGGAGCTTGGCTGAGCTTAGTCCCTTGCTGTTAATAAAGTCTCTTTCCTTTCCCCTCTGGGAACCAGCCTGTGGAGGAAGGGTGCTGGCCTCTGCAGCTTGGGGGACTCACAGTTCTGGGTGGGATCACAGCTGGCCCGGTCACTGATGTAGCCCCAGCCGTTGTTCTGTACTGTTCCTGGTTATTTACTAGCTGCTATGGAGGATGAACTAAATTCCATACCTCACTAAGCCATCATCTTGGCCACACTTCATGATTTACATTTTTTTTTGACTTTTTAAAAGGGGAATTTAATAAGTTGCTAGTTTACAGTTCTAAGGCTGAGAAAATGTCCCAATATGATTTACATTTTTAATGACCCTGGACATAAAGGGTTTGGCACCAGTTCTAAGCTTGCATCAAAAGTGTGGTGACACAGGCAGGGAAAGGGGAGGGCCTCTGACACAAGCTTAGAACTGGAAAACTGCTGTTGCATGCTATGGGCTATGTTTAAAAAGGAAAACATCAGCACTACCACAGCAACAGCAGAGGCAAATAATGGAGGGAGCAACGACAGTTAAGGGGAGGTTTAGATTTCCTATTTGGCGAGGGTGTGTTTATTGGTTTTCACTCTCTTGGGAACAATGAAATTATCTAAAATTGAGAGTGTTGATGGACTGTGGACTTTGGGCACTACGTATGATGCTTGATGAATGCAGGTGGCTGTAGGATGCACTGACTGATATGTAGATTGGTGAATAATGATAGATACTTGAGAATAAATGTTGTTCTGCTACAAAAGCGAACAAAGTCATTGAGGTGTGTAACGATGTGAATGAATGTGCAGGACATATGGTGAGGCAAAATGAGTCAGAATGAAAGAACAATTATGTTATGGTCTTCTTTAGAAAATACTTATAAGAAAACAGGAGTCTAAATGTAAGCTTTTGTAGCAGGCACATTTAGTCCAGAGTGGTAATTATTATTTCTGGATTTTGAAAGGCTGTTTTATATATATCTATGTAATCTGACATTTAGAAATAAGAACAAAGCTGATCAGGTTGAGGTTAAGGTAACTGAGAACACAGGGGTAAGGAAGACACTTTCTATATTTTAGAACCACACATACTCTTTGAGATCAAAGGAAGAAAGGTTTATTTGGTCTGGAAATGGAAATTTTCTGTAGCACATTATCTCCTCAACCTATTTGTATAGTTTATTTGAACAATTGAAACACAGGGAGCCCAGAATAAGAACGAGGTCCTTTAATCTTGTATAACAATGTAGTGTCTAGGTTGCATAGTGGAGGAAGTAAAGCCATACAGAGCTAATGTACTAGGAAGAAAGCCCAAGTTCAACAGACTGGAGATGCCAAAGAGGAAGAAAATAGGTGGAGGAGGAATAGAGGTGAAAGATAGAAGGATGTGACATTGTGATCCAAGTGTGATAATATTATTAAAAATTTTGTAAGTGGATCAGTTCTGGGGGATGAGAATATCCAAGGGGTGCTCTTGAATCAAGATGATACCCTATTGTTTTAGTACCCTTCTCACCATGGTTATTCATACTAGGCTTTGTGACAAACACAATTTCTAAGTTAATGTTTTCACACACATACTGGACCATGCCATGCCTCCTTCAGCCTAAATGCAGATACGCATTTTTTAAACTCCAGTAGATGGCTTTACATTTATAATCATTATTACATCTGTCTTATTGGATCAGTCTGTGAAGACTTTTTAGATCCTCCATTTGCCATCAAGCTTATTTGCTCTACCTTCCAATTTCACAACATGCCCATATTGGACATACATACCTTCCAGAACTGCCTCCAAGTAGGAATTAAATAAATATTAATTGAGTGTGTAAATTTAAAGAAGAGTTCACAGTACTCTCCATGAGCAAAACCCTCTACAAGACGTTACTCACATTAGGACTACAAAATTAATAAGACAAGCCCTTAATCTTGGGAATTGCCCTTATGAAACTTATTCTTGCAAAGGAGAAGCTGAGCTGACTTATAAATATGCCTAAGAATCATCTTCCCTAGAGAACCCCCTTTTTTTGCTCAGATTTGGCCTCTCTCTCTAAGTCAACTCTGAAAATATACTCAGTACCCTCCCCCACTACATGGGACATGACTCCTATGGATGAACCTGGCCCTGGCATCATGGAATTAAGGAAAGGCTTCTTGACCAAAAGGGGAAAAATAGATAAAACAAAATAAAGTTTGAAGTAGCTAAGAGATAGAGTTGGGAGGTCATTCTGGAGGCTATTCTTATGCATTATATAGTTTTACATTTTAGTTTCTGGTGTATTAGAAGAGCTAGAAGGAAATACCTGAAACTGTTGATATTGTATAATAGCCTTGATTCTTGAAGATGATCATATAACTATATATCTTTTATGGCGTGACTGTGTGATTGTAAAAACCTTGTAATTGACACTCCCTTTATCCAGTGTATGGACAGATGAGTAAGAAAATAAAGACAAATATAAATATATAATAGAGAGGGATAAGGGATATGGGATGTTTTAGGTGTTCATTTTAATTTTTCTTTGGAGTAATGAAAATATTCTAAAATTGACTGTGGTGATGAATACACAACTATATGATGACACTGTGAGCCACTAGTTAAACACTTTTGATGATTATATGGTATGTAAATATATCTCAATAAAATTGAATTTTAAAAGATGCTACTGATTAAATAAATGTTCAATCCACTAAATATAAAACTTCATGGTGGGCAGTGCAAGGGGAGCTCACTGGTAGAATTCTTGCCTGCCATGCAGGAGACCTGGGTTTGATTCCTGGACTCTGCACTTCACAAAAAAGAAAAAGAAAAAAACCTTCATGGTATGCTACTCTCTGGGGGGAAATGCAAAGAGATGCAAAGATTAAAATCTATCATGTGACTATTGTGTGCTAGACATTATACTAGGCAGGTTGAGTATGACACATGGGATTGTCACAATAACTACATACGACATTGCATATTTTATAGATGAAGAAAAGAAGGCTCCCAGGGGTTAAACAAATTACACAAAGTCACAGAGAGACCAAAGGCAGCACAGGAACTCAAAACTAGTTCTTTCTGGCTCCAAAGTTCACCTTTCCTACACAGCAAGGCAAGAAGATAAAGTCCCTGCACTTGAGCAGCTTATAAGCGAGTTAGAAAAATAATTATTTCCTAATTATTTCTTGCAAAATCTTAAGGGATAAACTGGCTCTGCCACCAAAGGTGTGACACACACACTTACCAAACTCTGAGAATCAAATCTTGTGCTTAAAGACACCGAGTATGGATTAGACAACAGTGGATTCATATGTCCCTCCATCTATCCATTAATCTAACCAACATATATCTGTTAAGTACCTAGTATGTATTAAGGACAATACATAGATATGAACAAAGATATTAATTCCTTGCCATTATGGAGCTTATAGTCTGGTAGGAGCAAAAGGTAATAATAAACAAATTAAGATACTTCAAGGAAATGATATCTGCTATGAAGAAAAATAAATCAGGATCAAGGAAAGAGTGATGAACTGTGTCTATATGCATGCTACTTTAGATAAGGTGGTCAGAGAAAGCTTCACAGTGACATTTAAACACAGATGTCAATGATGTGAAGGTGTCATCAATGGGAATAAATCTCAGGAAACAAGAAACAGCAAGTGTAAAGACGATGAGATGAGAGTATATTTGACCTGCCTGAAGAAGAGCAAGAAGCCATTGCAGCTGAGGTAGGGTGAAATAAGGGAAGAGTCATATTGGATGAAGTTTGTAATTTAACCAGAACTTTAATTTCTCTTCAGTAAAAGCGGGGAAATAATAGTATTTGTATGGGAATAGTAAGTAAATTATGAAATAATGCATGGTAAGAGCTTGGCACAAGTCTGGCATATGGTAAGCACTGAAAAATTGATATATGTTGTTGCTGTTGTTATCAGGCAGCCCATGCCTAGTTTTGCCATTCAAGTGGTAGGATTTGAATTAGAAGCATGACTCAGAGGAGGAGAGTCCCATGGAGTATGCAGGGACCACAGCATTGACAGAGATGAGAGAACCAGAAATAGAAAGCAAGATATTTATGCTTCAGTGGCAAAATCAGATAAGAATGTGATCATGGAGAGTGACCTACTTTTAGTAAGAAGTAGAAAGACTAGAGCACATTGGCAACAGGGCTGGGGATCACCACACCACAACAGTTCACAAGTGGAAAAGGCACTGGTCTGGAAGTCAGGAGACCCTGTCTCCTCAAATGTAAAAAGCAATAACACCTACCTTATAGTGCTGATTAGATTAATGAAAGCACCTAGCTGACATGTAAGAGGGGCAGAACACATTTGTATTCTCTTTCTGCTTCCTCCCATTCTTAGGATGGCAAACAAAGCCCAGTTGTCTATTGTTGAGCATCCTGGGCTAGAGAACTCTGCTGTCATCTCATATCTGGCCCACAGATGCAAGACACAAATGGTAGCTAACAGGGCACTTCCATCAGACCTACTCGGTTCTCATTCTCCTTTGTTAAATTCATTGCGCTCTACTCTAACTCCAGCCCATTGGCTCTGACCCCACCAGAATTCAGAGTTCTTCTTTCTCATTCCAGTGTATACGTCCCTTACTTACCTGCATTCTGGTTTTGCATGCCTCTCTGTTCTTTATGTCTCCTTATTGTTGAGGGAGAAGATGAGGACTTGTGGTACTGAAAAATCCATCCTCACTGTTCCTCCTACACTGGGGCAAGGTAGGGAGGGAGTAGAACAGGACCACCTTATTATAACTAAATAACAGCTCATTTCCCTTGAATCAACCTAACAGGGAAGATGACCAAAATACTAAGCATCCACACTTCCATATAGAGATTTTTATTTATTTATTTATTTTTACTTAGTGTAGAAAGGGGTAAGATAAAAGACTTCTCTGATACTTCTTGCCTCAAGCCAGGTTTCATCTGCCCTATCAGGCAAAGCTGAGCCAAAATGTAGAAAGCTTAGTAGGCCCAAGTATCACCAAAAAGTCAAGAGAGAAGAGTCAGGAGAAATTATCCAAAAGGAAATGTCATTTAAATACTTTATAGAGCTAAGTGAGGCAGAATAATAATTAGAAAATATTTTGAATTAGAGAAATCAGTTTGAGGATGAACTTCCTCTCTGCCTTCCAGATCAGAGTCAATCTAACTTTGGATTGAAACTCCTGGAAATAGAAATTAACTAGCTAGGTCACTGGTGCCTGTATTCTGACACAAACCAAAATATTTAGGAAGAATACCTCAGCCACATCATTTAGGGTGGTTTGACAACTCTATGAAGACAGTAGCCAGTGGTCTCTGGTCACTGACAAACAGATCTTTGGTTCATCAAACAACACTGAAGAAACTGTATGGCATTTTAGGTCTGAACAAGGAAAAGATTTTCTATAAACATTTTTGTTTTACTTTCCTGTACCAGACTTAGGCTCTTTGTTTATATATAGGGTTGTTTTGTGTAACTGTGCCTTGCTAAATTGTTTAGTGTTTATAAGCAATGTCCCTTTTGACAGGAACTCACATCAATATGATGGCAAAGGGTCTATTATATATGAAGTCTTCTATATGTCATGATATGAAGAAAGGCAGGACTAGAAATTCAGGAAATAATGGAATGAACTGGATCCTTAGAAAAGAAGTAAAATAGGAGTGCAAATGATAAAATTTTAAATTCTAATTAAGAAGCTAGAATTAGTTGAAGCTCAAGATATATCGGAAAAGAACCGGTAGGATTATAAAGCTTAGGTATAACCTAAGCTCTCTACTGGTATAATCCCCTCAGCTGACACTTTGGGTAATGTAAAAAACTATTCCTTTGCCCTTGCACTGTTCCTTCTTGAAGGGACTGATGGTCATTTGAGGAGAAGATAGCTATTTTCTCAGGTCTGAGATGAGACTGTGTTTCAGGCATATCACTGTTGTTTCAAGGCAATGCTGCTGGCACTCATTTTCTGGAAAGCGGTTTTGCAATACATAATAAAAACATTTATGGGCTTTGATCTAGTAATCTCCATTCTTAGAATTCAACCTAAAGAGTGAGAACTATGGACATATCTTTGTGCATAAAGATGTTCATAAAAGCGGTGAGGTTTATAATGGTAACACATTAGAAACAATCTCAATGTCCAGCAAAAGGAAAAGGTTTAAATAAATCATGGTTCATTTCTATCATGGCTATCAGGCAGCTATTAAAAATGCCTACACGGAGTTTAAAAAATGAAATTAGAGTACATTTCTGATGTAACATTATATAAAATTATAAATTACACGTTGAATATAAACTCAACTATGTAAATGCATGAAAGTATATAATAAATTAGAAGGAAGTACACTGAAACGTCAATAGTGATTACCATTATTTAGTAGAATTATGAATATTTTCTTCTTCATATTTTGAATTTTTCAAGTTTTCTACAATGAGCATGTACTGATGTTATGATCAGGATAAAAATTATATCTGTGTGAGTTTTAGTGAAATAATTGTGCCTTGAAAGTTTTGTGTGTGTTTATTCAAATAGGAATGTTTTGGGATGGAAAAGCGGTATTCCTGGGAAAGGGAATAACAAGTGGAATTGATTAAGGGTTCAATAAACATTATTTAGCTCTTGCAATCTCTATGAATAGAGGACTGAGCCCTCTAGAGGCAGGTACAGTGACCTGAAAACACTGGCACAGTTTAAATACCTACCACTTCAGCTCCTTCCAGGTTCCTTGGGAAGTCTGAGGAAGACACCATGCACTCATTGGTCATCTCATCTAGCTAATCATGAATATGTATTAGGGACTCCTCTGTCATCCAAACTAGACTGAAGTCTGGCCTGGGATTAACTGACCTGAGGGACTTGAGGCAACAAGAGAGATTGCGTTTTCTCACACATCCAAAACCAGAGCCTAATATATTTACGCTAATGAGAACCATTTCTATGGTTTACTCTCAGTGATCCAGCCAATGAAATTGGAAAACTGCCTTATCTATGCCAAGTATGACTGTTTGTGAAAGGGCTAATTTTCCCTAGGTCCTTTCCCTAGGCCCTTCCTGCCAACCTGCCCAAGGCTGAAACAATCTTACCAACTTGGGGGTAGGGAATCTTAGCCAGCCCAATCCACTGACTAACCTATGTGGTTCATGGTCTTCTGGTACTGAGCCCCATGATCATCACTCAAAATTAAGGTGGAAGATCACTACTGCCCATGTAAGCTTTTGTATTTTTGTCCCTAACAGAACTTCATTGACCAGACCGTGATCATCTGGGAGTACCATGCTGTCTGTCCTACACTGGATCCAGTAACAACAAAAATAGATAATGGTCAGATGACCATCCCTTGATAGCTGGGTCTATTAATAAGAGACCCTAACATGTGAAGATCTGTGTGGGCAAACACGTGGATATATTTAATTTTAAATCATACATTTAGAATGGGAAGAGACAGTAAAGCTCTTTTTTTTAACAAAACAAAAACAGTATACCAATAACAATATAGAAGGAACGATAGAAAATCACCACTTTACAACCACCATAGTACTAACTGATTAAGACAAGAGTCATCAATGGATGCTAAAACCATTGTGTAAGAGACATTTGAGAAAAAGAAATTCACACAATCTTAAAGTATCATTCACAGATTACTTATCAATTACAAATGAAGGAAAAAGTACTTTTACAGTGGAGATATCTGGCAGATACAAGTATTGTGGTAGGCAAAATTCTAAGATGATCTCCAATGATCCTTGTCCTCATATAATCCACTCCCCTTAATTTTGGGCAGAATCTATGAACATGATGACATACAATTATGTTACTAACATAATCTTGTGATTATTATTTTATATGGCAATAGGGATTTTGCAGATGTAATTAGGTCCCAAATGAGTATATTTTGAGTTAACGAAAAAGGAAATTATGTTGGGTGGGCCTGATCTAATTAGGTAAGCTCTTTAAAAACATTGTATCTTCTCCATCGGTCTGGAAGAAAGAAAATAAGCAGCTATGTTGCTAACTGCCTTTGAAGAGAGGAAACTTTTAAGAGCCGAAGTTCATTCTCAGCTCACAGTTAGCAAGAAAAGAAGAAGCTCAGTCCTACAACAGAAAGGAACTGAATTCTGCAAACAACCTGAATGAGCTTGGAAGACCTTGAGACCCAGATGAGGTCTGCACCCCAGGGAGCACCTTGATTGTACCCTTGTAAGACCTGAGCAGAGGATCCAGTTAAGCTGTGCCTGGACACCTGACCCATGGAAATTGTGAGATAATACATTTGTGTTACTGTAAACTGCTAAATTTATGGCAATGCATTATTCAGCAAAAGATAAATATGATGATAATCTAATGATCAAACTTAGTATCACTAATAATATGCCTCCTGATGTGATACACTGAGGAAAACATATCACCTATGCAGTATTTCTTCCAAAAATGTATAACCAGAAATTACTCACCAGAAAACAGACACATACCAGTTGAGGTGCATTCTGTCAAACAACTGGTCTATATCTTTTCAAAAATGTCAGTGTTATAAAAGAAAAGGCTGGAAAACTGTTTCAATTAAAGATAACTAAAGAGACATGACACCAAATGCAATATATGATCCTTGACCTGATCCTTGAAGGGAGGCTAAAGTAGCTATAACAAACATTTTAAGGACAATTGAGGAAATACAAATACAGATAATAGTATTATAACAAATGTTACATTTCCCAAGTATGATAATTGTATTATGGATAACTAGGAGAATGACCATATTTTTAGGAGATACAGGCTGAAGCATTTAAGGGCGATAGATTATAATGTCTGCAATTAACTCTCAAATGTTTCAACAACAAAAAAGAATAACTTACACACAAACGCACACACAGAGAGAAAGAGATTCAGAGAAAACATGAGGCAAAATGCTAACAAACAGTGAATCTAGGTAAGATATATAGGTATTCATTGGACTGTTAATTCAAATTTTCTGAAAAGTGGCAGGGAAAAAAGAATAGATGACATCATATATATAAATATCTACTAAAGTACCTGAAAAGTAACAGTCATTGCATATATAAAGACACTGTTATCAGCAAAATAAATACATGAATAAAGTTGCATATTCTGTCCCCTATCACTGAGACTCCAAAGTACTGAGTTAACCAGGCAGTGGAACATGAACCCATGACCTTCCAGTGCATACAATACAAGGGGGAAAGTCTACATGCTTTCTATGCTGGCAGTTCCACTGACTGAAACTTCACTAGAGTTCCCATGTACACCCTAACCAATTTTATAGTTCTCTGGACCTCCGCACCTTTATTAAAGTGAGAGATAGCAAAGATGATCCTACTCCTTAGGACATATAACTGAGTCAGAGATATCAGCTCACTAACATCCGTTCATATATGAAACTTACTATCAAAGAAAATGAGACTGTTACAGTTTTAGGACATTAAATTTAATTCTCATGGTATCCACAAAGAAAATATCAGAGAATATCCAAACTCATAGAGACAGAAGCTATAGTACAGGTTGTAGGGTTGAGGGATAGAGCCAATGGGGAGTTAATACAAAATAACTGAAGGGTTTCTGTTTGAGGTGAAGGAAAAGTTATAATAATGGGAGTGGTGAGGATACTGCATTATTGTGAATGTGATTAATCACACTGAACAGAATGCTTGGGAGGGGTCAGGATGGGAAGATTTATGTTGTATATATTATTTCAGAATTAAAAAAAAGAGAAATTAAAGAGATCATGAAAATTAAATGCATTACATGATACTGGATGGGATATAAGAATGGAAGATAAAAGGCTCAAAAAGACATTAGTGGGACACAGGAAAAATTGGAATATATAATTTAATCTTTATATCAACGTTAGATTTCTTGAATTTAATAATTATATTGAAATGATTACATAAGTGAATATCCTTGTTTGTAGGCAATGTACATGGAAGTATTATGTGTTTAAGGAGTATGATATATGCAAGCTACTCTCAAATGTTTAGAAGATAGATAGACAGACAGATGAATGACAGATAGATAGAAGATTACAGCAATGTTAAAACTGCTGGCTCTAGGTATCTGGGGGTAGGGTGTGGATATGTTGAAGTTCACTGTATGAAGTTTGTATTAATTTGCAATGTTCCTGTAAGTGTGAAATTAATTCAAAATAAAAAGTTAAAAAATGTAAAAAGAATAGCATAGTGAACCCCTGTGAACTCATCACCTAGCTTGTGTTTCATCCATGCTCCAAAGCCATTTCCCCTTTCCCAAATTAATTGAGAAAATCTTAGAAATCAACAGAATATTTCAGTATGAATATCTATCTAAACATTAAAGTTTCCTTTTACAAAAATATTGTGGTAACATTTATAACATAAATTCTACAATTTAAACCATTTTAGGTACACAATTTAGGAGCATTAATTATATTTACAATGTAATTCTACCATCACCACCATCCATTACCAAAACATTTCATCACCCCAAACAGACACTGTAGCCATTAAGCAGTAATTCCTCATTCCCACCTCCTTCTAGCCCCCAGTAGCCTCTAACCTATTTTCTGTCTCTATGAATTTGCTTATGCAGGATAATTCATATAATTAGAATTAGTATATTTGCCCTTTTGTGCCTGTATTATTTTCCCTAGCATAATGTTTTCAAGGTTCATCCATGTTGTAGATTATATCAGAACTTCATCCCCTTTTGTGGCTGAATGATATTCCATTGATTGAATATACCA
The DNA here is from genome assembly GCF_023851605.1 of Tamandua tetradactyla. Classification (NCBI taxonomy): domain Eukaryota; kingdom Metazoa; phylum Chordata; class Mammalia; order Pilosa; family Myrmecophagidae; genus Tamandua; species Tamandua tetradactyla. The sequence continues at coordinate 106,587,511 of NC_135353.1, read as the reverse complement.
CATTTTGTTTATCCATTCATGTGGTGATAGGCATTTGGGTTGTTTCCACCTTTGGACAATGTAAATAATACTTCTATGAACAATCACGTACAAACATTTGAGTCCCTGTTTTCAATTATTCTGGATATATACTTAGAAGTAGAATTGCCAGGTCATGTGGTAATTCTATGTTTAACATTTTAAGGAACTACCAAACTGTTTTCCACAGAGGTTGCATCATTTTATATTTCCACATCCTCATCAACATTCCACATCCTCGTTATTTTCTTCTTCTTTTTTTAATAGTCATCCATGTGGGTGTGAGGTGGTATCTTGCTCCAGTATTGATTTTCATTTCCTTAATGGCAAATGAGGTTGAGAAACTTTTCATGTACTTATTGGCCGATTTTTTATCTTCTACGGAGAGGTACTTTTATTCAAGTACTTTGCCTGTTTTATAAATAGCAAAGTTATAACTGTTTATTTCTTATTTATACCTGTTTATTTCTCCTTGCATTGGAGACATTCATTATACATTCTACATTAAAACACTGCCAAATATATGATTTCCAAATTTTTCTCCCATTATATATCTTTTCACTTTCTTGATAATTTCCTTTAATACACAAATTATTTTAATTTATGTATATTGCAAATATTTTCCTTGTCTGTTAATTGTTATTTATTTTTGTTGATGATGTCTTTTAGACACCAGACACACAGAAGTTTTTAAATTATTTATTTATTGTATTTTTGCTTTAAGAGTCTTCCCTACCCCACGTTCATAAACATATTCCAATGAATATTCTTTTAATGGTTTTATAATTGATTCTTATGTTTAGACCTATAATCCATGCATGATTTACTTTTGGCAATGACATAAAGATTGAACCCTTTCTTCCTCCAATATAGTTAGTCAATTGCTCAACATCACTTCTTTAAATAGGCCAACCTTTCTTTATTGATTAGACTTGCCAATTTATCCTAAATTTCCATATACACATGGATCTATTTATGGAATCTCTATTTTGTTCTACAATAATATTTTTTAAAACTTCCTCTTTATTTGTGCATACTTCTACCACTTTGATTCTAATTTTGATTATCTGCGTATTCTCTTTTTAGTTCTTCAACATACTTGTGAAAGGTTTGCCTATTTCACTGGTCTGCTGAAAAACAGCTTTTTCTGTTTATTGATCAACTCCATAACTTTTTATATATATTATACTTCATTGATTTCTGCCAAATGTTTTAATTATTTCCTTCTACTTTCTTCTACTTCCTTCATTTTCAGCATTCCCTGTTTCTTACATGAAGGGCCCCTGCTCCAAACTCTGGTTCCAACAGAATTCCTATCCAAAGGCACTAGGATTCAAATAACGGCTATAACATTTTAACAACACTCACAGAATTTTAGTGGTTGAGTCATATTCTCAGCTTTTGGGGAGTCAGACATTTTCCAGCTCATGAATAAGCAGAGAGTGGTCCAAGAGAATCAAGGACAAAGATTATTTGGCAAAGAATCATGGTTGGTTAGATCTATTTCCCTACTGCAGCCAGGATTTAAGTTGGTGGAGTTTGAGGCCCAGAAATCTGCCATCATGGTAGGTAGTATAGTAGAAGATTATGTAGTTAAGAGAAAAGGAAAAATTCAGGGAACTGCAGGTCATAAAGGAGGCAAAAGATATAAAGTAAAGATATTATGTCCTCTCTATGGACTACTTCTCCATCTGTTAAGTGAGTTTATTCCTTCTATTCTCAAGTAGAAGTCAGGCTATAAGTTCCCTGAAGGAAACGATAATATATGTTTGTCTTGAATATCACCTAAATCCAGTACCTTGCTTGTCACACAATAGGTTCTTCATGACTACTGAATGAATGATTGAATAAGCGAATGAATGAGGTTCTATAAGTATGTGAGATATATGTCAAGATTGGCAAATCACAGTGTGCTGAGGAAGGAAATAATTGGTTTTTTACGTCCACTGTAAAACCTGGCAATGTGCTTGACCTTAATACATTTGTTGACTACATGAATGAATGAATTAATTGATGATAACAGATTCAGGAATAGAACTCAGGTTTCCAAATTCCAGCACTTTAATAGCAAAAAACTTTGGGAATTTTCTCTCTATCTCTGTGTTTCTCCCCTGTCTCCGTCTCTCTCACACTTTGTAAAACCATTTTTTATAGTCATTTTGTATGCAATATCTCATGGAATGTAAATTGAGGAAAGAACACAGAGTATTTAATTAGAACATTAACATTCCTCATAAACACAAATATATTAGGAGTGCAAAAGAACTGACAGTAAAATATAAATAAACACTGAAAAGGAGACTGTGGTACTTGGAGACCTCTGCTTCTTCAACTGAGACTTGGAATATTTGGAGGCTGGGGATGCTTGCATGAGGGTAGATATGAACAAAAGGAGAAAGTGGCAATTGACCCAGCAGGAAGTAAATTAAGGTCCTTTTATCCAGCAAATTGGACACAGTGACTATCAACTGGCTCAAGAAGGGTTGGGATAAACTCCAAGGTGATGATGGTTTTATAGGTCCTTAGGGAAGTGCATTGGGAACCGCAAAACATTGAGGGTAGCACTTATCTCTGAGGTGGCAGTCAGAGAAAACATGACAGTAAGGAGGTTCCTTCTCCTTAGTGATAAAGAAGACAGTTTGGAAATCCTCTTTGATGGTGTCTGCTACCTGAACAGGTCACATCATCTCCTTTTAATCTTAGTATAGTCAAATTTATCAATATTTTCTTCTATTTGTGTGTGTGTGTACGTGTGTCTTAAACCAGGAATTTTATTTTCTTGTTGGTACACTTACTATGGGCTAGGCACAGTGTGTGAAACTGGGGATAGATAAAAGGGGAAAAGGCAAGGCCAGCACCTTCAGAGTACTCATAGTCTGCTGGGGGTGACAGACAAGTCAACAATTACACATAGGATGTTTCATATAAATTATAAAAACACATATAAAATACAGAAATCGTAAAGGAAGGTATGAGAAACTAAGGGAATCAGGAAAGGTTCCAAAGAGGAAGTGCCGCCTGAGCAGGGAAAATCAGGAATTTACTAGGCAAACCCAGTGAGAACAAGGCATTATAGGAAGAAACAGTGAGGCCAAAGGCATAGAAACATGGACTAGCATGATGCCTTCAGAAAATTGAAGAGGCAAGGGTACGAGAAGAAACCAAGAGATGGGCAGGATGTTAAAATGATCTTTACCTGATTCAGGGCCATTGAAGGGTTTCAAGCAAGGAAGATACATGGTCAGACCTGGGTTTTGAATAAATCACTCTGGCAACAGTGTGGAAAATGGATCTGTGTGGACAAGGAGTCCACTGAGAATGCCTGTGCAATAGTTCAGGCAATGGATAATAAAGGCTTGAACCAAGCAGCAATGGACACTCACAAGAAAAGATGAATTTAAGAGCCAGCTCAGGAAGTAAAAAGAGGACCCACAATCCCCTCCAGATAATTCCCCATTTTTCTCTTTTCTTTCACACCTAAGCTTCTCAACAAGCTGTCTTCATAAGTTGGTAGCACTTCCCCACCTTTCACGTACTTCTCAGCCTACTCTAATTTGGCTTCTGTCTCCATAGCACAACCCAACTTCAGTTCCTTCAAGGTGCCCAACATTTTCCATGTCAATAAAATCAATGTATGTGTTTTAGTCCTCATTTTACTTGGTCCTTTTTACTTTTATGGTAAGTACGCTCTTCTCCAAGCGCCAGGACACTAGACACTTGTAGATTTCTCTCATCTCTCTGCCTACTTTTTCTCAAGCTCCTTCGCCATTTCATATCCAATTTACTCAATGTTTAAACGTTAGAATCCTCAAGGCTTAAGTCGTAGATTCCTTCTCTTCTGAGTATATCTGAGTATATCTAATTCTATTCCTAGGTGATTTCCTGTTTACAACAACCATATTTAATAAAAGTTAATATGCCATCAATTTTAAATTTCTGTTATTTTAGGTACCACTAAGAAAGCAAGAACTGCTCTCAACAAAACATCATCATCGTAAAAGGTATCTCATTTTCTCAGATGTTAAAATGTGGTGTTTAAAAGCGTACTGATCATCTCACTACACCCTATGCACTCCATACTTTTCCTCCTTGCAGTGTTCCAAACTTGTAAAATGACACCACCTTTCCTTAGTTGTCCAACTAGAAACCAGAAACCTGGGATTTCCTCTATCCTCTCTAACTTACTACTTCCTCTGCCTCATATCTAATCAATCTTTATGTCCTATTGCTTTTAACTCCCAAATAATCCATGAATATATCCATCTCTCCAATTCTCACTAACTTAAAAGGTGCCATCATCTCTTTAGCCTCATTTACTTCAAAAGCATCCTAACCTGCTTCCTTATCCCTCTAATTTGCTTATCAACAGCTAGAGTGATCTTTCCAAAACCAAATATGGCCATGTTACTTTCCTGATGAAAACCCTTTGGTATTTATAGCTTTTTGTATATATGTTATTTTTCACAAAAAAAAGAAAAAAAAAGGGAGAAGAAGGAGTATAACAGAGAATATAGGATTCAACAAATGAGTATGACTGCTGAATCATTATGTTGATATTTCTTCTGGAAACCATGGAACTGTAACCCATACCAAACTTTAAAATCTGTTCTATAAATAGTTTATTGCTTTTTTTGTATATATGCTATATTTCACAATAAAAAAAAGCACTAAAAAAAAAAACCCTTCAGTAGCTTTCTATCGCTCCCTATTGCTCTTAGAAAATGGCCAGTTTCTTCCTGTGGCCTACAAAGCCCCTGCTCACCTCTGCAGCCTTGTCTCAGGCACTCTATTCTGTGTTCTCTAAGTTCTAGGCATACATTGGCCTTCTTTTTGGTCGTCCAAATGTGTCTCATGCTTCTGGACTTGTAGCCATGCTTTCTCCTCTGCCTGGGCTCTCTTTCTTCTCTTTATTTTAATACCTGTTAATTATTCAGTGTTCAACTCAAGCATCACCTCCTTGGGGAAGTCTTTCTTGATACTGGTTTAGGTCAGGGTCTCTATGTATTCTTATAGCATACTGCACTTCTCATTTTCAGAATTTAAGTTGTACTTAATAATTTCACATTGTAAATCACAGCTTAATATTGGGCTTGGTACTAGAATGAAAGATTCATGAAGTCAGGGACTGGTCTAGGTGCTGTATCCTCAATTCATGGAAAAAGTATGTGTTTAGTACTGTATAAACGAATGAAGGTAGGAGGTGAAGCAGTTGGAAGAATTAAAAAGTACAGCCCAGTTTCTGTTTTGATTGACTAAGTGGATGGTAGCACTTCAGATCTGAGGCAAGAAGAAAATGAATTCAGTAAGGAAAAAATTGGAGTTGCCTGTAAGACATGTGGTAGGCAGTTTGATAGATGGGTTTGGAGTTGGGTAAAGTAGCTTGAGCTATGGACATAAATTTAAGAGCCAATAACTTCCAAGTGTTGATTGAAATTGAATGAGGGGATGAAATCATCCAGGGAACGAGTGTAACACAAAAAGGGGAGACAAGCAAAGAACTTTGTAGAACATCAACATTTAGGGGATAGGCAGAGGAAAATAAATAATGAAAGCCTAAGAAATGAACAGAGAAACCAAAGAAAAACCAGAACATATATGGTACCTCAGAGACCATGGATCAAAAGGTTTAAATGTAGCACATAGTCAGGTCAAAGACTAGTTTTTGACAATGAGATGACATAGAGTGGTTAAAAAAGTGGGTCTATGGGTGAAGCAAAAGTGAAGGCTTTGACACCCTGAATAATCAGCATTCTTCCCCCAAGCTGGCTAAAAAGGGAATGAGAGTGAGAAGGACCAGGGAAGGACGTAGAGAAGGACCAAGTCAAAGGAAGCTTTTTAAAATAAATTTAACATGAGAGAAACCTGAACATATCTGAATGTTTATAGGGTACAAGACAATGAAATTACCCGTCTATGTATTAGAGCAAGTTGCCTAAACATGCAATTTGCTCCCTGTCACAGGTATTCAAGTCCAGACTGGGTGTAGAACCACTTAACCATGTCTTTTCTCATCTATAAAATGAGTTCGAGTAAGAAGTTTGAACTCGAGTTCCTATACGGCCTTTTGCACCAATCTATCACGGCATAAGGAAAGAATCTGGCAGGCTTGGACCTACAATACCAACTCTGCCGCTGACTACCGGCCCACCTCACACAAGTTATTTAGCCCGTCTCTGCCTCAGTCTTTCTTACGTGCAAACCAATCCCACAAAAATTATATGGAGGCTCAAAGAACAGAATGGATGTTGAGTCTGTAACAATATGAAATTTTATAATTCTACCAAGGATTACAGAATTAAGGAAGCCATTAAATTATTTTTAGTGGATAAACATTTATTTTAACAATTTTTAGTTAATAAAAAATTGTTAGTGTTGTATAACAACTCTGTGAGGTAAGTGCTGATATCATTGCCCATTTTACAGATAAGGAAGCTAAGGCAGAAATAGGTTAAGAGGCTTGCCTAATGTCTCATGGTTAGGAATTAGTTGGATAAATATGTAAAAGGAGTCATCACCCTGTTTTGTTACCCTTGGCCTGAAACCCCATCCTAAAGCAAGGATTCCCCAACCCCTGATGAAAGACCTGAAGAAAGCTACAAACATTCCCTCCACCCGAAATGCAGAAAAACTTATTTGAATATCCTATTTCAAGGAGTCACTGATCTTCATCACTGTCCTAAACCCCTGCCATGTGGTACATCCAGGGATCGCATATTAAGAGGCCTTGTTTTAAAGCTTAAACACCACTAATCCTAAATTCTTTAACTCTGCCTCAAACCCTGCTACAACAGAGTCCAATCTTGGAAAAAATAGAGTGGTTACGGCTCGTTTGCTGCCTTCGATCGCCGCCTGCCGGACGGCCCGCAATAAAGACAACAATATCGCCATACCTGCCACACAAAGACTCTTCTCTATACCTCCGAAAACCGCTTTCACAGGGGGGTGAGCGCACAGATCTGCCACTGGAAATCTCACCCCGGAGACCGCAAAACTGTCCAGCTTCCTTTCCACGCCGCTGAGCCCATCCAGTCATATTCAGCCGTACAGCGTGAAAGGAGGTCACCGCCATTTTATTTCCTTCTCGGAAAAACTGCGTCACCAGGAACAGGGGAGATAACTCTTTGGCATACAGCAGAGGGCGCTGGAGTACGTCTTTCCCTTTCAGAGGCTGTGTTCAGGGCAAGTCTCAATTTCTAACCTTTTTTTTCCGGGCTGGACCTTGAGTCTCCTTCACAGGCTGGAGACATTTCCGTGGCAAACACCCCCTCCAACTTTCCCCAAACCGTTCACCATTCCTAGGTCTTCGGATTTTATTATTTTTAGCAGTTAGGTTTGCAAAACTCTAAAGCTGCCGATGTATACAAAATCAAAGGGCCCCCCAAACCTCAGTTTAAGAGCCCTTTCTCTATCCCTCATATTTTGCTGTTCACACTTGCTGTACCTGCAGCCCTTGCTGATTATCCTCCAGTTCAAAACAGGGGAGTAAAAATGAGCACTGGACTGGAAATCGGGGGAAGACCAGCTTTGGATTTAAGCTTTGGACATTTAAATTTATTAGCTGTGTGACCAGGCACTTGACCTCTCTGGGACTCAGTCTATAAAATTGCAAGGGGTTAGTTAACATGAGAGGATCTCTATGGGCCCCTTCCATTCTCTTCCATCTTTGCCGTTTTATTGCCAAAAACTACACAGCTTAGGTAAAATGGCTGTCACTACCAACCCAGGCTGGATTAGATGTTGATTTACTCTCTACACTAATATTACCAAAATGTGCTGTAATAATTTGTTTAGCTTTCTCTGCTCTAGGCTGTCAGCTTCTTGAGGGCATTGGCCACTGCTGAATCTCCAGGTCCTAGAACAATGCCTGGCATTTTGTAGGTATTCAGCAAATATTTGTTTTAAGAATGATTTAATTATTATATGTTACATCCCCAGTGCCTCTTACCATGCCTGACACATAGTAGATACCGGATGAATATTGAATGAATTAGCAAATGAATTTGCAAAATCTCAACTTCCCAAACATCTCTTACATCCTTTTCTTTCTTCTTCAGTACCATTACTACTGCCCTAGTTTAAACATTCAGCATCTCTGCCTGGATTATTGGGAAGCCACTTAACTAGTTTCCCATCCCCAGTGTTTCTTGCCTTAAGGTAATTCTGTTTAATATACAGTTCTGCAATACTATTCTCTGTTCCCTTGTTTTCCAGAACTCCCTATAGCTTACAAGCTCAAGTCTGAACTCTGAAGGAACACTAGACAATCAACATGACCCTTCATTAACCTGATGCTTTGGGTGCACAAGCTTAATTTCCTGTTCCTCAACTTAAGTCGTACTTGACCCCTCCATGTGCAGTAGTCAAATTAAGAAATAATGATGATCCACATCAGGCCCAGGACAGTGGGGACAGAAAAGAGGGGATAGATTTGAAGGGCTGCACACTGAAAAGGCAGTTTATCTTATCCTAGTCTTTCTCCTTCATTTCACAGACCACTGCCAAACTTCTTTTTTTTTTTTTTTTACTTTTTTTATTAATTAAAAGAAAATTTAACAAACAAAACATTTAAATATCATTCCATTCTGCATATACAATCAGTAATTCTTAATATCATCACATAGTTGCATAGTCATCATTTCTTAGTACATTTGCATCGATTTAGAAAAAGAAATAAAAAGACAACAGAAAAAGAAATAAAATGATAATAGAGAAAAACAAACTATACGTACCATACCCCTTACCCCTCGCTTTCATTTACCACTATTGCAAACTGAATTTATTTTAACATTTGTTCCCCCTTTTATTTATTTTTATTCCATATGTTCTACTCTCCTGTTGATATAGTAGCTAAAAGGAGCATCAGACATAAGGTTTTCAGAGTCTCATTGTGAAAGCTGTATCATTGTTCAATCATCCTCAAGAAACATGGCTACTGGAACACAGCACTACATTTTCAGGCAATTCCCTCCAGCCTCCCCACTACATCTTGAACAACAAGGTGATATCTACTTAATGCATAAGAATAACCTCCAGGATAACCTCTCGACTCTGTTTGGAATCTCTCAGCCATTGACACTTTGTCTCATTTTACTCTTCCCCCTTTTGGTCGAGAAGGTTCTCTCAATCCCTTGATGTTAATTCTCAGCTCATTCTAGGGTTTTTCTCAGTCCTTTGATGCTGAGTCTCAGCTCATTCCAGGATCTTTGTCCCACATTGCCAGGAAGGTCCACACCCCTGGGAGTCATGTCCCACACAGAGAGGGGGAGGGTGGTGAGACTGCACATGATATTGGCTGGAGAGAGAGGCCACATCTGAGCAACAAAAGAGGCTCTCTTGGGGGTGGCTCTTAGGCCTAAATTTTAAGTAGGTTTGACCTATCCTTTGTGGGGTTAAGTTTCATGTGAACAAACCCCAAGACTAGGGACTCAGCCTATAGCTTTGGTTGTCCACACTGCTTGTGAGAATATCAAGAATTCAACTTGGGGAAGTTGAATTTCTCCCCACTCTCACCATTCTCCAAAGGGGGCTTGCAAATACTTTTCCAGTCACTGATCAAATCATTCTGGGATTCATCGGGGGATCACTCTGGACAAACCAACAAAATCTCATGTGCTACCTGAGATTCCAAGTACTTATGACATTCAATCAAACTATCTACATGAGTTATATTAGGAAATGCTCTAGTCAAAATCTAAATTTTGTAACAAATAAACATTTTTTGCTTTAGCCTCACACATAAGGTGACATTTTAAAGTATTAATTATCATCTATTTTCTGCACCCTGCAGTAATGACATTCCTTTGTTCTTCTTCATGCCAAAACATCTTTAAAATTTGTACGTTGTACATTTCACTATTATTATACACTCTAGACATTCCTAGATTATATCATCTTGATCTTTAACATCTATCTTTCTTTCTGATTTCATTTATGTCCCCAGCCCTCCTCCCTCTATCATTCTCACATGCAGCTTCATTCAATGTTTTAACATAATTACATTACAGTTAGGTAGTATTGTGCTGCCCATTTCTGAGTTTTTTGTATCCAGACCTGTTGCACAGTCTGTATTCCTTCAGTTCCAATTACCCAGGATCTTACCCTATTTCTATCTCCTGATGGTCTCTGATACTAACGACATTTTCCAAGTTTATTCACTAATGTCGGTTCATATCAGTGAGACCATACAGTATTTGTCCTTTACTTTTTGACTAGTCTTACTCAGCATAATGTTCTCTAGGTCCATCCATGTTGTTACATACTTCATAAGTTTATTCTGTCTTAGAGCTGCATAATATTCCATCGTATGTATATACCACAGTTTGTTTAGCCACTTGTCTGTTGATGAACATTTTGGCTGTATTGTAAATAATGCTGCTATAAACATTGGTGTGCAAATGTCCGTTTGTGTCTTTGCCCTTAAGTCCTCTGAGTAGATACCTAGCAATGGTGTTGCTGGGTCATATGGCAAACTTCCTTTAAGAACACTTTCTCTCATTCTGGAAATAATAGTATCCAACACTTATTGGGTGTTTCTTGTATACCAAACCTTTTTCTAACTGCTTTGTATGCATTAATGCATTTAATACTCACAATTGCCCTTGGGGTTGATACTATTGATGTACTATCTTTACGTATGAAAAAATTGAGCCTATTTCTGATTAAATAACTTGCTCAAACTCAAATAGCCAGTGAAAATAGCAGAGCTGGTACTCAAACCCACATAGACTGACCCTGGGACCTGTCTTCTGAACTACTACACTACATCACCAGATCACTCTCTTGGGGGCCATGGTGCTTCCTATTTCTTATTTTCTTCCTATTTTTTCTTTATTGGTTCCTGCCGTTTTCAAATATAGAAATACCATAAAGTTCTGTCTTGTCTTTTTGTCTCTATTTGCTTTAATAGTATATAAAGTATGCAATTATTGAGAATTACTATTTGTCAGATACAACACTTACATACTTTATCTCATTGGTACCTTTCAGCAGCCCTCTGAGGTATTTGCTATTATTATCTCTGTTTCACAGATGAGGAAATCAGTGTTCAGAGAGGTAAGGTAATGATCAATGGCACCCCACACACAAATGGCAGAGCTTGATCTGGAACCCAGACAATCTAATTCCAGAAGCCATTCCCTTTTTTGTTTGTGCATTTGTGTTGTTATGTTTTGTGATTAAGAGCCAGACTCTAGAGCTAGGCTTCAGCGTTTAAATCTCAAACTCTTCCTAGTGGCATGGACCTTGAGCCTATCTCTAGATCTGCATCTTCATCTGTAAAATTGGAGAATAACAGTAAGGCTGATACAAACATTAAATGAACTCCTTTATGTGAAGCACTTAGAACGGTGTCTGACACCCAGCAAACATGTACGTAAATGCTACCTATTGTTATTTTCTAAATAAAATTAATCCTGCTCAGATCCCCAGTCAGCGTTCGTGGAAAATCCGAACTCAGTTTGTTTTCTTTTTTCCCTGCAAGTTTCTGATACCTCATAGGATTGCAGGGATTAAGCAGTCTAGGGAAAAAATGGGGTTTGTGGATTTCAGCAGTCCTTCAGGCTGCCCTTGTTATTACTTGATCCTGTTCTACAAGGTCCATTCCAGGGACTGGAAATCCTCCCCCAGTACCAAGACTCCAAACAAGAGCTCACACTTTGATTTACGATGATATACTGTCCCCTTCTGTGGATTATAGGTAATGATTTAACTTTGGCAGTTAAAAAGCCGAGTAAACCAGTAAGTTTACATACTTAATAATTGGTAGCGATTTTATTTTTTTAACTTCCACTCTCACCCCTATGAAGATATCTCCCAACCCTTATTATCACATGAGTAAACTAAGGCAGAGGAAATAAGGGCACATATGGGTAAGGAACATCAACAACACAAAGCACCGCATCATTCTCATTGTCATATTTAATCTACATTCTAATCACACCTGCATTAAGTCAAAGTGTTTGTATGAAGTATGTGATATGGGTGTGTGTGAAGGAGGAATATTTTTTAACACTTCAGGAAACTTTACTAGTGCATTTTGGGGAGTGCTTTCTCCAAGCCCCAAAATTCATCTTTGTCAGAAAAAAGACGTCTGCAAACAGAACACCTAGTTGAAGTGCTCTACAAGTTCTCAATTTTGATGAAAATCTACAGCCCTTTACCTGCTGCTTATTTCATTCTAATTTAACAGTCCTTTAATATCCTCTGGTCTAACTCCACCTTAAATAACTTTCACATACAGTACAGAAATTCAAAACAGAACCCAAAACTAGCTGGTGTCCACAGAGAACATGAACACTAACATATACTGTGGGATCATCTGGTTTCCTTCATCTACTAAGTTTCCTTCATCTTCTAAGAACTAATCTTAAAGGGTGAAATAAAGAGATGAACTTGGAGGATGGACACTCCTGGCTAAGAGAACAGCATATACAAAGGCAAATTGGGGAGCCCAGATGGAGCTAGGGAGTTTAAGATTCCAGAAGGATGGTGGTAAGATATGAAGTTGAAGAGGTAGGAAGAAGAAAAACCAAAAGAGCATCAAAGCTTTCTTTCATCAAGGGGTATGGATTGCATCCTTAAAGTAATGGGGAGCTACTGAAGAGTTTTGAGTGACATTAATAGATTAACGCTCTTAAAAAGTTATCTTTGTCCTCTGTGTACAGACTGGGTTAGAGGGAATTGAGAACAGAGGTAGGGAAACAAGACAGAGGGCTGGTGCAGTAACCCAAGCAAGAGATAATGAGGTCCCCACAATGGGAATGATAGAACTGATCAGACTTGAGAACAATTCAGAAGTGTGAAAAATTCCCCGGTTTGCAACTTTAGGGCTGTGTCTTTTTGACATTACTCAACACTTTAATGCAAATAATTCCCCACTATGCTTCATATGGTTTGGGCAAAGATAATGGAATAATCAATTTGAATCAGTAGATGACATATAAATCATTTGAACATTTCAGGTGGTTTCTCCATTGAACATCCCCATCTCATTCAACTTTAAGACATAGGGCAATGTGGGATTTGACCAAATTAATTAACTGGTTTGATCAGTTAGAAAAAACAAGCCATGGAGGTTTTATAATATAAACTTTCCCAGTGAAGGTATGTCCATCATAAAGATTCACAACTCAGGTCATCAAAATTTTATGTTTGTTCTTCTTCAGTGGTTATAACTACATTCTTGCTGACCAGCCTGGAAATATCTCCAAGGTTGCCTGTATTGTCAATTGCTTAGTACTTCATAGTTTGTAAACCGATTTTAAATCCATTATCTCATCTTATCCTCCTAACAATTGAAGACAGATGATATTACCCAATTTCACTGATGAAGAAACTGAGGCTCACAGAGATAAAAAGTGCTTTTCTGGAGGCCAAACGGTTACTAGGCAGTAACCTAGACTAGTTCTCAGATTCCAAATTTGGTACTCTTTCTATTATACCACTTATTTTATTATACTAAGTATCTCTTTAGAACAGAACCCCATTTGGGAGATAACCTTGTTTGTGAATAGTTCTTGATTATTCCCTAAGTGCAGGACAAAATTTGTAGTTAAGCTCAATTCCAATGATGAAGGTGAACTGTAGATGGTAAGAAGTCATGACTTGTGTTTATGGTGATGAGCTACCATAGATTTGGTGGTCACTAGCCAATTGCCAATTCTTAGCATTTCCTTCTACGATTGGGCCCAATAGCACAAATCCTGTTCTCCTAGTAGATGAATGATGAATGTCGTTTTGAGGAAAAATGTCTGATAGAAATGCAGAAGACTTGGGAAGGTGCTCTGTGGATTACAGGTGGGCTACATAGCTAAATGACAGCAGCATCAATTCAATATTGGAAGTTTGGAGTCAATATTTCTTTTTTAACACATGAACATTACCTGATGGAAATATCATAGGAATACTGACACCTATCTTACCCTGTGAAGTTTGTCCCCCATTGATGCATGATACCATGATACCATCCGTGGGTTCAAGGTGTCACTATGCACAGCTGGAAAAATGTTTTCAAACTGTGGGTAGTGGTCCATTACTGGGTAATGACATTAACTTAGTAAGGGCAGAGGGAAATTCAATAGAAAATATCAGGGCCAATATACATCATTATTCAGTAATTCCATTCTGTATATGTGCAAGGGCATTCAGCAGTGGCCATAGCCAGATCAGCCTAGGTGAGTGGAAGTCCATGTTTCTGAGCCCATGCATAACCTCCATCCCTACCATCATGCCCATTTTGCTCATGAGCTCATTGAATAATGGCAGGAGTGGCTGAGGAAAGAGGATGACTTGTATCCACAAGACAGGTCATCTTATCCACTTAGTTATTAAAACCTTCTTCTGCTAAAGTCACCCACTGGTGAACATTCACATGAGACATAAATATCTTCATGTTCTTTACCCACTCAGAAAGATCTACTCACATATCTCTTCCCAAACATCTTTGTCACCAATTATCCAATCATGCTCCTTCCAAGTCTCTGACCATCCTGTCAAACTTGTTGCAGAGCCTCCTCTTGTTCTGATCCCCACTCAAAACTAATATCTTTTCTGGTCACTTGGTGCTGGTGTAGCACAACCAAATGAGGACTATGTTCTCTCCAAAATCAAAAGAGGCCAACTAGGTATTGGACCTGTTTTTTGGTCATAAGAAGGACCAGATACCACAATTCATTCTTTACCTTAGAAGGGATATCTTGGCATGCCCCACACCACTGGACATCTAGAATTGCACTGAGGAGGAAGGGCTTGTATTTTTGTTGGATTTATTGCCCATCCCCTGACACGCAAATATCTTATGAAAAAGTTTACAGTAAGTTCTACTTCTTGCTAACTAGGTCAGATCAATATGATATCATCAATATAATGGACCAGTGTGATGACTTGTGGAAGAGAGAGAAACAATCAAGGTCCCTGTGGACAAGATTGTGACATAGGGCTGGAGAGTTGATATAACCATGAGGCAGGACAGTGAAGGTATACTGCTGCCCTTGCTAGCTGAATACAAACTGTTTCAGGTTCTGTTTCTGACAGCTATTGAGAAAAAAAAGGATTTGCCAGATCAATAGCTGCTTCCAGGTACAAGGTGATGTGTTGATTTTCTAAAACAATGATACCACATCTGGAACAATAACTGCAATTGGAGTCACCACCTCGTTCAATTTATGATAAATTCATGTCATCCTCCAAGACCCATCTGTTTCTGCACAGGCCAAATAGGAGAATTGAATGGGGACATGGTGGAAGCCACCATCCCTGAGTAGTTCAAGTCTTTAAGAGTGACACTAATCTCTCCAATCCCTCAAGGAATTTGGATTGTTTCTGATTCACTATCTTGCTAGGTAGGAGCAATTCTAGTGGCTTCTACTTGGCTTTTCCTACCATAATAACCCTCACTCGAGAGAACCAATGTGGGGATTCTGCCGGCTCTGCCAGTTGCTTTGTATGTTAATTTCAATCACACATTCTGGAACGTGGGAAATAACCACAGAATGGTCACACCATGAGATGGACCTGAAATTAAAAAATTCCATCAATCACATGATCTCAATAAACCCCTACTCGGACTGATGATGTTTTGGGTCTCCTGGAATTAGTGCCACTTCTGAGCCAGTGTCTAATAATATCTGATCATTTCCTTTTCCCTAGTGCACAGTCACTTGGGTACAAGGCTGTGGGTCTCCTTAGGGAAGGCTGGGACAAAGTTTAACAGCGTAAATTTGGGGCAGTGTAAAAGGGTCCTTCCCCAAGAGTACCTGGCCCTTCACTCATTCAAGGGGCTCTGGGTCTGTAAACTGTCTCAAGTCTGGAAATTGATTAGGGGGCCATAACTCTCAGTTTTTGTAATTTAAATTAAACTTCTGTTCACTTGTCCTAGACTTCTGCTTTTTCAGCTCAAATAAGAATTTAGTAGACTGCCCATCTAGGTACCCCATGATCTACTGATCAACCCCACAAGTCTCTGTGAGTCAGATTATTTTGACTGCTGTTTTAAGTTTGTTGTCCATTATGGTGGTCATGCCCACCTTGTCTACAGTGATTAACTGTAGCCACAGTCTTCTCCCAATTCAGGATCTGATCATCTCCATTGTGTTTAAGGATTCCAAAACAGTGACAGCATTTCTCACAGTAATATCTGACCTACAGAGAAGGGCAACTATAGAGCTCCTCAGGGATGATGGAGCTAGTCTTGCGAATTTAATTCTCAAGGTTCTGGTGAAAGATATGTCCTCTGGGCATTCCTAGAGTATGTGAGCAGGTCTTCCATGATAAATCCACTCTAACATTCCCATCTCTCTAAGCATCTGGATCCCCTCATCTGCATTATACAAAGGCAGTTCTGGCATTTCAACCTCAGATAATATAAGCTGCCTTTGGATCCATGTTTCAGTCAACCATCCAAACAAACTGTTAATGCTCTTCTTATACCTCAAGCTACAACACTGAGTGCAAAAATCTCTGCTTAGTGAGCCCATGTTAATAAGTTCAGCTTGATTCAACTTAATGTTTCTTCCACCATTATACCACACCCTTAATATCATTCCCACACGTATTTCCTCGATTTCTATCTAAACAAATTGGAAAACTCATGCAGTTCTTTTGCAGTACAGTGTACCTCCTCATCAGTCATACTTTGGACCTCACCTTTCAGGGCCGGTGGGGGCTTTAATCTAGTTATAGGTCTTGAAGAAAAGAAGGGTGGTGGGGGTGGGTCATAAAAAGAAATAGAAGTGTCTTTCAAGCAAATTACCTCATGGCATTCCATTTCAGATTCATTTGGTAAAATGGAATTAGTCTCTCCAGACAGAAGAGTGAGGTACAGGGGAGTGGGTACAGGGTTATCAGGTATTGAAGAGTTAATCTCGTTAGGTGAAGGTTGGATGCCAGATTCCCTTGGCCAGACTGAAGACCAGGAAGCTGTTACCTCAAGGCAGGCTGGACGTCAGAAAGCTCTTTCCTTAGGGCAGTTCATTATAGGTCTACCTAAGAAAGGCTCAGCAGATTCCGGGATTCCATCTCCCCTTCGCAATCATTATCAAGTCATATATCCCCATTCAATTATTTTCTAATCAAAGCCCTTACCTTAAAAGCAGATACCCTGCAAAGCTGAGATTATAATTTACATTGTAAATCTGCTCTTCACACAATGAGGCTCTGTGTCTGGTTTGCAGAGATCTCAAGTCTGCAGCCACAGGAAATAAAATTTTCTTTCAGGGCAAACATGGAAACTTTTACATCATTCATATGGTGCTTAAGTTGCAAATTTGAAGACTTCAGCTCATCTCTTTTTCTCATCACTTGTCCAGTATATCTAACAACAATAAGCCGACATCATTATATCTCTTTAATTCCACAAAACTCCATAATGTCAAAAACATTATCACCCAGAGCTTGTCTCATGTAAGTGTACAATTAGCAGTATCTAAAGGTGATATTTTGAGTATATTTCTTGCCAACTCACCCTGTGAACTGGCATTGCCCCCTTGATTACTGAGAACAGAGTCATTAGTGCCTCTGAGTCTAATCAGAGTAGAAAACTAACTGTAAAAAAACATTTTTAAGATTCTATTTCTCAAGAATCACTCCCCACACTAAGCTGTATTAGTCAGGGTTCTCCAGAGAAACAGAACCAACAAGACATATCTGTAAATATGAGATTTCCTAAAGGTGTCTCACACAATCATGTGAATGGAAAAATCCATTATCCACAGGGCAAGCTGTGAAGCTGGAAGCTCCAATGAAGGGTCTGGATGAACTCCACCGGTGAGACTCACTGGCTGAAGAAGTAGTGAAAAAGTCTACTTCCTTAAAAGCCTTCAAATGATTGGATTATCTTATTGGCTGGAGGTGCACCTTAGTTGATTGCAGTTGTAATCAGCCACAGATGCAATCCATTGATTGATGATTTCATACACCTCTGGTTTATCAACCAGTCACAAAATATTCTTGTAGCAATGGTCAGGCAAGGGCTTGCTTAGTCACACAACTAGACATTATCACTAGTTCAAGTTGACACCAGAACCTAGCCACACACCATCACAATCCTCTTTTCTGTAACTGGTTCTGTGGTGGTAGTTAATGTTTATCACTACCTTCTTCCACTACCCATTCCATGTTCCCTTTACCCTGAGCAAGCACTTCAACTGGCCTTTGTCTGGGGAGGTGACCCAAACTTTCATTCTTGAAGTTTCTGGGACATCAGTAGGCCCTCCTGAATGGGGTTGTGGCATTTTTCCATTGTCTTTGTCTGTTGATTCAGAGGGATGAGAAGCCCAACATGGCCAGGTGGCAGCTTTAACAACCAGTTCAATAGAATCATTGCTGTTTTTCTTGGTAGGAGCACTCTTCGATTTTGGATTAAGACCTGTAGATCAACAGATCTTAAAGTTGCAGGGACAGAAAGCAAATTTTTTCTAATGAATCACTAGGGATGATGGCGAATGGTGTCACTCTCATTTTCATTCTTTGATTTCTGGACCTATGATTCCTGATGATGGGAGAAACTGTACCATAGATTGGACACTGATTCAGAGCATTCACATCCTCCTGGAGAACATTGTCTGAGTCCTGCAAGGTATTGCCACCTAATCGGTACCATAATTGGATCTTCAAAAGGTCATTCCATCATTCATTCAACACAGCTGCCTCTAGATAATGCAGAACATGATGAGTCTGAGAATCCCATGAACATTTGTTCATTCCCCCATTTCATTTGCTGTGAAATGGGCTACTTGATCAGAAGCAATGTTGTGTGGAATACCATGATGGTGGATAAGGCAGTCCATAAGTTTGGGGATGGTAAATTTCGTGGAAATGTTGCATGCAAGGAAGGTAAAACCATATCCGAGTATGTGTCTTTTCCAGTTAGTACAAATTGCTGCCCCTCCATGATGGATGCAGTCCAATGTAATCATCCTGACATCCAGTAGCAGGTCGATAACCTTGGGGAATGGTGACATATCAAGGACTGAATTTGGGTCTCTGCTGCTAACAGATTGGGCATTCAGTGGTGGCTGTAGCCAGGTCTGCCTTGGTAGGTGGATGTCCATGTTGCTGAGTCCATGCATAATCTCCATCCATATCACCATGCCGATTTTGTCCATGAGCCCTTTGGAAAATGACAAAATTGGTGAGGCAAAGGATGACTGGTATCCACAGAACAAATCATCTTATCCACTTGATTATTAAAACCTTCCTCTGCTGAAGTCACCCTCTAGTGAACACTCACATGGGACACAAACATCTTCATGTTTTTTGCCCATACCTCTTCCCCAGACATTTTTGTCATCAGTTGTCCAATCATACTCCTTCCAAGTCCCTGACTACCCAGCCAAATCATTAGCAACAGCCCATGAATCAGAATACAAATGCACTGCTGGGCCGTTCTCCTTCCCAGCAAAATGAACAACCTGGATAACTGCTTGAAGTCCTGCCCACTGGGGGGATTTTTGTCTCACCAGTTTCCTTCAGAGATATCCCAGATAAGGGCTGCCATTCTGCAGCTGTCCACTCTCTACTGTTACTTGCATAGCACACCCAAACATCTGTGAACCACACCCGGGTTTTCTCTTCTTCAGTCAACTGATTTTAGGGAACTCCCTAAGAGGCCATAGTTCTTGGCTGGGAAAGAGAAGGTAATGTGACAAAGAGTGGGGGCCATGGACATTTGGGCCACTTCCTCTTGTAATATACTTGTGCCTTCAGGACCTGTTCAAGCCCTGTATTGTATATACCATTTTCATTTTATGATAGAGTGCTGGTATGCATGCCAAACTTTATGGCTTGGTGCGTCACAGAACACTCAGCTTCTGCTAGGCATCTCAGGTCTCACGGTAACTTGTTGGCTGATGGTTAAGGGCCAGTAGCAGATCAAAAGCTGTTTCAAAAAAATAGAGTTGTTATCTGAATAGGATGGTAAGACTTTCCTCCAAACTCCAAAGTGCCTTAATTGTTATTTTCTCATAAGGGCCTGCCAAAGACTCCATACAGCATCTCTATTTGGCACTGACACATCAAGCGCCATTGGATCTGCTGAATCATATGGCCCAAGTGGCAGAGCAACTTGCACAGCAGCCTGAACCTGTTGCTGGGACTCCTCTTGTTGTGGTCATCACTCAAGACTAGCAACTTGTCTTGTCACTCAGTAAATGGGCTGGAGTAGCAAACCCAAATGAGAAATATGTTGTTTCCAAAATCCAAAGAGGCCAACTAGGCATTGCGGCTCTTTTTTTTGGTCATAGGAGGGACCAAATGAAATAGCTTATTTTTCACCTTAGAAGAAATATCTTGACATGTCTTACACCACTGGACTCCTAGAAATTTCACTGAGGTGGAAGGCCCATATATTTGTATTGGATTGAATTCCCATCCTCTGAAATGCAAATGCTTTACCAATAAATCTAGAATAGGTTCTACCTGTTGCTCACTGGGTCCAATCAACATGATATCATTAATATAATGTACTATGTGATGTCTTGTGAGAGGGAAAAATAATCAAGATCCCTGACAACAAGATTATGACATAGGGCAGAAGAGTTGGCATACCTCTGAGGTAGGAGAGTGAAGGTATACTTCTGGCCTTGCCAGCTGAAAGCAAACTGTTTCTAATAGCTATTGAGAAAAAAACAACCACAAAAAACATTTGCTATATCAATAGCTGCATACCAGGTACCCAACAATGTTTTGATTTTCTAAAGCAATGATACCACATCTGGAACAGCAGTTGCAATTGGAGTCACCAGCTGATTAAGTTTATGATAATCTGTCATCCTCTAAGACCCATCTGTTTCTACACCATCCAAATAGGAGAGTTAAATGGAGTTGTAGTGGAATCACCACCCCTGCGTTCTTCAAGTCTTTAAGAGTGGCACTAATCTCTGCAATCCCTCCTGGAATCTGGTATTGTTTCTGATTTTCTATTTTGCTAGGTAGGGGCAGTTCTAGAGGCTTCCCCCGGCCATTCCTACCATAATAGACCTCACTCTATGAGTCAGGAAACCAATGTGGGGATTCTGCCAGTTGTTGAGTATGTCAATTTGAAATATGCATTCCAGAACTTGGGAAATAATCACAAAAGGTGAGGCATCCTGAGTTAAAATTCCATTAATTACCTGACCTCCATAGGCCCCTACTCTGACTGGTGAACTAGAGTGACATTTTGGGTCTCCTGGAATAGATTTCACTCCTGAGCATGTGTCTAATAATCTCCAAAATATCTGACCATTTCCTTTTCCCCAATTCATAGTTACCTTGGTCAAAGGTCATAGGTATCCTTGAGGGACAATGGGAGGAAAGCTAACAGTTAGCATTTTTGGCAGTGTAACAGGGTCCTTCCCCAAGGGTAACTGTCCTTCCCCTTATTCAAGGAGATCTGGATTAGTAAACAGTCTCAAGTATGGGAATTGTTAAGGGAATGTTATTCTCTGTTTTTATAATTTAATTTAGACTTCTGTTCACTTCACCTAGAATGCTCCTGCTTATACAGCTCAAACAAAGATTTAGTAGAACGACCATCTATTGTACTTCTAGTTACCCCATGATCTACTAGCCAACAGGCTAAGTCTGTGCAGGTCAAATTAATTTGCTGCTTTAAGTCTGCTGTCCATTACCATAGGCAGGACAACCTTGCCTTTGGTGATCAAGTGCTGCCACATGACTTCTGCTAACTTGGAATCTGATTGTCCTCTTTGTGTTCAAGGATTCCAGCTCAGTGACAGCACTCCCCACAGTAATATCTGACTTACAGAAAAGGGCAACATCAGAGCTGATGGAGCCAGCCCAACTTTATTATTATTCCTCACTGTCCTGGTAATAGGTGCATCCTCTGGAAATTCCTGGGATGTGTGAACATGTCTTTTATCATAAATCCACTCTAACATTCCAATCTTTCTAAGCCATTGGATCCCCTCATCTACATTATACCAAGGCAGTTCTGGAATTTCAACCTCAGGTAATGTTGGCCACCTTTTGAACTTTGCTTCAACCATCCACCCAACCAAACTGCTAATGCCCTTTCTAACCCCTTGAGCTACCACATTAAATGCAGAATGTCTGCTTAGTGGGCCTATATCAATATATTCAGCCTGATCTAAATTTTTATTCCTTCTACCATTATCTCACACCATTAAAATCCATTATCACATGTATTCCCCTGATTTCTGACTATATAAATTGGAAAATTCATGCAGTTATTTTGGAATATAGCACACCTCCTCATGGGTCACAGTCTCTACCTCACCTTTCAGGACCTGTTTGAACTTACTTTAGTTCTAGTTCCTGAAGAAAAGAGAAGTGGTGATGTGGGTCATGTAAAGAATTAGAAGTGTCTTCCAAGCCAATTACCTCAGGACAGTTTCATCCAGTGAAAGAGGATTAATCTCTCAAGAAAGTGGAGTGAGGGCTGTTTCCCTAGGAGAGGTGGTTCCAGGTTTAGCAGGCACTGAAGCATTAATCTTTCTAGGTATAGGTTGGATGGCAGATTCCTCAGGGCATACTTGATGTCTGGAAACTGTTTCTTCAAGGCAGGCTGGAGGTCAGGAAGCTGTATCCTCAGGGCAGGCTGGAGGTGGGGTGAAGTTTTCCTCAGGACAGCCCATTACATGTCTATCTAACAAAAACTCAGCAGAATGTAGGGTTTCTGTGGCCCACTTCCCTCACTATCAGCCCCCATGCCACATCTAAAGTTTCAGGGTCCCATTCTTTCCCAATCAAAGCCTTTATTTTAACAGTTGACACCTTGCAAATTTGAGATTTTAGTTTATGTTGCAAATCTACTACTCACACAATGAGGGTCTGTGTCTGGTTTTCAGTGATCTCAAGTCTGTGACCACAGGAAATAATACTTTCTTTCTGGGCACACATAGAAAATGTTGCATCTTTCATATGCCATTTAATTTAAAAATTTGAAGCTTTCATCTCATCCCTTTTTTTCATAATTGTATCCAGCATATCTAAAGACAACCAGCCAACATCATTATGCCTCTTAACTCCACAAAACTCTGCTAAGCTGCAAAAACGCTGTCACCCAGAGTCTGGCCTCGTATAGGTATACAATTAGTGGAATCAAATGGTAATATTTTGCATATCTCTATTGCAACTCAAGCCATGGACTATCAGTGCCATCTTGACTAGTGAAAATAGTGTCATTAGTGCCTTTGAATCTAATAAGAGTAGAAAACCAATAGCAAAAATCCATGTTTAGGATTCTGTTTCTCAAGAACCACTCTTGGTACCAAGCTTTATAAATCAGAGTCCTCTAGGGAAACAGAACCAACAGGTGATAGTTTTAAATATGAGACTTTATAAAAGTGTCACACACGACTGTGGGGATGCACAATTCCCACTTCTGTAGGGAAGGCTATAAAGCTGACAGCTCCAATGAATGTTTTCAATGAATGCCCCAGGAGAGAGTGGTTGTTTAAAGTGGTGAGAGTGAGTCTCTCTTCTGACTTCTCCTTTGAAGACTTTGATTGATTAGATTAAATATCATTAATTGCAGAAGAAACGCTCCTTGGCTGACTGCAGATATAATCAGCCATGGATATAATCAATGTGCTGATGAGCTAATAAACCAGATTCCTGTTTTATTAACCTGCCACAAAATATCCTTGGAGTAATGATTAAGCCAGTGTTTTTTTGATGAGACAACTGGGCACCATCACCTGGCCAAATTGACACATGAACCTAACCATAACAGTGGATGTGGGGTTTATGGGAACTCTGTAATATATTCACAATTTTCCTGTAAATCTACAATTCTAAAGTTAAGATTTTATTTTAAAATCTAGTTTGCTGAATGACAAGGATCTATTTCTGAGTTCTCTACTCTTTACCATAGAGCTATGTGTCTATTCACCCATACCACACTCTCTTCATTAATGCAGTCTTGAATTCATGTACAGTGATTCATCCCAATTTATTCTTCTTTTTCAAAATATTTGGTTCTTTTAATTCTTTTGCCTTTCCATATAAATTTCAGAATAAGCATGCCTCTACATAAATCTTGCTGGTATTTTCATAGGAATTGTACTAAACTTATACAGTAATTTTGGGAGAATTGTTTTCTCTACTATATACTTCCCCCTAGAATCAGGTACCCATTGTAACCACTATTATTCAACATTGTGCTAGAAGTTCTAGCTAGAGAAAGCAGGCATGATGAAGAAATAAAAGGCATCCAAATTGGAAAGGAAGAAATAAAACTCTCATTATTTGCAGTTAATATGATACTATTTTGGGAAGATACTGAGAAATTTACAGGAAAGTTATTTGAGCTAATAAACAAATTCAACAAGGCAACGGGATATAAAATTATTGTGCAAAAATCAGTAACGTTTCTATACACAAGCAATGATCTAGCTGAGGAGTAAGTTAAGGAAAAAAATCCATTTAAAATAGCAACTAAAAGAATCAAATACTTAGGAATGAACTTAACTAGGAATGTAAAGGACTTGTACACAGAAAACTACATAATGTTGCAAAAGAAATCAAAGGAGATCTAAATAGGTGGAAAAACATTCCATGCTCATGAATAGGAGGGCTAAATATAGTTAAGATGTCAATTCTCCCCAAATCGATCTACAGATTCAACACAGTACCAATCAAAATTCCAACAACCTTCTTTGAAGATTTGGAAAAGCTTACTACACAAATTCATCTGGAAGGGAAAGAGACCCTGAATAGTTAAATCATCCTAAAAAAGAAGAACGAAGTGGGAGAATTAACACTCCCTGACTTTAAAAACTATTATAAAGCCACAGTGGTCAAAACAGCATGGTACTGGCATAAAGACAGAAATATTATCTAAAATTGTGAATGTTGATGGACTGTGGACTTTGGGCCCTCTACATGATGGCAATGAATGCAGATGGCTGGAGGATGCACTGACAGAGAAGTAGGTTGGAAAACAATGGTGTATACTTATGAATGAAGCCTGTGCTATGACTAAAAGTAACAATGTCGTGAGGCATGCAATGATGTAAATGAATATGTGGGACATTTGGTGTGACAGAATAAGCCAGAAAGAAAAAAAAAACAGATATGGTATGGTCACCTTTAGTAAATGCTTAAAAGAAAACAGGGTCCGAATTGTAAACTTTTAGATCAAGCACATTAGGCCCGGAGTGGTGATTATTAATTCTGGATTTTGAGAAGCTGTTTTATATATATAATCTGATATTTTGAGATAAAAACAAAGCCGAACAGGTTGGGGTTAAAGTAATTCAGAACATAAGGGTAAGGAAGACAATGTCTATATTTTAGAACCACACATATTCTTTGAGACCAATGAAAGAAGGTTTATTTTGTCGGGAACTGAAATTTTTTGCAGTGCATAATCTAATTCAACCTAGCTGTATAGCTCATTTGAACAACTGAAACACAGGGAGCACAGAATGAGGAAGAGGTCCTTTAATCCTGTATAGATTACTGTAATGCCTGGAAACATCCTAGAGTATATTAAGCAGATAATCAACAAGTATTGGCAAAGTCCCCTGAGGGAGGGGAGAAAGAATATGGAACTATTAAATCTTATCATCAGGGAATCCCCTGATACTGTGTCATACTTTGCATATATGCAAATGAATAGGCCATGCCCTCGATCATGAGGCTTACTCTTGTCAGGCTTATGTAGGTGGTGGAGAAGCTTAGACTACATATAGGCATGCCTAAGAGTTACTTCTGGAGGACCTCTGTTGTTGCTCAGATGTGGCCTCAGTCTCTCTAGGTCCAACTCTGCAAGTGAAATCATTGCCCTCTCCCTATGTGGGACATGGTATCCAGGGGTGAAAGTCTTCCTTGTGACATGGGAGAGGACTCTCAGGAATGAATCCAGACCTGGCACTGTGGGATCAACAATTACATCCTGACTGAAAGGGGAAAAAGACGTGTAATTAATAAAATATCAGTGGCATAGAGAGCTCAAACAGAGGCGAGAGGCTACTTTGGAGGTTGCTCTTATGCATGCTTCAGGCAGACCTTTCTACATATTATAACCTGCCAAACCCCAACCAGGACCATTCCAGCCAATTCTAAAGAACACCTAGGGCAGAAACCTACAACCTCTAGATGCTCCCTAGTCCATATAAGTCCTGAAACCTAGCCCTGCCTCTCCAGAAAATCAGATAGTTCCATCTCCCCACCCCATATCAGTGACAGACCCTTCCAATATAAAAAATTTAGAATTGCCGCAGTCCAAACAGCCCCAAAGAGAAGTATAGAAAGATCAAAGGTAATTGTAGAATTATACATAAAATTATACATAGACTTAACAAATGAATATGAATGTTGAATCGTTAAATTGATATCTCTTGCAGTGTACAGTATTTTAGAACAGCTAGAAGTAAAAACCTAAAATTGTAAAATTGTAGACAATGTCAAAGTTTTAAATATGTTTTACAACTAATTGTGGTGCTGTGTTTGAGAATTTGTAGCTTTTTTTTGTATATATGTTATTGTTCACAAAAAATGAAGGAAAAAAAGTCGATTGTGATGATAAAAATGTATTTAAGCCCGCTAGCTTCCTATATTCTGGAGTAGTTAGAAGGGAAAATATGAGAAGATGTTATGGTAGCCCATGACAAACTCTGGGATGTATCCTGTAACCACTTTTTGAAGAGTGCTTTGAAAACTATTGCTTTTTTATTTCTTTGCTTTGTATGAATGTTATACTATGCAATAAAAAAGCTAAATATATATATATATGTGTGTGTGCGTGTGTTTGTGTGTAAGGGGCCCCAAATAGCCAAAGTCATCTTGCATAAGAAGAGTGAAATTGTAGAACTAACAATTCTTGATCTTAGAACTTATTACAAAGCCACAGTAATTAAAACAGCATGGTGCTGGGTGGGCCATGGTGGCTCAGCAGGCAAGAACTCTTGCCTGCCATGCCAGAGGACCCGGGCTCATTTCTCGGTGCCTGTCCATGTGAAAAAAAAACAAAAAAACAGCATGGTGCTGTCACAAGGGCAGACATGTAGACTAATGGAATCTAATTGAGAGATCAGAAATCAAGCTTCACATTTATGTCTAAGTGATATTTAACAAAGTGGCAAAGACTATTCTACTGGTAAATAATAGTCTCTTCAACAAATGATGCTGGGCAAACTGGATCTTCATTTGCAATAAAAAGAAGCAGGATCCTTATGTCCCTCTTATTAAAAAATAAACTCTATATTTATCAAAGATCTAAATACAAGAACCAGATATATTAAATTTCTAAAAGAAATAGGCAATGATTTCTTAGATTTTACAATCCAAACACAAACAACACAAAATATATAGGTTCTGCTGGTTTGAAGGGATTTATGTACCTTAGAAAAGCCATGTTTTAATTCTGATCCAATCTTATGGGAGCAGCCATTTCTCTGAATCCTTATTTAATAATGTAGGTTTGAAACTTGATTAGGTTATCTCCATGGAGAGGTGATACACCCCATTGTGGCTATTAACTTGATTAGATGGAGATGTGACTCCACACACTCCAGATGAGTCTTGATTAGTTTACTGGTATCCCTTAAAAGAGGAAACATTTATTGGAGATAACAAGACAGTGATGAGAGAGAACAATGAGATAGCCGTGAGAAACACAGAGCCCACGCAATGAGACCTTTGGAAATGAAGAAGGAATACATTCCCGGGGAGTTTCATGAAACCAGGTGCTTAGGGAAAAAGCTAGCAGACTTCATCATGTTTTACATGTGCCTTTCCAGTTGATAGAGAAGCCCTGGAACCAGCCTACTGGAACCAAGGTATTTTTCCCTGGATATCTTAGATTGGACATTTCTATAGCCTTGCTTTAATTTGGACATTTTCACAGTCTTAGAACTGTAAACTAGCAACAGTGAACAATAATCACTATTAAATGTACAAATATAAGAATTTTTTTTAAAAAAGGGAGAAAAAATGAATATAAAAATTGCAAGGTGTTGAAAACTGTGATGGTATATGGGAGGAAAATTACAATCAATGTATACTAGGGTCTATAATTAACAGTAGTATGCTAATATGCTTCTCTTGAATGTAACAAAGGCAATATGCCAATATTAAATGTCAATAAACGGGATATAGGGGGGTATGGGATTCTTTGTGGAAGAAATGGAAGTGTCCTTTTACAGATTGTGGTGATGAAGCAATGGTTGTTTGATTATACCAGGAGCCATTGATTTTTTACTTAGGATGGATTGTACAATGCGTGAATAATACTGTTAAAAAATGAACAGAGGAAGTGTGTTGCAGTTCAGTGGTTAGAATGACCACCTTTCATGTGGGAGACCCAGGTTCAATTCCTGGACCACGTAACCAACTCAAAAAAAATGAATGGATGATAAACTTATGAAGCATGTAATAACATGGATGGACCTAGAGAACATTATGCTGAGTGAGTCTAGCCAAAAACTAAAGGACAAATACTGTATGGTCCCACTGATGTGAACAGACATTCGAGAATAAATTTGGAATATGTCCTTGATATCAGAGTCCAGCAGGAGGTAGAAACAGGGTAAGATAATGGCCAATTGGAGTTGAAGAGATACAGACGGTGTAACAGGACTAGATACAAAAACTCAAAAATGGACAGCACAATAATACCTAATTGTAAAGTAATCAGGTTAAAACACTGAATGAAGCTGCATCTGAGCTATAGGTTTTTGTTTTGTTTTGTTTTGTTTTGATTTTACTATTATTACTTTTATTTTTTTTCTCTATATTAACATTCTATATCTTTTTCGGTTATGTTGCTAGTTCTTCTAAACCAGTGCAAATGTACTAAGAAATGATGATCATGCATCTATGTGATGATGTTAAGAATTACTGATTGCATATGTAGAATGGTATGATCTCTAAATGTTGGGTTAATTTCTTTTTTTCCATTAATTAAAAAAAAAAGATAACGGGTAATTGGAGCTGAAGGGATACAGACTGTACAACGGGACTGGATATAAAAACTCAGAAATGGACAGCACAATACTACCCAATTGTAATGCAATTATGTTAAAACACTGAATGAAGCTGCATGTGAGGTGTAGGTTTTTTGGTTTTTTCTTTCTGTTATTGTTTTAATTCTTATTCTGTTGTCTTTTTATTTCTTTTTCTAAGTCGATGCAAATGTACTAAGAAATGATGAATATGCAACCATGTGATGTTATTAAGAATTACTGATTGTACATGTAGATTGGAATGATTTCTAATTGTTTTGTTAATTCTTTTTTTAATTAATAAAAAAAGAATAAAAAAAATGAATGGAGAGATACAGTGCTGGAGAAAATGTGGAGATAGGGATGTACTTAGTCATTGTTGGTAGGAAAGTAGAGAGTTGCAACCTCTCTGGAGGGAAGTGTGGTGGCTCCACAGGAGGCCAGCTGTGGGGTTGCTATATGATCCTGTACACTTGGAGGAACTGAGAGCAGAAGATGAATGGACATTTGCACACTGGTGTTTCTGGTGCCAGTGTTCATGATTTGCAGTGGATAGAAGTGACCTAAGGGTTCATCGATTGAAAAATAGAAGGTAGGACAGTGGTGTAGGACAATGGACTATGGAGCAGCTGCAAGAAAGAATGAAATCATGAGGCACACAACTAAATTAATGAACCTTGAGAACAGTATGCTGAATTTAATAAGCCATAAATGGAAAGACAAATATTATTAAGCCACACAAGTATGCAATAACTGTAATGTACAAACACTGAGACTTGAATTTGAAAACGTAAGTTATCATCTGAAGACCTATTTAATAGGGTCCTAAATTGTAAGCTTTTACAGTAGTCACATCTATTTCAGAGTTGTAACTGTTATTTCTAAACTCTGAAATGCTGGGCTGTTTGTGTATAACCTGGTCATTCTCTGCAACATCAGGTATTTGTGTGATACCAGAGACTCAGAGTTAGAATTCTCCAGCAACGAAAGTCAACATTATTACATACAGCAACAGTTAAAAATATTGAAAAAGTGATCAGACTTCAATTAAAGTATGAATGAAGCTGATCTGGGGAGGGCTAAGGTAAAGGAGACTAAGGGGTAAAGGATGATATTGACTGTATTTGAAAACTTCAACTTTTGTGTGAGACAAAAGGAAGAGATATTTACTTGGTTCAAAATTTATGTTTTTTGATAGCACATGAATGTGACTTTGTATTGTGAGTTTATTTGAACACCATAATTACATGGAAACTTGAATGAGTGAGATCTTGTTGGTTTGTACAGGTAGGTGGAATGCCCTGATAAATCTCAGAGTGATCTGGGCAGAAGAATAAAAAGTATTCACAAAGTCTCCCTGAGGGACTGAGAAAAAAGGGGAAACATTAAACTTCCACAACTGTGGAGGACCAGATATTCTCACAATCATTGGAGACTGCCAATTTGATGGGACAGGCATCTTGGGCTTTGCCCTTATGAAATTATTCTTGCAAAGGAGAAGCTATAATCATAAGTATGATTATATCTAAGAGTGACCCCCTTTGTTGCTCAGATGTGGATTCTCCCTCTAAGCCAACTACACAGGTGAGCTCATTGCTTTCCCCCTTACATGGGGCATAACTCCCAGGACCATAAATCTCCCTGGCAACATGGACCATGACTCCAGGGGATGAGCCTGGCCCTAGCATCACGGGAATGAGGAAGACTCCTTGACCAAAAGAGGGAAGATAATTGAAACAAAATAAAGTTTCGGTGGCTGAGAGATTTCAAATAAAGCCAAGAGGTCATTCTGGAAGTTATTCCTATGCAGTACATAGATGTCCCCTTTCAGTTTTTGGTATATTGGAGTGGCCAACAGGAAATACCTAAAACTGTTGTTTGTAATTGAGTAGACTTGATTCTTGAAAATGATTAACTGTAGAGTTTTTAAGGTGCTACTGTGTGATTGTGAAAACCTTATGACTGACAGTCCCTTTATCCAATTATAGAAGGGTAAGTAAGATTAAAAAGACAAAAATATCAATAATAATTGGGGGAAGGGATATGGTATGTTTTGGATGTTCTTTTTCATTTTTATTTTTATGCATATTTTAATCTTTTAAAATAGTGAAAATATTCAAAAATCGATTGTGATAATGAATGCACAGCTATATAATGATGCTATAAATCTCTGATTGTACAATTTGGATGATGATATGGTATGTGAATATATATCTCAATAAAATTGCATTTAAAAAAATGCCCTGGGTCCCTATTTGGAATTGTGGAAATGTCTTGGTAATTATTGGTGGTGATTGTAGTACAACATTGTGAATGTCTTTAACAGTACTGATATATATATATATATATATATATATATCATATATTATGTATATCAGTATCATATATATGTGTGTTATTAAAAAGAGAAACATTAGATTATAGACATGGAAACAGAATATTTTTAAAAAATTGAAATCCAACTTAAACCATGGAGTATTGTAATAGTACATGACAAAAATGTGCTATCATCAAAATAATAAATGTTCCACAGTAATGAAAAGTGTTATTAATATGAGAATCTTGTATTTTATTCATGATTGTTTTGTAAACCTACAATTTTTCTAGTAAGGAAAAAATCAACTTTCAAAAATATCTATTGAGTATATTTGTGTGTGGCTATTTCTGGGTTCTGTATTCTTCTCATTGATCTATGTGTCTATCCATCCTCAAATACCATAATGTTTTGATTACTGTGACTACACACTAAGCCTTAATATTTAGCAGAGTGACCTCTACCCTTTTATATACATGTAAAAAATCTGCTGCGGTTATGATATGAATTGCATTAAACCTACAGATCACCTGGGGAGAATTGACTATTTATATTTACTCAGGCAAAACTTTGTTGAGGAATTTTGTGTCTAAGTTCATGAAGGTATTGGTCAAAAGTTTTCCTTTGCTACTGTCTTTCTACAGTTTTTGCATCACATATGTTCAGCATATTCTGAAAAAGAATGTATAAATTTTGTGCTGATTCTTCATAAATGTTTTGCATAATTCTGCAGTGAATCAATCTGGACCTGGTGATTTCTTTTGCAAGGGACATTTTCAGCTATAATTTTATTTCTTCAATGACTATAAGATGAATCAAATTTTCTATTTCATCTTGGTTGAGTTCTGACAGCTTGTGGTTTTTAAGAGATTTGTACATTTCTTCTAAATTGACAAAATTATGAACGTATCATAATATCCCCTTATGCTTTTAATGGCTTTGAGTTTTATAATGTGGTTGTGTATGATCTTTTTTTCATTCCTGCAGGATGTTCATCAATTATTTTGAAAACTTAGCTTTTTGTTTTATTGATTTTTCTATTGTTTTCCTATTATCAGTTTCATGTATTTCTGTTCTTATCTTTATTATATATTTCCTTATATTTCTTTTGATTTATTTTAATCCTTGTTTCCTTGATATTTTTCATAGATACATAGATTATGTCTTGAGACATTTCATCTCTTCTAATGTTAGGATGTGATGTTATAATAATGTTATAAATGCCTCTCTCAATACTGTGCCCTACATTTTTTCTTATACTTTTTATTTTAAATAATTTTAAAAATACAGACATTTTTTAAAAATATTATCCAACCCATAAAAGAACTCCACCATACCCACCTTCAAATACCTAGATCCATCAATTTTAACATTTGCCCAACATTTATTGTACCATTCTATCTATTTATCCTTTGTGATATATATAACATCTCCTGCCTGACCAAATACTGACCTAGCCACTGCCATCCTCCTCAGACATTCCTTTCCAAAAGCACTCTCGAAGAATGCTGAACTTCAGCCGCCATAACCTTGAATTCAGCTCACTCCAATCATATTTTGTTTTGGACAAAGAGCACTGTGATGTTTAAGTTCATGTATCAACTTGTCTAAGTCATGGTGCCCAGTTGTTTCATCAAATAAGCACTGGCCTGACTGTTATTGTCATGATAATTCATTGACTTAAATAATCAGTAAGTCGATTGATTTATTACTGATTTCATCTACAATCGAGGAGATTGCCTTCAACAATGAGAGAAATCTCATCCACCCAGGTGAAGCTTTAAAGCGAGAACTGATGATTTCAGCAGTAAGACGGAAAACCTTTAATCACTGCTTAATCCATCTAGATTTTCTGGGGAATTAATTGAAAACCTTCATCAGTACTCCCAGATTTCAGCCTGCACTATGGAGTTCAGATTCATTCATCCCGATAGTCATGTGAACCAATTCCTATAATAAATCTCATAATATCAACATTGACATATATATATACCAAACAACTGGACACCATAACTTTATTTATATATATACTGAACATTTTGGCCTGCTGGTATGCAAAAAATTGTGGGAAAAGACTCCCTAAAGTGATGGTGTACACTATAGTAAAGGCTCCAAATTAGAATGCAAAGACATGGAATCCTTGAGAAAAATGAGAGTGAGTACAATGAATCAATTTGTTTGGGTAATCAACTTGAGGGTGAAGGAAAGGAAGCATCTCTATGTGCTCATCCCCTTATAACAAATAAGGTGAAACAGACAATCAGTGTGAGCCCAAGAACTCCATCCTCCAGTGAATCAAACATATTCCATCTTGGAATATAACCTGGTGAAGCCATTATCACAAGCCATTTCCACCAAAATCCTTAACAGACCCTGGTAGCATGGCTAGGAAGGCTGTTGGGTAGCAAAGCTGATGGGGTAGTATTGTCAGAAACTGAGGTTGAAAAGATAATTAATATCACCTCCCATCCATCAGACAGTGCTTATATAGGGCAGAAGCAGCACTGAAGACTCATACCTTAATTGATTGGATCATTAATGCCTACTTATAGGCATGGCCATCAGAGGGGTCATGGCAGGAAACACCAATGCTCTCGAAAAACTATTGAAGAAGCATAAGTGCTGCTGAGAAAGCTAGCGACATGCACAGCCAGTTACACCTCACTCTACTTGGGCACTTTTATGGCAGGCATGAAGAATAAATTACTAAAGGCTGCACTGCTTGGTTGAAAGGGACCCTCTTCCCTGTTTTAGTCCCTCTTGTCACTATGCTTGTGTATACTGTAGGATAAGTACTTGATGAGACAGAGTTGAATGCAGAAACATCCAGAAACCAGAGTGCAAAAAGGAAGACGGAAATACGGAGAAATGGTAAACTGCCTCCTCCAAAATCCAAAGCAAAGAGAGTTTCCCTTAGCCAGATGTGGCAGGAGCTGCTGAAAGCTGGGGTGATGTGGTAGAAAATGATAAATAATGCAATTCTGTCTTTCTGAAATATTGGATGGTGCTGAAGCCTGAACAACAATACAGCAAAAGGTCTCAGGGCAAAGGTTAGAACCAACTGCCCTTCAGGAGGAGACAGAAAGTGAACAGCAACACCCACACCTCCTTGATTAAGGGGAGAAAAAGCCATGTTTCCCTGAGATGTAGTGCAATCCAGGGGGCCTGGAAGACCCATGTGGAAGTAACTATACATTGCCCCCCATGAAATAAACAAAAGGTGTTGGCCCTAATAGACAGAGGAGTGGAATGTACCCAAATTCCATCAGTTCTCTGGAACACTGTCATATTTTCATGGTTATGGGGGGGTGTTTTAATTTTCTAGAAAGTTCAAGCAAATAGGATGCAATGAGTTGGCTTAACCTAATGGGAATTTATTAGCTTATGGCTTCGAGGCTAAAAGAAAGTCTTAATCAAAGCATAATCAAGGTGATGTTTTCTCCCTGAAGACTATGGCATTCTGGGGCTCCTTTTGAAGCTTCTTGGTCCTTATCTTGTCACATGGAAATGCACATGGTGGCCTCTCCTGGACTTTCTCTTCTCTTCTCAGTTTCACTGATTTCACCTTCTTACTTCTTATGGCTTTCTCTCCATCCATCTGAATTTCACTCTGCCTATAAAAGACTTCCTAAATAGGATTAAGACACATACTGACTGAATGAGCCACATGTACATAACTAAAGTAACTTCATCAAAATGTTCTACTTACAGTGGGTTCACACACACAGCAATGGATTAGATTTAAGAATGTTTTTCTAGGGTACATGCAACTTCAAACCACCACAGGGAGCATCCATCCTGGTGAAAAAAATCTTCTCCTTATTCAACTAGGGCAAGTCCCTCCATCCTGCATGTGGTTATAAATATACCCTATACTTGAAAATATACTGTGAGTAAACACCCTCTTAGATATCACCTTAGATACCATTATAGAAGAATTTCACCTAAGCGTGAGTCATGAATGCGGGGTTGTTGGGGCATGCCAGGTGGAAACCCATCATCCTACCACTACCAAGGAGAAATGACGGCTAGTAAATGATATCACCTGAATAGAGTGCACAAAAAACATATGCAATGATCTTGGAATTGGAAAAGGTGTAAATTGCCTGGCTGGCACAGTATCCTTTCAGTTGTACAGTTTGGCCTGTACAAAAGCTGGATGGAACATGGAGAATGGTTGTAGCTTATCAGGATACTGAACAAAGTGACTCCTACATGCTGCTTTACAGATGTAGCTCAAATACTAAAGATATTAACTATCTGTCTAGGGACCTATAATGCTGTCAATAATTGAACCAATACTTTGTTTAGTATACTAATGGACAAACAGTCACAAGTTATGTTAGCCTTCAGGTGGGAAATATGACAGCAGACCTTTCAGGTTCTCCCTCAAGAATATATATTTAGCCCTACTCTCTGTAATGGATTAATAGACAGGGACCTGGTTACCTTGGGTCCACTTCCAGGAGTACATGTAGAACACAATGTGGATGATATTTTGCTAAACTGAAAGACTAAATTCTTTCAGAAGAAAGCCATGGAGAGGGTCTGGCAGCATTTTCAGCAAAAGTATGGGCCATAGTCCTTCTAGTGGTTCTCAGAAACCTCAATGAAGTACCCACCAAGGGATATAAAGCCAGCCTTTGATAGGACCCTTACAGCACTAGTCTTTGGACAAGCCATGTAAGTACAGAAATGGAAAGGGGAGGCCCAGAGTCCTGATATAAATGCCATCAGAGATGGGATAGCATTAACTCCTCTCCCTATCACCCCAGGTACAAGAAGAAAAACCTTGGGGTCTGCAGTGGATGGCAACCAAGGACTACATTGGGATCCTCTTGCCTAGACAGCAGGAGGCCCCTGTCACACTAGAGCTAACCTTGGCTTTCCTGGAAGAGATAGGACCTGGAGAGACATGGTGGAAGTAGGCAGGTGAGCATCCATATCTGGAAGACATGGCTATGGCAATGATGCACTGAATTACCATTAATGCTATTATCATAGAGGTGGTAGCCCTCCTGTGGTGGGTTGACATATTTGGTACAGTCAGCCAGGGTGAACACTTTGCTGCACAGAGGTCATCTTCAAAGGAGGAGACAACAGTAGTCTCATAGTAATAGAAGGGCAAGATAGCTAAATCTATGTTCCTAACATGTTCTTATCTTTTCACTGCTAGCTTATGCTGTCTTTTAAAGCTAACTGCTTGTGCTAAACCACAAAGCACCATTGAAAATATGTTTTTAACCTGGGCCCACTATACTGGGGACACACACAAATGATCCAGTTTTGGGGTTTGTGCCCTCATGACTTTAAGCAGCTATGCATGTTTCTCCTGGTGGGTCAATGCATTGCAAGATCACAATTCGGTGGCCATCCAATGCTGGATCTGAGAATAACAAAATGAAATGTCAACCTTGAGCACTGCCAACATCACAGGTGTTAATGTCAACTCATGGGGGATGGAGCTAAGCAGTTCAGGGCACAGCCTAACTTTTTCCAACAAAGCCTGATAATGAGAAACCATCAGGGAAAATGTGCAATGCCACAAAGCATACCACTTTCCACCAATTATGGAATGCCCAATTATGGGATGGATTTATTTGTCTAACTCCTATCTTGAGGAGATTATCATGAACTGCCTCCTTGTGTTAAAAACAAATAAACCAAGCAAAAGACCAATAATCAATTAATACTAGATATCTGGGATATCTGGGCTGTGTTTCTTGAAAAACACTCCCGTAACATTGTCCTAACTAGCAATGACCACTTTGCTACTGACTGCGACTGACACCCAGTTATCTATTAGGTTTCTCCTAATGGTACACAGTAGTTATGTGGCTGAAACCTGTGTCCATTGTTATTTCCTTGGTGGATAGGGAAATGTACACTTGACCTCCTCTAGGACATCAAACACAATCCCTATAACAACAACAACAAAAACAATCCCTATGATACTGAGTGCTATATATATCTACATTCCAGGTAAAAACAAACTAAAAATCAAAGTGAATAAGTCTTTAGCTCATTTGTAAAATCAACTGCAACTCATAAGTCAAATGGGTGATGATGCATGGTGGTCTCAAATGAAGTCCTGGGAAAACACTGCTGATGAGACTCCTAGGCATTGTGTGGCAATTGGACTTATTCTATGCAGTTATATATATATATTGTTAGCGCAGGTTCAATTTCCAATGCTCCCTTAAAAAGGGAAAAAAAGTTTTACAGGCTATATCTCCACTCCCCCATGGTCTTGGGACTCTTACAAAAGAGGGTGCATGTGAGAATAAAAGAGATGATCAGAGAGTGGATTGTGTGATACACATATAGCATCTCCTTCCTGACTCAAGAATGACCCCATCCATGATCTCTTCTTCAGACATCCCTTCCCATAACACCCTAAGAGCATATGAACACTTGACTGCTATTACCTCGAACACAGCCTGCCCTCAACACATTTTATTTTGAAAAAAGAGCACATATCAAGATGTTTTTCCACTACTTGTATGCAAGCCCATGGCACTTAGTCACCTTGGTTCCTCAGCCATATCTAATCTGTAAAGCCAAAGGAGCAAACATACTTGAGTGAACTTCTTGCTGTCTTACTGCCTGTAGTGAGGTAGCTGAGCTTTCTGTACATCAGTTCCCCTACTAAATAATTTTGAGCTGATTATCTTGGTGTTAATGCCTCTTTTTACAAAATCTCAACTGACTCCATTGTAGGATGGATTGGGAGAGTCCTGTTGAATCTTCCCCTATTTCTTCTATTATAGCAAGATCTGCTTCTGGTTCAGTGGAACACATACCTACCTACCTACCTACCTACCTACCTACCTATCTATCTATCTATCTATCTATCTATCTATCTATCTATCTATCTACATATCTAGCTAATCATTTTCTAAGCAGTTGAGATTAGGTTGTATACATCATGCTCCTTGATTACATAATACTTCCACTTGCACTTCCTCAGAACAAGGACATTCACCTGAACTTTAAGTTCAGTTATCAAGTTCAAGAACTTTCAAATTGATAAAAACTTTACAGTCTATTTTAGTTTTTTCATATGTCCCAATAATGTCCTTTTGGGCCTTTTCTCTTCCATTACTAGAACCAGTCCTGGATCATGTATTGCATTTAATGGTACTTGTCTATTTGGTTGCTCTTTTGATTTTTTAATTGTGAAAGGATGTACACTACATAAACCTTTCCATTTCAACCATTCTCACACATACTATTCAGTGGAATTAATCACATTAATGATGTTGTGTTACCCTTACCACCATCCATTACCAGAACCGTCCCATCACCTCAAACAGAAACCCTACATTCATTACCTGTATTCTGGATATTTCATACACATGGAAACATACAATATCTGATATTTTGTCCCTGGCTTATTGCATTCAACATAATATCTTCAAGGGCCATCCATGTAGTGGTTGAACAATATTCCATTGTATGTATACACCACATTTTCTTTATTCATTCATCTTTTGATGCGTATTTGGGTTGTTTCCAGCTTTGGGCTACTGTGAATGAGGTTTCTATGAACATTGGGGTACAAATATCTCTTTGAATTCCTATTTGCAATTTATTTGTATATATACCAAGAAGTGGGATAACCAGGTCATATGAGAGTACTTTAACATTTTAAGGAAATTTTAAGTGATTTTCCACAGCAGCTACACAAATCTACATTCCAAAGAACAATGGATGAAGGTTCCTATTTTTCCACATGCTCACCAGTCCTTGCAATTTTCTATTATTTTATTTTTTGCATGGGCAGGCACCAGGAATCAAACCTGGGTCTTTGGTATGCATTTGAGAATTCTGCCACTGAGCCACCGTCGCATCGCCCTCTGCTATTTTAATAGTAGCATTCTGGTGGGTGTGAGGTGATATCTCATTGCAGTGTTGATCTGCATTTCTGTAATGGATAACTTTATTGAGCACCTTTTCATTTACTTATTGGCCATTTATTTATTTTTCTTTGGAGATACATCCATTCAACTCCTTTGCCCATTTTTAAAATTGAGTTGTCTTCCTGCATTTGAGTTGTAGGTGTTCTTTGTATATTCTGAATATTAAACTCTTATGAGACATATGGTTTCCAAATATGTTCTCCCATTTGGTTGGTTGTCTTTTTAGTTTCTTGATAATGTCTTTACATATACAAAATTTTCATTTTGATAAAGTCCTATTTATGCATTTATTATTTTGCTGCTCATGTTTCAGTGTAAATTCTAAGAACCCATTGCCTAATACAATGTCACAAAGATGTTTTCCTCTAGAATTTTTATATTTTAAATCCTTATATTCATGTAATTGATATACTATGAGTAATTTCTGAGAAAAAGTGGGGGCCACTTTCATTCTTTTGCATGTGGATGTCCAGCATCATTTGTTGAAGAGAGTGCTCTTTCCCCATTGAGTTGAATTGATTACCTTTTCCAAAGGCAATAAACTATACATTCTCTCTAAGCCAACTCAGCAGATGAACTCACTGCCTTCCCTCTTACATGGGACATGACTCCCAGGGGTGTAAATATCACTGGCAATGTGGGACAGAAATCTTGGAATGAGACAGAACCCAGCATCAAGGGATTGAGAAATCTTTCTTTACCAAAAGGGCAGAGAGAAATGAGACAAAATAAAGTTTCAGTGACTGAAAGATT
This sequence comes from Tamandua tetradactyla, assembly GCF_023851605.1. Classification (NCBI taxonomy): domain Eukaryota; kingdom Metazoa; phylum Chordata; class Mammalia; order Pilosa; family Myrmecophagidae; genus Tamandua; species Tamandua tetradactyla. The sequence continues at coordinate 106,547,597 of NC_135353.1, read as the reverse complement.
TCAGAGTTGAGAGGTTATCTTGTAGATTATTCTTATGTAGTATATAGATACTCATTTTTAGTTTATGATGTATTGGAGTGGGTGGAGGGAAGTGTCTGAAACTGTTGAGCTATGCTCCAGTAGCCTTGATTCTTAAAGACAATTGTACAAAGATGTAATGTTTACAATGTGACTGTGTGATTGTGAAAACCTGTGTCTGATGCTCCCTTTATCCAGGGTATTGACAGATGAGTAAAAAAATGGGTAAAAAAAAAAACAATAAGGGACAAAGGGTGAAATAAATTGGGTAGATGGAAATACTAGTGGTCAGTGAGTGGGAGGGGTAAGGTATTTGGTAAGTACGAGTTTTTCCTTTGTTCTTTTTATTTTTTTTTCTGGAGTGATGCAAATGTTCTAAAAATGATCATGGCGATGAATAGAGAACTGTGTGATTATATTTTGAGCAATTGATTGTACAGCATGTATGGAAGGTATGTGTGTGAAAATTTCTCAATAAAATATTTTCTTAAATGTCAATAAGCCTTAGATGTGTTGGTTTATTTTTGCACCCTCAGTTCTTATTCTATATGTCTATCTTTCTGCCAATACTACTCTGTTTTGATTAATGTACTTTGTAATAAATATTGAAACCAGAAAGTGTGCATCTTCCAATGTTGTAATTTTTCAAGATTATGTTGGCTATTCAGTGGTGCTTTCTTTTCCAAATAAATTAAATAACTAATTTGTTCATATATTTGAAGTAGACTATTGGAATTGTGTTAAATCTGAAAATCCCTTCAGACAATATTGACATCTTAATTATGTTGCCGTCCAATCTATAAGAATAGAATATCCACATATTTAGGTATTCTGTAATTTATTTCCACAATGATTTGAAGTTTTTTTTGCACACAAGTTCTTTACATCCTTAGTTAAACTTATTCCTAACTATTATATTTTTCAGTTGTTATTGTAAATAGAATTGTTCCCTTGATTTCACTTACCAGTTTTTAATTGTTCATGTATAGAAATGCCACTGATTTTTTAAATTGGTCTTGTTCCCTGCCACTTCTCTGAATTCATTTATTAGCTATAGTAGCTTTCTTGTAGCTTATTCTGGATTTTCTATATATGAAATAATATAATTTGCTGAAGAATTAGTTTTAATTCAGCATTGCAAGTTGTATGCCTTTTATTTCTTTTTCATACTTAATGTTCTAGCAAGAACTTCCAGCACAGCATGAATACCAGCAGTCATCTTTGTCTTTTTCCTGATCTTAGAGGTAAAGATTTCACCAATAAGCTTGATGTTAGCTGTCAGTTTTTCATATATGCCCTTTATTATATTGAATAAGTTCCCTTCTATTCCTACATTTTCAGCATGATTTTCTCAAGAAAGGGTGCTGGATTTAGTTAAATTCATTTTCTGCATCAATTGAGATGATAATGTGTTGTTTTCATTTTGTTAGCTTAATTTGACATTTTACATTGATCGAATCAATCATATGGTGAATCGGTTTGCTTACTTCATCTAGATCACACTTGATTATCATGGTGTATAATCATTTGATGTGTTATTGGGTTCAATTTGCTAAGTTTTAAGAATTTGTTGAGGATTTTTGTATCTATATTACTGAGAGATATTGCTCTATAATTTTCTTTTCTTGTGATATCTAGTTGTGGCTTAGTATTAGAGTGATGCTGGCCTCAAAGAACGAATTAGAGAGCTTTTCTTATGCATCATTTTTAGGAAGTTTGCGAAGGATTGCTATTAATTTCTCCTTGAATGGTAACATTTGCAAGTGAATCCATCTGGTCCTGAGTTTGTTTGACGAAATGATTTTACTACTATAAATGTCATTATTTGTATTGTTTGTTGAGATTCTCTATTTCTTCTCTAGTAACTTTACATAGTATGTGTGTTGCTAGGAATTTGTTCATTTCATATAGGTTGACTAATTCATTGATATACAATTGTTCATAGTATCTTTTTTCTTAATATCTTTTTATAATAATTTTTTTATTTCTGTAAATGTCAGTACTAATGTCCCCTGTGCTAGTTTGAAAGGATATGTGTACGCTAGAAAACCCATGTTTTAATCCTAATCCCATTTTGTAAAGGCAGTCATTTCTTCTAATCCTTATTCAGTACTGTATGTTGGAAACTTTAATTAGATTATCTCTATGAAGTTGTGACTCAATCAGTGTGGGTATTAAACCTGATTAGGTGGAGATGTGTCTCCACCAGTTCCAGATGGTTCTTGATTGGTTTTACTGGAATACTTCAAAAGATGAAGCACTTTGTGAAAAGTTAGATAGTGACAAGAGAGAAAGCCATGAGATTCTGAGAGAGCAGAGAATGCCACAGCACCCCGAAGCACAGAGAACACCAGCCCGTGACTATTGGAGATGGAAAAGGAAAATGCCTCCCAGGGAGCTGGAGAGGAGGTTATCAGATGATGCTGTGTTTCCCATGTGCCCTTTCAGCTGAGAGAGAAACCCTGACCATGTTTGCCATGTACCCTCTCACTTGAGAGAGAAACCCTGAACTTCATCGGCCTTCTTGAACTAAGGTTTCTTTCCCTGGATGCCTTAGATTGGGCATTTCCATAGAATTATTTTAATTGGGACATTTTCTCAGCTTTAGAACTGTAAACTAGAAGCTTATTAAATTTCCCTTTTTAAAAGCCATTATGCTTCTGGTATATTGCATTTCAGGAGCTAGCAACCTAGAACATCCACCATTTCATTTCTTTTTCTATTAAGGAAGTCGTGGCTATACAGAAAAATCATGCACAAAATACAGGAATCCCACACACCACCCCATTACTAACATGCTGCATAGATGCAGAACATTTGTTACATTTGATGACAGAATATTTTTATAATTGTACTATTAACTACAGTCCATGGTTTAACTTAGGGTTCACTGTTAGTGTAGTGCAGAATCATCCAGTTTTTAAAAATTAAATCTATCACTATATATACATCTGAATATTTCCCCTTTTAGGCACATACAGACACATTTTTCTGTGCTGTAAATTGCAATCACAATGCTTTGCTACTATCACTACCATCCATTACCAAAACATGACCAGAATTCTAAACAAGAGCACTGAACAATTTAAGCATAATTGCCCATTTCCTATCCCTAGCCTGTCCCCCGATAACCAATATTCTAGATTATGACTCTATAAGTTTGCTTATTCTAATTATTTCATATCCATGAAATGATAAAATATTTATCTTTTTCTAACTTATTTCACTCAACATGATGTCTTGAAGTTTCAATCATGTTGTCATATGTATCAGAATTTCATTCCTCTTTACAGCCGAACAATATTCCATTATATATACATGCATATGTATATACACACACACAAACACACCACGTTTTGTTTACCCATTCCTCAGTTTGTGGACACTAAGATTGCTTCCATCTTTTGGAAATTGTGAGTAATGCCTCCATGATCATTGGTGGGAAAATATCTGTTTGAGTCACTGCTTTCAATTCTATTGTGTATATACCTACAAGTGGGGTTGCAAAATCACGTGTTATTTCTATACTTAACTTTTTGAGGAACCACCAAACTATGGCTGAATCATTCTCCACTTTCTCTCCAACACTTGCTATTTTCTGTTTTGTTAATGGAAGTCATTGTAATGGGTGTAAAATAGTATGTCATGGTTTTGATTGTCATTTTCCTGATGGCTAATGATGTTGAGCATATTTTCATAGGCTTTCTCATCATTTGTGTATCTTCTTAGGAGAGATGTCTATTCAAGTCTTTTGCCCATTTGTAATTAGGCTGTTCAACTTCTTATTGATAAGTTGAAGGATTTCTTAATATTTTCTGGATATTAATCCTTTATCAGATATGTGGTTTCCAAATATTTTCTCCCATTGTGCAGTTTTTCATTTTGCTTACATGATAAAATACTTTGATACACAAAAGTTTTTAATTTTGATGAAGTTCTATTTATCTTAATTTTCCATTGTTGCTTGTGCTTTGGGTGTAAAATTTTTACCTAAAATAAGATGCTTCTCTATGTTTTCTTCTAAAAGTTTGATAGTTCTTGCTCTTATATTTATGCCCTATGAACCATTTTTAAATATTTTATAAGATTTGAGGTGTGCTAGTTTGAAAATGTTATGTACCCCAGAAAAGCCGTGTTTTAATACTAATCCAATCTTGTGGAGGCAACTGTTTCTTTTAATCCTGATTCAATACAGTAGGTTGGAAAGTTTTGATTAGATAATCTCCATGGAGGTGTGACTACACTCGTTCAAGGTGGGTCTTAATTATTTTACTGGAATCCTTTAAGAGAGGAAACATTTTGGAGAGATCCAGAAATCACAGAAGCTTCAGAACTGACAGAAACTTTCTAACAGAACTGACACAGATGCAGATACATGGAGAACAGAAACGTGGATGTTTGGAGATACTTGGGGTCTACCAGACATTGCCATGAGATGTTAAGCCAGCCAGAACCTGGAGAGAGCCAAGGGAAGCCAATAGATGAAAGCCAGCCCCTGAAAAGGAAAGTGATGAACAGAGGCTGAAAACAATGGCACCCAGGATCAAGGGACCAGCAGATGCCAGCCATGTGACTATCTAGCTGACAGAGATGTTACTGACCCATCAGCCTTTCTTGTTTGAGGGTAACCTCTTGCTGGTGCCTTAATTTGGATGTTTTCACTTCCTTAGAACTATAAATTTGTAAATTATTAAATCCCCCTTTATAAAAGCCATTCCAGTTCTGGTATATTGCATTCTGGTTGCTTGCAATCTAAAACATGAGGTGTGGAGCCTCCTTATTTTTATTGCAAATGGAGATGCAGTTTTCCGAGCACCATTTGTTGTAGAGAACTTTCTTCTCCAATTGAGTGGTCTTTGCTCCGTGTCAATAATCAGTTGGCCACAAATGTGAGGATTGATTTCTGAACTCTCAATTAGATTCCAATGGTTTATATGTCCATCTTTATGCCAGTATCACATTGTTTTGATTACTGTGGCTTTGTAGGAAGTTTTAAGATCAGGAGTCTTTGTCATCTAACTTTATTCTTAATTTTCAAGATGTCTTTGGCTATTAAGGGCTTCTTACCCTTCTATATAAATTTGATGATTGGCTTTTCCACTTCTGCAGAGAAAGTAGTCCATATTTTGATTGGAATTTCATTGAATCTATAAAGTGCTTTGTGTAGGATTGGCATAGTAACAATATTTAGTCTTCTAATCCATGAACATGAAATGTCCTCCCATTTATTTAGGTCTTTTAAAAATTTCTTTTAGCAATATTTTGTAGTTTTCTATTAGTACTAGTTCTTTATATCCTTGATAAGACTTATGTTTAGATAATTGATTCTTTTAGTTACTATTGTAAATGGAGTATTTATCTTGATTTCTTCTTCTTATTGGCCACTGTTGTGTATAGAAACACGACAGATTTTAGGGTGTTGATCTTGAATCCTACCACATTGCTGAATTTATGTATTAGATTTAATAGCTCTGTTGTGGATTCTTCAGGATCCCCCTATATGATACCATATCTTCTTTAAATAGGGAAAGATTTGCTTTTTGCTTTCTAATTTGGACGCTTTTTATTTATTTTTCTTCCTTAATTGCTCTGACAAGAGCTTCCAGTACAATGTTGAATAACAGTGGTGACAGTGAGGATTCCTGATTTAGAGGGGATGTTTTCAGTCTTTTATCGTTAAGTAGGATATTAGTTCTGGGCATTTCATATATGCCCATTATCAAGTTGAGGAAGTTTCCTTCTCTTCCTAGCATTCTACATTTGTTTTATCAAGAAGGCTGCTGAATTTTGTCAAATGCCTTCACTGCATCAATTGATATGATCATGTGGATTTCTCCCTTCATTTTGGTAATGTAGTATATTGCATTAGTTGATTTTCTTATGTTCAATCAACTTTGGACACTAGAGATAAATCCCTCTTGATCCTGGTGCATAATTCTTCTAACGTGTTGTTGTATTGGGTTTCTAGTATTTTGTTGGGGATTTTTGCATCTATACTCTTAAGAGATTTTGGTCTGTAAATTTCATTTCTTGTGGCATCCTTATTTGACTTTGTTATCAGGGTGATGCTGCCCTCATACAATGAACTAGGGAGTGTTTCCTTCTCTACAAATTTTGGAATTCTTTACAAAGAATTGGAGGTAAGTCTTCTTGAAATGTTTGGTAAAATTTCCCTAAGAAACCATCTTGTGCTTGGTGTTTATTAGTTGGGAGAATGGATAACTGATTTCATCTCTTTACTAGATATTGTTTTGTTGAGGTCTTTTATTTCTTCCTGAGTCAGTGTTGGTAGCTTGTGTGTTTCTAAGAATGTCTTCAATTCATCTATGTTTTCTAATTTATTGGCATACAACTGTTCAGTACAACCTCTTATTGAACTTTTTATATCAGCAGAGTCAGTAGTAATGCTCCCCTTTTCCTTTCCGATTTTTGTTATTTGAATATTCTCTTTCTTTTTTCCTCTGTCAATCTAGCCAAAGGTTGCCCATGTTATTGACTTTTTTGAAGAATCAACTTTTGGTTTGCTTGATTCTCTCTGTTGTATTTTCTTCTCTGTTTCATTTATCTGTATTCTGAGCTTTGTGATTTCCTTATTTCTGCTTACTTGAATTTTATTGCTCTTCTTTTTTATAGTTCTTCTGGTTTTGATGTTAGGTTATTGATTTGAAGTATTTCTTCTTTTCTAATGTAAGAATTTACAGCTATAATGCCTCTCAACATTGACCTTGCTGCACTCCATAAGTTTTGGTATGTTGTATTTTCCTTTTCATTCACCTTAAGGTATTTCTTAATAACCCTTGTGATTTCATCTTTAACCTCATCGTTCTATGAGATCACGTTGTTTAATTTCCACATATTTGTGAGTTTTCCATTTCTTTCTCTGTTATTTAATTCTAGCTTTTTTGTATTGTGATGAAAGAAGATGCAATGTACATGTACATTATAGTATTTTTAATTTATTGAGACTTGTTTGTGCCCTAACAAATGGTTTCTTATGGGTATTGATCCCTACCCCTCTAGAAAAAATGTCTATTCAGTTGTTTAGAGTATTAATCAAGTGTTGTATTTTTTATTTATATTGTCTCTAAATATTCTATCCAATATTGAAAGTGGTATATTAATGTCTCCTACTATTAATACAGGGCAGTCAACTTCTGTCTTCATATCTGTCAGTATTTGCTTTACATATCTTTGGGGTCTGCTTAGGTGCATCTATATTTATCATTGTTACCTCTTCTTGTTGAATTGTCCCCTTTATCAGTATATGATGCCTGTCTTCTTCCTTCATAAATGTTTTTGTCTTAAACTCTATTTTATCTGATATTACTATAGCTACAACAGCTTATTTTTGGATACTACTTGCAAGTTATATATTTTTCCATCCCTTTATTTTAAAGTACTTGTATAATTGAATTTAAGGTCAGTGTCTTGCAGACATCACATAGTTCAGTCATGTATTTTTATCCATTCTGCCAATCTCTACCTTTTGACTAGAAAGTTTAATCTAGTTACATTTAAAGTCACTACTGATAATGCAGGACTTTCTTTTGTCATTTTGCTATTTAGCCTTTGTAAGTCTTACAATTTTTTGTACCTCACTTCCACTAAAGCCTACCTTTATGCTTATTTGCTTTCTTATGTTGTACCATATTGATAGCCTTCTCTTTTCTATCAGGACACATTTTTCCCACCTATTTTCCTTGTGGTTAACATGGGGTTGAAATTTAACCTTCTAAATTTATAACAATCTTATTTGAGTTGATACCACTTGAGTTCAGTAGCATACATATGCAATTTTTCCATCTCCCTCCTTACCCCACATTTTTTGTACATTTTACTGCTAATGCCTTTATGCAGTATATGTCTAAAACCATAGATTCATCATTACTTTCATGTATTTGCATTGTAGTGCTTGTAGGAAGTAAAAAGTGGAGTTACATATTAAAAAGTACACTAAAATAATGCTAGAATTTATAATTACCTAAATGATTACCTTTACTAGAGGCCTTTATTTCTTTAGGTTGCTTTGAACCACTGTCCTTTCTGTCTGAAGGTCTCCCTCCAGCATTGCTTGCAAGGTGGGTCTAGTGGTGATGAATTCCCTCAGATTTTGTTTATCTTTGATTCTGTTCTTTCCCTCAATTTTGAAAGAAATTCTTGCCAGACATAAAATTCTTGGTTGCTGGTTGTTTTCTTTCACTGCTTTAGGTGTATCAATACAATGCTTTCTTTCTTTCACATGTTCCTATGAAAAATGTGCACTCAATCTAATTGGGACTCCCTTGTACTTAACACATTGCTTTTCTGTTGCAGCTTTCATGCCTCTCTCCTTGTTCACTGAATTTGATGTGTGATAAATATATAATGAGGTCTGTTTTTCTTCATGTTCATCCTATTTGGTTATCTCTGGGCTTCTTGGATATGCATATTCATGTCTTTTGCTCAGTTTGAGAAATTCTTTGTTATTATTTATTTGAATATTGATTCCACCCCTTTCTCTTTCTCGTCTCCTTCTGGGCCTTACTGTGTATATTGTTTAGCTTTATGGTTTTCCAGAGCTCTCTTAGGCTCTTTTTGCTTTTTATAATTATTTTTCTTTCTGATCCTCAGCCTGACTCATTTTAATTGTTTTGTCTTCTAGTTTGCTCATTATGTTTTGCTAGCTCCAATTTGTTCTTGAGACCCTCCTGGGATTTTTTTTTTCATTTCAGTTATTGTGATCTACAACTCCAGTAGTTTTATTTGGCTCCTTTTAAAATTTCTGTCTCTTTAATAACATTCCCACATTGTTCATTCATTATTTTCTGATATCTTTTAGTTTGTTCCCTGTGTTTTCTCTCATTTCCTTGAGCATTTGTAAGATCATAATATTTTTAAAGTTTTTGTTTAGTATGTTCACACTCTGGTCTTCTTTGTTGGTACTTTTTTGTGTTTGTTTCTTCTTCCTTTGGATAGGCCATCCTTTGTGTTCTAGTTTGCTAGATACCAGAAGTCAATATATCAGAAATGGAATGGCTTTTAAAAAGGGTAATTTAATAAGTTGCTAATTTACAGTTCTAAGGCCGAGAAAATGTCCCAATTAAAAGAAGTCATAGAAACATCCAATCTAAGGTATTCGGGGAAAGATACCTTGGTTCAAGAAGGCTGATGAAGTTCAGGGTTTCTCTCTCATCTGGACGGGCACATGGTGAACACAGCATCATCTGCTAGACTCCTCTCCTGGCTTTCTGTGTCATGAAGCTCCCCAGGAGTCATTTTCCTTTTTCATCTCCAAAGGTTTCTGGCTGGCGGACTCTGCTTCTTGTGGCTATGTCGTTCTACTCTCTCTGAATTTCCTTCATTCTCCAAAATAGTTTCCTCTTTTATAGAACTCCAGAAACTTATCAAGACCTACCCAAATCTGTGGAGATATGTCATCACCTAATCCACCTTAACAACCACTCTTGATTAAATCACATCATCCAGGGAGAGGATCTGATTACAGTTTCAAACATACAGTATTGAATAGGGATTATTCTAGCTTTATGAAATAGGATTTTGATTAAAACATGGCTTTTCTAGGGTACATACATCCTTTCAAATCAGCACACTTTGCTATTTCTTTTACTTGTGCTCTTGTTGCATGCTGGACATTTTAATTATTTAGAAGACAACCTCTTGAATTTATTCTGTAAGATATCTGTTTCTTGATTTTGTAACCAGCTGGTGACAGGACAGAAAGTTACACGAGCCTCAGCCTTCCTATTAGGAAGTTCTGCCCAAGATGAATGTAGTGTGCAGATTCCTTCCTGTCTTTTCTGGGCATGTGTTTTGTCATGGGGTTGTGCTTTTTAGTTGATTTGGAGTTACCCTATCTATAGGAGTTTGAACACATGCTCTTTTCCCTTGAGACAGACATCCTTCCTCAGATGTTTAAAGTAGGCAAACCTGTGCCATAGGCTCTCAACCTCTATAGTGTCTTTGGCTGTCATAGGCTGTTTTCACCTGGAAGACAAATTCTGGGAGAAGGGGCATGCTGGAGAGAAGTTTACCAAGTCAGTCTTTCCCAGGTAAAACAGGGTCGAGGACCCATGAAGGGGGTAACATTTGACTGTGAACGAGATCAGAAAGGGCACCAGTAGCTTCTTCCACAGCTCCACGAATTGAGCCTTATTGGCCTTCCTAGCAAATGTAGCCTTGGAACTTGTCCCCTGAAGCCCAGAAGAAAGGTATTGTCTTTTAGTCTCCTCTGCCTACTACTTTGTCCACTGTGTGTTGGAGCAATAGCCTCCCTTAGCATTGGGCCCCCAGTGATCCAATTTTACTAATCAAAAGCCCTGATCAAAGATTGGCTGTACCCACCCCTGGTCTTTGGGCCAGGCTTATGCCCTCTCTTTCATCAGCAAGATAACCAGGGTCTGTTTCCAATGGTGGCCTGTTGCAAGGGTGGGGAATGGGCACCAGTAATTGAAATGCAAAGAGATCAACGTACTGATAAGTTACCAACCCCTTCCTCTTGCTTTCCTAGGATGCTATACAGTGTTTTATTGACCTCTAGAATTCCAAAATAGTTGTTTCAGAAAGTTACTGCCTTTTTAATAGTTGTTCTGGCTGAAGGACTGAATCCTTCAGTTAACTACTCCACCATCTTCTCACAATCACCCCCTCTCATTTCTGATTTTAGTTAATTGTCCCCACTCTTTTTTTTCTTTATCAGTGTAGCTAAAAGTTTGTCAATATCGTTATGGTTTACAAAAAAAAAAAAACTCTTGGTTTTATTGATTCACTCTATTGCCCCTTTTATACTCTATTTCATTTATCTTCATTATTATATTTATTATTTTCTTCCTTCTGCCTACTTTGGTTTTGGATTCTTCTTCTTTTTCTAGTTCTTCTAGATGTGAAAATTCATTACTGATATGAGAAATTTCTTCTTTTTTAATATAATCATTTAGAGCTGTACATTTCCTTCTTAGCACTGCCTTTCCTGCATCCTATAAGTCTTGGCATATTGTGTTCTCATTTTCACTCATCACAAGATATTTCCTAATTTCCACTGAGATGTCTTCTTTGATCAACTGGTTGCTAAGGGTTTTACTGTTTTATTGACACATCTTTAAATATTTTCCAGTTCTCCCTCTATCATTGAATTCCAGTTTCATTTAATTGTGATCAAAGGAGATACTTCATGTGATTTCCATCTTTTAAAATTAATTGAGACTTGTTTTGTGACTTAATATATGGTTTATCCTAGAGAGAATGATCCACATGCACTTGAGAGGAATGTGTACTCTGCTGGGGTTGGATGAAGTGTTCTATATATGTAACTTACTTCTTGTTGATTTACAATATTTTTTCACTGTTCTCTATTTCCTCATTAAACTTCTGTGCCTATTTTCTATTCATTATTGAAAGTGGTGTATTGAAGTCTCTTACTATTAATGTTTAACTGTGTGTTTCTCCCTTCAAATATGTCAATGTTTCCATCATATATTTTGGGACCTTTTGTTAGATTGTTAGATGGGTATATGTTTCTAATCATTATTTCCTCTTCTGAATTTACACTTTTATCAGTATATAGCATCTTTCTTTGGACTTGTTAACAATTTTCTTTCTTTTTTTTACTTAAAGGCAATTTCTTTTGGTATAACAAATCCTGCTCTCTTCTGGTTGCTGGTTAAATATACATGCAATCTTTTACTTTAAACACACTTGTGTCTTTGAATTTAAAACGAGTCTTTTGTAAACAACGTATAGTTGCATCATGTTTTTTAAAAGATTCTACCAATCTCTGTTGTTCAGAGAATTTGTCCCATTTACATTTAATGTAACTATACTGATAATGCAGACATTTTTCTCCTATTGTTCTATTTGGTTTTCATAATGTTTATAATTTTCCCCTCAATTCTTCCATTACTTCCTGGTTTTTTAATTTGTTGACGTTTTTAATGAACCCTTTTGAATCCCTTCTTATTTCTTTCTGTGCATATTTTTCAGTTATTTTCTTTGTGGTTGACATGGGGCTTAAATTTAACATCATAAATCTATAACAATCTTGATTGCTTTGAAACCAACTTAACTTCAATGTCATACAGAATTTATGCTCTGCTTGTATAACTAACCACCCTTCCATCTTTATGTAGTTCTTGTCACAAGTTACATACTTATAAAAACCCAAACCATTGATATATCATGACTTTTTATGCACTTGGATTTTAGATTCTGAAGGGAGTAAAAAGTGGTTTTACAAACCAAAAATGCAATAGTACTTCTAGTAATATTTACTCATATTGTTATCTTTACCAGACAACTTTATGTCTTCATGTAACCTTGATTTATTGTTTCATGGCCTTTCCTTTCAACCTTAATAATTCCCATTAGCATTTATTGTGGGGCAGTCTAGTTGTGACAACCTTCTTCATGTTGTCTTAATCGGGGAATGTGTCAATCCCTCCTTAATTCTGATAAGGCAGTTTTGCTGGATATAGAGCTCTTCACTGACAAATACTTTCTTTCAATACTTTTAATATGCCATCCCACTGGCTACTTGTCTCCATGATTTCCAATGAGAAATTGGAGCTTAATCTGTTAGAGACTTCCTTATATGTTTATAGTGCTGCTCTCCTATAGCATTCAAGATTCTTTGTTTATCTTTGGTATTTGACAGTTTGATTATACTATGTCATTTAAAAATATTTTTATTGAGACATATTTGCACACATGCAGTTCATCAATGGTATATGATCAATGGCTCACAATATCATCATGTAGTTGTGTATTCATCACCATGATTGTTTTTAGAACATTTGTATCACTCCAGAAAAAGAAAAAAAGAAAAGCTCATATATCCCATAGCCCTTACTCTTTCTTCTCATGCACCACCAGTATTTTGAGATACCTAATTTTTTACCCTTTGTCCCCTCCTATTATTTATTTATTTTATCTTTTTTTTACTCGTTTGTCCATACCCTGTATAGAAGGAGCATCAGACACAAGATTTTCACAACCACACAGTCACATTGTAAAAGCTATATAGTTATAGAGTCACCTTTAAGAATTAAGGCTACTGGAACACTGGTCAACAGTTTCAGGTACTTCCCATTAGCCACTCCAATAGCCCACAAATTAAAAAGAGATAGTTATAAAATGTATAAGAATAACCACCAAAATAAGTGCTCCACCCTGTTTGAAGTCTTTCAGTCACAGAAATTTTGTTTCGTCTCATTTCTCTCTTCCCCCTTTTGGTCAAAAATTCTTTTACAATCCATGATGCCTGGTCCCAGCTTACCCCCAGGAGTCAAGTCCCACATTGCCAGATTACAAAATCTGAGTAGGCTTATCTTCTCCTTTGCAGGAATAACCTTCATAAGAGTGAGCCCCAAGATTGAGGGCTCATCCTGTTGAATTGGTTGTCCCCACTGCTTGCAAGAATATCAGAAATTTCCCAGATGGGGAAGTTTAATATCTCCTCCTTTATCTGAAGAACCCCAAGGGGACTTTAAAAATACTTTTTTATTCTCTATCCAAATTACTCTGGGGTATATCCTGGCACTGCATTAACCTGTACCAACAAGATCACACATCCTATCAAGATTCCATGTAATTATGTTGTTCAAGTAATCATATTGTCATCTAATTCCCTGCTCATATATTTTTTTTCATTCTTTTCCCTATATTTTATTTTTGGTGTCAGATTTTAGATGTCCTACCCTCTAGTTCACTAATCCTTTTCTCTGCCTCTTCAGATCTATTGTTGTAGGACTCTACTGTTTTTTCATCTGTTCTATTGTGCCTTTCATTCCCATAAGATCTACAATTTGTTTTCTCAAACTTTCACTTTTTTTTATGTTCACCCAATGTCTTCCTCATATCATCCTTCAACTCATTGATTTGATTTTTGATGAGATTTCCCATGTCTATTTGAACATTCTGAATTAGTTGGTTCAATTCCTGTATCTGAAGTGTTGATTTGTTCCCTTTACTGGTCCATATCTTTGATTTTCCTAGTATTACTCATTATTTTTTGCTGGCATCTAGTCACTTGATTTCCTTAATTAGTTTATTCTAGAGGTTGTTTTCATTCTTTTATCTAAGGTTTTCTTGGGTGTATTTGTCCTTTATCTGCTCTTTGGCATTCAGTTCAACTTTTTCTAGACATTTATCATAGGTTCTGTTTAACTGATCAGAATTTTTCAGTTCTTGTTTGTCATTTTCTTGCCTTGCCTATATGGAACTTTTTTTTTTTTGAGGATGGTCTTCTCAGATATTATCAACCCCAGCCAGATTTCCCAGACCAGGCAGGCCCATGTCTCAGGAGGAGAGAGTAGCCAGTACCAAGTTTCCCTAAGGGGGAGACCAGAGCTGTGTCAAATTTTCCTATGTCGCCCCTAGATTCTGTGTTTTTCCTGTCCTGCTCAGCATGTGGTGCTTGTCAGACTTCAGTTCTCCACCAGCTTAAAGTGATGCAGTGCCTTTAATTTCATCTGCCTCCCCATGCCTGTTGTATGGTTGAGACAGAGGCTGTGGTAGTAGTCTGGCTTTGATTGCTTCTGTTTTTCAGCCTCTGGGACCTGAATTCTTTGAAGAAGTGCCTCCACTTGAGCTGGGTCCTGGACCCCTTTTCTTGCAGAATATATGCTCTTTAGAAAATTAACCTCTTTCACCTGACTTTGACTCTCAGACATGCTTAAATTCCACCCTTGCCTGGAGCAATGCTGGAGCCTGAGAGTGCTTGCAGTTCTACTTAATGAGTTATTAAGAACTAAGAAAAAGCCTTTTCAGAGCCTGACCCCTGCTCATAGGGTTTGGCATTCCAGAGCTTGAGTAGGAACCTGGATCTATGTTTCACCAGGCTCTATATGTCCCCTTTCCATGTGGTCCAGCCCTTTTCCATTATTTTGTCCTGTCCAACTAAAAATGTCTCTTGTTTTTACTTTTTTTTTCCCATCAGCCCTGTCCCCTCTCTGCTGAGGTGAAAGCTCCTGGTTCCTTTAGTGCTTACCCCAGGTTTATCTGCAGTTAGGTCCTGTTTTCAGTAGACAGAGTTTGTTAATGAATTATGCAATTGGAGCTTGGTTGAACTAAGTCCTTGCTACTAGTAAAGTCCTTTTCCATTTCCTTCAAGGAACTAACCTTTCATGCCCTTGGAAGATTTACAGTTCTGTGTGGGATCTTAGACATTCCACCCATTATAGACTGGTGTATGCTGTGTTTCTGGCCACTGATGTCTCTCCAGAACTTGCCCCATACAGTTCCTGACTCTTTACTAGCTGTCTGGAAGATGAACAAAGTTACACACCTCACTATGCTGCCATTTTGCCCCACCCAATTATTATATGTCTTGATTTGTGTCTATGTGGGTTTATTTGGTTTAGAGTTCATTGACCTTCTTGGTTATGTATATTCGTCTTTCACCAAATTTAGGAAGTTTTCAGCCTTTGTTTCTTCAAATATTCTTCCTTCCTCTCTTTCTTTCTCCTCCTCATTGGATTATCAAAGTGTGTATTTTAGTATGTTTTATGGTATCTGTCTCACAGGTCTCTCAGGCTCTGTTCACTTTTCTTCATTCTTTTATCTTTCTACTTCTCAGATGGAATGATTTCAACTGTCTTGTCTTCAGGTTTACTGATGTTTCCTTTTAGCACCAACTCCTCTTTAGCCCTCATGGAATTTAAAATTTTTTGTTACTGTTGTCCCCAGCTCTGTTTAGTTCTCTTTCAAGACCTCTATTTCTTTATCAATATTCTCTTTGTGTTCTTCTGTAATTTCTTCAGTTCTTTGTCCCTGCTTACATTATTTTCTTTGATCATAGTTAGGGTCAATTTTTAAAATGCAGCTTCTGGTATGCCCCAGATCATTTTCTCCCCATTTTGGTTTCTAATGTTATACCTTGTTCCTTTTCAGGGGACATCATTTCCTGTTTCATTGAATGTTTTGTTCAATCTGAGGTTTTAAATTTTTTTTGTTAACTGAATTTTGACACTCAGGCAGCTTTCTTTTTGCTTGTGTCCAGGTAGCATTATAACAGAGATTTCCTTGAATGCAAGGACATAACCAAAGAGAATAGAAATAAAAATAAAAAAGAAAACTGCTTTCCCAGTTATTTCAGATTCACCTGTGCAAATGTTCTCCTTAGGAGTTGATTGATACAATGAAATTAGGAATAGTCAGATACCAAAGCACAGGGATTCCTCAGTGTTTTCTGTGCGTGTGTCTTCTCTTGGGAATGGGCAGATGTTTACAAAGATTTTCCATTTACATGAATCTGAATGTTCTCTTTCCTTCAGGAAAGTGCTTCTTCATGGTTTTGAATACTCTTCTCTATGTATTTCATCCAGCAATCCTTTGTCCCTGCATTAGCAATTTTACTGTTCTCCTACAGCATTCAGTAGGAACACTATGTGAGCCAATTCTATGTAGAGAGTAAGGTCTGGAATGGTGGGCTCATGATAAGTGTCCTGGTTCAGTCACTCTGGGTGCCATCATATAAATTGGCATATACATATATTCACCCATTATTTGCACAATGGTTCTCCTCTCTGTCTGGATCCAGGACCAGGGATCTGTACTGAGAGCATGGGCTGGCTCTGCGTTAAGGTGGTTTGTGGATGGGATATGGAATAGCAAGTGTATCAGGACGTGGTTTTCCTACCATTTTAAAGTTGCCTTTTTCTTTTTATTGATTTTTTAGATATAGTCATACACCAAACAAACCATTGAGGTATGTGTTCAGTGGCTCACACAATTGTGCATACATCCCTATAATCAATTTTAGAAAATTTTCATTGCTCCAGAAAAGAAATAAAAGTACAAAATAAAACCCAAGTCCTTCCATAACCCTTATCAACCCCCAAACCCAATGTTGGCTAATAATGTTGTTGTGGTACATTCATTATTGTTGATGAAATAATGTAAAAATATTACTATTAACTCAAGTCCATAGTTTGGAATAAGTACATTTTCCCCATATGCCCTTCTATTATTAACTCCTTGTAATAGTGCTGTACCTTTGGTCAAGTTCATGAAAGAAATTTTATATATTTTTTATATTTTTGCAATCACAGTCCGAGTTCACCACAAGATTCACTCTGTTATACATGTTTTAACCTCCAACTTTACTTCTGGTGACATGCATGACTCTAAATTTCCCCTTTCCACCACATTCACATATTATTCAATACTATTAATTGTTCTCACAATACCATGCTACTGTTGTTTCTATCCATTTCCAAATATTTATGTTCAACCTAGTTAAACATTCTGCACATATTAAGCAATAATTTCCCATTCTTTAATTTTATATCCTGGTAAACTATATTCTATATTTTATGTTTACAAAATTACCTATTATAATTAGTTTTTATCAAGGCCATCATACAATATTTTTCCTTTTGTGTCTTACTTCTTTCACTTAAAATAATGTTCCAAGGTTAGTCCATGTTGTGTGCTTCAGGATTTCATTATTGTTACTGCTGAATAATGTTCCATCATATGTACATACTACATCTTGTTTATCCATTATCTGTTGATGGATACTTCGTCTTTTTCCATCATTTGACAATTGTGAATAATAGTGCTATAAACATTGGTGTACAAATGTCTGATTAAATCTCTGATTTAAAATTTGGGCATATCCCAAGTAGTGAGATTGCCAGGTCATAAGGCAACTCTACACTTAGCTTCCTGAGGAACTGCCAAAATGATCATTCACAACAGCTGTACCATTTTACATTCCCACTAGCAATAAATCAGTACTCCTATTTCACACATCCTCTCCAGCAGTTGTAGTTTCCTGTTTGTTTTATAGTGGCCATTCTAGTAGGTGTGAGATATCTATTGTGGGTTTGATTTACATTTCCCCAATGCTAGTGAGATTGAACATCCTTTAATGTACTTTATTTCTGTGCAGTGGAGGTCACATTTCATTCTTTTCCGTGTGTATATCCTGCTATCAAAGCACCATTTGTTGAATTTTTTCCCAAGTTACTGCAGCCCTTTCACTGTTTTCTGGAGTTTTTGCAAAGATATTTTGGCTAGTTCCTATTGATTGTATATAGCTTCTGTAGGGGACAGAGTACTGGAACATCTGACTCTACCATCTTGATTCATGTTAGGTTTACATTTTATGATGTGTTGTACCTCCAATTTCATATTCTTTTTAAATTCCTTAAACTTTCATGTTTTGACCTATGGGTTGACTGCTTTAAATTCCATAATTTAAAGCAGATAATCCAACATTCATGTCAGATAATCCAACATTCATATCATCTGGGTGTTGGCAACAATTAACTGTCTTTTCTCATTCAAGTTTAAATTTTTGGATATTTTTGTGGAAATATAGTTCACATACAATACATATCATGCATTTAAAGTTTATAATTCACTGGAACTTACTATATTCACATAATTTTACAACCTTCACCCCAATACAATTTAAAACATTTTATTTACTCCCAAAATAAATCCTCTTTTGGGACATCAGTCATTCAATCTGGTAGCATGAAGCACTACAGGGTTCCATTTCCTCACACAATCTTTGAACAACTAGCAAAAACTGACCTAACCATAATCTGACTTTAACCATAATCTTCAGAGCTCTTCAAAATGTGGAGGTTGCTGTAATTAGGTGACCATTGAATAAAGAAAAGGCAACTTAAAAGAAATTAGGGAAAGCTTGTGGCATCCTACCTGATCTTTTCCCCATATTTTTCTAACCTCAGTACAGAGCTATCCTGTGCTCTCGGTGTGGGTCCCCACCTTCCAGGCAGAAGCATTATGTAGATTGCTATATCGGTGTAAGAAACAACCAAATCAAAGCAGCTTTGGGCAAAGAACTACCAGCTATAAGATATACAACATGAAACCCAGACCAGAAAGATAATTGCATAAGGAGAAGAGGAAGCATTTTGATCCCAGATATGGGAAAATTCCTAAGGCCACTTAGAGCATACACAGCATGAGATACATGCACAAACTGAAGAAGAGTCTTTGCTTTCATCTTGGAATGTTTTCCAGGTTCGGTGGTTGGAGAGTTAAACTCTGGAGCAGAGCATCAACCAACACAGAGTCAATTTGAAGACTGTGAGATGTGTTGTTATGTTTTGCTTTTTTGCTAGCTTCTGTCATTCAAGGAAATGTCTATAATGTAACTAGTTGATACAAATTTAAGGAACAGAGAGCTCAAGTATAAATTGGAGTGTTAACATGATAAAATACTTTGTAATTATTATTATTTTTAATTAAAGAATTTGTAGGTTTACAGAAAAACCATGTAAAAGCACAGTGTTCCCCATATACCCCTTTATTTTTGACACTTTGCATTAGTATGCTACCTTTGTTAAAAGTGATGAAATAATATTTAAATAATACTATTAATTATAGTCCATAGTTTACATTAGGTGCATTTCCCATATATCCCCTATTATTAATACATTATATTAGTGCCATACATTTGTTATAATTCATGACAGAACATTCTTATACTTGTATTATTAATCCAACTCATTGTCCACAATGCAGTTGAAAATGTTATACAGTCCCATTATTTATCTTTTAACTTTCATTCCTGTAACATACATAAAATTCCCCTTTTAGCCACATTCACAAGCATAATCCAGCACTGTTAATTACAGTCAATAATATGCTGTATCACCATTATCCATTTTCAAACATTTACAATCAACCTAAATAGAAATTCTGTACAAATTAAGCATCAAATTCCCTTTCTCTGCCCAGAATCTATCTTCTGATAACCTATATTCTAGGTTCTAAGTCAATGATTTGGCTTATTATAATTAGTTCATATCACTGAGATCATATATTGTTTGCTCTTTTTGCATCTCACTTATTTCACTAGATGTGATGTCTTCAAGGTTCATTCATGCTGCAGGCATTAGAACGTCATTCCTGTTTCAGCTAAATAAAATTCTGTTGTATGCATTTACAACATATTTTTATCTATTCATGAGTTGATGAAAACTAAAGTTGCTTCCATCTTTTGGCAATTGTGAATAATGTCAATTTGAACATTGGTGTGCAAATGTTTTTTGAGTCCCTAATTCAATTATTCTGGGTACTTAACTAGTTTTGACATTGTCAGGTCATATGGTAATTCTATACTTAACTTTCTGAAGAACTTCAAACTGTCTTTCACGATGGCTGATTTTATATTCCCCCCAGCAATGAAGGAGTTTTCTTATTATGCACATCCTCTCCAACACTTGCAGTTTTCTGTTTATTTAATAGTAGCCATTCTTTTGGTTATAAAATGAAATCTCATTGTAGTTTTGATTTGCATTTCCCTAATAGCTAGTGATATTGACCATTTTTTTGTGTGCTTTTTAGCCATTAGTATTTCCTCTTTGGAGAAATGCCTATTCAAGTCTTTTGCCTATTTTTAATTTGGGAATGCACTCAATCTGTAAATTACTTTTGGTAGAATTGACATTTTAGTTATATTTAATCCTCCAACCCACGAGAAGAGAATGCCCTCCCATTTATTTAAGCCTTTTAAAATTTCTTTTATAAATGTTTTATAATTTTATGAGTACAAGCCCTTTCCATCCTTGGTTCAATTTATTCTTAGATATCTGATTTATTTAGTTTCTATTGTAACTAGAATCTATTCTTAATTTCTTCCTGAGGCTGCTCATTACTAGTGCATAGGCACTACTGATTTTTGTGTGTTGCTTTATATCCCACCACTTTGCTGGACTCACTTATTAGCTCTAGTAGATTTGTTGTTAAATTTCAGGGACTTTCTAAACATAGAATCATGTCATCTGTAAATAGTGAAAGTTTTACTTCTTCCCTTCTGATTTTGATGACTTTTGTTTCTTTTTCTTGCCTAAGTGTTCTAGTTAGGACTTGTAGCATGGTGCTGAATAACAGTAGTGACAGTGAACGTTATTGTCTTGAAAGGGAAATCTGAAAGGGAAATTTTCAGTCTGTCATAATTGACTGCAATGCTAGCTGTGTTTTTTTCATATATGCCCTTTATAATGTTGAGGAAATTTCCTTGTATTCCTGTTACCATAATGTTTTTTATTAGGAAAAGATGTTGGATTTTGTCAAATGTTTTCTCTGCACGAATAGATATGATCATGCGGTTTTTCCTCTTTGATTTATTAATACAGATATTTTGCTGACTTATTTTCTTGTGTTGAAAAAATCTTGCATGCCTGGAATAAAGCACACTTGATCATGTTTATGATTATTTTAATGTTGTATTGTACTCAGTTTGCTCATATTTTGCATCTACAATCATGAGATATTCTGCAATTTTCTTTTCCTGTGGTATCTTTAACTGCCTTTGATATGAGTGTGGTGCTGGTTTAATAGAATGCATTATATAGTGTTCCTGCTCTTCAGTTTTTTTGAAGAGTTTGAATAATAATGGTATTAATTCTTCTTGGAATGACTGGAAGAATTCACCTATGAATCCACCTGATCCTGGGACATTTTTTTTCAGAAGTTTTTTCATGAGAAATATTCAATCTCCTTAATTTTGATTCACTTATTGAGGACTTCTATCTCTTCTATAAACAGTATAAGTTGTTCATGTGTTTCTAGGAAGTTGTCCATTTCATCTATGTTTTCATATTTGTTTCAAATTGGTTCAAATAGTATCCTCTTATTATACTCTCTTATTTTTGTTTGGTCTGTAATAATGCCTCAGATTTTATTTGTATTTTCTTTCCTTTTCTCTTTTTCAGTCTAGCTAAGTGCTTGTCAATTTCATTGATCTTCTTGAGAAACCAACTTTTGGTCTTATTGATTCTGTTTTTTTAATTCTCAATTTCACTTATTTCACCTTTGATCCTTATTACTTCTTTTCTTCTGCTTTGTTTGGAGTGAATTTTGTTATTTTTCTCATTCCTCCAGGTATTGTTTAAGTTTTTAATTTTAACTCTTCTTTTTTAACATAGACATTTAGGTCTTTAAATTTCCCCCTCAGCACTGCCTTCACTGCATATTATAAACCTTGATTTCATATGATCTCATTTTCATTTTCCTTAAGTATATCCTGATTTCTCTTTTAATTTCTTCCCAACTCACTGAGTGGATAACAATGTGTTGTTTAATCTCCATATACATATATTTTTTTACTTGTCCAGTTTTCCAGCTGTTATTAACTCCAGCTCCATTCCTTTATGATCAGAAAAAGTGCTTTGTACAATTTCAAGCTTTTTAAATTTACTGAGACTAGTTTTGTGACCCAACATTTGTTCTATCCTAGAGAGTGATCCATGAGCACTTGAGAAGAATTTATGTCCTGTTCCTTGGGGTGCGATGTCTTGTAAATATTTATTAGAGCTAATTCATTTTATTGTTTAAGTTATCTCTTTCCTTATTGATCTTTGCTTAGACATTCTATTTTGATGACAGTGGTGTATTGAAGTATTCAACTATTATTGTAGTTCTCCCTTCAGTGTTGCCAGTTCTTGCCTCATTTATTTTGGGACATTTTGTTAGGTGCATAAATATTTAATATTGTTATTTCTTCTTGGTGAATTGCTCCTTTTATTAATATATGATGCTTTTATTTGACTTTTTAATACCCTCACATATAAAGCCTATTTGGTCAAATATTATTATTGCTACTCCCATTATTTTCTGGTTAATGTATGCATAGAATATCTTTTACTAACTTTTTACTTTCAACCTATTTGAGATGGGTATAAAGTGAGTCTTTTGTAAACAGCATATTTAGGGATTATATATATACTTTTTATCCATTGTGCCACTCTCCATCTTTTGATTTGGGAGTTTATTCCATTAGCATTCAGTGTTATTTTTGTAAATGGTATTGGACCATTTTGCCCTTGTTTTTCATACACCATGCCTTTCATGTCACGTTTTAACCATTTTAGTTTCCTTTACTGAAATTCTTCATTTCTACACTCTCTTCCAAGCCTCTCTTTCCTGTCTTTTCCTTTCAACCTATAGCACTCCCTTTAGTATTTCTCATAGGGCATGTCTCTGGTTGAAAAAAATATCTCAGATTCTGTTTACCTGTGCATATTTTAAACCATCTCTATTTTATGAAGGACAGTTTTGCTGGATAGAGAATTCTTGGCTAGTTCTTTTCTCCTTCAGTACCTTAAATATATCATACTGCTGCCTCCTCCCTTTTATATGTTCTGTTGAGAAGTTGAGCTTTAGACTTATCATAATCACTTTTCTCTTGTTAATTTCAGAATTCTCTCTTTGTCTTTGGCATTTGGCATTTTGATTGGTATGTGTCTTGGTATAGGTCTATTAGGATTATATTGTTTGGAGTATGCAGTTTTTCCTGGACATGTACCATTTTGTCTTTCATAAGACTTGGGATATTTCTGGCCATTATTTCTGCCCATTTTCCTCTCCATTCTTCTTCTGAGATACCCTTGGCATTTATAGCTGTGTGATTCATGCTGTCCTCCAATTCCCTGTGTACCTGCTCCATTTTTCCATTATTTTCTCTTTTCTTTTTAATGTAGGATTTCAGATGTCCTATCCTTTATTTTGCTGATCCTTATTCTGCTTCTTCAAATCTCTTGTTTTATGTCTCTGGTGTAATTTTTTATCTCTTTTATTGTGCCTTTCATTCATATAAGATATGCTATTTTTTTCATGCTTTCAAATTTTTCTTTATGCTCTCCCAGTATCTTCTTAATATCCTTTATCTCCTTTGCTTGTATTTTCCTTCATCTCCTTGAATTGATTTAGGAGGTTGGTTTGCACATCATTGATTATTTGTTTTAAATCCCATATCTTAGCTGAGATTTAGCTTGTTCCTTGGACTGGGCCATATCTTCCTGTTTCTTAGATTTACTTGTAATTTTTTGCTGGTGTCTAGGCATCTGGTTTGCTTGGTGAGTTAACTCTGGAGGTCAATTTCTCTCACTTGCCTATGGCTTTCCTGTTGATTGTTTTTGTGGCAAATCTCTTCTTTTATATTCAGCCAAACTTGCTTTATTTAGAATAG
This sequence comes from Tamandua tetradactyla, assembly GCF_023851605.1. Lineage (NCBI taxonomy): Eukaryota > Metazoa > Chordata > Mammalia > Pilosa > Myrmecophagidae > Tamandua > Tamandua tetradactyla. The sequence goes on along the minus strand of NC_135353.1, from coordinate 106,523,632 downwards.
CTCATGTTTAATTGATCAGACTTTTTTCAGTTCTGATTAATCTGATTCTTTCTCTGGTTATACAGTAAAATTTATGAGATTGAATTATGTGTGCTATTGTTTCACACCAATATAGAAAACTTCTTTTGCTATGTTCCTCTTCCAGGAATGTTGATCTGTTTGTTTTTTGTTTGCCTCTATCACTCCTTTCTTTTTTATCACTCTTTTCATTATGTGTATTTGCTTTTACCTGGAAGGCTTATTCTGGGCAAGGAGGTCTCCCTGGAAAAGATCTTTCCAACTCAGTTATTCCAAGTCAGAAAAGACCCAGGGACCCACAAAGAGGGTGTGGATCAGTTCCAAAGTTCCATGACAAGGAGATTGGAAGGAGCCATTCATCTCTCTAATGTCTCTCTGATTCTGTGATTTCCTCTCATGCCTAACATATGACACTCTTCCACTACCTATTCTCCACAGTTCTGAGGTGGTACTGTGCCTTTAAATCTCAACTGATTCTTCCCCTTCTGGGGGCATGATTTAGACACAGGCTGCCAGCTGCTTTGCATCTAGATTGAAACTTTGCTTTGATCCCACATCCTGGGATCTGAATTCTCTAAACAACAGCCAAAACTTTGCTGTTCCAAGTTGCCCCCTACCCCACATAGTTGAACACTGAGTAACCCTTCAGCAACCTGTTCCCTAATGCCCTAAGAAGTTACTGTGTCTGCCAATCAGCCCTTCTTCTGTCCCTGCCAAGGCAGAGTTGAAACAATGGATGCTAGGTGTTCCCTGTCCTGGGTGAGTTGAAATTGTCACTCTTCTGGGAGCTTTAATCATGGACTCCAAACTCACTAATCAAAAACTACAGGTGGTGCCCAGACTTGTCTCCACCCTCCTTTTCTTGGGGAAGAGCTTCCCTTCATCAACCTGGCACTGTCACCTCAAGAAATTTCTGTGTCTCTCAATCTGCCCTACTCTGCACCTGCTTGGGTTGAAGTTCAAATGGAGGGTGCCATCTACTTTCAGATCTGGATGATTTGAATCCGTAGCTGCTCTGGGGACTGGAACTCAGTGTTCCAAATCTGCTAATCAAAATCCACAGGCAATGCCTAGGCTTGCCACTCCTTTTCTTGGGGGAGCACTATTGTTTTGATTTGCTAGTGCTGTCCTAATGCAATATAGCAGAAATGGGATTGGCTTTTATAAAATGGTTTTATTAAGTTACAAGCTACAATTCTAAGTTTGTGAAAATGTCCAAATTAAAGTACCCATAAGAGGATATCTTCTCTTAAGAAGGGCTGATCACATCTAGAATTTCTCTGTTACATGGGAAGGCAAGTGACCATGTCCACTGTCCTACTGTCCCAGCTTCTGTGTTCAAATGACTCTCTCAGCTTCTTCTGCATCTCCAGAAGTCTGTGTCTCTTGGTTTCCTCTCTCTGCCCTCTGTGTCATCTCTGAGCTCTCTCTATGTTTTCTGTCCTTTATTCCCTACATAGAGAACTCCACTAAAAGGATTAAGATCCACTTGAATGGGCAGGGACATATGTCCATGGAAACAATATAATAAAAAAGGCATCACCCACAATTGGGTGTGGGTCACATCTCCATGGAGCTACCTAATCAAATAGTCCCAAATAACAATAGGTCTGCCCCCTTAAGATTGGATTTGAGAACCATGTTTTTTCTAGGGTACGTAACAGTTTCAAACCAGCACAACCATCCCAAATGGTTTTGTTTCTCTTTCTGCTGTTTCTTTTTATGCTTTTAAATTCTTCTTTATGCTCACACTTGATCTTCTTCATAACCTTTATCCCTTTATGAATATTCTCCTCCATCTTCTTCAATTGATTTAGGAGGTTTCTTTGAACTGCTTTGATTAATTCTTCCAAACTTGTTGTCTCTGAAATTTTAATTTGACTGAGCCATATCTTCCTGCTTATTAGTATGGCTTGTAATTATTTGCTGATGTCTAGGAATCTGATTATCTTGATGAGTTAACTCTGAAGGTAAATTTATTCTTTTTGTTAGGATTTTATTGTTTGGCTTTGTATTAAGGTTGTCCTTTGATGCTTGCTCTGACTTATTCAGGATGTTTAGAAGAGCCTGAGTGTAACTATTAGATTTCTCAGCTCTTGTTCATCTGATTATTGCCCTGGATATGCAGTACAATTTTTATGATGACACTTTTTGTGCCATTGTTTCAGCTCCAGAAGAAATATTCTTATCTTCTGTTCCTTCTCTGGGAAACTTGATCTGTTCCTTTTGTTTTGTGCAGGATTTTCTCCCCAGCTCCTATGATTTGTTTAAATACTCTTCCTCATTCAGTGTCACATTTTCCACACACTTCTCAATTCTAAGACCCTCCTTGGTGTTTCAGAAATTCAGTTTAAGCTCTGTTTTTCTCTGAAGCTTTTCTTCCTACAGTTTCTTTCCTATTTGGGTGCTCTTCCCCAAAGGGACAGATAGTTTCAATCCAGAAACGTGGGTCACTTCAAGAAAGATCATCTTGCATTTAGGTATTCTATCTGACAATAATTTCATTGAGTGAATGTACCACTTGGTAGTTTCCCTACTAATGTTGACCTCCCCAGGTGCCCTTTTCTATGCAGCACTCTTCAGTGGTTTGTGTTTTGCCCTGGATCTCTGTGGACTTGAGTCTCTCTGCCTGGATATGCATAGGGTTATAACTCACTGCTGTAAGTGCCTTTATAGTCTGTGTTCCCAGTGGGAGGGAGACATCTAGGCTGCTGCTTGTGAGCAACAAACAAGTTGCATGAGAATGAGTGATGGGAATGAAAGAGGATTGGAAAGTCAGGACAAAAGTTTCATATGTTATCTTTTTCTCTTTCTGTGATTCAAAATTTATAGGGTCTTTCTGCAGTCTCTTCCATTTTCCAGAATTCCTCTGGGGAGGTTTATTCAGGGGATGCATTACATCACCCTGTTCTCCACTATTGAAGAGAAAGAAAGAAAGAAAGTACACTCTCCAGGGGTGAGTACAGGTATGCTTAAGGGAAACACATGCCACCAGTGAATCTTCAATTTCTACTATTAGGTGGTTCATCCCCATAATTTTTGTTCCATTTATGTTTTTCTTAGTATGCTGTATGATGGGGGTCCTATTTCATTCTTTTTCCATGTGGGTATTCCCTTATTGTAGCACCATTTGTTGAATTTTTGTTTGGTTTGGTTTTTCATTTGCTTGTTTGGGAAGTCCATGGGACAGGAATCGAACTTGGGTCACCCACATGGCAGTCTAGAATTCTACCACTGAACTACCCTAGCACCCCCAGTTCCATTTATTTTTATGCTTTCAAATTCTTTATGCTCACACGTTGTCTTTTTAACATACTTTAGGTCTTTATGCATATTTTATTTCATCTCCATGAATTAATTTAAGAGATTTGTTTGGGAATCTTTGAAAAGTTTTTCCAACTTTTGAGTCTTTTCTGATGCTTTGCTTCATTCCTTGGCTGAGCCATATCTTCTTGTTTCTTAGTATGGCTTGTAATTTTTGCTGATGTCTATGCATCTGATAGTCTTTATCAGCTAACTCTGCAAGTCGTTCCTCTCTCTTGTCTAAGGTATATTGTTGATTGGGTTAGTGTTCATGCTTCTCTGTGACACTTGGTCTAACCTTTTCTAGATCTGTAGAATAGCCCATGTTTAACTGCTCAGATTTTCACAGTGCTTCAACTGTTCTTTGCCAAGGATATGTAGTACAGTTATTACAATTTCAAGTTTGTGCATTTTTTAATCTCATGAAGAAAGGTTTCCTTCCTTTCTTCTTTGTCTGAGAATCTTGGCCTACTGTGTTTGTTTTTGTGCAGACTTTTTTCCCCAGCTCCTATGTTTTGTTTAAATTTTATCCCTCACTCAGTGTTCTGTTTTCCTTACACTTTTCAATTCTGAGTGTGCTCTCACAGCAATTCAGTTTAACTCCCCAGTTTTTTTTTCTGTGAGGGTTTTATGCCTCCAGTTTTTTTTGTTGTTGTTAGGATTTCCTTCCATGGAGAGCCAGATGGAATCAATTCAGGAAGTTGGATCACTTTGGAAAAGTCTCTTTTGTGTTTAGGTGGTCCATCCAATGGACACAATATTAAATAAGTGAAACAATTATTTCCAGTAGTTCTATCACTGTCTCTGGTTTGTATTTTGCCCTGGGTCTCTGTGGACTTAAGTACCTGTGGTCTCTGTGGACTTAAGCATATATGCCTGGATGTGCACAGTGTTCTTATTTGATGCTGTGAGTGACTCCACAGTTTCTCTCTATGGTAAGAAGGACTTAGGCCGTGCTGCCTTTGTTACTCCCAAGCTGCATGGGAGTACATGAGAGGGCAGAGAATAGGAAAATGCTAGTGGCCCAGGATGGAAGTTTCCTACCTGATACTTTCTGTTTCATTAATTCAATATTTGTAGAATATTTGTTCAGTCTCTTCTATCCTCCAGAGTTCTTGGCAAGTGGGATTTGTCCTTTTATTCACTAAATCCCTGGGAAGGCTTTATCAGGGGATTTCTTACATCACCATTTTGATCTTCGAAATATTTTTAGGGAATAAGGTTATCAGAACTTAGATATTTACTGGATAAGGAGGGTGATAGAGAAGCTTGCATTGGTGCCTAAGGAATGTATTAAAAATATAAGAATATTTTTACTTCAGGGAGAACAATTGAAGTTGACCATTGTAAGGTGTTATAAATGAATAAGTATATGTAAACTGCAATTAGTGCAACATAGGGTCTATTGTTAACAGTAAAATTGAAGTGTTCTTTCTTTAATTGTAAGAAAAATAATATAACAAAGTTAAATGTCAATGATTAGGGGTTATAATGTAGGGGTATAGGATTCATGTTGTTTCTCTTTTTAATTCTTTTAATTTTTCTTTTCTCTTCTTCTTCTCTCTTTGTGGGAGAAATAGAAACAATCTCACATAGATTGTGGTGGTGAATGCCTAACTATGTGATTATACCTTATGGGTAACTATATAATTATACTGTAAGAAAGAAGAATGGTGACACCCCTCTGGAAAGGGCAAAATTGTGGTTCCATAAGAGACCAAATATAGGGTTGGCACATGGTTTTCAAATCCTGCTAGAAGACAGATTTGAAAAACTGAAAGCAGGGATATGAATAGGTATTGGCAAACTGATGTTTATGGTGACATCTTTCATGATTTGCAATGGATTGAGGTTGCCTAAGGGTTCACTGACTGATGAATGGAAGGGAAAGACATGGTGTATGCATATGACTGTATGATGAGCAGTTGCAGGAAGGAATGAAGTAAGGTGGCATACAAGAAGAATGACTCCCAATTTAATAAGCCAAGCCCTTGATCTTATGGTTTGCCTTTATGAAACTTATTTCTGCAATGGTAAATCTAGACCTTCATAATTAAGCCTGGGTCACCCCTAGAGAATCCATTTTATCTCTTTTGTTGCTATGATGTGGCCTCTCTCTTTAAGCCAACTCTGCATTACTCTTCCACCTATGTGGGACATGAATATGAGGGGCATAAGTCTCCTTGGCAATGTGGGACATAACTCCCAGGGATGAGCCTGGCCCTGGCATTATGGGATTGAGAATGGCAAAAGAAATAGTGAAAAGAAATAGAATAAAATAAATTTTCATTGGCTAAGAGATTTCAAATACAGTAGAGAAGTCATTCTGGAGGTTACTCTTATGTAAGCTTTAACCAAGTATTTCAAACTACCGCAGTGTGCCATGCCCCAACCAACAGTATTCCTGAAAACCAGAGGAAGTGACCTGGGCTCTCTCTTAGTCTCTATGATGGTTTTTATTAGTAAATTTGTTTTCTCAGAAACTTAAGACCTCCACATTGATCATAGGCAAGATAAGTCGTGAAACCCAGTATTACCAGTCTCTCCAAGAACAACAAGCAGGTTGATACATCTATCCCAGAAGATCAATAACCCTTTCTAACATGAAGAAATTAAAATGGTCATTGTCCAGATAGCCCTGAAAATTGAGAGAAAGGTCAAATGAGAGGAAAGAGGTTTAACTGAGAAATTAGGATTATATATTTCTTTTTAGTCTTGTGTTTTAGAATAGCCAAAAGGAAATGCCTGAAATTATTAAAATGTAATCCAGTAGCTCTGATTTTTGATAATGATTGTGTAACTATATTACGCACAAAAATAGTCTAGTTTGCTAGCTGCCAGAATGCAATATACCAGAAATGGAATGGCTTTTAAAAAGGGAAATTTAATAAGTTGCTAGTTTACAGTTCTAAGGCCAAGAAAATGTCCCAATTAAAATAAATCTAGAAAAATGTTCAATCTAAGGCATCCAGGGAATGACACCTTGGTTCAACAAGGCCAATGAAGTTCAGGGTTTCTCTCTCAAGTGAGAAGGCACATGGCAAACACAGTCAGTGTTTCTATCTGGAAAGACACATGGTGAACATGAGTCATCTGCTAGCTTCTTCTTCTGGCTTCCTGTTTCATGAAGCTCCCTGGGAAGCATTGTCCTTCTTCATCTCCAAAGGTGATGATGGACTCTCTGCTTCTCATGGTTATGTCATTCTGCTCTGCTTTCTCTGAATCTCCCACTTTCTCCAAAATGTTTCTTCTTTTATAGGATTCCAGTAAGCTAGAATGGGTGGAGACAGTCTCCTCTTAATCCTGTTTAACAACCACTCTTGATTGAGTCACATCTCCTGGGAGATAATCTAATTAAAGTTTAAACATGCACTACTGAATAAGGATTAGAAGAAACAGCTGCCTTTACAAAATGGGATTAAGATTAAAACATGGCTTTTCTAGGGTACATACACCCTTTCAAACCAGCACAGTTGTCCATGTTTGTATGGATCTTCTTCAGGATGTTTTGTTTTGTTCCATATATGTATATCATAAATGGTCATGGTGATGAATTCACAACTATGTGATAATATTGTGAATCATTGATTGTATACTTTGGATGGATTGTATTGTGTGTGAAGATATTTAAATAAAATATATTTTAAAAAAGAAATGTGTTAAGGAGTTGGGGAACAGAGTTGTGAAATAACTTTAGGAAAGAACTTGATTTGCATATATTATTTTTGAGGAACCTGAGAATCATCTAAGCAAAAATGCCTGTATGCCAGTAGTACCTTTCTTCTGCAGTTTATTTAGAATGATGTTCCTTTATCTTTTTCATGGCTATATATTTCATTAATTAAGTAGTTAATTTTTCAAAGAAGAACTTCCAATTACCCAGTTCCTTCATCCTCCTCCATAACCTCAAATCTGCTTTTTCTCTGAAATTTGCCATTTCTGGTCATCTCATACAAGTAATTTCATGTAATTTTTGTCATTATGTGCCTTGATTCTTTCACTCTGCATGATGTTTTCAAGGTTCTTCCATGTTACCACATACTTCTTAAACTCATTCTTTCTTATGGTCAGATAATATTTCATTGTGTTTACATACTACAACTTGTTTATCCATTCATTTGTTGATGAATATTTGAGTTGCCTCCAGCTCTAGTCTACTGAGAATAATGCTAACAGAAACAGTTATTTGCAAATATCTGTTTTCTACACTGTTTGTACTCTGTTTAGGTATTTATCTAGAATGGGGATTGCCAGGTCATATGGTAATTATGTATTTAAATCTTTGATGAACCACCTAATAGGTTTCTACAGTAGCTACACCATATAAATTCTCCTTGATGATACATTTCAGTTCCTACTTCTTTGCATTGTCTACAATACTTTTCAATTTTGAAAAATAGTAATGGTAATCTTTGAGGATGTTAAGTGATATTTCATTGTGGTTTTGATTTGCATTTCTCCAATGCTAATGATATTGATGATCTTTTCATGTATTTTTTGGTGATTTGCATACCTTCATTGGATAAATGTCCGTTCTCATCCTTTGCCCAATGTTTTTATTAGAGAAGTTATACATTTACAAAACAATCATAATCATGCATAAAATATAGGATTCCCTTACACCACACCACACCCAACACTTTACATCTGCGTGGAAGATGTTACAATTAATGATAGCATTTTTTATAATTGTACTGTATTTAACAGTAGTTACCTTTGTTATAATTGATGAAAGATTATTTAATTCCTATCATCTATCAATCATAATTTACATTAGAGGTTTTTCTTACCTTATCTACCCTACTATTAACACCTTGTATTAGTGCTGTACATTTTTTATGCCATGAGAAAAAACTCTTATACTTGTAACTATTAACTTTAATCCATCTAATTAGGTTCTTTGTCTTTTTCTTGTGGCAATGTGAAAGTTCTTTATATATTCTGGATATTAACTCCTTATCTGATAAATCATTTAAAATTATTTTCTCCATTCTGTAGGTGGTCTGCTAACTTTCTTGAGAATTCTCTTTGATGCACAAATGTTTTTTTAATTTTGATGAAATTGATTTATCTATTATTTCTTATATTGCTTGTGCATTAGTGCCATATCTAAGAGTATTTTGCCTAACCCCAGGTCATGAAAATTTGACTCTACATTATCTTCTTAGAGTTTTATGGTTGTAGCTCTTATATATTTAGGTACTTGATCCATTTTGAATTATTTTTTGCATATGGTGTGAGATAGGTGACTAAATTCATTCTTATGCATGTGAATAATCAGTTTTTCTAACACATTAAAATAGTAGATATATGGTGTGCAAGAAAAGTTTACAAGGCAATCATACAAAGAACCTAGCAAATGATGGCCCATGCAAAGGAACAAGGTAAAAAAATCAGAAGTAATCAATGAAGAATAACGGACTTGGACGCATCAAGAGCTTAAAAAATAGTCTTAAACATGCTCGAGCTAAAGAAAAGTACAAAGAACAAAAGGATATCAGAAAAATTAAAAATGAATAAAATGATAGTTTACAAAAAGATATAAATTATAAAAAGGACCAAAACAAAAATATTGGAATTGAAGTTCATGATAACTGAAATAAAAATTCCATAAATAGCTTCCACAGCACATTGCAGCTGGCAGAAGACAGGATCACTGAATTTTCAAATATAACATAACTGAAATTTTTCAGATGGAGAGGCTGAAACAAATGATTAACAAAGGTGAACTTAGCCTAAGAGCTCTGTGGGCACCATCACATAAACCAAAAATGTGTTATGGGCATCCTAGAAAGAGTAAAAGTGAAAGTGGCAGAAGAAATATTAGAAAAATAATGGCAGAAACCTTCTTACATGCAATGAAAGTCATGAATATACACATCCAGGAATCCAAACAAAACCCAAACACAATCAACATGGAGAGATTCATGACCAGATATATGATAATCAAACTGCTGAATGTAAAGACAATGAAAGAATCCTGAATGCTGCATGACAGAAATAACACATCACATAGAAGTTTGCCCCAGTAAGTTTGTGTCTTTTCTCAGAAAATAACTAGGTAAGAAAGCAGGAGAATGAAATACTAAGTGTCCAAAGAAAATTGCCAAAGAAGAGTTTTATACTGGCAAAACTGTCTTTTCAAAATAAGGAAGAGATTAAGACATTCTTGGATTAAAAAAGCTGATCTTTGTCATCATTAAATCTCCCCTAAAAGCTTTGTTTTTAAAAGGAACCAAGCAAAACTACTGGTGTAGGAGACCACAATAACTGAAATTAAAATGACCATGAGGGTTTTAGAGGCAGATTGGAGCTGGAAGAGTTTAAAGGCAAGACATGCATCAGGCTTAGGAACAGAAAGAAAAAAAGGATTGTAACATGAAAATAGTTTATGACACCCCTGAGGCACCATTAAGTGTCATAATAAGTGTAACCAGAAGGATAAGAAAGAGGGAAAGGGGCAGAAGAAATATTCAAAGAAATAATGACAAAGAACTTCTCAAACTTAACAAAATACATGAAAATTCATATCTAAGATGCCTACAGAAGACCAAATAAGATCAACATGAAGAAAGACACACCCTGTTATATATTGGCTAAACCGTTGAATTCAAAGGACAAGAAAAGATTTCTGAAAGCTGCAAGAGAATAACAATGTGTTATATACAAAGGAGCCATAATTAGATTGAGTGCTGATTTCTCATAAAAAACTATGGAGACAAGAAGGCAGTAGGTTGAAATACTCAAAGTGCCAAAACAGCTCAACCATCAACTAAATATTCTGTATCTGGCAAGACATTCTTAAAAATGAGGGAATGATTAAGACATTCCAAATTAAGGAGAGCTAAGTGAATTCAACATGACTAAACCTGTCCTATGAGCAATGCTAAAGGGAGTTCTTGAGACTGAAAGGAAATGACATTAGACATAAAGAAATAAAGATCTCTGGTAAAGATAACCATTTAGGAAAAATAAATATCAATAATGTTTTATGGTATTGTTGGTACGTACTTCCATTTGTCTTACTTCCTACAGGTGTTAAAATGCAATGACATAAATAGTTATGATAAATCCATGGTTTTGGACAGACAATGTACTAAGACGTAAATGGCAATGCATACAAAATAAGGTGCAGGAATGGAGGGTTATAGGAAAAATGTGCATGTATGCCATAGAAGTCAAGTTTATATCAAACTAAATATGATTGTTTTATATTTATGATGTTAAATTTTAACCTCATGGCAACCATAAAGAAAATATATGAATATATATACCCATATAGAAATTAGAAGTTACTCAAAATGGTACAAACCACAATTTCAAATAAATATAAAAGTTGGCATTGTCAGAGGAATTGAAGACTTAAAAAACTAAATAGAAAAATGACATAAGGAAGTTCTGCATTATAATTAGTTACTTTCCATGTAAATGGATTAAATTCTTCAGACAAAATACAGAGATTGGCAGAATGGATATAAAAAACATACTACAACTGTATACAAGAAACTCACCATAAATTCAAAGACACAAGTGTGTTGAAAGTGAAGTGATGGGAAATGTATACCATGCAAGTAGTAACCAAAAGAGTGGTGGGGTGGCTATATCAATATCAGATAAAAGAGACTTTAAGTTAAAAACAGTTATGAGGGATGTTTTGGGTTGTTAACACAGCAAGAATGCAATCTCTCTCTCTCCCTCTCTCTAAATGTTTCTAACTTTCATCCTTTCATAAATGGCTCTAGTAAAGGACTAAGATCCACTTTGAATTGAATAGGTCACAACTCAATTGAAACAACCTAACCAAAATTGTTCAGTTTTTGTGGAATGGTAACCCATAAAAAAACTCCAAAATCTGTTCTTTAACTAACTGTTGAGGTGTAGTTTGAAACTCATTGTTTTTTCTTTCTTTTCTATGTATATATGCTATATTTAAGAATAAAAATTTTTAATTTTTTAAAAATAGTAGCTCTGCACCCCCAAGAATGGATTAAAAGGACATGGCCTTTTCTGGGGTATATAACAGCTCCAAACTACCCCCCACATAAAAAGATGAAAATTTTATAATGATAAAGAAGTCATTTTGACAGGAGATATAACATTTATAAAAAACATATGCACTGAGCAGAAGAGTTTCAAAGTATGTGAAGTAAATACTGAAGTATTTGTAGGAAGAAACTGATGGACCTATATTAATTGTAGACAACTTTAATATGCCACTTTCAGTAATGGATATAACATATACACAGAAGTTCAATATGAGCATAACAGACCTGAATGATACTCTAAACCATCTAGACCTAACATTCATATATAGAACACTTCACAAAACAACAGAGTATGCAATCTTCTTGAGTGCATATGAATCATTTTCTGTGATAGAATATTTTTTACTTTACTAAACAAGTCTCAACAAACTAAAATATTTTGAAATCTTAAAATATATTTTCTCTAACCACAATGAAATAAAGGTAGACACCAATAACAGAGGGGAAAAAGGAAACTTCATTCGTTGTGGAAATTAAACAATGTACTTTTAAAAAATTAATGGATTAGAAAGGAAAACACAAGATAAATTATGAAATATCTTAAGGTGAATGAAAATGAAAATACAGCAAACCTAATGTTATGGGATTTAGTGAAGGCAGATCTGAGAAGGAAATTTATAACTCTAAATGCTTACATTAAAAAAGAAGAAAGACTTTATATCAGAGATGTAATCTCAAAACTTTAAGAACTAGATAAAGAAGGGCAAATTAAACCTAAATTTAGCAGAAAGAAGGGACTAAGATTAAAGTGGGCAATTAAACAGAAATAAAAAAACAATAGAGAGATTCAACAAAATCAAAAGTTGATTCTCTGTAAAGATTAAAATATTGACCAATCGTTAGCTAGATTAACAAAAAAATGAGAGCATACAAATAAAAATCAGGAATGAAAACAAGTATGTAACTACCAATACCTCTGAAATAAAAAAAATACTATAAAAGGATACCATGTACAATTGTAGGCTAATAAATTAGGTAACCCAGATGAGATGGACAAATTCTTATATTTAAATATTTAACAATGGTTTTAGTTGGGGTTTTACCTATACCGACTAAAGAAGAAATAGAAGCTCTCATCAAGTCAATTACTAGGAAAGACATTGAATCAGTAATCAAATACTCCCAACAAAAAAAGCCCAAGACCTGGTTGGCTTCAAAGGGAATTCTCCCAAACATTCCAAAAAGACATAACTCCAAATTCTGTTTATAAAACACTCCTCCTTGTGTCTAGTAACTTTTTTGCTTTTATTTTTTCTGACATCAATATAGCCTCTCCAGGTTTCTTAACATTGATCTTGTAATAACACATCTTATTCCATTCTTTTTCTCTCAGCCTACTTATAATTTTAATTTAAAGTGGTGTCATAAACAGCATATAGTTGGATCATGCTTTTTCATTCAGTTCAACTATGTTGCCTTTTTACTGAGTCAGTTAATCAATCCACATTTAATATTATTATTTATATATTATATTTGCAATCTGCCATTTTACCTTTCTTTTTATTTTAGATTTCTCATAACTTCTTTATTGCTCTAGCACTCTTTTACTGATTTCTCTTAAATTAAGTAAATATTTTCTAGTGGAACTTTTCAATCCCTTTAAAATTTTTTTATTATAACTTTTGAGTCATTTTCTTAAGTGACTGACTCCTCTAGAGTGTTACATATGCATCTTTATTTACTAAAATATTTTACAGTTTTATGTTAATTTCATTCCAGAGAGGTATGTAAACTTAATCCTACATAGTTCCATTTCTTCTTACCATTTTTATACTATGTTTTTAAAAAATTTTATTCTTAAATATAGCATATATACACAGAAAAGAAAGAAAAAACAATGATTTTCAAAGTACACCTCAACAAGTATTTAAAGAACAGATTTTGGAATTTTTTTATGGGTTATCATTCCACTACTTGAGAGTTTCCCTTCTAACTGCTCCAAAACACTGGAAGCTAGAAGAAATACATTTATTTCTCTTTCTGTGAAAAATAACGTATATACAAAAAAGCAATAAATTTCAAGGCACATCGCAACAATTAATTGTAGAACAGATTTCAGAATTTGGTATGGGTTACAATTTCACAATTTTAGGTTTTTATTTCTAGGTGCTCTAAGATACTGGAGAATAAAAAAATCAATATAATTATTCAGCAATCATATTAACTTGTTAAACTCAACCTTCTCTGTATAACCCCACCACAAACTTTGATCTTTTTCCCAATCTTTCAGATTATTTGTTGGAATAACTTTTTCATGTTGGAAGGGGCTGTTGCTAATATGGGATGGGGGATGGAACTAGTTGATGTTCTGGAAAGGCTGGCCCCTCTGCATTTCAGGACTTATCTGGTCCAGGAACCCATCTGGAGGCTGTAGGTTTCTGGAAAGTTACCCTAGTGCATGAAACTTTTGTAGAATCTTATATAATGCCCATGGCACTCTTTAGGATTAGCAGGAATGGTTTTGGTTGATGTTTGGCAAGGTATCATAGGCAACACTGTTTAACTGAAGCTTGCATAAGAGTGGCCTCCAGAATAGTTTCTCAAGTTTATTTGAACTCTCTCAGTTCAAATACCTTATTTGTCACACTTCTTTTCCCCTTTTGGGCCAGAATGGTATTACAGATGCCATGGTGCCATGGCCAGACTCATCACTGGGAGTCATTTCGCATGCTGTTTAGAAGACTTTCACTCCTGGATGTCAGGTCCCATGTAAGTAGGAGGGCAATAATTTCACTTGCAGATTTGGGCTTAGAGAGAGAGAGAGAGAGGTCACATCTGAGCCACAAAAGATGCCCTCCAAAAGTTACTCTTGGGCATACCTATAGGTAGGCTAAGCTTCTCCACTACATACAAATGCTTCACAAGAGCAAACTTCAAGATCAAGGGCTTGGCCTACTGATTTGGGTGTCCCTGATATTTGACATAACGTGAGATGTTTCCCTTGTGGTAAAGCTTAATAGTTCCATATTTTTTCTCCCATGCCTCAAGGAACTTTTTCAACACATTTTTGTAGAGAGAAATTTATTATAAGCAATTGGTTCACATGACCTGGGAGCTGGCAAGTCAATTCTGAACCCCTTAGGGCAGGCATCAAGCTGGTAGCTCCAATAAAAGTGATGCTGAAGTCCTTAGTTTGAATTCCTCTTTTGACCTCTGAAATCCTCAATTCTGGCTTTGAAGATCTCCAGCTGATTGGATGTGGTGACTCCACACAATGCTGAGAGCTATCTACTCTCTTGTTCATAGATATAATCAACCAATTATGGAAGGAAATCCTATCTCAAAATACCCTTTCATTAAGAAGCAGGCGAATTCTTGACCAAATAACTGCACATCATAATCTGGCCAAGTTCTCAGAAAAAAGTAACCATCACAGATGTGTACAAATTATTTTTAAATCTATTATGGATACAATTTTTTTCTGGTTGAATTATTTCATTTTTTAGCTGGTCTTAAAGTATACCTTTGCAAAACATTTACTAGTTTAATGTTATTGAAAGAGGAAGCAACACTCACTAATTCTTTCTATGAGTCCAGCATCACAATCATACCAAAATGAGATAAAGTACCAGAAGAAAAGAAAATTACAGAACAATATTTCTTATGAATATAGATGCAAAAATCCTCAACAAAATATGAACAAACTGAGTAAAAGAATGATACATTGTGATTAATTGGAATTTATCCCTGACGTACAAGGGTGGTTCAACAAAATTAAATAAATTAATGGAATACACACCATTAATCTAATAAAGGAAGAAAAACACATGTTCATCTCTATTGATGCAACAAAAGGCATTTGAAAAAATCTAGGCACCCTTCCTTGATGAAAGATTGAAACTTTCCCTCTAAGACTGGGAGCAAGGCTACGGTGCCCACTATCACCATTGTTATTCAACATTGTAAAGGAAGTCATAAACTGAGCAATTAGGTAAAAACAAAATAAAAAGGACATGCAAATTGGAAAGGAGACTTTTTAATAAGCTTTAAGAACTTATTAAAGTTGTAAGATTGGGAAGTGTGAGTCCGCCTATTTGTCTTGTTCCAGATCTTACAGGGAAAGCTTTCAGTCTTTCACCATTCAGTATGATGCTGGCTGTGGTCTTTTGTATATGCCTTTTATCATTTTGTGGAAGTTTCCATTAATTACTATTTTAAAATATTTTTATCAAAAAAGATACTGGATTTTTCAAATGCCTTTTTTTCTCAATTGAGATGTTCAGATGATTTTTCCCCTTCATTTTGTTCTCGTGGTGAATTACATGAATTGATTTTTTTATGTTGAACCACTTTTGTATAACTGAGATAAAACCTCTCTGATCATGGTTAATTTTTTTTAGTGTACAATTGGATTCAATTTGCAAGTTTTTCTTTTTTGAGGATTTATGCATCTGTGTTCATAAGAGAAATTGTTTTGTAATTTTCTTTTCTTGTACTATCTGAGGTGGATTTTAGTATTGGAAGGAATTTGCCCCCATAGAATAGTTAGGTAGTGTTCTCTCCTCTTCAATGTTTTGGAAGAGTTTGAGCAAGATTGGTTTTAATTTTTCCTGGAATGTTTGGTAGAATTCACCTGTGAAGCCATTTGTTCCTTGGCCTATTTTGTTAGGAGTTTTTACTATATGATTCAATCTCTTTGCTTGTTGTTTGCCTGTTGAGATCTTTTTCTTCTGAGTCAGTGTAGGTTGTCCACGTGTTTCTAGGCATTTGTCCATTTCCTCTAGGTGGTCTAATTTGTTGTCATACTGTTGTTCATATATCCTCTTATGAACCTTTTTATTTCTAGAGGGTCAGTAGTAATGCCCCCCACCTCATTTCTGATTTTACTTATTTGCATTCTCCCTCTTCTTTGTTTTGTCAGTCTAGTTAAGTTTTCTCAATTTTATTGATCTTTTCAAAGCACCAAACTTTGGTTTAATTACTGCTCTCTTTTTTAATACTTTATTTAATTCATTTCTGCTTAATCTTATTTATTTATTTATTTCCTTATTCATGCTTTCTATCGTTTCCTGTCATTTTACTAATTCCTTCAAATGTGCAGTTAGTTCTTTGATAGGGTTTGTTTAGAGCTCTAAAACTAAAGCCTATTTTTGGCTGAAAACAGTCATAAATCTGAAAATGATGCACAGCATCCATGAGAAGTCTCCTTTCATGATAGATGTGAAACAATGTCATCAATTATGACAGGTATCTAAGGTTTGCAGCTCTAAAGAGAAATAGCAATAGATTAGGTATTTTCTTTCTTATCACAAGTGATAATCAGTGTTTGATAGTTTACATTTTCTTCCAAGAAATATCAGTCGATCATGTTTTAAAATGTTTTCATTAACAATTATCTGTTGAACCTTAAATTAAAAATGACTGAATATAGAGACTTTCAAAAAAGTCCCAGATGTACTTCAGGGTCTTCTGACTATGCATTAAACGAAGACAAATGAGGCCTTAAAAGTAGACAACACACTATATTTAAAGCAAGACTGCACTCTTCAATTTTAAAATGAATATATCAGAATTGCATTATTGATTCATAAATTCTTCTTTTAGTTAACATGCTGACATATCCAGCTATCCCTGTGTGTGTGTATGGGAGGGTGGGGCTCATGTTTCAGTTTAAGAAAGAAAAATGCTTCTTTTGTTTAGCAGGTTTTCCACCTTAATTAACTAGGTCTTTGAAAATGAAAATGACAACCTTCTATGACATCAATATTTATCTCACAAAGGATAAATACTTCTACAGAGTGTAGTCTAATAGACTAGTGTGGCTAATCTATTAGAGAATATGTCAGTGTATCTGACCGGGCTTTCCTGGCTCATGAGGGCACCTCTGCAACTTGCTTCCACTCCACAAGGTCTTTTTCTGATCTTGAGGACCTCAGTGAAGAGAGACTAGTTCAACACCCCAATTTGAGTTTTACCTTCTGCTAAACCCATCTCTCGGTCACTCATCAGAGGTCTGGTAGATCTGAAGTATCCACTATGGCTTTAATAAGAATGGTATTATCTTTAATATATGTCACATTTTCTAGGCTAGTTTGGGCTACAAAGACTGGGCAGCCTAATGTGATGTTCATCCCTTGAAGTTACTGCTGTTCAAGTCGGGCTTGAATGCATCCCCTTGGGAGCATCACTTTCTGCTTAAACTGCCAAGGGAGCAATGCATTATACTCTACATTCCTAATGAAAAAGAACAATGACAAATGTGTTCCTTTCCCTATCCCATCTCCATTCAAGGAGGCATGGGCACACATTTTATAGCCAAAGTAGCCAGTGTAGAAATGCTGGCTGTACAGGAACAGGGTCTTCCCCATGATGACCTCTTGTTTCCATTGCTTGTGGTCATGGATCTTCCAGATAAGCATGCCATCGTAGCTCACTGCCTCCAGCACCTGCAAACAGAGGCCATGTAGGCCAGGGAGATGTCATGCATACTCAGCATTTATCTTGCTGCTTCAGTTGGGCCTCCACAGGACCATGGTTCAGGTCACCTGCCCCACGTTCTTGTCACACTCTCAGGCTCAGGCACTCACTTCTACAGGGACTCCATGCTGTTCTTCATGCCGCCAACTTCCTCCCAGTTCTTCTGGAGAGGATGGATTCTTTACTGAGCTCTTTCAGCTTCTGTACTTGACTGTCTATGACTCATTGTAATTGAATTATTTTGGATTAATTATTTTGAAGCATTTCCCTCTGCTTCTCAGTTTAAATTTCAAAGCTACATATCTGGTTATGCAAACTTTGTATACTCCTGCTTTTTCCTATACTTTCATTCTTCAGGAAGGAAATTTCTGTTTCTCCAGAGAAGTACTTCACTCTTTCAGTAGGTTCACATGGTACCCTTCAGACTTGGCCCTGTGCACCTTAATCTGCTAGTTTGTTCCCTGAAAAACATAGTCTTGTGGCTTAAAACTACAGGTGCTGGGAAATTGACACTGTGACAAATGTACATTCAACTTGCTCCTCAAAAGCATTTGAATGCTGTACTTATGAGGGCAGGGGAACACCATACAGGGATACTCAGTGCTTTCATGTTTCCATGATGAGACCACAGGGGCTTTGCTTTTGCACTGGCTGCACATGGCCTTATGGTATTTACAGGTCCACATGGTCATGGAGCTCTTTCCTCAACATTTTTTCTTTGCAGTCGACACAAACACAAAGAAGTTCCTCAGACAGGCAATAATTTTTGCACCAACAGATGCCTCAGTCTTAACTGCTCTGCACAACTTCTGCTTTCATTCCTACAATATATATGAAGAGCCAGAATCTCTCTCTTGAGTGATTATCCTTAAACAATTCATCTTTAATGATGATTTCTTGACATACTGTACATTTCAGACTTGACCTACTGTGCATTTGAGACTTGACCTCTGCAAGGCACACCTAGCTTTCCCAGAATCAGTGTCCACATTCAGTCTGCTTAGGGTTACACAAGACAAGATGGCACTTTTCACACACTTGTACTTGTCTTTCATGATCTTCACAATTTTTTCTTTGTAACCTCCTTGTACAGGTACAAAAACAGAAATCCTAGCACTGTGGTCAAGATGCAGCTTTACTGGTGGTTGTCTTTAGTGACCGAGGGGAGTCTGTTTTCTTACTGGACTCCATTTTGGGAAAGAAAAATTATTCATGAGTGGCTGATCTTTGAGACGGGTACGAGGTATTCACCAGGGAAAGAACGGTGTGCACTTGGCATTGGCAGTCTCCCTGCTTGTTTCAGAAAGAAGGAGGCTCTGTATCTGGTGTTCTCTTCACAGTTCCTTGAGTGCCTGTGGGTGGTCACACAATCTGCTTCTTCTTCCATCCAAGGCATCCACTCATTGGAGCTCAGGTAATGACAGAACTGCTTCAGGGAGAACAGTCAATGTGTGGGATTTAAGATCTTTCTGGTTGATATGATTTCTTGCCTCTTTGTCATATGCTGTAAGAAGATATATCTAAACTTGCTCAGAGAGTGAATCTTCAATAACAACAGAATAAATAATGTAGTGTAATTTCTTATCCAGAAGTCTGGGTGCTTGGTTGGCTCAGAGGAACCAGGTGTGTCCTCTGCCCCAGCCATAGTGTCCTGCTCCTGGGGCAGCCTCATGTTGGGGAGTGGGGAAAGGCCAAGTGCAGTGGCTGCCACTTGACTGGAAAGTCCCTCTTGGGCTGCAAACCCAGCTCCCACACTCAGCAACAACTTATGTTTCTTTTAAACTGTCAATTTCTTCTTTATACTCACACATTGTCTTCTTAACATGCTTTAGCTCTATTTACATATTTTCTTACATCTCCTTGAATTGATTTAGGAGATTTGTTTGAACTTCTTTGATTTGTTCTTCTAAATTCTGTGCCTCTTCTGAAATTCTCATTTTTCCCCTATTTTCCTGTTCCTTAATATGGCTTGTAGCTTTTTGCTGATGTCTGGCCATCGATTATTTTGATGTATTAACTCTGAAGGTTACTTTCACCCCCTTGTCTATGGTTTTGTTGTTGATTAGCTTTGTGTTAAGGTTCTTCTTTGTTCCTTGGTCCAACTTATTCTGGACCTTTAGAGTAGTCAGTGTTTAACTCCAGATTTTCATAGTGCTTTTTCATCTGTTCCTTGCCTTGGATATGTAATACAGTTATTAAGATTGAAATTTTTGTGCAATTTTTTTTTTATCTCCAGTGGTAAGATTTCTTCCCCCTATTTCTTCTCTGGGAATATTGACCTGTTCTGTTCATTTTTGTGAAAAATTTTCTCCCCAGCTCCTATGATTTGTTTAAATTCTTTCCCTCTTTCGGTGCCCACTTTCCTTAATACTTTTCAGTTCTGGGACCCATCCTGTCTTATAGCAGCTCAATTTTCACCCAGTCTTTTTTGTGAGAGACTTTTCTGCCTGCAGTCACTTCCCCATAAGGGTTTCCCACCCTGACAATGCAGATAGGTCCAATTCAGAAAGGTAGAGCAATCCAGAAAGATCCGTTTTGCACTTTGGTTACCCAGTAAACAGAGATCGGATTGAGTGAAGACACCTCCTGTCAACAGTTCTGCCATGCCTCTCTTTTTTTTTTCCCTGGGGTCCCTATTGTATGCATCACTCTGCTGCAGCTTGTCTTTGGCCCTGGGTGACTGTGGACTTGGGTCCCTGTGCCTGAATATGCATAGGGTTCTAACTTACTGTTGAGAGTGGTTCTATAGTCTACATCCACAGAAGGAGGGACGTGGGCCCTGCTGGCTCTGTGTGACTCCCAAGCTGGCAAGACCAAGTGATCAGGAGGGGTTCTAGACTGGTGGATCCAGGAAGGCAAATTCCTACTGGATCTTGGATATTATTTTTATTTTTCTTCAATTCATTTGTGGATTCCTTCTCCAGTTTCTATTGCCCTTCAAAGTTCTAAGCAGTAGAATTTGTCATTTTATTAGTTGAATCTGAAGAGGAGATTTCCCAGAGGATGTCTTATTTTACAATGTTCATGATATCACTATGATCAAGTGATGTTTGACAAGGGGACAAAAATACTCAATTGAGAAAGAATAGTCTCTTCAACAAATGATGATAGGAAAATCATATTTCCTCTTGCAAAAGAATGAGGGACTCTTACCATGCACCTAGTACAAAAATAAACTCAAATTTGACCAAACTGTGTCTATATTTTAGAACCACACATACTCTTTGATACCAAAGGAAGAAAGGCTTATTCTGTCTGGAAATGAAATTTTCTGTAGTGCTTAATCTAACTCGACTATCTGTATAGCTCATTTGAACAATTGAAACACAGGAAGCACAGAATGAGAAAGAAATACCTTAACCCTGTATAAGTTATTGTAATGCCTGGATACATCCTACAGTATATTAAGCAGACATTCAAGAAGTATTGGCAAAGTCCCTTGAAGGATGGAAGAAAGAATATGGAACTATTAAACTTTACTATCAGGGAATATCCTGATACTATGTCCAACTTTAGAGACACCCAAATCACTAGGCTATGCCTTCTATCCTGAGGCTTACACTTGTGAAACTTATGTAAGTAGCAGAGAAGCTTAGACTACTTATAAGCATACCTAAGAGTTGTTTCTGCATGACTTCTCTTTTTGCTCAGATGTGACCTCACTCTCTCTAAGCCCAACTCTACAAGTGAAATCATTGCCTTCCCCCCTACATGGGACATGACATGCAGAGGTAATGCTGGATGTGGCAGATGACTCCCTGGGATGAATCTGGCTCTGGCACCATAGGATCAACAATTCCATCCTGACCAAAAAGGGGAAAAGAAGTGTAGCTAATAAAGTATCTGTGGAAGAGAGAGTTCAAATAGAGTTGAGAAGCTACTCTGGAAGTTGTTCTTATGGAAGCTTCAGTTAAACCTTGTCATCTATCATAACCTGTCAACCCTCAACCAGGACCATTTCAGCCAATCCTAAAGAACACCTAGGGCAATTTATAAGATTCCACAAGAGTTCCATGCACTAGAGTAACTTTCCAGAAACATACCTCCAGATGTGTTCCTGGTCCATATAAGTCCTGAAATCTGGAGGGCCCTGCCTCTCTATAATATCAGATAGTTTCATCTTCTTATCTCATATTAGTGACAGACCTAATATGAAAAATTTAGAATGACCATAGCCCAAACCCCACTAAAGAGAGGAATGGAAAGATCAAAGGTGATAGTGGAGTTGTACAGTGAAGATAAGATTTAACAAATGAATATAAATGCTGAATCATTAAATTGATATTTCTTGTGGTCTCCAGTATCTTAGAGCAGCTAGAAGCAAAAACCTAAGATTGTGGGATTGTAACCTATGTCAAACTCTGAAATATGTTTTACAACTAATTGTGGTGCTGTGCTGTGAAATTTATTGCTTTTTTGTATATATGTTATTTTTTACAAAAAAAGAGGGGAAAAAGTTGATTGTGATGATAAAAAAAATTAAGCTTTCTAATCTCCTATATTCTGGAGCAGCTAGAAGGAAAAAATCTAAGATGATCATTTAGTAGCCCATGACAAACTCTGGAATCTCTCCTGTACCTACTTGTTGAAGAGTGCTTTGAAAACTAGTGCTTTTTATTTCTTTTCTTTGTATATAGTTTATACTATGCAATAAAAAGTTAAAAAAATGGCAAAGATATAAATATGAGATCCAGAACTATCAAAATCTCAGAAAGAAACCTAGGAAATATCTCCAGAACTTTATATTAGGTACTGGTTTCTTAAACTGACACCAAACAAAAGAAAGTATATAAAAGGGGCCTTATCACAACTAAAAACCATGAGACTTCAAGGGACTTTATAATGAAAGAAAAGCTTCAGCCTGCACAATAGGAGAAATATTTGGAAACCAAATATCTGAAAAAGGCTTAATTTCCAAAATATGTAATGAAATCCTTCAATGTAACTGTAAAAATTTAAGCAACCCCCTAATGCAATGCAAAAATGGGCAAAAGACTTGAATAGATATATCTCCAAAGAAGATATTCAAATCACCAGAAAACACATGAAAAGATGCTCAACATTATTAACCATGAGGGAAATGCAAATCAAAACTATAAAGTAACATTCCACATCTACCATAGTGGTTACTACTAATAAAACAGAAAATTACAAATTTTGGAGAGGATTTACAGAAATAGGAACATTCATTCATTGCTGGTAGAAGTATAAAAATGATGTAGCCAGTATGGAAAACAGTTTGGCTGCTCCTCAGAAAGTTAAGTATACAATTATCATATGACCTGGCAATCCTTTTGGAGGTATATACCCCAAAGAACTGAAACCAGGAATTCAAACAGATATTTGAACACCAATGCCCAGAATTACTTATAGTTCTGCAAAATGGAAGAAACTAACGTGACCAACAACTGATGAATGTATAAACAAAATGCATATATAAATATAATGAAATATTATTCACCCATGTAAAGGAATGAAGTTCTGCTCTATGCAGAATTTGCTTGAATTTTGAAGACATCATGTTGAGTGAAATAAGCCAAGCACAAAATAACAAATATAGAATGATCTCACTGATATTAAATAATTAGAATAAGCAAATTCATAGTGTGCTAATCTAGAATATAACTTACCAGGAACTGGGTGGTATAGGGAATTGGGGACTCATACTGAATTTGGGTAAGAGGGTTGTTTGTATGGTAATAGAATAAAAATTTTTATAAAAATACATGAGAATTACATCCACTTACCCTTTAGTGTTGACACCCCTTCGCAACATGAAAAATTCAGAAGGAACATTGCCCAAAGATTCCTACAGATTAGTAGAAGGATCGAAGGATAAAGATGAGGTATAACAAAGAAAACAGGATTTAAAAAAGTAAGTATGACTGCTGAATCACTATATTAATATTCCTTATAGCCTCGAATATTTTGGAGTAATTAGAAGGAAAAAATCTGAGACTGTGGAATGTTAGCCCATGACAAACTATGAGGTATCTGTTCTGTAACTACATGTTAAAGTATGCTTTGAAAATTATTGCTTTTTTCCTTACTTTGCTTTGTATATTTGTTAGTCTTTGCAATAAAATAATGTTTAAAAAATACATGAAACTTCACTACAGAAACAGTGAATCATAAGTTAAATCATGAACTATAGTTAATCATATAATTATTAAAAAATATGCTTTGCTCAATTGTAACAAATATACAACACCAGTGCAAGTTGTTAATAATGAGAGGTATATGGGAATCCTGTGTTTTGGCAACAATTCTTCTGTAAATCCACAATTTCCCAAATAAATAATTAACAAAATGCAATACATGTTCCTGGATGAGATTTGGACATAGAGGGGAAAAGTCTCAAAAGGACATTGCTGGGAGATATGAATAGGATTGTAAATTTTATATCAATGTTCAACTTCTTTAACTTGATAATATACTTAAGGTTTACACGAGCAAGTATCCTTGTTCTTAGGAAATGTGCACAAAGCTATTAACTGTTCAAGTAAGATGATGTACGCAGCCTACTCTCAAATGTTCAAGAAAGAGAAAGAGATAGACACAGAGAGATTTGGATAGATAAATGGAATGATATGGCAACTATGACAGGTGTTAGAATTGGTGGATCTATGTAACTAGGAATGTGGGGTATGTTGGAGTTCTCTGTATGGGGGTTGTATTTTATTTATTACTGTTCTGTAAGATGAAAATTATTTAAAAATGAAAAGTTTAAAGCAAAAAAGAAAAAATAAATAAGCTAGGAAAAAATTCAACTATTGTATGATGTCATTTCTATGAAATTAGAGCATACAATTCATAGTGTCAGAAATTAAAATATAAATTATCAGGTGCAGGGTGGTGAGGAATTAGGAGTTAATGCTTAATTGGTACAGAATTTCTGTTCGGCAATGATGGAAAAGGATTGGTAATTGGTAGTGGTGATTGTAGCACATCATTTGAATGTAGTTATCAATACTTGTTTGTATACTTGGATGTGTTTAAAATGGGAAATTTCACATTGCATGTATGTTACCAGAACAGTGATTTAAACAAATAACCCTTAGAATTGTACACCACAAAGAGAGAACCATTATGTAAACTATGCAGTATATTTAATAATATAGTATAATGATATTGGTTTATTAATATAATAAAGCTACCACAGTAATTCAAAACATTAATTATAGAGAAAACCATGAGCATGGGTTGTGTATATTGGTACTCTGTATTTTCTGCATTATTTTTCTGTAAACCTAACTTTGCTCTAATAAGAAGCCCCTCAGCCCTTAGCAGTTTTCCACTAATGCTCTCATCCCCCCACCCCTACTCCAAAAAAAGCACTATTGTGTATTCTGGACATTGCATGTGAATGGAGTCATATAATATGTGGTCTTTTGTATGGATTATTTCAGTTATTATAATGTTTTCAGGATTCATCTATGCTATAACATGCATCAATGCTTTTTTCTTTTTATTGCCAAAGAATATTCCATTGTATAGTTATGCAACATTTTTATGTAAATTTGGGTTGCTTTTACTTTTTGACTGTTACTAATAATGTTGCTATCAACATTCACATGTATGCTTTTGTGTGAACAGATGATTTCAGTTCTCTTTGGGAGATAACTACGAGTGGAGTTGCTGGATTATATGCTACCTCTATGGTCAATGATTCGAGTTGCCCTCAGACTGTTCTATCAAGGGTAAAACACCAAGGAGGGCAGGGCAATATGGTGATATAGGGAGGTGTGGAATTTAGTTAGTCCTCTAGGGTAGCTAAGAAATGGCTAGAAACTTCTGGAACAATTGTTTGAGGGACATTCACAACTAGACACCCATCAAAAAAGTCTGGAAAAGTTGAATGATCCAAGATCACAGAACAGAACTGTAAGTAATTATCCTAAGCAGTAGAGGCTGGTGTCCTTCCCATACTAACATCACAGTCTGTTTTGGAAACACTTCCCTGTGGGAAAAAGAAGCAGTGTCTACTAGGAACAAGGGAAGGTAGATCAACCAAGCTCAAATTTACATTTTAATTAACAACTTCACACTGCTGAATACAAGTTCTGAGCACAGATAAATCCAGAGCAAGCAGTAAAGTAAGCACAGAGGAGGTGGGGCTGATGGAAAACAAAAACATATAAATAAAAAAACAGAGGCTTTTGAATTCACCTGAGCCCAAAATACCAAAAAGGTCTATGCCCCAAGAAATTGTATTGTAAAGGTTCCTAGATTGTAAGCTCATACAGCAGTCACATCTGTTCCTGAATTTTAAGTCTTACTTCTAAATCCTGAGTTATGGGACTCTTTGTGTATAATCTGGTTGGTGTCTGGAACTTTGGTTATCTGTGTGACACCTGAGACCCAGAATTAGAGTTCCACAGCTATGAAAATCAGCATTACTCCATACAACAACTGTTAAGCTGAAAAAGAGATCATACTTCACTTAGAGCTCTAAAGAAGCTGATCTCATTAGGGTTAAGGTAAATCAGAATACAAGCTAAAGGACAATGTTGGCTGTGTTTTAAAACTTCAACTTCTGAGTGAGACCAAAGGAAGAGTCACTTGTTTGGTACAAAACTTTTATATTTCTTTAGCACATTATCTAAGTTGACCTCTATTGTCTGTTTGTTCAAACAACATAAATACATGGACACTTTAATAGGGAACAAGAACTTGTTGTTTTGTACAGGTTAATGTAATACCCTGATACATCCCAGAGTCATTTGGACAGAAAAAAAAAAAAAGATTTGCAAAGTCCCTTTGAAGGACTGGGGAAAAAAAATGTGGAAATGTCAAAGTTCCCAACCTTGGGAATTCCTGTTATTCACACAAGTTTGAGGAATTACCAGTTTAATAAGCCAAGCCCTCAGTCTTGGGGCTGGTCCTTATGAAACTTATTCCTGCAAAGGAGAATGTAAGCCTACTTGTAATTATGCCTAAGAGCCAACCCTAGAGAACCTATTATGTTGCTCAGATGTGGCGTCTCTCTCCATAACAACTCTGCAAGTAAACTGACTACCTTCCCCCCCTATATGGGACAGGATCCTCAGTGGTGTAAATCTCTTTATCAATGTGGAACATGATTCCCAGGGATGAGCCTGGCCCTGGTGATTGAGAAACCTTCTTAACCAAAAGGAGCAAGAAAAAGGAAACAAAATAAAATAGCTGAGAGATTTCAAAGAGAGGTCATTCTGGATATTATTCTTATTTTTATGCATTATTTAATTATTCTTATATGGTTTCTAGTGCATTGTTATAGCTAGAAAGAAATACCTGAAACTGTTGAATTATAATCCATTAGCCTTGATTCTTGAAGATGATTGCATAAGTATATAGGTTTTATGTGATTGTAAAAACCTTGTGCTGACACTCCCTTCATCCAGTGTGTGGGCAAATGAGTAAGAAGATAAAGATAAAAAATAGATAAATAATAAGGAAATAAACAGTATGGGGTGTTCATTATTTTAATTTTTTGGAATAATGAAAATGTTATAAAATTGATTGTGGTCATGAATGCTCAACTGTTTGATGATACTGTAAACCACAGATTGTATGATCTGGATGATTATATGGTATGTGAATATGTCTCCATAAAATTGAATTATGGGATATAAAATTAATGTACAAAATTCTGTAACATTTCTATACACAAACAATGACCTAACTGAGGAGTCAGTTAAGGAAAAAATTCCATTCAAAATAGCAACTAAAAGAATCAAATACTTAGGAATGGACGTAACTAAGGATGTAAAGGACTTGTACATGGAAAATAACGTAATATTGCTAAAATAAATCAAAGAAGATCTAAATAGATGGAAAGGCATTCCCTGCTCATGGATAGGAAGGCAAAATATAGTTAAGATGTCAATTCCACCCAAATTAATCTAAAGATTCAACATAAGACCAAGCAAAATTCCACCAACCTATTTTGAAGACTTGGTAAAGCTAGTCACCAAATTCATCTGGAAGGGAAAGAGAGAGACCCCAGATAACAAAAAGCATCCTAAAAAAAAAGAATGAAGAGGGAGGATTATCATTCCCTGACTTTAAATTATAAAGACACACTGGTCAAACCAGCATGACACTGGAACAAAGATAGAAGCATTGACCAATGGAATAGAATCAAGACAGCAGAAATAGACCACCAAATCTATGATCAACTGATTTTGACAAGGCCACCAAATCCGCTGAACTGGGACAAAATATTCTTTTTAATAATTGGAAATGGAAGAACTGGATATCAATTTCCAAAAGAATGAAAGAGGACCCTTACCTTACACCCTGTAGAAAAATTAGCTCAAAGTAGATCAAACACCTAAATATAAGAACTAGCACTATAAAGCCTCTAAAAGAAAATGTATGGAAACATCTTCAAGACCAAGTAATAAGAGGTAGCTTCCTAAATTTACACCAAAAACACAAGCAACAAAAGAAAAAATAGGTAAATGGGAACTCCTCAAATTCAAATGCTTCTGCACCTCAAAAAAACTTCGTCAAAATGGTGAAGAAGCAGCCAATTCAGTAGGAGAAAATATTTGGAAATCACATATAGGACAAAAGTTTGATATCCTGTATACACAAAGAAATAATACAACTCAACAACAAAAGAACAAACAACCAAAATGGGCTAAGAAAATGAATAGACATTTTTCTGATGAACAAATACAGATGGTTCAAAAGCACATGACAGCTCACTTTCATTGGCTCTAAGGGAAATGCCGATCAGGACTACAATGAGATACCAACTCCCACCTATAAGAATGGCTGTTATTAATCAAATAGGAAACTATAAATGTTGGAGAAGATGTGGAGAAATTGGAACACTTAGGCAGTGCTGGTGGAAATGTGTAATGGTGCAGCCATTGTGGAAGACCATTTGATGGTTCCTTAAGAAATTAAACATCAAGTTGTCCTATGACAGAGCAATAGCACTACTTGGTATACACCCAGAAGAGCTGAAAGCAATGACACAAGCAAACATTTGCACACCGATGTTCACAGCAACATTATTCACAATCACCAAAAGATGGACACAAACCAAATGTCCATTGTTAAATCCGTATGAGTGAATCAACAAAATGTGGTATATACATAAGATTGAATATTATGCAGCAGTAAGACAAAATGATGTTCTGAAGCACATGATAACATGGATGAGCTTTGAGAGCATAATGCTGAGTTAAATAAGCCAGACACAAAAGAATAGATGCTGCATGATTTCACATTTATTACCATGATAAAGGTCAAATCAGAAGCTTCTAATAGAACATAGGGGACTTAGAGATACACATAGAAGCTAGAGATGAGTGAACGGTTAGCTAATGAGGTTGAACCCCAATGTAAGGGAATAGCTAGAAGTGAAGGTGGTTCTCTAGTGAGTCTATAAGTAATATTACCATATTGAAGGCGAACAAGATTGAAAGCAGTTGCATAGACCTACATGTCCCACTGATTACACTAGACATGTAGATTAGTTCTTGCAAGAACTACTTCAAAGATTTGATTCCTGTACAAAGAGTGTGTAAGTCCAGGATAGCTATTGCATGCTATTGGCTATGGTTAAAAGGGAAACATCAGCACTACCACAGCAACAGCAGAGGTAAATAGTGCAGGAGAGGGACAAGAGTTAAGAGAAGGTTTAGATTTCCTATTTGGTGAGGGTGTGTTTATTGGTCTTCTTTCTCTTGGGAAAAATGAAATTATCTAAAATTGAGAGTGCTGATGGACTGTGGACTTTGGGCTCTATATATTATCCCTGATGAATGCAGGTGGCTGAAGGATGCACTGACTAAGAAGTAGATTGGTGAACGATGGAGTATACTTATGAATGAATGTTGCACTGCTATGAAAAGGAACTAAGTCATGAGGCAAGCGGTGATGTGAATGAATGAACATGTGAGAAAACTGGTGAGATAAAAAGGCCATAAACTAAGAACAACAATGGTATGGTCTCCTTTGGAAAATGTTTACAAAAAGCTGGGGCCTAGATTGTAAGCTTTTATAGTGGACACATTTAGCCCAGAGTGGTAATTATTATTTCTGGATTTCAAGAGACTGTTTTATACATACGAAATGATATTTGGAGATAATAATGAAGCCAATCAGTTTGGGGTTAAAGTAATTCAGAACATAGGTGTAAGGAAGACAATGTCTATAATTTAGAACCACACATACTCTTTGAGACCAAAGTAAGAAAGGTTTATTTGTTCTGGAACTGAAATTTTCTGTAGCACTTAATCTAACTCAACTTATCTGTATAGATCATTTGAACATCAGAAACACAAGGGGCCCAGAATAAGAAAGCAGTCTTTTAATCCTGTACAATCTAATATAGTGCCTGGATGCATCCTAGAGTATATTAAGCAGATAATAAAAAAGTATTGGCAAAGTCCCTTAAGTGATGGGAGAAAAACTATGGAGGCATTCAGCTTTACCTGCAAGAAATCCCATGATACTGTGTCAATTTATAGGGACGTGCAAATCTATAGGCCATGCCCTCAGTCCTGAGGCTTACTCTTGTGAAGCTTAAGTAGGTAATGGAGAAGCTTACCTTATCTATAGTTATGCCTAAGAGTTACTTCTGGAAGACCGCTTTTGTTGCTTAGATGTAGCCTCACTCTCTCTAAGCCCAAATCTGCAAGTGAAATCATTGCCTTCCCCTCTACATGGGACATGCTATCCAGAGGTGAAAGTCTCCCTGGTGATGTGGCAGATGAATCCCAGGGATGAATCTGGCCCTGGAACCATGGGAATAACAATTCCATCATGACAAAAAGGGGAAAAAGAAGTTTAACTAATGAAGTATCAGGGGCAGAGAGGGTTCAAGTACACTTGAGAGGCTACTCTGGGGGTTGATCTTACAAAAGCTTCAGTTAGACCTTGCTACCTATCATAACCTGCCAGACAACAGCCAGGACCATTCCAGCCAATCCTAAAGAACGCCTAGGGCAATATATAAGATTCCACAAGTGTCCAGGAACTAGTGTAACTTTCCAGAAATGTACAACCTCCAGATGGGTCCCTGTTCCAGATAAGTCCTTAAATCTAGAGGGTCCAACCTCTCCAGAACATCAGATATTTCTATCTCCCTACCCCATATTAGTGAAAGACCCTTCTAACATGAAAAATTAGGAATGGCCTTAGCCTAAACACCCCTAAAGAGAGGGATAGAAAGATCAAAGGTGGTACAGTTATACAGAGAAGATAGAATTTAACAGATGAATGTGATCTCTGATCATTGAATTGATATCACTTTTAGTCTCCAGTATCTTTGAACAGGTAAAAGTTAAAACCAAAAATTGTGGAATTGTAACCCATGTCAACTCTGAAATACGTTCTACAACTGATGGTGGTGCTGTGTTTTGAAATTTATTGCTTTTTTATATATGTTATTTTTCACAAAAAAAGAAAGAAAAAAGTCAATGTGCTGATAAGAAAATATTTAAGCCTTCTAGTCTCCATTATTCTGAAGCAGCTAGAAGGCAAAATCTGAGAGGATTGTATGGTAGCTCATAATAAACTCTGGGACCTTTCCTATAGCTACTTGTTTAATATTACTTCAAAAATGATTGCTTTTCCATTTGTTTGCTTTGCATTCATGTTATAATATACAATTTAAAAAAGTTAAAAACACTGAAAATAAAAGTTATGCCAGGGAATTCTGGGGAGATAGCTGAATAGAGAAGGTTGAGATTAGACCTGCTCCATAGAAAAGTTAGAGAACTAACAGGAGGGAGACTGAGGTGGTGATTCAGGAGTGTGGTTAATCTGGGTGAGCCTTCTGCACCACATAGGGCAACCCTAGTTGCAGAGACCAAGGAACTGAGAGGCAGAAAGCTGTGGCCTGGTGCAGAGGCACAGAGCCCGCAGGAGTGCACAGATGGGAGCTGGGGACTAGGATGTAAGCCATGCTGCATTCCTTGGGCATGCAACCCTCGCCAGCACAGTCCCATGACCGGCGACTCACTCCACACCCCATGTGCCCAAATTCAGTCACCCGTTCCCATTCTCCACACTTCAGGCCCCCCCACCCCACCAGTTTCCAGTGCACATACCTGCCCCCCACCCCCACCCCAAGTGGAGCCAAACCCACCTCTCCTGCACCCCTCCTGAGCACTACCTCCTCCTCCCTATTCCCTGCATGCTGCTATCAGTGTATAAAGCTGTGGGCACTAACCTCCATAGCCAGGCTACACCTGCTCCTCTTCCCATAGTGTCGCACAGCCTCACCCCACCCCTCCTGAACTCTTCAAATCAGTTTATTGCACTTTTAGGCCCACACATGTGATCGGGCCCCCAAGCATGTCATTCAGCTCTGGGAACTGCACTTTACAGCAGTCCTAGAACTGCACATGCACACAGCCCTCAGTCACACTTCTCAGCTCTGAGGAAATGCTCACCTGCCCAGTTGGGTCACATCTGCCCCAAATCCATGAAGGCATAATGCTGACTTGCTGCCACAGCTCTATGCATGTGCACAAAGGGCCCTGTGCCTTAGATCAGTGCACACCAGGTTTACACTCCCCAGAACAGTGCACCGACACAGCTACATCCTCCCTGGTCATTGGGCACTCACATTCACAAGCATCAGTGTAACATACCGAATGGCCCGTATACCTGACCTGAAGCAAATCACTGCACTGAGCGCCACACCCCATACCCTGCTCTCTGCTGTACAACTATCCCTCAAACTCAGGGCCTTAGACCACTGAAATAAAACAACACCCAGAGTAAATCAATCAAGATATTTACATGACACATAGACAAGCAGAAGATCACTAAGCATATCACAATGCAGATAGATATAGCCTTGCCTAATGACCAAGTTAAAACACCAGAGGAGAAACAGACATTGAAACAACTAATCAAAGATATTCATACGACTCTACTTAATAAAATAAGTGGGATAGCAAATGATATAAAGGAAAGCAAGAAAACAGTAGAAGAGCATAAAGAGGAATTTGAAAGAATAAATAGAAAAAGAGCAGATATCACAGAGATTAAAGACTCTGTTGACCAAATAAAAAACATATTAGAGGTATACAACACCACAATTGAAGAGAAAGAAGAAAGAATAAGTGATATAGAGGACAGGATAACTGACATCAAAGACTCAAAACAAATGGCAAAAAAGATGGAAAAATTTGAATTGGATCTCAGGGAAATGATAGACAAAACAAAGTGCACAAATATGAGAATCATTGGTGTCCCAGAAGTAGAACAGAGGAGGAGTAAAGGGTTAGGAAGAATAGTTGAGCATATAATGGGGGAACGTATCCCAATCCTCATAAAGGGCATAAATATGCAAGTCAAATATACCCAACGACCTCCAAACAGAATAAATCCAAATAGGCATTTCCCAAGACACATACTAATTAGTCTGTCAAATTGAAAGAGAGGTAGAAAATTCAGAAAGTGGCAAGAGAAAAACAATCTACTAAATACAAAGGAAACCAAATAAAACTGAGTTCAGACTACTCAACTAGCACCCTGGAGGTGAGAAGGCAGTGGTATGATATATTCAAGATCCTTAAAGAGAAAGACTTCCAGCAAAGAACTCTGCACCCAGCCAAATTGTCCTTCAAAGCTGAGAGAGATTAAAGTTTTCACAGAAAAAGAAGTCCTGACAGAATTTGTCAACAAGAGAACACCCCTACAAGAAATACTAAAAGCAGTTCTGCCAACTGAAAAAAATAAGACTAGAGAGGGAGGTCAAAAGGAGGAGGGCACATAATTAAGAGTACCACTAAGGGTAATTTAAAGAATACAAAGAGAAAGAGGGAAAAGACTTTAAAGATATGACAAATAAAATAAAAAAAGATAAGATGGTGGATTCAAGAAATGCCCTGTCAGTAATAACTTTCAACGTTAACTGACTAAATTTACCAATTAAAAGATAAAAATTAGCAGAATGGATTAAGAAGCATAATCCAGCGATATGATGCTTACAATAGGCTCATCTTACACAAAAAGATATGAATAGATTGAAAGTGAAAGGATGGAAAAATATTTTCCATGCAAGTTGTAACCAAAAGAAAGCAGGAGTAGCTATACTAATATCGGACAAAATAGACTTTAAATGTAAAAACATCATAATAGACAAAAAGAACACTATATATTAATTAAAGGGTGAATTCACCAAGAAGATATAACAAATCATAAATATTTAT
Organism: Tamandua tetradactyla; assembly: GCF_023851605.1. Lineage (NCBI taxonomy): Eukaryota > Metazoa > Chordata > Mammalia > Pilosa > Myrmecophagidae > Tamandua > Tamandua tetradactyla. Next base: position 106,489,680 of record NC_135353.1, on the reverse strand, counting down.
GATCCCAATCAAGGAGCTCCAAAGTGCATGAGACAGGCATTGGCAAAACTGAAGGGAGCGATGGATGCTTCAACAATAATAGTAGAAGACTTTAATACATCACTCTCCTCTATAGATAGAACAATCAGACAAAAGATCAACATGGAAATAGAAATGTTAAATAACTTGTTAAATGAATTAGACCTAACAGACATATATAGGTCATTGCACCCCAAAGCAGAAGGATATACAGTCTTCTCTAGTACTCATGGAATATTCTCCAGATAGATCATAGGCTGGGACACAAAATGGGTCTTTATAAATTTAAAAATATTGAAATTATTCAAAACACTTCCTCTGTTCACAATGGGATGAAGCTGAATTTCAATAACCACGAAAGAATGACACCATTCACAAATATATGGAGATTAAATAGCACACTTTTAAACAACCAGTGAGTCAGAGAAGAAATTGCTAGAGAAATCAGTAGATATCTGGAGATGAATGAAAATGAGATTACAATTTATCAGAATTTATGGGATGTGGCAAAGTCTGTGCTGAGAGGGAAATTTATTGCTTTAAAGGCCTATATTTAAAAAACAAGAAAGACCAAAAATTAAGGACTTAACAGCACACCTGGAGACACTTGAGAAAGAACAGCAAACTAACCCAAAGCAAATAGAAGAAGAGAAATAACAAAGATTAAAGCAGAGATAAATGAATGGGAGAACAAAAGAACAATAGAAAGAATCAATAAAACCAAAAGTTGAGTCTTTGAGAAAATCATTAAGATTGATGAGCCACTAGCAAGGCTGACAAAGATCAAAAGAGAGAAGATGCAAATAAACAAAATCATAAATGAGAAGGGGTGCATTACCACAGACCCTGAAGAAATAAAAGAAATCATAAGAGAATACTATGAACAGCTATACACCAACAAACTAGACAATTTAGATGAAATGGACAAATTCCTGGAGACACAAGCAAGGTACACTGACTGAGGAAGAACTGGAAGATCCCAACAAACCAATCACAAGTAGTGATTCAAAAAATCAGTCATCAAAAATCATCCTACACAGAAAACCCCAGGGCTAGATGGCTTAATAGGGGAATTTTATCAAACATTCCAGAAAGAACTAACACCAATTCTGCTCAAACTTTTCCAAAAAAATTGAAGAAAAAGGAACTCTACTAACTCATTTTATGAAGCTAATATTATTTTAATACCAAAACTGGGTAAAGATGCTGTAAGAAAGTGAAACTAAAGACCAATCTCCCTAATGAACGTAGACGTGAAAATTCTGAATACAATATTAGCAAATTGAATCCAACAGCACATTAAAAGAATCACACGCCATGACCAAATGGGGTTTATACCAGGAATCCAAGGATGGTTCAACACAAGAAAATCAATTAATGTATTCAGCACATTAACAAATCGAAAGGGAAAAATCACCTGATCATCTCGATTGATTCTGAAAAAGCGTTTGACAAAATCCAGCATTCTTTTGTGATAAAAAGACTTCAAAAGGTAGGAATCAATAGTAAGTACCTCAATGTGACAAAGAGAATATATGTAAAATCTATAGCCAGCATCATACTTAATGGAGAGAGACTGAAAGCCTTCATCCTAAGATCAGGTGCAAGACAAGCATGCTCACTGTCATGATGATTATTCAACATTGTGCTAGATTTTCTAGCTAGAGCAATTAGAAAGGACAAAGAAATAAAAGGCATCCAAATTAGAAAGGAAGAAGTAAAACTCTCATCTCATGAAACTATGCTTGGAAGATCCTGAGAAATCTATGGCAAAGTTACTTGAGCTAATGAACAAATTCAGCAAAGTGACCAGATATAAAATTAATGTGCAAAAATCAGTAATATTCCTATACACAGGCCATGACCTAGCTGAGAAATAAGTTAAGGGAAAAATTTCATTCAAAGTAGCAAAGGATCAGGTACTTGGGAATGAACTTAACTTGGAAAGTAAAGGACTTGTGCACAGAAAACTACATTATATTGCTAAAAGAGATCAAAGGAGATCTGGTGGAAAGACATTCCTTGTTCATGGATAAGAAGGTGAAATGTAGTTAAGATGTCAATTCTCCCCATATTGATCTACAGATCCCTCACAGTATCAATCCAAATTCCAATAACCTGCATTGAATATTTAGAAAAGTCGATTACCAAATTCATCTGGAAGGGAAAGAAACCCCAAATAACTAAAAGCATCCTAAAAAGGATGAACGAGGTGGGAGGATTAACACCCACTGACTTTAAAACTTATTATAAAGACATATTGGTCAAAACAACATGATACTGGCACAAAGATAGAAGCCTTGACCAATGGAATTGAATCAAGAGTGCAGAAATAGACCACCAAATCCATGGTAAACTAATTTTTGCCAAGGCCCCCAAATCCACTGAGCTATGACAAAATAATCTTTTAAATAATTGGGCATGGAAGAACTGAACATTAATAGTCAAAAGAATGAAAGAGGACCTCTATCTTATATCCGACATAAAAATTAACTCAAAGTGGATCCAACACTTAATATAAGAACTAGTACCATAAACCCTCTAGGAGAAAATATAGTGAAACTTCTTCAAGACCAAGTAAGTGGAGCTAGCTTCCTAAACATTACACCCAAAGCCCAAGCAACAAAAGAAAAAATAGATAAATGGGAACTCCTCAAAATCAAATGCTTCAGCACTTCAAAAGACTTTGTCAAGAAGGTGAAGGGGCAGCAAACTGAATGGGAGAAAATATTTGGAAATCATATATGAGACCAAGGTTTGATTTCCTGTATATACAAAGAAATCATACAACTCAAAAACAAAAGAACAAGCAACCAAATTATAAAATGGGCTAAGGTTATAAAAATATTTTTTTTCTGAAAAGCAAATACAGATGGCTCAAAAGTGCATGAGGAGGAACTTCCTGGAAGATGGCGGCTTAGTAAGACGCGCGGATCTTAGTTTCTTCTCCAGGACACCTACTAGGGGAGTAGAAACGATACAGAAAGCGCCCAAAGCCACAACAGAGATAAAAAAGACAGCGTACCCCATCCTGGAACGGCTGGCTGGCTGAGAGAAGCAGCTCGGGTGAGATCGCCGAGGTGCGCGGGCCTTACCGGGCGGGGTGGCAAGCAGCCGGAGTTACTCCCTTCCCCCTTCCCGGGCCGGCTGGGAGAATTGGAGAGGCGGTCCCCTGAAACAAAGACGGCTGGCGCCCACACCGCGCACAGCCCCCGGACCAACTGAGAGAATTGGATCGGAAACCCCCAGGCCATGGAGAACGGTGACCCCGTGACTCCCGGGGAACGTGCACTCTCTCGGGCGGGCCGCTGCCGCTGGCGCCCTCCCGCCACGCTTGTTGCCCAGGGCCGACTAGGAAATTCGGACGGGCTCTTTCCCTGGCTGCGGCGACCAGCAACCCTCCCTGCGTTCGGACCGAGGGCCGGCTCAAGCCGCTTCGGCTAGCGAACCCCCAGGACGGCGAGAGTTTTCCAAAGTTTAAGGTCCCACAGCACCTTTTACTGGTGGGACCCGCAGACAAACGTGTGCCACGAGCGCCACCTACTGGGCAGGATAAGAAAAACAGAACCCAGAGATTTCACAGAAAAATATTACAACCTTGCTGGGTCCAACACCAAGAGAAATCTGAATAAATGCCCAGACGCCAGCAGCAGAAGATAACTGTCCACGCTCAAAAGATTGAGAATATGGCTCAGTCAAAGGAACAAACCAATAGCTCAAATGAGACACAAGAGCTGAGACAACTAATGCTGAATATACGAACAGAAATGGAAAACCTCTTCAAAAATGAAATCGATAAATTGAGGGAGGACATGAAGAGGACATGGGCTGAACATAAAGAAGAAATAGAAAAACTGAAAAAACAAATCGCAGAACTTATGGAAGTGAAGGATAAAGTAGCAAACATAGAAAAAATAATGGATAGCTACAATGATAGATTTAAAGAGACAGAAGATAGAATTAGTGATTTGGAGGATGGAACATCTGAATTCCAAAAAGAAACAGAAACTATAGGGAAAAGAATGGAAAAATTTGAACAGGGTATCAGGGAACTCAAGGACAATATGAACCGCACAAATATACGTGTTGTGGGTGTCCCAGAAGGAGAAGAGAAGGGAAAAGGAGGAGAAAAACTAATGGAAGAAATTATCACTGAAAATTTCCCAACTCTTATGAAAGACCTAAAATTACAGATCCAAGAAGTGCAGCGCACCCCAAAGAGATTAGACCCAAATAGGTGTTCTCCAAGACACTTACTAGTTAGAATGTCAGAGGTCAAAGAGAAAGAGAAGATCTTGAAAGCAGCAAGAGAAAAACAATCCATTACATACAAGGGAAACCCAATAAAACTTTGTGTAGATTTCTCAGCAGAAACCATGGAAGCTAGAAGACAGTGGGATGATATATTTAAAATACTAAAAGAGAAAAACTGCCAACCAAGACTCCTATATCCAGCAAAATTATCCTTCAAAAATGAGGGAGAAATTAAAACATTTTCAAACAAAAAGTCACTGAAAGAATTTGTGACCAAGAGACCAGCTCTGCAAGAAATACTAAAGGGAGCACTAGAGTCAGATACAAAAAGACAGAAGAGAGAGATATGGAAAAGAGTGTAGAAAGAAGGAAAATCAGATATGATATATATAATACAAAAGGCAAAATGTTAGAGGAAAATATTATCCAAACAGTAATAACACTAAATGTCAATGGACTGAATTCCCCAATCAAAAGACATAGATTGGCAGAATGGATTAAAAAACAGGATCCTTCTATATGCTGTCTACAGGAAACACATCTTAGACCCAAAGATAAACATAGGTTGAAAGTGAAAGGTTGGGAAAAGATATTTCATGCAAATAACAACCAGAAAAGAGCAGGAGTGGCTATACTAATATCCAACAAATTAGACTTCAAATGTAAAACAGTTAAAAGAGACAAAGAAGGACACTATATACTAATAAAAGGAACAATTAAACAAGAAGACATAACAATCATAAATATTTACGCACCAAATCAGAATGCCCCAAAATACGTGAGGAATATACTGCAAACACTGAAAAGGGAAATAGACTCATATACCATAATAGTTGGAGACTTCAACTCACCACTCTCATCAAGGGACAGAACATCTAGACAGAGGATCAACAAAGAAATAGAGAATCTGAATATTACTATAAATGAACTAGACTTAATAGACATTTATAGGACATTACATCCCACAACAGCAGGATACATCTTTTTCTCAAGTGCTCATGGATCATTCTCAAAGATAGACCATATGCTGGGTCACAAAGCAAGTCTTAACAAATTTAAAAAGATTGAAATCTTACACAACACTTTCTCGGACCATAAAGGAATGATGTTGGAAATCAATAATAGGCAGAGTGCCAGAAAATTCACAAATACGTGGAGGCTCAACAACACACTCCTAAACAACGACTGGGTCAAAGAAGAAATTGCAAGAGAAATTAGTAAATACCTCGAGGCGAATGAAAATGAAAACACAACATATCAAAACTTATGGGACGCAGCAAAGGCAGTGCTAAGAGGGAAATTTATTGCTCTAAATGCCTATATCAGAAAAGAAGAAAAGGCAAAAATTCAGGAATTAACTATCCATTTGGAAGAACTGGAGAAAGAACAGCAAGCTAACCCCAAAGCAAGCAAAAGGAAAGAAATAACAAAGATTAGAGCACAAATAAATGAAATTGAAAACATGAAAACAATAGAGAAAATCAATAAGGCCAGAAGTTGGTTCTATGAGAAAATCAATAAGATTGATGGGCCCTTAGCAAGATTGACAAAAAGAAGAAGAGAGAGGATGCAAATAAATAAGATCAGAAATGGAAGAGGAGACATAACTACTGACCTCACAGAAATAAAGGAGGTAATAACAGGATACTATGAACAACTTTACGCTAATAAATACAACAATTTAGAGGAAATGGACGGGTTCCTGGAAAGACATGAACAACCAACTTTGACTCAAGAAGACATAGATGACCTCAACAAACCAATCACAAGTAAAGAAATTGAATTAGTCATTCAAAAGCTTCCTAAAAAGAAAAGTCCAGGACCAGATGGCTTCACATGTGAATTCTACCAAACGTTCCAGAAAGAATTAGTACCAATTCTCTTCAAACTCTTCAAAAAAATCGAAGTGGAGGGAAAACTACCTAATTCATTCTATGAAGCCAACATCACCCTCATACCAAAACCAGGCAAAGATATTACAAAAAAAGAAAACTACAGACCAATCTCTCTAATGAATACAGATGCAAAAATCCTCAATAAAATTCTAGCAAATCGTATCCAACAACACATTAAAAGAATTATACATCATGACCAAGTAGGATTCATCCCAGGTATGCAAGGATGGTTCAACATAAGAAAATCAATTAATGTAATACACCATATCAACAAATCAAAGCAGAAAAATCACATGATCATCTCAATTGATGCAGAGAAGGCATTCGACAAGATTCAACATCCTTTCCTGTTGAAAACACTTCAAAAGATAGGAATACAAGGAAACTTCCTTAAAATGATAGAGGGAATATATGAAAAACCCACAGCTAATATCATCCTCAATGGGGAAAAATTGAAAACTTTCCCCCTAAGATCAGGAACAAGACAAGGATGTCCACTATCACCACTATTATTCAACATTGTGTTGGAGGTTCTAGCCAGAGCAATTAGACAAGAAAAAGAAATACAAGGCATCAAAATTGGAAAGGAAGAAGTAAAACTATCACTGTTTGCAGACGATATGATACTATACGTCGAAAACCCGGAAAAATCCACAACAAAACTACTAGAGCTAATAAATGAGTACAGCAAAGTAGCAGGTTACAAGATCAACATTCAAAAATCTGTAGCATTTCTATACACTAGTAATGAACAAGCTGAGGGGGAAATCAAGAAACGAATCCCATTTACAATTGCAACTGAAAGAATAAAATACCTAGGAATAAATTTAACTAAAGAGACAAAAAACCTATATAAAGAAAACTACAAAAAACTGCTAAAAGAAATCACAGAAGACCTAAATAGATGGAAGGGCATACCGTGTTCATGGATTGGAAGACTAAATATAGTTAAGATGTCAATCCTACCTAAATTGATTTACAGATTCAATGCAATACCAATCAAAATCCCAACAACTTATTTTTCAGAAATAGAAAAACCAATAAGCAAATTTATCTGGAAGGGCAGGGTGCCCCGAATTGCTAAAAACATCTTGAGGAAAAAAAACGAAGCTGGAGGTCTCGCGCTGCCTGACTTTAAGGCATATTATGAAGCCACAGTGGTCAAAACAGCATGGTATTGGCATAAAGATAGATATATCGACCAATGGAATCGAATAGAGTGCTCAGATATAGACCCTCTCATCTATGGACATTTGATCTTTGATAAGGCAGTCAAGCCAACTCACCTGGGACAGAGCAGTCTCTTCAATAAATGGTGCCTAGAGAACTGGATATCCATATGCAAAAGAATGAAAGAAGACCCATCTCTCACACCCTATACAAAAGTTAACTCAAAATGGATCAAAGATCTAAACATTAGGTCTAAGACCATAAAACAGTTAGAGGAAAATGTTGGGAGATATCTTATGGATCTTACAACTGGAGGCGGTTTTATGGACCTTAAACCTAAAGCAAGAGCACTGAAGAAGGAAATAAATAAATGGGAACTCCTCAAAATTAAACACTTTTGTGCATCAAAGAACTTCATCAAGAAAGTAGAAAGACAGCCTTCACAATGGGAGACAATATTTGGAAATGATATATCAGATAAAGGTCTAGTATCCAGAATTTATAAAGAGATTGTTCATCTCAACCACAAAAAGACAGCCAACCCAATTACAAAATGGGAAAAAGACTTGAACAGACACCTCTCAGAAGAGGAAATACGGATGGCCAAGAGGCACATGAAGAGATGCTCAATGTCCCTGGCCATTAGAGAAATGCAAATCAAAACCACAATGAGATATCATCTCACACCCACCAGAATGGCCATTATCAACAAAACAGAAAATGACAAGTGCTGGAGAGGATGCGGAGAAAGAGGCACACTTATCCACTGTTGGTGGGAATGTCAAAGGGTGCAACCACTGTGGAAGGCAGTTTGGCGGTTCCTCAAAAAGCTGAATATAGAATTGCCATACGACCCAGCAATACCATTGCTAGGTATCTACTCAGAGGACTTAAGGGCAAAGACACAAACGGACATTTGCACACCAATGTTTATAGCAGCATTATTTACAATTGCAAAGAGATGGAAACAGCCAAAATCTCCATCAACAGAAGAGTGGCTAAACAAACTGTGGTATATACATACGATGGAATATTATGCAGCTTTAAGACAAGATAAACTTATGAACCATGTAATAACATGGATGGACCTAGAGAATATTATGCTGAGTGAATCCAGCCAAAAACTAAAGGACAAATACTGTATGGTCCCACTGATGTGAACGGACATTCGAGAATAAACTTGAAATATGTCATTGGTAACAGAGTTCAGCAGGAGTTAGAAACAGGGTAAGACAATGGGTAATTGAAGCTGAAGGGATACAGACTGTGCAACAGGACTAGATACAAAAACTCAAAAATGGACAGCACAATAATACCTAATTGTAAAGTAATCATGTTAAAACACTGAATGAAGCTGCATCTGAGCTATAGGTTTTTGTTTTGTTTTGTTTTGTTTTGTTTTGATTTTACTATTATTACTTTTATTTTTTTCTCTATATTAACATTCTATATCTTTTTCGGTTATGTTGCTAGTTCTTCTAAACCAATGCAAATGTACTAAGAAATGATGATCATGCATCTATGTGATGATGTTAAGAATTAATGATTGCATGTGTAGAATGGTATGATCTCTAAATGTTGGGTTAATTTCTTTTTTTCCGTTAATTAAAAAAAAAAAAGAGAAGGGATAATTGGAGATGAAGGGATACAGACTGTACAACGGGACTGGATATAAAAACTCAGAAATGGACAGCACAATACTACCCAATTGTAATGCAATTATGTTAAAACACTGAATGAAGCTGCATGTGAGGTATAGGTTTTTTGTTTTTGTTTTTTTGTTTTTTTTTCTTTCTATTATTGTTTTAATTCTTATTCTGTTGTCTTTTTATTTCTTTTTCTAAATTGATGCAAATGTACTAAGAAATGATGAATATGCAACTATGTGATGTTATTAAGAATTACTGATTGTACATGTAGATTGATATGATTTCTAATTGTTTTGTTAATTCTTTTTTTAATTAATAATAAAAAAAAATAATCTTCCTAAAAAAAAAAAAAAGTGCATGAGGAGATGCTCATTTTCATTGGTTATAAGGAAAATAAAGATCAAGATCGCAATGAGATACCACCTCACACCTACGAGAATGGCTCCTATTAATCAAACAGGAAACTATAAATTTTGTAGAGGATGTTGGAGAAACTGGAACTGACTGCTGGTGGGAATGCATAATGGTGCAGCCACTATGGAAGACTGTTTGGCAGTTCCTTAGGAAACTAAATATTAAGTTGACCTATGACCCAGCAATAGCACTACTTGGTATATATCCAGAAGAGCTGAAAGCAATGATGCAAACAGACATTTGCACACCGATGTTCATAGCAGCATTATTAACAATCACCAAAAGATGGAAACAACCAAGTGTCCATCAACATATGAGTGGATCAACAAAATGTGGTATATACATACAATGGAATATTATGCAGCAGTAAGACAAAATGATGTCCTGAAGCACATGACAAGATGGATGAGCCTTGAGGACGGAATGCTGAGTGAAATTGGCCTGACACAGAAGAATAGACACTGTATGATTCCACTTTTATGACCAGCATAAAGGTATAATCAGAGGCTTATAATACAGAATATAAGGGACTTAGAGATACATAGAAGCTAGAGATGGGTGAACTGTTAGCTAATGAGGTTGAACTCCAATGTAAGGGAATAGATAGGAGTGAAGGTGGTCCTCTAGTGGGTCTAGAAGTAGTATTACCATATTGAAGATGAACAAGATTGAAAGGGGTTGCATAGATATGCGTGTCCCATTGATTCACACTAGAAATATGAATTAGTTTTTGCAAGAATTACTTCAAAGATATGATTCTTTTACAGAGAGTGTTTAAGTCCAGGGTACAAGGGGAAACCTGCTATTGCATGCTATGAGCTATGTTCAAAAGGAAACCATCAGCACTACCACAGCAATAGCAGAGTTAAATAATGAGGGGAGGGACAAGTGTCAAGAGGAGGTTTAGATTTTCTATTTGGCAAGGGTGTTTTTATTGGTTTTCTTTCTCTTGGGAAAAATGAAATTATCTAAAATTGAGAATTTTGATGGACTGTGGACTTTGGGCCCTATGCATGATGCCTGATGAATGCAGGCAGCTGAAGTATGCAAGGCCAGAGTAGATTGGAGAATGATGGTGTATGCTTATAAATAAAAATTGTGCTGCTGCAAAAAGGAACAAAATTGTTAGGCACGCAATGATGTGAATGAACATGTGGGGCACTTGGTGAGACAAAATAAGCCAGAAACAAAAGAGCAAGAATGATATAGTCACCTTTAGAAAACGCTTGCAAGAAAACAGGGCCCTTGACTTTAAGCTTTTAGAGCAGTCACATTAAGTCTGGAGTGGTGATTACTATTTCTGGATTTTGAGATACTGTTTTATATATATATATATATATATATATATCCTGATATTTAGAGATAATAATGAAGCTGAACATATTGCGGTTAAAGTAATTCAGAACATAGGGGTAAGGAAGACAATGTCTATATTTTAGAATCACACATGCTCTTTGAGACCAATGGAAGATTTATTTGTTCTGGAACTGAAATTTCTGTAGTGCATAATCAAATTCAACCTACTTGTATAGCTCATTTGAACAATTGGAATAGAGGGAGTACAGAATAAGAAATAGGTCCTTTAGTCCTGCATAGTTTATTGTAATGCCTGGATACATCTTAGAGTACATTAAGTAAATAATCAAAAAGAATTGGCAATGTCCCCTGAGGGATGGGAGAAATAATATGGAACTATTAAACCTGAACATCAGGGAATCCTACGATACTGTGTCAAACTTTGGGACATCCAAATCAATAGGCCATGCCCTCGATCATGAGGCTTACTCTTGTGAAGCTTATGTATGTAGCAGAGAAGCTTAGACTACTTATAACCATGCCTAAGAGTTACTTCTGGAGGACATCTGTTGTTGCTTATATGTGGCCTCAGTCTCTTCAAGCCCAAAAAAAGCTCTGCAAGTGAAACCATTGCCCTCCCCCTACATGGGACAGAACATCCAGGGGTGACAGTCTCCTTGGTGATGTGGGAGATGACTCCCAGGGTTGAATCCAGATCTGGTACTGATGGATCAACAATTCCATCCTCACTAAAAGGGGGAAAAGTAGTGAAAAAGTATTAGTGACAGCGGGAGTTCAAGTGGTATTGAGAGTCTACTCTGGAGGTTGCACTTACACAAATTTCAGGTAGACCTTGCTACCTATCATAACCTGCCAACCCCCAACCAGGACCATTCCAGCCAATCCTAAAGAACACCCAGGGCAATATATAGGATTCCACCATGTTTCCATGTGCTAGAGTAACTTTCCAGAATCCTACAGTGTCCAGATGTGTCCCTGGCCCAGATAAGTCCTGAAACCAAGCCCAGACTGTCCAGAACATCAGATCGTTACATCTCCCTACCCCATATTAGTGACAGACCCTTCCAATATGAAAAATTTAGAATTTCTATAACCCAAACAACCCTAAAGAGAAGGACAGAAAGATCAAAGGTGATGGTGGAGTTATACAGAAAAGATAGGATTTACAAATGAATATGAATGCTGAATCATTAAATTGATATATATCTTTTACTGTCCAGTATTTTAGAGCAACTAGAAGTAAAAACCTAAAATTGTGGAATTGTAACCAGGTCTCTGGCATGGCAGGTAAGAACTCTACCTGCTAAGCCATCATGGCCCACCCCATTTTATATAATTTGTTATATTGTGAGTAGAGCTTCGATTTCAATCTTTTGCATGACTCTGTAAAATGTTCCACAACCAATTCTGGTTCCGTGCTTTGAAATTTATAGCTTTTTGTATAGATGTTAATTTTCACAAATAAAGAAGAATAAAAGGTCGATTGTGATGATAAACATATTTAAGCCCTCTAGCTTCCTGTATTCTGGAGCAGCTGGAAGGAAAAACATGTTAGGAGCGTATGGTAGCCCATGACAAACTCTGGTATCTTTCCTGTAACTACTTGTTGAATAGTGTTTTGAAAACTATTGCTCTTTAATTTCTTTGCTTTGTATATATGTTATACTATACTTTAAAAAGCGTTACACCCACATTTTTCTATTTCCAGCAGCAGTGTATGTGTATTCCAATTTATTCACCTCCTCAACATTTGGTATTATTTTTTTATTATAGTTATCCTAGTGCACACAAAGTTATGACTTACGATGTTGAGTATGATTTATTTTCTTATTGGCACTTTTTTTCTTTAATGTGCCATTAATGGCTGTTTCCACATCTTTTCACCTTTAAAAAAAATTGGGTTATTTGTCTTTTTATTATTGAGTTTAGGATTTCTTTATATATTCTAGATATATTCCATCTACAAGTTTCTGATTAGATACAAGATTTGAAAAAAATTATCCCATTATATATATATTTTTCACTTTCTATGTGTCCTCTGAAGTACAGTCATTTTATAATTTAACTATATACAGTTTTACAGTTTTCTATTTCTATTTTGTTGCTTGCACTTTTCATCATATCTAAGAAACTGTTGCATAGTCCTAGGTCATGAAGGTCTACATCCATATTTTATTTTAATAATTGCTTAGTTTTATAGTTACCTCTTGCATTTAGATAGTTAATCCATTATATATATATGTGTGTGTGTGTGTATATATATATATATACATATACATATATATATATATATTTTTTTTTTTTGCATGGGCAGGCACCAGGAATCAGAACCGGGTCTCTGGCATGGCAGGTAAGAACTACCTGTTGAGCCACCATGGCCCACCCCATTTTACATAATTTTTTTATATTGTGAGTAGGGCTTCAATTTCAATCTTTTGCATGACAATATATATTTCTCACAGTTCAATTTTTGAAAAGATTATTCTTTTCCCATTTAATTATCTTTCGCATTTGTCAAAAATGAATGTAAATGTAAGAGTTTATTACTAGTTTCTTCACTCTAGTCCATTGATCTCTTTGTCCATCTTTATAGTGGTACTTCATTGTCTTGATTACTGTATTTTTGTAATAAGCTTTGCAGTAGGGAAATATGAGTCTCCCATCTTTGCTCTTCTCTTACAGAATTGTTTCTTCTATTTTGGTTGTCTTGAATTCCCATATGAGATCAGCTTGTCAACTTCTGCAATAAAATCATCTGGGATTGCCATAAGGCTTGTGGAAAATCTGTAGATAAGTTTTGGTAATATTGCTACCTTAACATTATTGTTTTCCAGTTCATGCACATGGGATGTCTTTCCATTTATCTAGTTCTTTATTTCAACAATGCTGTGTAGTTTTCAGAGTATGAATTTTGCAATTAATTTATTCATAGGTACATTGTACTTTTTGACGCTATAGCAAATAGACCTTCTTAATTTCAATTTTGGAGTTTTAATTCCAGGTATCTGGTAGTACATCTGATTTTTGTATATTGACCTTGTATCCAACAACATTTCTGAATTGTCTTATTAGCTTTAATAGCACCTTATGGATTCTTTACAGTTTTCTATATCAGGCCATTTTCAAGTAGAGATAGTATTACTTCCTATTTTTCCAATCTGGGTGTCGTCTTTCTTCTTTTTGCTTTTTTCCCTGGCTTTCTTTTTCTTGCCTAATGTCTCTAGCCACCATCTCCAATGCAAAGTTGAATAGAAGTGGTGAGAATGAGCATCCTAGTCTTGTACCTTGTCTCAAGGAGAGAGACTGGTTTTTTGCAATTAACTTGTTAGCTGTGGGATTTTTACTATATTCCCTTTTTCGGAATGAGGAAGTTTCCTTGTGTTTCTAGTTGCTAGAAGTATGTTGGATCTTATCAAATGCTTTTTCTGTCTATTGAGGTCACCATGTTGTTTTTGTTTTTCATTCTATTAATGTGGTGTATCACATTGATCTTCAGATATTAAATCAATTTTGCATTCCTGTGATAAAGAGCACTTTGTCATGTTGTATAATCAAATTTATATGTTTCTGGATTGGTTTGATAGTATCTTGAGGATTTTTAAAAAAATATATATGAGATGTTCTGTAATTTCTTTTTATCTGTTCTGTGATATCTTTTTCTACATTTGGTACCTGGTTAATATTGCACTTAGAATGAGTTGGGAAGTGTTTTAAAGTTGAAACTTTCTTAATTCTTGGTGTAATTAATGATTTTTAATTGTATTTTGGACAATTACATTGTTAGACTATGTATCATATTTAATATTTTTAAATTTTGGGGAAGGCTTTCAGTTTATTTTATTAAAGCACATAGATCTGGATAGAAGTGCATTCTCAGCTTTCTGATGATTTCCACCATTGCCACCCTGGCAAATGCAGAGCCTGAGCTCACATCTTGTTCTGCCTCAGTACAATGGTTGGGGGTGGGTGTTCAGCTTCCTGATTGAACTTCCTCACATCTCCTGGCAAAACCAGAGCACTGATTCACACCAATCATTGATTCTGCATCAAAATGGAAGCTTAGCTCCACATTAAGCCATGATAACCACACTTGATGGAGACTGGCAGTAGGAAGCAAAGTACCAATTGCTACCCCCTTATACTGCATCTTTCTTCCTCATTGCTACTGGGTGGGGGTGAAATATTTGCACTCTGCTTGGCCTACTGACACTGGAGGGGTGGCAAAAAGTGAACTACTGTCCAATATCACCTACACTGACTATTTATGCTTTGTGGTGGGGTGGGGATGGAAGTTCAGCTTCAACCTGGGCCCTCCTAACAGTGATAGAAAGAAGGGTTGATAAGCACCTCTTTGAACTTCCTCACATTGCCTTGTATTGCCTCATTCTGCCTTGTTGCTGCTGTTGGAGATGGAAGCCCAACATACCCCCTGGTTCCGGCAGATACTGCAGTGTAGGTGTGAGTGGTGACTATCACTACTACTTATCTCCTTCTCTGTTTCTTTGCTGCTGAGTGGGGTTGGATTTCAGCAGACCCTGGGCCCTGCTCACACCACCTTTGCAAAAGCAGAGGACCAACTTACACTACCTTGAACTGGCTCATAAGCATTGAACTGGGGCCTGACAGATTTTTAAGTTTCTCTCTCTGCTGGGCCCATGTCATACCACACTCGCAGGAAAAGTAGAGTGTCAATGAGCATTTCCTGAAACCACCTTGTTCAGCCTCTTTCTAAGAAGGTGGGGCCATTAATTCAGCTTCCTGCTCATCTTGTTGACCTAAATGTCACTGAAACTCTGGGCATGTCTCCCTAATAACCAAAGCCCTCCCTCTCTCTTTTCTCCTTTACCCCTGTCTCTATCTATATTGCTTATTTGTGACTCCTTTTTCCACTCCAGGATATCATTGTAACCAAAAGGTATCTGATTACAGAAAGTGGTGAAGATTTGAGGAGGGTGAGTGATTTTAGTAGACAGAATAACCCCAATGACTGACATTAAAATTTGGCTGGCACACTTGAAATTTAAATTTGTTCCACTGGCTGGGGAAATTTAGCCAGTTTTCAAGTGACTCTGAGTATCGCTGGTAGTGCCTTCTCTTTATTGTAGACCTGACTCAACTGTGGGTGACAAGAGGAAGGCTCAAAGCAGGATGGGACACCATTGGTGAGACTTAAACGTGGTCACTTCAAGGATGGAAGGAAGGAAGAACAAGATTGATGAGTCCTAAACATTGCCATCTCAGCACCATAGAGGCTTGACCCACTATTAAGTCCAATAAAAGGGAACTTTTTGTTTTCTTGATCACATCTAAAACAAAACCTAACTTAAGTCTTGGAAATCAGAAGAAATTATAATCTAGTTGAGTTTAGGTTTAAGTAGGTTAGCAATCTATGTAGGCCTTTCAATGGAAGCTAGCTGCCTGACCTTATTCATATGATAAATATACAGATATAAAGAGAACTTATGAAGACATAGTACCTTAATGACAATGATGTTTTTCAAATTTCAAGGACCATGGGAAAGGAGATAAAGCTATAGGGCTTGGATGTGGATACAATAGGAAATCCCTTGCTTTTTTACTTTGCTGAAAGGGAGGCAATGATTGGAATGGGCTTGACTCCAACCTGTTTGATAGTGTTAATCTGTCATTGCTTCAAAATGTTATGGGGCAGGTTCTAAAACCCCTATGTTGAGATAAGCAGCCTATGGTCTGAAAAGCATAGTTTAAGAGATGCTGAAAAGGAGGATTGTGTATAGTGTGTAGGGAGCACCAGGAATCAGACACTTTGACAAAATCACTATTGAACTGGCAAGAACTGTCTGAATCAACTCTTTTGAACTGTGCAGTATCCAGGGAAGAGCTGGAAGAAGTCAGGTAAATTGTGGTATGTACCAGTGAATTTCAGCTTCCTGCAGCAGCTACCATTCCCCATCCCTAGACTGCAAAGAAAACAGAAGTGCAGACTGCAGACCAGGCTCCTGGTGCAGATTGCTGATACCAGGGTCAGATATGTTGGATATAAAGACCTATAGTCATACAAACTCTGGGGGGAGGGGGGCTGTGTTCTGATCACTCATCACTGCTTTTAATCAGCTACTTCAGATAAAGATAGGGGCTTGCTCTGAGAATGACCATTGTTCCAGCCTCCTCAGGCAAAAGTGGCAGAGGAATTTTATTGACAGCACCCTTCCTCAAAACTATATAAAATTGGGGTGGTGTGATGGTGGATCAGTGGCAGAATTTTCACCTGCTGTGCTGGGAACCTGGGTTCAATTCGTCATGCCTACCCATGCAAAAAAGAAAAAGAGAAAGAGAAAGAAATCTATATAAAATTGTTAAAAGCTTGCAGTAATTGGGCAAGTGCCAACTCAAGGAAATGTAACTTCAAAAGCCATAAAGGAAGAATTGGTGGCAGGGCAAGATGGTAGTGTAATGAGGGACAGAATTAAATTATTCCCCCACAGGATGTAGTAAATAGCCAGGAACTGTCTGGAACAACTATTTGGGGGACTTCAGTG
This sequence comes from Tamandua tetradactyla, assembly GCF_023851605.1. NCBI lineage: Eukaryota > Metazoa > Chordata > Mammalia > Pilosa > Myrmecophagidae > Tamandua > Tamandua tetradactyla. Next base: position 106,472,445 of record NC_135353.1, on the reverse strand, counting down.
ACTGGGCACACATCGTAAACCAGTCTGGAAAGGGTGGAATGGCCAAGATCACACACGGAAATGTAAGTCTCCCAAGCAGTAAGGCCTGGTGCCCCTCTCCCACTGGCATGACAGACTCTTTGAGGTAGCTCCCTGAAGGGAAAAGGAAACCCCTACTAGAAGTGAGGAAGGTAGCTCAATTAAGTTCCAGCTGCAGAATTAAATAATAAATTCAGATTGCTGAATATAAATTCTGAGCACAGATAAACCTGGAGCAAATGTAAAAGAAACATGAAGCTTTTGCCCTGGGGAGAGAGGGGACAGGGCTGATGGAAAACAAACAGACAAAAGGTTTTTGAGTTGGACAAGCTCAAAATATTGGAAAGGAGCACATAGAGCCAGGTACCATGATTGGCAAACCCTGGGGAATGGGAGTTGGCTCTGAAAAGGATTTTTTCTCTCTTATTTTTTTTACTTACTAACAGCCTATTAGGTAGAACTATGGGCATTCTCAGGCTTCAGCACCGCCCCAGGCAAGTACAGAATTAAGGTATGTCTAAGAGACAAAGTAACTAATCAGGTGTAGGAGATAATTACCTAAAGGGCATATCTTTAAGTAGTCTCTCCTGACAGCCAGGGTAGGTAGCTCAGCCAAACTCCAATTGCAGTTTTAATCCCTGCAGAGAGAAGGTGGGACTGATAGACAAAAAATAAAATGAAATAAAATATAAAGGAATAATGACGAGGACATTGGGGTGAGCCAATCTCAGGATACTGAAAGGGGGCACATCGAAACCAGTGCCAAGTCTGGCTATTGACTGGTGGATCTTGGGGAATGGGGACTGGTTCTGAAAAGGGATTTCTTTTTTCTTATTTTTAAAACTACTCTAAGTACCTCATTATTAGCCAGAAACAAATGCAAATACTGTGTAGCTCACTAATATGAACTAAAATTAATGAGTGAACTTTGATAGTTGAAGTTGAAAACACAGGTTTTCAGGAGATAGAAAGAGGGTAGAGATCAGGCATTTAATGCTGAAAGAGTACAGAATGTTCAACAAAATTGATTGTATACATCCAGAAAGGGATAGCATGATGATATCTCATAGTAGCACAATATTGTAAGTACACTGAACAAAGATGAGTGTGAGTATTTTTGAAAGTGGATTGCTAGCATCATGTATGATACCAGAAGCAAGGATAGAAGGTAAATACTAGGACTGTATAAGATGACAAAACCTAGAGTGGAAACTGATAGTGATTAAATGTACAAATATAAGAATTATTTTATGAGGGAGAACAAATTAATGTCAACTTTGCAAGGTGTTGAAAATGGAATGGTATATGGTCAAAATGCAATCAGTGCAAACTGAGTCTATAATTAACCATGGCATTGTAACATGCTTCCAGTAAATGTAACAAAGGCAATATACCAAACTAAATGGCAATGACAGGAGAATATAAGGGAAGGAGATGAGATTCTTGGTGTTGGCGCTGGTGCTTCTCCTTCTTATTTTATTTTTTTAACTTTAATTCTTTATCCTTCATTTTTCTTTTTCTTCCTCTTCCTCTTTCTTTGTGGAAGAAATAGCAGTGTCCTTAAATAGATTGTGGTGATAAATACATAACTAAGTGATTATACCAGGAACCATTGATTGTTTACTCAGGATGGATTATATTATGTTGAAATAAACATGTTCAAAAAAGAAACAGAAAAATACAGGTGCTGGAGAAAATGTGGAGAGAGGAACACACTGTTCCCTATTAACTCTTGGTAGAGAAGTAGAACAGTGCAGCCCATTTGGATGACAGTGTGGTAGTTCTACAGGAACCTAAGTATAGGATTGCTATATGATCCTACAACCCTATTATCAAGTATACACTTGGAAGAACAGAAAGCAAGGACATGAATGGGCATATGAACACTGATGTTTATGGTGGCAGTATTCACAATTTGCAATGGATGCAGGTGGCCTAAGAGTATGTTGACTGATGAATGGAGGGGTGAACTGTGGCATATAAATACAATGGAATATAGAGTGGATGCAAGAAGGAATCAAATTGTGAGGCCTGACACTATATGGATGGACCTTGAAGGCATTATGTTGAGTGAAATTAACCAGAAATGAAAAGGCAAGCATCATAACATCTCCTAATATGGACTAACTCTAATTTGAAGGTGCTGAGATTGAATGGGAGAGCATAGTTTATCAGGAGAAGGCTTATTGTAAAGTTTCCTAGATTATAAACTCTTACAGCAGTCACATCTATTCCTGAATTGTAATGGTTATTTCTAAATTCTGAGATGCTGAGCTCTTTGTATATAACCTGGTCATTCACTGAAACTTTGGGTATCTGTGTGATATCCAAGATTCAGAGTGAGAGTTCTGCAGTTCTGAAAGTCAACATACAGCAACTGTTTAATAATCTGAAAAAGAGATCAGACTGCAGTTAGAGATATGAATGTAACATATTTGATTAGGACTAAGGTAAATCAGACTAAAAGGTAAGGGATGATAGGCAGTGTTTTAAATCTTCAACTAATGTGTGAGACCAAAGGAACAAATGCTGATTTGGTGTAAATTTTTAATTTCATGTAGATGCTATCTACACAGTGTGATGCCCTGATATATTTCAGGCTAATTTTGGCAGAGAATGTAAAAGTATTTGCAAAGCCTCCATGGGGGACTGGGGAAAAAATATGGAAACATTAAACTTCCACACCAGAGGAATTCTTGATATTCTCCCAAGCATTGGGGACTACTCATTTGTTAAGCTGAGCCCTCGATCTTGGGCCTTGCCTTTGTGAGACTTGCTCCTGCAAAGGAGAGGCTAAGCCTAATTATAATTATGCCTACAAGTCACCCCCAGAAAACCTCTTTTGTCACTCAGATATGACATCCTTTTTCAAGTCAGCTTGGCAGCTAAACTCACTGCTTTCCCCCCTACAGAGACAAGACTCCCAGAGTTGTAAATTTCCCTGACAATGTGGGACTTGAATCTGGGGGATGAGCATGAACCCAGCATTACAGTATTGAGAAAGACTTCTTTACCAAAGGTGTCAGGAGATAAAGGAAACAAAAAAGTTTCAGTGAGAGAGAAAAAATACAGTTGAAAGGTCATTATAGAGTTTATTCCTATACATTATATAGAAATCCTTTTTTAGGTTTTAGTGGATTAGAATAGCTAGATGGAAATACCTGAAATTGTTGAACTGTATTTCAGTTGCCTTGATTCTTGAAGATGACTGTATAATTATATAGTTTTATAGAATGACCATTGATTGTGAAAACTTTTTGCTGGTCCTCCCTTTATCAAGTGTATAGACAGATGAGTAAAAACTAAGATAAATAATAAAAGCATTAAGGGATATGGGATGTTTTGTGCTTTCTTTTCCACTATTATTTTTATTCTTATACATATTTTTGAACAATGAAGATGTTCAAAAACGGCGGTGATGAATGGGCAACTATATGATTATACTGTGAACCATTCATTGTACATTTTGGATGAATATATGGTATGTGAATATACCTGAATATAATTGAATTTACAAATCCATAGGAGAAGCCACTCCATCAACCCCTCCCAAATGCATGGAGGAGTCATCCTGCACTCTCATGATTGGTTCCTGGCCCTGTTCCAGGGGAGCAGAGTAACCCATATGCACATATTTGGATGCCTGCACGTCATTGGAAATTTGTTGGGTTGAAGTCTGAAGGACTGAGCTGGGATACTTGTCTTGAACTAACCATTCAGAATTTGTCTTTGGTGCATGGAAGCAGCTTACAGACAGCTGGAGAACTGTGTAAAAGATTTGGGTCAAGGAAACCTGAGGCAAAGTACTAGCACTGAGCTATGCAGTGGAGGACCCAAGAAAAGGTGAAGTCTATTTCAGAGGGAGTAGAGGGAGCATTCAAACTCCTGTGAGCTTTGGAATGGGGAATTCCTATGAACATGAGTGAGCACAAGTACAAGAAGTGAATCAGGCTCCACAACTCCACTTAGGCTCAGATAAGACACAGTGGACTCTTCAATTTGCATGCACCTAAGGGTGATCTCCATAGGAGTGCTAATCTCTGAAGAAGACGATCAGCCAAAGCACAGCCTTTGGCAAAGACTATGAAGTGTGATTTTTGCTTGGTTTGTTTTGTTTTGATTATTTCCTAGCACTCAAGATATCTCTGTCATTTGAGGAACATGCAGCTCAGGGACTAAGCACCAGACTTAAAGCCATACAATATGAAAATGTACTGGCTGCAACAAAAGATTATAGGAAAAACAAACAATAAATGATGGTCCATCCAAAGGAACAAAATAAAATTCAGAAACAGTCAGCAAAGAAGAACAGACATTGGACATACCATAGAAAGACTTTTAAAAAATGATCCCCAATATGCTCAAGAAGATAAAGAAAAACGTGGACTACAGTGTATGGGGAAAATAATGAATGAACAATATGTGAATCTCTTTGAGATTCAAACAGAATCTCAAATCAAACAGATGAGAAATCAAACAGAAATGCTAGAGATGAAGACCACAATATCTGCAATGAAAACTTCCCTACAGAGTTATAGCAGCAAATTGGAGTTGGCAAAGAATCAGTGATCACAAAGATAATGCAATTTAAATGATTTTCGGTGAAAAGTGGAAATAAATATAAAAAGAGCAAACACAGCCTAAGACACTTGTGGGACACCATCAAGTGTACCAATGTACACATTAGGGAAGTCCCAGAAGGAAAATAGAGAAAGAGGAAGAAGGCATATTCAAAGAAATAATGGCAGAAATTTTCCAAAAATTAAAGAAAGACAAGGATATCTATATTCAAGATGCCCAACGAACCCCAAACAGTTTAAAAGCAAAGAGAACCATTCCCAGACACAGAGTAATAGTAATCTAGCTATCCAATGCCAAGGATAAGAGATTTCTGAAGGTGGCAAGAGAAAAGCAATGAGTTATGTTCAAGTGAATCTTACTAAGATTAAGTGCAAATTTCTCATCAGAAACCATAGAAGAAAGAAGGCAGTGGTACAAAATATTTAAATTGCTGAAAAAATAAGTACCAACCAACAATTTTATATCCAACAACACTTTCTTTCAAAAATAAGGGATGCATTAAGACATCTTTAGAGAAACAAAAGCTGAAGATGTTCATTACTACTCGTCCTGCCTTTTAAGTAATGCCAAAGGGAGTTCTTCAGACTCAAAGGAAAGGACACTAGATAGTGTATTGAAGTGGCATAAAGAAATAAAGACCTCTTGTAAATGTAACTACCCATATTGGTAGTTACAAATGCAAACACAAATTGTATTTTATCTCTTACAGGTATTAAAATGCAAGCACATGAAATGTAATGATAACTCTATGGATTTATACATACAATGTAGGAAAAAATAAGTGGGAACAATTACAAAAATGGTTAGTAGCTGGAGGGGTATAAGAATAGTGTGTATGCATGCTATTAAAGTTAAATAGTTATCAAGCCAAATATGACTGTTACAGATTAAGGATATTAAATTTTTAAAACATAATAATCACAAGGAAAATATATGAAAAATAAATTCAGAAAGAATTATAAGGGACTCAATATGGTACAATGCAAAAATAAAATAAATATGAAAGTAAGAATTAACAGAAGAATTGAGGGGCAAAATGGTATAAGGCTTACAAAGAAAAAATCAGGAAAATGGCAGAAGCTTCAGCATTATCAGTAGTTACTTTGAATGTAAATAAATTAAACTCTTCAGTCAAAAGGCAGAGAAGACCAAAAACACATGGCCTAGCTAAATACTGTTTACAAGAAACTCATCTTAAATTCAAAGACATAAGTAGGTTGAAAGTGAAGTGATGGTGAAAAAACCCTGCTATGCAAATAAGACCAAAAGAGAGCTGTGTTAGCTATACTAATATGTTAAAAAAAGATTTCAAGTAAAAATGCTACAAGGGGCAAAGGAGGTTACTATATACTGATAAAGGGTTCAATTCAATAAGAACACATAACAATTATAAATATGTATAAACCTAATTGGATAATATCTCAGTATGTGAAGCAAATATTGACAGATATGATGGGAGGAATGCATAGTTATACTTTAATAAGAGACTTAATACTATACTTTCTATAATGTATAGAACATCTAGGCAGAAGATCAATAGGGAAATGGGAATTCAATGACACTCTAAACCAACTATACCTAATATACCTATCTAGAACAGTCTACCCAAATCAGCAGAATGCACATTCTTTTCTGGTGCACTCAGATAATGCTCCAGGATAGATCACATTGTAGTTCAAAAAGAAAGTGTCACCTACTACAAAAAATTGAAATCATACAATGCTACTTCTCCAACAAAAATGGAATAAAGATTAAAATGCATAACAGAGGAAAAACTGGAAAATTAAAAAATATCTGGAAATTAAACAACATACTTTTAAACAACGAATGGGTCAAAGGAGAAATCAAAAGGGAAGTAAGGTAATCTCTTGAGGAAAATGAAAATGAAAATACAACATACCAAAACTCATGGGAAGCCTTGAAGGCAGGGCTGAGAGGAAAATTTATAGCTCTAAATGCTTACATTGAAAAAGTTAGAACATCTCAAATCAATGACCTAAACTTACACCCGAGGAATCTAGAAAAGAAGATTAAACTAAATCCAAAATGAGCAGAAGGAAGGAAATAACAAAAATTTAAGTGGAGATGAATTATAGAATAAGGTCAATAAAGAAAATCAATAAACACCAAATTTTGTTCTATGAAATGATAAGTACAATCAATAAACCCTTATAAATGGAAGGGCATTTCATGTTCATGGATTGGAAGACTTAATACTATTAAAATGCTACTTCTGCTTAAAGCACTTTACAGAGTCAACAAATCCCAATAAAAATTGCTACAACTTTCTTTACAGAAATGTAAAAAGCAATCATCAAATTCCTATGGAAGGGGGATGCCCAGAGCCCTCAGGAGTGCAGGGAAAAGGAGACAGGGAAAATGAAGTAAGCCAAATCGAATTCAAGGAATGTGCTGCCCTCAAACGCGCCACCCTGTGACCGGTGACTTCCCCCTACCCCACGCACATGAACCCTGTAAACCTACCTTCAACACGCTCCAAGTGTCCCCTCCCGGACCCCTCCCCACCTGTACATCTTCACCTCACAACCCAAGCCGCGCGTGAGCGCATATCTGAACCAACCCAACCCACCTGTCCCACATAAGCACACAGTCTCACCCAGCCCCTCCCAACACATGCACACAGGTGTCCAGCCACTTGACCCCCCACTTTCCCCTGCGTGGCCCCTACAGGTGGTCTCCTGGGAAGCCGAGCTGTGGATGATCACCATCTAGCCTGGGCCACATACATCCCCAGCCCATACAGTCTCACAAAACTTCCCTCCACAGATACATCAGTATTTGCCACCACCTGCCCACTGGAAAACCCACACTGGAACGCACCCCCACCATGGCTCCAAGTTCTGGGCAACGACTGACCTGTACATTCAGAGCACACCTGCCCCAAACCCGCACGGACACAACCCCAGCCAGCTGCTCTGCAGTCGTGCACACCAGGGCCCAGTCCCCCCAGATCCATGCACACCAGGGTCCCGCTCACCAAACCCACACACGTGCACTGCCACATTCTCTCCACTGCGCACAATACACCTGTGCACTAACCTCTTGAACCCTCCACCCACCCCCTTGCCCCATACACATGCACAACTTTGCCCCAACCAGACGCAGGTGCCCTACTCCCACACCTGGCGGGTGTTCATGTGTGCATCTGTGTTACATAGCCTCTGCCCTGCACATGCGTGCTTTCCTACCCCAACCACACCCACGTGCACATGAGTGCCAGTTCACCACCCACCCAATATCATCTGCCTCTGACCAATGTCCCACCACCCCTGCTACTGGTGCCCCAACCCTACACATTTGGGTATATGCATCCTGGCCCTCCAGGAACCCTCCCCCATTCAAGGACACACCTATTCCCTGCCCTTCCTGTATTCCAACCTCTGTGCCTCATAACCTATATCCTGATACCCATGATCCCCATTCTTCACTTACTTACCCATATCTTGCCTCTGCACTAACCCCCATGTATCCACACGGCCCATACATCCACCTCCAGCCACACATTACTTCGGTGTCCCCCACACCACAAACTGCTTCTCCTGCACTCCAAAGCCTGCCTGAGTTACACACTGGTCCCCACAGCCCCCACACTGCACCTCCACATCCCCGTGCCCCACACTGCATGCTCACAGGCACTAGCATAGCATCCCTGACCCATGCCTATACCTACACTCCAACCCATCTCTGTACTGTTGTGCCCCACCCCACATCACACACCCTTCCCCACATCTATCCCACAAATACAAAGTGTTAGAATACTGAAGGAAATAAACTTCTAAATGTACGACATCAAGATATTTACAGGCCTTGAAGGCAACAGAAGATCAATAAGCATATGAAGATGCAGACAGGTATAGCCCAGATTAGTGACCAAAGTAAAACACCAGAGGAGACACAGACTATTGAACAACTAATCAAAGATGTTCATACAACTCTATTAAATAAAATCAATGGGATGGCTAATGACATGAAGGGGATCAAGAAGACACTAGATGACCATAAAGAGGAATTTGAAAGAATAAATAGAAAAATGAGAGATATCACAGAGATTAAAGATGCCGTAGACCGAATAAAAAATATACAAGAGACACGCAACAAGATATGAAGAGGCAGAAGAAGGAATAAACAAACTAGAAGATAGGACAGCTGATAATAAATACACAAAAAGGCAAATGCGAAAAAAGGATGGAAAAATTATATTGTACCTCAGGGAAATGAGAAACAAACAAAGCACACAGATAAAAAAATCGATGTCCCAAAAAGAGAAAAGAAGAATGAAGGACTAGGAAAATTAGTTGAGGATAAAATGGGAGGAAATTTTCCAACCCTTATAAAAGACCTAAATATGCAAAGAATCCCAAAGAACCCCAAATAAAATAAGTCCAAATAAGCCTACCCCAAGACACATACTAATCAGTCTGTCAAATGTTGAATAGAAACATAAAATCCTGAAAGTTGCAAGACAAAAACAATCTACTACATACATAGGAAGCAATATAAGACTGAGCTTGGACTACTCAAGTGACACTATGGAGATGAGAAAAAGTGGCATGATATATATATAAGATCCTCAACCAGAAAGACTTCCAGTCAAGAAATCTGTACCCAGCCAAACTGTCCTTCAAAACTGATGGAAAGATTAAAATTTTCAAAGACAAACAAATGCTGAGAGAATTTGACAACAAGAGACTGGCCCTACAAGACATACTAAAGAGAGTTCTACTGGCTGAAAAAAAAAAAAACAGGAGAGGGTGCACTGGAGAAGGGCACAGAATTGAAGAGTACCAGAAAGGATAACTTAAATGATAAAAGGAAAAAGGGGGAAAATAATATGTAAATCTGACAAATAAAATCCAAAGGATAAGATGGTGGATTCAAAAAACGCCTTTTCAGTAATAACTTTGAATATTAATGGAAAAAAGTTGCCAATTGAAAGATACAGAGTGACAGAATGGGTTAAGAACCATAATCCTGCTATAAGTTGCTTACAAGAGACTCATCTTAGACACAAGGATACAAATTCATTGAAATGAAAGGATGGAAACAGATGTTCCACACAAGTTGTAAGCAAAAGGAAGCTGGAGTAGCTATGCTGATATTGGACAAAATAGATTTTAAATTTAAATTTGTTGAAAGATACAAAGAAGGTCACTATTTATTAATAAAAGAGACAATTCACCAAGAAGAAATAACAATCATAAATGTTTTTGCTCCCCATCAAGGAGCTCTAAAGGACAGGAGACAAACATTGGCAAACTGAAGGGAGTGAAAGATGTTTCAACAATAACAGTAGGAGAATTTAATGCACCAGTTTCGTCTATAGATAGAACAACCAGACAGAGAATTAACAAGGAAATAGAGACTTTAATCAATTTAATAAATGACTTAGACCTAACAGAACTATATAAGTTGTTACACCCCAAAACACCTGGATATACATTCTTCTCTAGTGCTCTTGGAACATTCTCCAGGATAGATCATATGCTGAAGCACAAAAAAGGGCTTATAAATTTAAAAACATTGAAATTATTCAAGTCACTTTCTCTGATCACAACAGAATGAAGCTGAAAATCAATAACCACCAAAGAATAAGACCTTTCACAAATATATGGAGATTAAATAACACACTCTTAAACAGTGGGTCAAAGAAGAAACTGGGAGAGAAATCAGTAGTTATCTGAACAGAGAATACAACATACCAGAACTGACAGGATGCGGTAAAGGCCATGCTGAGAGGGAAATTTATTGCACTAACTGCCTATATTAAAAAAAAAGAAAGTGCAAAAATTGAGGAGTTATATGCTTGCCTGGAGGAACTTGAGAAAAAACAGCAAACTAACCCCAAAGCAAATAGAAGAAGAGAAATAACAAAGATTAAAGCAAAGTTAAATGAATGGGAGAACTACAAAAAGAATCGACAAAACCGAAAGTCGGTTCTTTGAAAAAAATCAATCAATCAATGACCAGTAGCAAGACTGACAAAGAAAAAAAGAGAGAGGATTAAAATAAACAAAATCAGAAATGAAAGGGGGTGGGGTCATTTACTACCACAGACACTGATGAAAATAATCATAAGAGTACTATAAACAACTTACACCAACAAATTAGACAAATTTGATTAAAAAAAGTACAATTTACTGGAAACACACCAAAAAGACACACTTACTCAAGAAGAAATAGAAGATCTTAACAAACCAATCACAAGTAAAGAGATTCAAACAGTTATCAGAAGTCTTCCTACAAAGAGCCCATATGACTCCACAGGGGAATTTCATCAAACATACCAAAATGAACTATCATGAATCCTGCTCAAACTTTTCTAAAAACTTTAGGAAAAAGAAAAAGTGCCTAACTTAATTTCTGCATTTTATGAAGCTAACACTTTAATACCAAAACTGGGTAAAGATACTATAAGAAAGGAAAACTGCTGGCCAATCTCTCTAATGAACATAGATACAAAAATTCTCAATAAAATACTAGCAAATAGAGTTCAACAACACATTAAAAGAATTATACACCATGACCAAGTGAGGTTTATAAAATGAATGCAAGGATGGTTTAATGCAAAAAAATTAACAAATGTAATACAGCACATTAATAAATCAAAAGTGAAAAATTGCATGATCATCTCGAGTGATGCTGAAAAACATTTGACAAAATCCAACATCCTTTTCTGATAAAGCACTTGAAAGGGTGGGAATTAAAGGTAACTTTCTCAATATGATAAAAAAGGCATAATGGAAAAACCCATAACAGCATTATACACAATGGTGGGAGATGGAAAGCTTTCCTGCTAAGATCAGGAATGAGACAAGTATGTCCTCTGTCACCACTACTATTCAACATTGTACTAGAAGTTCTAGCTAGAGCAATCAGGCAGGAAAAAGAAATAAAAGACATCCAAATTGGAAAGGAAGAGTTAAAACTTTCATTACTTGCAGATGATATGCGAGTATACTTGGAAAATCTTGAGAAATCTGCAAAAAAGTTACCTGAGCTAATAAAAAAATTCATCAGGTTGAAGGATATAAGATTAATGTGCAAATTCAGTAATGTTTCTATATACAAGCAATGATCTAACTGAGGTGTTAATTAAGAAAAAAATTCCATTCAAAATAGGAACTAAAAGAACCAAGTATCAGTGGAATGGTAATCTACAACAAACTCTGAAATCTATTCTGTAAATACTTGTAGAAGTGTACTTGAAAATCACTGTTTTTCTTTCTTTTCTTGTATATATATATTATATTTAATAATAAAACCTTTAAAAAAAGAAGGAAGCATCTAGGAATGAGCTTAACTATGGATGTAAAGTACCAGTACACAGAAAATACATATTGTTGCCAAAAGAAATTTTAAAAAACTAAGTATATGGAAAGACATTTCCTGCTCATGGACAGGAAGGTTACATATAATTAAGATGTCAATTTTACCCAAACTAATCTACAGATTCTACACAGTACTAATCAAAATTCCAACAACCCACCTTTGGAAATTAGTTACCAAATTCATCTCGAAGGAAAAGAGACTCTAAATAGCTAAAAGCATCCTATAAAAGAAGAACACAGTGGAAGCCTTAACACTTTCTGATATTAAAACTTATTATAAAGCTAGAGTGGTGCGACGGTGTCTCAGTGACAGAATTCTTGCCTGCCATGCCAGAGACCTGGGTTCGCTTCCCAGTGCCTGACCATGTAAAAAACAAAAAACAAAACAAAAACAAAAAAACTTATTATAAAGCCATAATGGTCAAAACAGCATGGTACTAGCAGAAAGTCAGAAGTATTGACCAGTGAAATTGAATCAAAAGAGCAGAAATAGACCACCAAATCTATGCTCAACTATTCTTCAAGAAACCCACCAAATCCACTAAAATGGGACAAAAATAATCTTTTCAATAAATACACATGGGAGAACTGGATATCAGTAGCCAAAAGAATGAAAGACACCCCTAGCTTACATCCTATACAAAAATTAACTCAAAGTGGATCAAATACCTCAATATAAGAATGAGTACCATAAAACTCCTAGAAGAAAATGTAGGGACACTTCTTCAAGACATAGATAATAGGATACAGCTTCCTAAACTTTACACCTAAAGCACAACACCAAAGAAAAAATAAATACATGGGAACTCCTCAAAATCAGATGTTTTTTCACCTCAAAGATTTTGTCAAAAAAGTGAAGAGGCAGACTACTCAATGGAAGAAAATATTTGGAAATCACATATCAGATAAAAGTTAGATATCCTGTATACATAAAGAAAACATACAACTCAATGACAAAAGAACAAACAACAAAATTATAAAATGGGCTAAAGATATGAATAGGCATTGTTATGAAGAACAAATGCAGGTGGCTAAAAAACACATGATGAGATGCTCATTGTCATTATCTACAAGGGAAATGCAGACCAAGACTACAATGTGATATGACTTCACACCTATAAGAATGATTGCTATTAAAGAAAGAGGAAACTACAAATGTTGGAGAGGATGTCAAGAAATTGGGACACTTATGCACTGTTGGTGGGAATGCATAATGGCACAGCCACAATGGAAGACAGTCTGGTGGTTCCTTAGAAAATGAATGCCAAGGTACCCTATGACTTGGCAATACACTGCTCAGTATATCCCCAGAAGAGCTGAAAGCAGTGACACAGACAGATATTTGCACACTGATGTTCATAGCAGCATCATTGAAAATCAACAACAGATGGAAACAATCCATGTGCCCATCAATGATGAGTGGATGGACACAATATGTTATATAGATATGACGGGATATTATGCAGCAGTTAGACAAAATGATGTCTCAAAGCACACGACAAAATGAATGAGTCTTGAGGACATAATGTTGGGTGAAATAAACCAGACACAAAAGGATAAATAATGTATGATTCCATTTTTATGACTCCGGTAAAGGTAAGATCAGAGGCTTATAATAAAGAATATAGGGGACCTAGAGATGTACATGTAAGTTAGAGATTGGTAAACGGTTAGCACAGGAAGTTGAACTTAAATATAAGCAAATAGATAGAAGTGAAGTCAATTCACTAATGGGTCTATAAGTAATATTATCATATTGAAGGTGAATATGATTGAAAGTGGTTGTACAGACCCATGTGTCCCATTGATTAACACTACAAATGTAAATAAGTTCTTGCATGAACTAGTGTAAAGGTCTGAATCTTGTACGAAATGTGTATAAGTGCAGAGCTTAGGAGGAAAACTGGTACTCCATGCTATCAGCTATGTATAAGAAAGCATCGACTGTAGCACAGAAACACCAGGGGTAAATAACAAGGGGAGGGAAAAGAATTAAGGGGAGGTTTAGATTTTCTATTTGGTGAGAGTGTGTTTATTGGTTATCTTTAATTTGGTAACAATGAAATTACCTAAAATTGAGAATGTTGATGGGTTGTTGATTGATAAATGATGGTGTAGACATATGATTGAATATTGTGCTGTTACAAAAAGGAACGAAGTTGTGAGGCATGCACCATTATGAGAGAACCTGTGGGACATTTGGTGAGGCAAAATAAGTTAGAAACAAAAGAGCAAATATTGTATGGTCTCATTTAGAAAATACTTACAAGAAAACAGGGGCTTAGGTTGTAAGCTCTTATAGCAGTCACATTTTGCCCAGAGTGGTAGTTATTATTTCTAGATTTGGGGAGGTTGTTTTATATATGTATAACCTGATATTTAGAGATAAGAATGAAACTGAGCAGGTCGGGAGTAATAATTCAAAATTCATAATATAAGGATAAGGAAGACATTGTCTGTATAATAGAACCTAACCTACTCTTTGAGACCAAAGGAAGAAAGTTTTCTATTGTTCAGAACCTAAATTTTCTGCAGCACACTGTGGTGGCTTGAAGCTATTATTACCTCAGAAAAGCCATGTCCTTTAATCCTTATTCAATATTGCTTGGTAGAATCTTATTTTATTGTTTCTATGGAGATGTGACCCATCCAATTGTGGTTGGTAACTTTGATTAGATTATTTCCATGAACATGTATCTTCACCACTCAGGGTGAGGTTTCTTACTGGAGTCCTTTAAGAGGGAACTATTTTGGAGAAAGCTTTAGAACCAACAGAGCCACCAGAACCAATAGGGTCACAAGAACCAACAGAGACAACTGAATGGACAGTGTCCCAGGGAGTCTGGGAATTCTCTCCAGGAGAGGAAGCTAGCAGACATCACCATGTGCCTTTCCTGCTGAGAGAGAAACCCTGAACATCACTGGCCTTCTTGAACGAAGGTATCTTTTCTGGATGCCTTAATTTGGACATTTTTATAGACTTGCCCTAATTTGGATATTTTCATGGCCTTAGAACTATAATTTGCAACTTAATAAATTTCCCTTTTTAAAAGCTGTTCCATTTCTGATATATCGCATTTTGGCAGCTTACAAACTAAAACAGGTTTTGGTAGAAGTGAGGCTCTGTTACAGCTTGCAAATACCAAACATGTTGGAATGTCTTTTTAAATAGATAAGGGGAAGATTTTGGCACAGTTGTGAGGAGTTTCATAGAGAAGGCCCAGAATGCTTTCAAGAGACTGTTTGTAGAAAAGTGGACTCTAAAGATTCCTCTGATAAAGCATTAGGCAGAAATGATGCATGTGTTATTACAAACTGGAAGGAATGTGATCTTTTTTTTTAAGTGGCAAAGAATTTGGCAAAATTTACTGGCTTTGGATGGAAGACAGATTTTGAAAGCCACGAACTTGGATATTTAGCAGAAGAGATTTCCAAACTAAATGTGGAAAGTGCAGCCTGGTTTTTCCATGAAGCTTCTAGGGAAATGTGACAGTAAAGTGATAAGATGAGAACTCAACACTTTGATATAAAGAAACCAGAAATTTTGGTGATTTGACAATTTCTTGGCTTCCAGAAAGGGAGACCCCAGGGAACAATGCCCCATGTGATGATTTAACCAAATATGGAATTAGTCAGCCTTTTCAGAAAAATCCAGAATTGGAGATGAAATTAACCAGGAAGGATATGTGGAACATCTTATTGTCTGATGGTCATTATCCTTACCTATTACATAGAAAACCAACAAAAGTATTGGAAGATCTGTATAAATGGAACCACTACTGGTCTAGTCTAAGATGGCAGAAAAAGGACACAATGAAGGAAAAATGACTTCAAATGCAGAACCATGGGAGCTAACTTTTGAAATCAAGAAACTTCAGGTCAAGAAAGTGGACTCATGGAAGTACATGGAGAGGGTGAGTTTGCCCTGATGTCAGAGCGGAGACCCTACCCTCCTTGCTCAAAACAGTTAATGCTGCCTCAGGACTTGTAGAGGGTGGAGCACAATCCTTGGGGATAAGGGAGAGCTTGACTGCCACCACATGTTTCTGGCATGGTTGAGCATGAGCCCCAGAGATAGCAGAGATTGCCGGAGTGGCCCAGATTCTTGGAGAGGGTGGAACTGAGAAAAAGGTGGTCTCCCCAATGTCCCCCAAAGTTGCATTCAGAAAGGGGCAGGCCACTACATAGGTCCTTGGAAAGGGTGGTATTGCTGCCTTACAAATTCCTGAAGATAAATGACTCTCAGACTTCGAAATCTATTTGAATTCACACTATAGGTCTTTGGAGCTGTATGGGTCCAGTGGCCACTGAGTTCATTCTAATTTCTCTCTATGGAAATTGGACTATGTATCCTATGACTGCCCCTCCTTTGTATATAGGCAGCAGATAACTTCTTCTGAGTTGTTCAGGTCCAGAGCCAGAGGAGAATTTTGCCTTAGAATAGAACATGCCTGTAGCTGATGTTGATGAGATTTTGTACTGTTTATGACTTTGCATTGTATTTGTATTTTACTGAAATGGTTTAAGGCTTTCTGATTTTGTTATGGAATAAAGGTATTTTGCCTTTGAAAAGAACATATCTTTTGGGGGTCTGAAGTGTGAAATGTGCTGTTTTGAAGCATTACGTACCTCAGAAAAGCTATGCCTTTTAATCCTCATTCAATATTGCCTGGTGGGATATTTTTGATTGTTTCCAATGAGATATGACCCACACAATTGTGGGTGATGACTTTTAATTAGATGATTTCCATGGAGATGTGTCTCCGCTCATTCAAGGTGGGATTGCTTACTGGAGCCCTTTAAGAGGGAACAACTTTGGAAAAAGCTTTGGAACCTTACAGCCTCCAGACCCAACTGAGCCAACAGAATGGACAGAGACTTAGAGAAGCTGTTGAAGATTCCTGGAGAGAAAGCTGGCAGAAGTTACCTTTCCAGCCAGGAGAGAAACCCTGAATATCATCAACATTCTTGAACCAAGGTATCTTTCCCTGGATGCTTAATTTGGACATTTTATAGTCTTGCCTTAATTTGGACACTTTCACAGCCTTAGAGCTGTAAACTTGCAACTTAATAAAATCCCTTTTTAAGATGCCATTCTATTTCAGGTATTTTGCATTCTGGCAGTTTACAACCTAAAACACACATAATCTAAATTAATCTGTCTGAATAGTTCATTTAAACAATCCAAAGGGAGCCCAGAATAACAATGAAGGCCTTTAATCCTGTATTGCTTAATGCGATGCTTGGATAAATCCCAGAATATGTTAAGTGATAATCACAAGTTTTGGCAAAATTCCTTGAGAAATGGGAGAAAAAATGTGGAACTGTTAAACTTTACCACCGGGAAAACCCCTGATATTGTGTCAAACATTAGGGACACCCAAATCAATAGGCCAAGCCCTTGATCTTGAGGCTTGCTCTTGTTAAATGTATGTATGTAGTGGAGAAGCTTAGCTTACTTATAGGTAGTCCTAAGAGTACCTTCTGGAGGACCTGTTTTGTTGTTCAGGCTTGGCCTCTTTCTCTCTAAGCCCAACTCTGCAAGTGAATCATTACTCTTGCCCCTATGTCTGACATGGCATCCAAGGATGAAAATCTCCCTGGTGACAAGGGAAATGACCCTCAGGGATAAACCTGGCTCGGGCACCGTGGGATCAACTATTCTATCCTGACCAAAAGGGGGGAAAGAATTGTAACAAATAAGGTATAAGTCACTGAGAAAGTTCAAAAAGGTTTGAGAAACTACCCTGGAGGTCACTCTTATGCAAGCTTCAGTTAGACCTTGCTACCTATCATAGCTTGCCAAACCCCAACCAAAACCATTCCAGCCAATCCTAAAAAATACCTAGGGCATTATATAAGATTCTACAAAGGTTTCATTCACTATAGTAACTTTCCAGAAACCTACAACCTCCAGATTGATCCCTGGTCCAGAGAAGTCTTGAAATTCAGAGGGGCCCACCTCTCAAGAAGATCAACTAGTTCCATCCCCTTATCCCATACTATTGAGAACTCCTTCTAACATGAAAAAGTAAGAATGGGCATAGCTGAAATATTTCTGAAGAGTGGGACAAAGATCAAAGATGATGGTGGAGTTATTCATGGAAGGTAGGGATTACAAATAAGTATGAATACTAAAGCATTATATTGATATTTCTTTTAGTCTCCAGTATCTTAGGGTAGACGAAAGTAAAAACACATAATTGTGGAATTGTAACCCATTCCAAATGCTTAAATCTTTCCTACAACTAATTGTTGTGATGTTTTTTGAAATGCATTGCTTTTTTGCCTGTGATATTGTTCACAAAAATGAAAAAAAGTTGATTATGACAGTAAATACTCAGCTATATATTGAAGCAAATTAATGTAATCATCTACTGCATTTAAAAAAATGAATAATTTTAAATCTTCAAAAAAATTCCTATGGAAGGGCAAGCAGATCTGAATAGCCAAATCCATTTTCAGAAAGTGCAATGAAAATAGAGGACTCACACTTCCCAATCTCAAATTTTACTATACAACCACAGTAATCAGTAAGCCTGGTACTGGCACTAGGTGAGCCAAATAGATCAATGGACTCAAATTGAGAGTTCAGAAACAAATTATTACATCTATGGACAACCGATATTGGCAAGACTTCCAGTTACTTTCAATTGGAAAAGAATACATGCATACTCCAATTTATTGCACTTTGCTTTATTGCACTTCACAGATATGGCAATTTTTTACAAATTGAAGGTTTACAACAAATCTGCCTTGTTATTTTTCCACTTGCAAATTGCATGTGTTCACTTCCTATCTCTGTGTGACATTTTGGTAATTCTTGCAGTATTTCAAAAGTTTTCATTATTTTTATATCAGTTTTGATGATCTGTGATCAGTACGCTTTGATGTTGCTATTGTAATTGTTTTGGTTTACTATGAATTGTGCCCACATAAGATGGATAACTTAATTCATACATGTTGCATGTGTTCTGACTCCAACATTGATTGGATATTTCCCTGTCACACCTCAGGCCTCCTCATTCACTGAGACTCAGCAATATTTAAATTAAGCCCAGTAACCCTAAAATGACCTCTAAGTGTTTAAATGAAAAGAAGAGTTTTATGTCTCTGATTTTAAGTCATATTCTAGAAATGATTATACCTTGTGAATAAAGCATGTTGAAAGCTGAGATAAGCTGAAAGTTAGACTCTTGCACCAGTTAGCCAAGCTGTGAATGCAGAGGAAAAGTTCTTAAAGGAAATTAAAAGTGCTACTCCATTGAACACACAAATGATAAGAAAGTGCAATAGCACTGTTGCAGATACCGAGAAATATTTAATGGTCTGGGTAGAATATCAAACAGTCACAACATTCCATTAAGCCAAAGCCAAAACCAGAGCACAGCCTTAACTTTCTTCCATTCTATGAAGGTTGAGAGAGGTGAGGAGAGCAGAAGGGACATTTGAAGTTATCAGAGGTTGGCACATGAAGTTTAAGGAAATAAATCATCCCTATGAAATAAGAGTGAAGCAGCAAGTCCTGATATAAAAGTTGCAGCAAATTTTCTGGAAGATCTAGCTATGATAATGATCAACACATATATTGGAAGAAGATGCCATCTAGGACTTTCTTAGCTAGAGAGGAGAAGTCAATGCTGGCTTCAAATCTTCAAAGGCCAGGCTGACTCTCTTGTTAGGGACTAATGCAGCTGGTGACTTTAAGTTAAAATCAATGTTCATCTACCGACCCTTAAGAATTATGCTCAATCGACTCTGCTTGTGCTCTATAAATGGAACAACAGAGCCTAGATGAGAGTACATCTATTTACAGCATGGTTTACTGAATATTTTAAGCCCACTTTTTTAAAAAAATGCAATTTCATTGGGATATGTTCACATACCATCATCAAAAGTATAAAATCAATGGCTTATAGTATCATCAAGTAGTTGCATATTCATCACCACCATTGACTTTTGATTATTTTCATTACTCCAAAAACAATAAATTAAAATGAAAATAAAAAATAACACCCAAAACATCCCATACCCCTATTATTTTATTTATTTATGGCCTTTATTTTCTTACTCATCTGCCCATACATTAGATAAAGTGAGTGTTAGCTACAAGATTTTCATAATCATATGGCCACATCATAAAAGCCATATAGGTGTATGATCATCTCCAAGAATCAGGTCTACTGAATTACAGTTCAACAGTTTTAAGCATTTCCCTCCAGTTACTCCAATACACCAAAAACTGAAAAGGGATATCTATGCAATGCATAAGAATAACCTCCATAATGACATCGTGACTCTATTTGAAATCTCTCAGCCACTGAAACTTTATTATGTTTCCCTTCTCTTAACTCTTTGTCAAGAAGTCTTTCCAATCACACTATGCCAGATCCAGGCTCACCCCTGGAATTCAAGTCCCATGTTGCCAGGGAGATTTACAGCCCTGGGAGTCATGTACCACATAGGAAGAAGGACAGTGAGTTTACCTTCAGAGCTGGTTAAGCCCCATATTGAGAACTATTATTCAGAAAAAAAAGATTTGAATAAAAATATTATTGCTTATTGACAATGCACCTGTTCACACAAGTGTTATGATGGGCATGTACAGTAAGATTAATGTTGGTTTCATACCTGCTAGACAACATCCACTCTGCAGCCCATGGATCAAGGGGTAATCATAAATTTCAAGTCTTATTATTTAAGAAATGTGCTTCTTAAGGCTATAGTTACCATAGATAGTGATTCTTCTGATTGATCTGGATAAAGTAAATTGTAATCTTCTGGAAAGGAATCATCATTTTAGATGCCATTAAGAACATTCCTGATTCTTAGGAAGAGGTCAAAATATCAACATTAACAGGCATTTGGGATAAGTTAATTGTGACCCCCATGGATGACTTTAAGTGATACAAGACTTCAGTGGAGTAAGTGACTAAAGGTGTTATGGAAATAGCAAGAGAATTAGATTTAGAAGTGGTGCCTGAAGATGGGACTTAATTGCTACATTATCATGATAATACTTTAAAGGGCTAAGAGTTGCTCTTTATAGATGAGTAAAGAACATGGTTGGTTTATTTAGATGGAATATACTCATGATGAAAATGTTGTGATAATTGTTGAAATGTCAACAAGACATTTAGAATATTACAGAAACTTA
Organism: Tamandua tetradactyla; assembly: GCF_023851605.1. Classification (NCBI taxonomy): domain Eukaryota; kingdom Metazoa; phylum Chordata; class Mammalia; order Pilosa; family Myrmecophagidae; genus Tamandua; species Tamandua tetradactyla. Next base: position 106,451,340 of record NC_135353.1, on the reverse strand, counting down.
GTTGATAAAACAGCATCAGGGATTGAGAGGATTGACTAAATTTGAAAGACGGGTTCTACTGTGGAAAAATGCTACCAAAGAGTTTTGCATGCCAGAGAGCAATCTTTCGTGATTGGAAAAGACAATTAAGGTGGTGAACTTCGTTGTTGTCAAATTCTAAGAAATTTCCACAGCCACCCCAATCTTCATCAATGGCACCCTGATCAGTCACCAACTTTAAGGGAAGACCTTCCATCAGCAAAAAGACAATGGTTCACTGAAGGCTCAGATAATGCTCAGCAGTTTTTAAGCAAACAAACACATTTTTACTTAAGGAATTACATTATTTTAGACATAACGGTATTGAACACTTGACAGGATAATATAAAATAACTTTTCTGTGCACTGGAAAACCAAAAATATTATGTGGCTTGCATTAATTGAGATATTCATTTTACTTAAGTGGTATGGAATCAAACTACAATGTCTCTAAGGTATGTCTGTAGTCTCTTCAACAAATGGTGCTGGGAAAATTTGATATCCATATGCAAAGGAAAGAAAATGGACTTTTACCACACAACATGTACAAAAATTTTCTCAAAACTAATCAATGTCCTAACTATAAGAATCAGAGCTACGTAACTCCTAGAAGAAACCATAAGAAGTATCTTCAGGACTTTGTGTTATGTAATGGTTTCTTAGAATTTACACCCATAGCACAAGCAATAAAAGAAAAATTAAATAAATGAGTGTTCTAATTTCCAAGGCTGTTGAAAACAGATACTATAAAAAATGGGTTGACTAATATAATGAGGACTTATTAGCTTACAGTATGAGGTTGGGAAAGTGCCCAAATTAATGCATCATCAAGACGATGCTTTCTTCCTCAAAACTGGCTGTTAGTGAGCATGGGCTCTTCTCTGAAGTGACAAGGCACAAGGTGGCATCTGCTTGTATCTCCCTCCTTTTCAGGATTTCTTTTCTTTTAGCTTCTTGTTTCTGTGGCTTTCTCTTGCTCTACCACCCACGCTCTGTATTTATTCCATTTATAAAGGTCTTCAGTAAGAGGATTAAACTCATCTGGAATTAGAGGTGGGTCACAAATTAACTGAAGTAACCTTATCAAAAGTTCCCAGTTACAGGGGACCCACACCCACAGGGATGCATTAAATTTAGTAACATGCTTTCTGGGGTACATACAGCTTCAAATCCTCACAATGGAATTTTATTAAATTTGAAAACTTTTGGATATCAAAGGCCTTTATCATGAAAACAAAAATCAACCTACAGGATGAGAGAATATATTTAGAAACAGAACTTACAATAAGAGATTTTTAATGTTAGTAATTATATAATATAACATATACACACAGCAAAGAAAGAAAGAAGCAATAGTTTTCAAAGTACTCTTCAACAAGTAATTACAGGACAGATCCCAGAGTTTGTCATGGGCTACCATACTATAATCTGATATTTTTCCTTCTGGCTGCTCCAACATATAGGAGACTTGAAGGAATAAATATTTTTTTCCTTTTTTGTGAAAAATAACATATACACAAAAAAGCAATAAATTTCAAAACACAGCACCACAATTAGTTGTAGAACATATTTCAGAGTTTGACGTGGGTTACAAATTCCACAATTTTAGGTTTTTATTTTTAGTTGCTCTAAGATCCTGGAGACTAAAAGAGATCTCAATTCAATAATTCAGGAATCATATTTGTATGTTAAATCCTATATTCTCTGTATAACTCCACCACCACCTTTGATCTTTCTATCCCACTCTTTAGGGATCTCTGGGCTATGGCTATCCTAACTTTTTCATGTTGGAAAGGACTGTCAATAATATGGGGTAGGGAGATGGAACTATCTGATGTTCTGGGGAAGCTGGCCCCTCTAGGTTGCAGGACTTATCTGGTCCAGGGACTCATATGGAGATTGTAAGTTTCTGGAAAGTTACCCAAATGCCTAGAAACTTTGTAGAATCTTATATAATGCTCTATGTAGCCTTTAGGATTGTCTAGAATGGTTTTGATTGGGATTTGGCAGGTTATGATAGGTAGCAATGTCTAACTGAAACTTGCATAAAGCAACTTCCAGAGTAGCCTTTCAACACTATTTGAACTTTCTCAGCCACTGAAGCTTTATGAGTTACACTTCTTTTCCCTCTTTTGGTCAGGATGGAATTGTTGATCCCATGATGCCAGGGATGAACTCCTCCCAGGGAGTTATCTCCTATGCTTCCAGGGAGACTTTCACCCCTGGATATCATGTCCCATGTAGGGGGGAGGACAACGATTTCACTTACATAGTTGGGCTTAGGAGAGTGAGGCCACATCTGAGCAACAAAAGAGGTCCCCCAGAAGTAAGTCTTAGGCATACCTATAGGTACAGTAAGCTTCTCCACTACCTACATAAGCTTCACAAGAGTAAACCTCAAAATCAACAGCTGTGCCTATTGATTTGGGTGTCCCTAATGTTTTATACAGTATCAGGGGATTACCTGATGATAAAGTTTAGCAGTTCCATATTTATTCTCCCATCCGTCAAGGGACTTTGCCAATACTTTTTGATTATCTGCTTAATATACTCTAGGATGTATCCAGGCATTACATTAAGTTATACAGGACTAAAGACCTGTATATCAATCTTATTTTGTGCTCCCTGTATTTCAATTGTTCAAATGAGCTATCCAGAAAGGTTGTGTTAGATTTTGTGCTGCAGAAAATTTAGGTTCCAAACAAAATAAATCCTTCTTCCTTGATCTCAAAGAGTAGGTGCTGTTCTAAAATATAGACAATGTCTTCCTTACCGCGGTGTTCTGAATTACCTTAATCCCGACCTGATTGACTTTTATTTATCTCTAAATGCCAGGTTACACATATAGAAAACATCCTATGAAAATTCAGAAATAATAATCACTACTCCTGACTAGATGTGTCTGCTCTAACAGCTTACAATCTAGGCTCCTGTTTTCATATAAGCATTTTCTAAAGAACACCTTACTATAATCGTTTTTTCATTTCTGGTTTATTTTGCCTCACCAAATGTCCCACAGGTTCATTCACATTATTGCATGCCTCAGGACTTCATTCTTTTTTGTAGCAGCACAATATTCATTCATATGTATACACCATCTTTCACCAATCTACTTTTCAGTTGGTGCGTCCTTTATCCACCTGGTTTCATTAAGTGTATAACACCCAACTCCACAGTCCATCAATATTCTCAATTTTAGATAACTTCACTTTTCCCAAGAGAAAGATAACCAATAAACACACCATCACCAAAAAGGAAATCTAAACCTCCCTTAACCCTTGTCCTTCATTAAATTATTTATCCTGCTGTTACTGTGGTAGTGCTGATGTTTTCCTTTAAACATAGCCCATAGCATGCAGTAGCAGTTTTCTCCCTGTATCCTGGACTTAAACACACTTTGTACACGAATCATACCTTTGAAGTAGTACTTGCAAGAACTTATTTATATTTCTAGTGATAAACAGTGGGACACATAGGGCTATACAACCCCTTTCAATCATGTTCACCTTCAATATGGTGATGTTACTTATAGACCCACTAGAGAATGACCTTCATTTCTATCTATTCCTTTACATTTGTGTTCAACCTCATTAGCTAACCAGTCACACATATCTGGCTTCTATGTATCTCTAAGTTCCCTATACTGTGTATTATAAGCCCCTGATTTTACCTTTACCATGGTCATAAAAGTGGACTCATACAGTATCTATCCTTTTGTGTCTGGCTAATTTCACTCAGCATTATGTCCTCAAGGCTCATCTATCTTGTATGTCACTTTGTCTTACTGCTGCATAATATTCCATCATATATATACTATATTCTTTAATCCACTCTTCAACTGATGGGCATTTGAATGGTTTCCATCTTTTGGCGATTTTGAATAATGCTGCTATGAACATTGGTGTGCAAAGGTCTGTTTGCATCACTGTTTTCACTTCTTCTGGGTATATACCAAGTAGTGCTGTTGCTGGGTCATAGGGCAACTCGATATTTAGTTTCCTGAGGAACTACCAAACCATCTTCCATAGTGGCTGCACCATTGTACATTCCCACCAGCAGTGCATAAGTGTCCCAATTTCTCCACATCCTCTCCAATATTTTAGTTTCCTCTTTGTGTAGTAGCAGCCATTCCTATAGGTGGGAAGTGGTATCTTATCATAGTCTTCATCAGCATTTCCCTTATAGCTAATGAAAATGAGCATATCTTCATGTGCTTTTGAGTCATTTGTATTTACTCTTCAGAAAAATACCTATTCATGTTTTTAGCCCATTTTATAACTTGGTTGTTTACTCTTTTCTTGCTGATTTGTATGACTTCCTTACATATACTAAATATCAAACCTTTGTCCATTATGTGATTTCCAAATATTTAATCCCATTGAGTTGGCTGCCTCTTTACCTTTTTATAAAGTCTTTTGAGGTGCAGAAGCATTGGTTTTGAGGAGTTCCCATTTATCTTTTTTACTGTTTGTTGCTTGTGCTTTGGGTGTAATGTTTAGGAAGCTGCCAGCTATTATTAGGTCTTGAAAATGTTTCCCTACATTTTCTTCTAGAAGCTTTCTGGTGCTATATTTTATATTAAGGTGTTTGGACCATTTTGAGTTAATTTTCGTATAAGGTGTAAAGTAAGAATCTTCTTTCATTCTTTTGGCTATTGATATCCTGTTCTCCCATGTTCATTTATTGAAAAGTCTATTTTGTCCCAGTTTAGAGGATTTGGAGACCTTGTCAAAAATCAGTTGAACATAGATTTTGTGGTCTTGTTTCTGCACTCTTGATTTGATTCCATTAGTCAATACCTTTATCTTTGTGCCAGTACCATGCTGTTTTGACTACTGTGGCTTTATAAAGTCAGGAAGTTTTAATCCTCCCACTTCGTTCATTTTTTAGTATGCCTTAAGCTATTTAGGTTCTCTTTCCCTTCCAAATGAATTTGAAAACTAGCTTTTCTATGTCTTCAAAGTACATCGTTGGAATTTTGATTGGTACTCCCTTGAATCTGTAGATAAATTTGGGTAGAATTGACATCTTATCTATATTTAACCTTCCTGTCCATGAGCAGGATATATCTTTCTACCTGTTAAGATCTACTTTCATTTCTTTTAGCAATGTTATGTAGTTTTCTGCATGCAGGCCCTTTATGTCCCTAGGTAAGTTCATTCTTAAGTACTTGATTCTCTTAGTTGCTATTTTGAATGGAATTTTTTTCCTTAATTGACTCCTCAGTTAGGTCATTCCTTGTTTATAGAAAAGTTGCTGATTTTTGTACATTAATTTTATATCCTGCCACCTTGCTGAATTTGTTTATTAACTCAAGCAACTTTGATGAAAATTCCTCAGGTTTTTCCAAGTATAGTATCATGTCATCTGAAAATGTTGAAAGTTTTACTTCTTCCTTTCCAATTTGGATCCCTTTTATTTCTTTGTCCTGCCTGATTGCTCTAGCTAGAACTTTGAGTACAATGTGAAGTAATAATGGTGACAGTGGCATCCTTGTCTCATTCCCTATCTTAGGGGGAAAGCTTAAAGTCTCTCTCCATTGAGTATGATACTGACTATTGGTTTTTCATATATGCTATTTTCATATGGAGAAAGTTACCTTTGATTCTTATCTTTTGAAGTGTTTTTATCAGAAAAGAATTTAATTTTGCCACGTGCTTTTTCAGTATCAATCGAGATGTTTTTTCTGTTTTGATTTCTTAATATACTGCAATACAATAATTGATTTTTTTGTTGTTGAACCATCCTTGCATTCCTGGTATAAACCCCACTTGGTCTTGGTGTGTAATTCTTTTAATGTGTTGTTGGATTCAATTTGCCAACATTTTGTTAAGAATTTTTGCATCTATGTTCATGGGAGAAATCAACGTGTAGTTTTCCTTTCTAATAGTATCTTTACCTGGCTTTGGTATTAGAATGATATTAGCTTCATAAAGTGAGTTAGGTAGTGTTCTTTTTCCCTCAATTTTTTTGTAAAGTTTGAGTGGGATTGATATTAGTTATTTTTGAAATGTTTGATAAAATTCCACTGTGAAGCAATCTGGCCCTGGGCTTTACTTTGTAGGAAGATTTTTGATGACTGATTGAATCTATTTACTTGTGATTGGTTTCTTGAGATATTCTATTTCTTCCTGAACCACTGTAGCTCTTTTGTGTGTCTCCAGAAATTGACCATTTCAACTGAGTTGTGTAGTTTGTTGGTATATAGTTGCTCATAGAATCCTCTATGAATTATTTACTTTCTTCAGGGTCTGTGTTAAAACACCCCTGCTTATTCTGTGTCTGTTTATTTACATCCCCTCTCTTTCTTTTCTTTGTCAGTCTTGTTACTGGCCAATCAATTTATTGATTTTCTCAAAGAACCAACTTTTGGTTTTATTGATTTTTTATGTTGTTCTTTTGTTCTCCCATTCATTTAACTCAGCTTTAATCCTTGTTATTTCTCTTCTTCTATTGGCATTGGGGTTAGTTTGCTGTTCTTTCTCAATTTCCTCCATGTGAGGAGTTAAGTCCTCAATTTTTGCTCTTTCTAGCTTTTTGATATAGGCATTTAGGGGAATAAATTTCCCTCTCGGCCCAGCCTTTGCTGCATCCCATAAGTAATGATGTGTTGTGTTGTTGTCTTCATTCATTTCTAGACAGCTACTGATTTATTTGAGTATTTCTTCTTTAAGTCACTAGTTCTTATTTAATGTGTTATTTAATGTCCTTATATTTATGAAAGGTCTTGTTTTTTGGTAGTTATTGAGTTATTGTATTTATTGAGATCTAGCTTTATTCCACTGTATCAGAGAAAGTGCTTTGAATAATTTCAATGTTTGTGAATTTATAAAGCCCATTTTGTGCCTTAGCATATGATCTATCCTGGAGAATATTCCAAGAACACTAGAGAATGTGTAACCTATATATATGTCTATTAGGCCTGATTCATTTATCAAGTTGTTTAACTTCTCTCTTTCCTTCTTGATCCTCTGTCTGGATATTCTATCTATAGAGGAGAGTGGTATATTGAAGTCTCCTACTATTATTGTTGAAATATCTGTCACTTTCTTCAGTTTTGCCAATGTCTGTTTCATGTACTTTGAAGATCCTTGATTGGAAGCATAAATCCTTATGATTATTATTCCTGCTTGGTGAATTCTCACTTTTATTAATATATAGTGCCCTTCTTTGTCACTTATGATGTCTTTACATTTAAAATCTTTTTTTTTTTGATATTAGTATAGCGACTCCTGCTTTCTTTGGTTACAACTTGTGTGGAATATCTTTTTCCATCCTTTCACTTTCAATCTATTTGTATTCTTGTGTCTAAGAGGAGTCTCCTGTAAGCAGCATATAGCCAGATTACACTTCTTAATCCGTTCTGCCAATCTGTATCTTTTAATTGGTAAGTTTAGTCCATTAATACTCAAAGTTATTACTGAAAATATTTTAATTGAACCAACAATCTTATCTTTTGAATTTTATTTCTCAGATCTATATATTCTTTTTCTTCTTTCTCTTTTTATCATTTAAGTTGCCCTTATTGGTACTCTTCAATTTGTGCCCTCCCTCTCCTGTATTTGTTTTCAACTGGCAAAACTCACTTTAGTGTTTCTTGTAGGGTTGGTCACTTGTTGACAAATTCTTTCAGGATTTGTTTGTCTGTGAAAATTTTAATCGCTCCCCCATTTTTCAAGGAAAATTTGGCTGGGTACAGAATTCTTGGCTGGAAGTATTTCTCTTTTAGGATCTTAAATATATCATATGACTGCCTTCTCACCTCCATAGTACCAGTTGAGTAGTCTGAACTCAGTCTTTGCAGTTTCCTGTGTATGTAACAAGTGTTCCATGCACTAAAGTAACTTTCCAGAAACCTACAACCTCCAGATGGATCCCTGAACCAGATAAGTCCTGAATCCTAGAGGGCTCAGCTTCTCCAGAACATCAGATAGTTTCATCTCCCAACCCCATATTAGTGACAGACGCTTCCAACATGAAAAATTTAGAATGGCCACAGCCAAAACACCCCTAAAGAGAGAGATAGAAAAATCAAAGGTGATGGTGAAGTTATACAGAGAAGATAAGGATTTAACAAATTAATATGAATGGTGAATCATTAAATTGCTATCTATTTCAGTCTCCAGTATCTTAGAGCAGCTATAAGTGAAAACCTAAAATTGTGGAATTGTAAGCCTTGTTAAACTCTGAAATATGTTCTACAAATAATTGTGGTGCTGTACTTTGAAATTTATTACTTTTTTATATATATGTTATTTTCCTATAAATAAAAGAAAGAAAAAAGTTGATTGTGATGACAAAAAAATATTTAAACCTTCTAGCCTCCTATATTCTGGAACAGATAGAAGGAAAAATCTGAAAGCATCATATCATATTCCATGAAAAACTTTTGGAGCTGTCCTGTAACTACTTGTTGAAGAGTGCTTTGAAAAATATTGTTGCTTGCACCAGCTGGATGTCCTCTGGTTCTCTGCTTCTCAGTTCCTCAACCAGGGTCTCCCTATGTGGGGCAGAAGGCTCTTCCAGGTCACTTACACTCTGGAATCACTTTCTCAGTCACCCTCCCATCCCTTCTCTAGCTCTTCCTTGGGGCAGGAGTGAACTAGATGTATTTTTTTCTGGCATCTTCCTGGAACACCCTAATAGGAGTTTAATTCACAGAATATGTGAAGAATCACTGTTACTCAAAACAAAAAGTGAAGGAGTCTGATTTTTTAAAAAATGAGACAGAGACTTGTCTAGACATTTCTTCAAAGAAAGTATACCAATGGCCAAAAAGCAAATGAACAGACACCCAACATTATTAGTTATTATGGATATGCAAATCAAAATTGTAATGAGATACCATTTCTTACTCATTACAATGACTATTATTTAAGAAATGGAAAATTCTAAGTGTTGGGGATTATATAGAGAAATAGTGAAACTCATTTGCTTTTCATGGAAATATAAAATGGTGATGCTGTTCTAGAAGACAAGTTGGCAGTTCCTCAGATAATTAAGTATAGAATTGCTATCTGATCTGTCAATACTTCTAGACATATAATCCAAAGTACTAAAAGTAGGAAATTGTACAGATATTTGCACACCAATGTTCAGAGTAACAGATTCTCATTCATATAATAGGTCTGCCCCCACAAGAGTGGAGTAAGATTAAAAGAACATGGCTTTTCTGAGGTAACACAACAGTCCCAAACAAGCACAGAATGCAAAAGGAACTAATGGAAGAAATGAGGGACAACAAATGTGCTTTAATTCATTAATGCTGCCAAAATGTAATATACCAGAAATGAAACAGCTTTTATAAAGGAGATTTATACATTACAAGTTTGCAGTTCTCAGGCTATGAAAATGACCAAACTAAGGCAGCACAAAATGTATAAGATATACAATGATTGAATATTAAAATGGAGAAGAAAGTCTATCATTTTCAGTAATGACATTAAGTGAAAATGGAGTATCAGTGATGACATTAAATGCAAATAGATTATACTCTCCAGTTAAAAGACAGAGATAAGAAAGAATGAACCAACTGTATGTTGTCTGTGAGAGTGTTACTTTGAATTCAATGAAGCAGGTAGGTTTAAAGTGAAAAGATGGAAAAATATACCAAGCATATGTTAACCAAAAGAGAGCTCGGCTAATTATATCAACATCAGATAAAATAAACTTTAAGTCAAAAACAGTTACAATGGATATGTTGGCTTGAAATTATTGTGTACCCCAGAAAAGTTATCTCCTTGACTCCTGATTCAATATTGTAGGGTGGAAACCTTGGTTAGATTGTTTCAATGGAAAATGACCCACTCAATTGTGTGTGTGACTGTTTGACTAGGTTACTTCCATGGTTTTTTGCTTAGATATGACTTTGTCCATTCAAGATGGGACTTGATTACATTGTTGGAGTCCTTTAAAGTGTTATATTTTGAAGAAGACACAGTTGCTTCAGAGCTGACAGAGGCACACACATTTAGAGATTCTTGGAGCACCTACAGTGAGAGCAGATGCTTAGACACAGACATTTGGAGAGGCAGAGCCAAGCAGATATTACCATGTGCCTTCACATGAGGTGCTAAGCATGCCAGAAGGCAGAGTTTTGTTGTAGGGGAGTTAAATAAAGAACCACAGATACTCAGAGAGTAAACAACTGGCATCACAAACTAGAAACAATGGCACCTGTAACAAGGACCAGGAGGTTTCAGCCACATATCTTCCCATGTGACAGATATTGGCCTTTCTTGGGTGAAGGCATCTTTCTCTGGATGTCTTAGCTTGGACATCTTTTTGGCTTTCGGTCTGTAAACTGATAACTTAATGAATTCCTTTTTTTAAAGCCATTGCATTTCTGTTATATTGCATTATGGCAACATTTAACAAACCAAAACAGATTTTGGTTACAGAGAGTTGGGGTGTTGCAGTTTGCAAATACCATACATTTTGGAATGACTTTTTAAATGGATAAGATGAATATTCTGGATGAGTTCAGAGGAGCTTGACAGAGAAGGCTGAGAATGCTTTGAAGAGATTGTTGGTAGAAATGTGGACTCCAAAGACACTTCTGATAAGGTCTTAAACAGAAATGATGCATGTGTTTTTGCAAACCGGAGGGAAGGCAATATGATTTTAATGTGGCAGTTAATTTGGAAGAGTTGACTACTAGTTAGGGATGGAAGGCAGATTTTAAAAGCCATGAACGGGGATACTTAGCTGAAGAGACTTCCAAATTAAATGTAGAAAGTACAGCCTGGCTTTGCCTTGAAGCTTATAGTGAAATGCAACAGGAAAAAGAAAATCTGATAACTGATCTCTTGAGTACAAAAAAAAAAAAAAGAAACACAGAAATTGGAATAGTTTTGGAAATTCTGGAATTCCAGAAAGTGAGACGCCAGAGAATAGGGCCCCACATGAGGATTTAAACAAACACGGGACCAGTCAGCCATTTCACCACAAGCCATGATTGTAGAAGGAGTTATCTGGAAATGATTTTTGGAAAATCCGATTATCTGATGGGTATGATCTCTGTATATAGCATAGAAAACTGACAAGTTTCTTGTGAGATCTGTATAAATAGAATCACTGCCAGACTGGACTAAAAAGGACAAATTGAAAGAAAAATAACTTCAAAGGGAGAACCATAGAAGTTAAATTATGGAGCCAGGATATCTTGGGCCAGGAGAGCAGATACACACACATGTGGAGAAGGTGAGTTCACCCAGTTAATGGGGGAAAGCCTTCTACCTTGATTCTTGATTCTCAGGAAGAGCTTTGGAACCTCAGGTCTCAAAGATTATGGTGTGCATAAACTGGGCATTATGAGGAGCCAGGAAACAGACCCATTTTTTCTGAGGGGTTGAGCATGTTCCTTGGAGATCACAGAGTGCCCAGGTGCTGCCGTGATGTGCAGAGAGGTGTAATGAGAAAAAGGTGGTCTCCCCAGTGCACTCCAATGTAGCAACCCTTACCCAAGTGTTTGGAGAAAGCAGGATCACTGCATAGGACTTTGTTAAGGATGGGACTGCTGTTTTCTAAAGCACTGATGATAAGTGAGTCTCAGACCTTGAAATCCAGTGAATTTTGTTCTGCAAGTTTTTGGAATTGTTTTGTTCTGGTGACCCCTGTTTAACTCTCAATTTCTCCCTATGGCAAAAGCAACATGTATCGTATAACTCTTCCTTTTTATATATTGGCAGCAGACAACTTGTTCTGAATTTCTTAGGTTCAAAACTAGAGGAGAATTTTGCCTTAAAACAAATCATGGCTGTAAATGAATTTGATGAGATTTTGTAAAGATTCTGACTTTGTATTGTATTTGTATTGTTATTGAAATGGTTTAATGCTGTGTGATATTGTGATAGAATGAATGTACTTTTTTATATGGAAAGAACACATCTTTTTGGATGCCAGATTGTAGAATGTGCTGGGTTGAAATTGTTATGTACCCCAGAAAACCCATGTCCTTTAATCATGGTTTAATCTTGAAGAATGAAAACTCTTGGTTAGATTGTTTCCATGGAGAGTGACCCACTCAATTGTGCATGTGACCTTTTGATTAGAGGTAGATGTGACTCTGCTTATTCAAGGTGTGTCTTGATTACATTACTAAAATCCTTTAAAAGGACCAACATTTAGGAGAAAACACTGTTGCTTTAGAGCCGACAAAGATGCAGACATTTGGAAGTGCTTGGAAGGCTGACAGAGAGAGCAGATGCCTTAAGACATATGTTTGGAGGTGGAGGGCCCAGCAGTTGTTGCCATATGCCTTCTCATGGGATGCTAAGCAAGCCAGAAGCCAGAGTTGTGTCCCAGAGGAGCTAAGTGAAGGCCCATAGATGCTCAAAGAGGAAACCACTGGCATCAGAAACTGGAAAAAACAGAATTGTGGATCAGGATAAGCAGATGCAAGCCATGTGCTTTCCCATTTGACAGATATTGGCCTTTCTTGAGTCAAGGTATCTTTCAATGGATGCCTTAGTTTGGACATTTTTATGACCTTAGAACTGTAAATTTGTAGCTTAATAAATGCCCTTTGTAAAAGTTGTTCCATTTGAGGCATATTGCATTCTGGCAGCATTTGTTAAGCCAAAACAAGGGATAAGGAAGATTATTATATACTGATAATGGGGACAACTCAACAAAAATATGTATCAATGATAAATATACATGAATTGAACAGAACAGCCCCCATACATAGGAAACAAATACTGATACATGTGATGTGTAAAATTGATATTTGTCCATTAATAGTAGAATTTAATACACTACTCTCAATAATAGGTAGAACATCTAGATGGAGGATCAATAAAGAATTCCAAAACTTGAATGATACTCTAAATCAACTAGACCTAACATACATATATATAGCACTTCAACAACCATCAAAAATTACCTATTCTTCTCAAGTGCACCTGTATTTTTCTCTAGAATAGATCAAATCTTAGGTCACAAAGCAAGTCTCAATAAATTAAAAAATATTGAAATCATGCAATGTATAATTTCCAACCATGATGGCACAAAGCTAAAAACCAATGAGAGAAAGAAATGGAAAGCTAACAAATATATGGAAATTAAACAACATAGTCTTAAACAAGCAATGACTAAAAAGCAAATAAAAACCGAAATTAGGGAATAACTTGATGCGAATCAAAATTAAAATGCGATATAAGAAAACTTATGGGATGCAGTGAAGGCAGTTTTGAATGCTTACATTAAAAAAGAATATTTCAAATTAAACAGCTAAACCTCAAGACTGTGTGAACTAGAAAAAGGAGCACAAACTAAACCCACAGCAAGTAGAAGGAAGGAAACAACAATAGATAGAGCAGAAATAAGTAAAATAAAAAACAAAAAGCAATAGAGAGAATTAACAAAACCAAAATTTGGTTCTTTGAAAAGATACATAATATTTTCCAAGCTCTAGTTAGTCTGAAAAAGGAAAAAAAAAAAAGAAAGCAGACATATACATAATGAAAATAAGAATTGAAAAAGGGGATATTAATATTTCCCCAACTGAATAAAATTGAAGGCAAGAGGATACTAGGGAAAATTGTACTCCAATAAATTACATATCATAGATGAAATAGACAAGTACTTGGAAACACACAACCTATCTACCTTGACTCAAGACGAAATGGAAAACCTCACCAAAGAGAGTAGTCAAAACCTCCCCACAGTGCTTACTTCAGCAGTACATACGCTATAATCAGAATGATACAGAGAAGATTAGCATGGCCCCTGCACAAGGATGACATGCAAATTGATGAAGCATTCCATAATTTTACAAGATTTAGAGAATTGTGTGTAGTCAAGCAGAATATTTTGCCTCTTGCAGAGAAAAATATTTCTTCCTGATATTACTAATGCTTAACTTTTTAAAACCAGAATCCAAGCTCTGGTTTGTTTCTGAAATTTTTCTTTGATTCTATAAAATTTGTCTGATTTTTGCTTTTTGAAATAAATATATTTTTGGAAAACACACAAAAAAACCTCCCAACAAAATAAAAAAGACCAGCATAAGACAGCTTCACAGTGAATGCTACCAAATTTTCCAAAAAGACTTATCTCCAATTTAGCTCAAGCTCTTCCAACAAATTGATGTGGAGGGAACACTCCCTAATTCATTCTAAGAAGATAACATCAACCTCAAATCAAATCCAGGTAAAGATGATAAAAGAAAATAATAATATAGACCAAAACCTCTTAGGAATATAGATGCAAAAATTCTCAACATAAGATGAACAAACCAAATCCAACAGCATATTAAAAAAAGTACACACCATTATCAAATGGGATTTATCCTTGTTATGCAAAGTTGATTAAAAATAAGAAAATCAGTTAATGTAATACACCACATTAACGCAATGAAGGAAATAAAAGAAATGATCATCTTAAATTGATGCAGAAAAGGCATTCAACAAATTCATGCAGTGCTACTGGTTGCAAACACTTAGAATATGATGAATAGAAGGAAACATCTTCGACATGATAAAGGTTGTATTTGAAAATCCCACAGCTAACCTACTTAATGAAGAAAGACTGGAAGTTTTCCCTCTAAGATCAGGAATAAGAAAAATGTCCACTGTCACTGCTGTTATTCAAAATTGCACTGGAAATTCTTGTCAGAGCAATTAGGCAAGAAAAAGAAATAAAAGGCATTAATATTGGAAAGGATGAAGTAAAACTTTCCTACTAGCAGATGACATCAACTTACATACAGAATATCCTGAAAAATCAACAAGAAAACTACTAGAGCTAATAAATGAATTAAAAAATGTAGCTTGGTATAAGGCCAACACCCTAAAATCAGTAGTGTTTATATACACAAGCAATGAACAATCAGAAAGAATAAAAATTCCATTCACAACAGCAACTAAAAGAATAGTATATCTATGTATAAATCTATCCAAGGTTAAGGAACTTGTACGCATCAAACTACAAAATACCACTAAGAAAATCAAAGAAGACCTAAGCAAATGGAAGCACATATTATGTTCTTGGATTCAAAGTCTAAATTCTGTTAAAATGTCAATACTACCCAAAAAATGTATAGCCTCAACCCAATCCCAGTCAAAAGTCCAACAACCTTCTTTGCAGAAATGGAAAATCCAACACCGAACTTTATATGGAAGGGTTTGAATATCTACAACAATCTTGAAGCAGAAAACTGAAGGTGAAGGACTCACACTTTCCTATCTTAAAACTTATTACAAAGTCACAGTAATGAAATCAGCATGACAATGGTTAAAGCCAAGTTTAACTTCCAGGTAAAATGGCAGAGTGGGGAGCCCCAGGACTCACTCATTTTTCCAAAGCAGGTAGTAAATAGTCAGAATCACCTCTTCTGGGATTCCAGAACCCAGAAGAACACTGTACAGCATGTAGAGAAGAGCAGGAGAAAGAGGCTGACAAACTGTGGAAAAGAACTGTGAATAGCTTTCTACAAACCTGGTGGGTTGATTTGGAATCCAGTCCCTGGCTAACTGCTACTGTCAGAAACAGACAGAAAAGTCCTCTTTCCCAAGAATGGTGAAGAAGGAATGGTTGATGATTAGTGAATTTGGATCACTGGATTCTGGCTCTGAGCTACTGTTCCAACCCATCCCAGACAAGGACTGGCAGAAGGCATTGTTTCAACTCCACTCTTAGTACAGACAGAAGCACAGGAGGTTTAAAGATGCAGTGCTTCCTTAGGGCTGGGGGATCAATTTTAAAGAAGGGTGCTATCTGCTGTGCAGGCAAGGAAAATGCTGTTTTGGGGAACCATCGAAGAGGCTTTTGATGTCTTTCTGGCTGTCTCACCAGGGCACTTTAGAAACAGCCTGCAGCCATTGTGTGAGTCCATGGCCTTGTTTTCACTGGGAACTATTGACCTGGGAAGTTCTTTTTCTGGGTGACCCTCCTCCAAGAATTTGCACCTCAGGAAAAAACACCTAGACAAAATGGAAGAAGTATAAGAAAACTGTAGAGGAAAGTTATATTTTGACTAGTGCATTTCCTAATATAACTTATGTAGACAGCTTGATTGAACACTATAAGTACATGGAACCTTGAGTAGGACAGGAGATTTTGTTGGTTTGTCCAGAGTGATGCCCCAGTAAATCCCAGAGTGATTTTAACAGTGAATAAAAAAGTATTTGCAAAGTTCCCTTCAGGGAATGATGAAAAAGGGGGAAAATTCAACTTCCCCAAGTTGAATTCTTGATATTCTCACAAGCAGTGCAGACAACAAAAGCTATAGGCTGAGCCCCCAATCTTGGAGTTCGTACATATGAAACTTAACCCCACAAAGGATAGATCAAGTCTACTTAAAATTAGGCCTAAGAGTCACCCCCAAGAGAACCTCTTTTGTTGCTCAGATGTGGCCTCTCTCTCCAGCCAACACAAACTCACCACCCTTTCCCTGTCTACGTGGGACATGTCTCCCAGGAGTGTGGACCTTCTTGGCAACATGGGACAGAAATCCTGGAATGAGCTGAGACTCAGCATCAAGGGACTGAGAAAACCCCTAGAATGAACTGAGACTCAGCATCAGGGGATTGAGAAAATCTTCTTGACCAAAAGGGGGAAGAGCGAAATGAGACAAAATAAAGTGTCAATGGCTGAGAGATTCCAAACAGAGTCAAGAGGTTATCCTGGAGGTTATTCTTATGCATTAAATAGATATCACTTTGTTTGTCAAGATGTAGTGGAGAGGCTGGAGGGAACTGCCTGAAAATGTGGAGCTGTGTCCCAGTAGTCATGTTTCTTGTAGATGATTGTATAATGATATAGCTTTCACAATGTAACTGTGTGATTGTGAAAACCTTGTGTCTGTTGCTCCTTTTATCTACCTTATCAATAGATGACTAAAACATACAGAATAAAGGTAAATAATAGGGGGAACAAATGTTAAAATAAATTCAGATTGAAATGCTAATGATAGATGAGAGGGATGGGTGGTAGGTATGGTAGGTATGAATTTTTTTCTGTTTTCTTTTTCTGAATAGATGCAAATGTTCCAAGAAATGATCATGATGATGAATATGCAACTATGTGATGATATTGTGAATTACTGATTATATATGTAGAACAGAATTACCAAAAGTTAGAATGTTTGCATTTGTTTGGTGTTTTTTGTTATCTTAAAAAAGATTAAAATATTAATAAAAAAAAGAAAACTGTAGAAGGAAAACAAAAAAAGATAGAACAGATCAAGATTCTCAGTGAAGGAAACTGTAGAGCTGTGTTCCAGCAGCCTTGTTTCTTGAAGATGATTGTATGAAGATGTTACATTTATAATATGACTGTGTGATTGTGAAAACCTTGTGACTGATGCTCCTTTTATCTAGGGTATGGACAGATGAATTAAAAATATGGAAAAAATAAATAATAGGGGAAACAAAGATTAAAATAAATTGAGTGGATTGAAATACTAGTGGTCAATGAAAGGGAGGAGTAAAGGGTATGGTATGTATGAGTTTTCTCTTTTTCCTTTTTTATTTCTTTTGCTGGAATGATGCAAATGTCCAAAAAAATGATCATGGTGATGAATACACAACTATATGATGATATTGTGAATCACTGATTGTACACCATGTATGGACTGTTTGTATGTCAAGAATGTTTGTATGTTTTATGTTGTTTTGCAATAAAAAATTAAATAAAAAAAGATTCTCAGTGAAGGAACTGAGGAAAGAAGCTTTCTTCTGGGATGAAACAATTGTACAAATTGTGCAATCTTAGAAATTGCACTGCATATACAGGGCAATATTAAAATGAAGAAAAGTTGGAAAAAAACCTGATCAGTAAAACAAAAGGTATTCTGAAGATCTAGAATAAATGTTGAAGTGTTGAAGAGGAGCCTTAACACAAAAACTAATGCCAATAAAACCCAAGGCAAGAGAGAGAAACAAACATTCAGAGTAAACCCTTCATGAGAATCAGATGCTTAGACATTACAAAAATTTACAACCCATGCTAAGAAACAAGAAAATTTGGCCCAAAGGAACAAATTAAAACTTTGGAGGAGACAAGTAATTTGGAAAAATTAATCAAAGATGCTCAATCAAATCTCCTATATTCAAGGAGTTGAAGGAAGATATGACTAAAAAATCAAAGATATTAAGAAGACACTGTGTGAACATAAAGAAGAATTTGAATATATAAAAAATGTATAACAAAAATTTTGGAAATAAAAGATACAATAGACAAGATTAAAACACACTGGAGAAATACAACAGATGATCTGAAAACAGAGAAGAAAGAATCAATGAGCTAGAAGAGAGAACAACCAAAATCTTTAAAACCAAGCAGCAGATAGAGAAATGAATGAGAAACAATGAGCAGGATATCAGGGATTTGAATGACAGCATAAAAACATGCAAACATATACCTCATTGGTGTCTCAGAAAGAGAACTGAAGGGAAATGGGTAAGAAAGAATATTTTAGGAAATAACGGCCAAAGGTTTTTCTACTCTTATGAAAGACATGTATATACAAGAAGCTCAAAATACTCCAAACAGAATAAATTATCATAAACCTCCTCTGAGACACATACTAATCAACATGATAAATTATAATGATAAAAATAGACTCCTGAAAGTTCAAGATAAAAATTATTCCTCACATGAAAGGGAACCTCTAGAAGATTAAGTGCTCCTTCTCATCAGAACCATGGATGTGAGAAGGCAGTGGGATGATACATTTAAGGTAATGAAAGACAAATACTGCCTGTAAAGAATTCTTTGTCTGGAAAAAACACTCTTTAAAATATGGTAGAGTTTTAAAATATTCATAGATACACAGAATATGACAGATTTTGTCAACAATGGACATGGCCTACAATAAATACTAAAGGGAATTCTGCAGGCTGAAAAGAAAAGACAGTATAGAGAGGCTTGCAGTATAGTGTAGAAATGGAGATTATCGGTAAGTGCAACTAAAAGTGTAAACATAGAGACAAAAAGTTATGACATATAAAAAGCAAATGATAAAATGATTGAAGTAATTGACACATTTTACAGTAATGACATTGAATAATAATGTATAATTATTCGAATGATCAAAAGACACAGATTAGTAGAATCGCTAAAAAAGTATAATCTAGCTATATTCTTTCTAAAACAGATGGATCATAGACCCCAAATCACACATAGGTTGAAAGTGAAAAGTTGAAGAAATATATTTCATGCAAATAGCAGCCAAAATAGAAGTGGTGTAGCAGTGGACAAAATAGACTTTAAATGCAAAACTGTTACGAGACAAAGAAGGACACTATGTATAATTAAAAATGAAGTCCACCAAGAAGAAATGACAATCAGAAATATTTATTCACTATGGTTCCCCAAAGTAAATGAGGCGAACACTGGCAAAACTACAGGAAGAAATAGATGTCTCTACAATAATAATTGGAGACCCCAATAAATGACTCATATCATTAGATATAACATGTAGACAGAGGATCAAAAAAGAAACAGGGCAGGCAATGGTGGCTCAGTGGCAGAATTCTTGTGTGCCATGCCGGAGACCCGGGTTTGATTCCCGGAGCCTGCCTATACCAAATAAACCCACAGATCTTTAAAAATTTGATAAATGAACTAGATTTAGCAGACATATATGCAACATTGTATTCCAATACAGCAGAATATACATTCTTCTCAGGAGCTCATGGATCATTTTCCAGGATCGACCACATATATTGGATCACAAAACAAGTCTCAATAAATTTAAAAAGAATGGAGTTATATAAAGTACCTCCTCTGACCATAATGGAATGAAGCTGGAAATACAAGGTGGAGAACTCAAAATTCACAGATATACGGATGTTAAATAAATAACCCTCTTAATGGATCAGTGGGTCAAATTAGAAATTGCAAGGGAAATCAGCACATAACTTGAGACACATGGAAATGAGATTACAACATATAAAAACTTACAGGATGCAGCAAAGGCAATGCTGAGAGGGACATTGATAGCTCTAAAACACAACATTGAAAAATAATGAAGAGTTTGCAGGTCCAAGGGTAGTTCAGTGGTAGAATTCTCACCAATCAAGCAGGAGATTGGGTTCTATTCCCAGCCCAT
Organism: Tamandua tetradactyla; assembly: GCF_023851605.1. Taxonomy (NCBI): domain Eukaryota; kingdom Metazoa; phylum Chordata; class Mammalia; order Pilosa; family Myrmecophagidae; genus Tamandua; species Tamandua tetradactyla. The sequence goes on along the minus strand of NC_135353.1, from coordinate 106,431,263 downwards.
GCACTTCTCCAAACAAAACAAATGAAAAACAAACAAACAAAAATTCATAAATGGTGCTGCAAAAAGGGGATACTCACATGGAAAAAGAATGGAATGTGACCCTACCATACAGCATACAAAAAATAATAATAAAGGGTTTAGATTAAAGATGTAACTGCACAAATGGAGGAACTAGAAAAAGCAGGGTAAACTAATTGTAAAGCAAGCAGAAGAAAGGTAATGGCAAAGATTATAGCAGAGATAAATGAAATTGAGACTGAAAAAGAACAGAAAGAATTAATAAAATCAAAAGTTGATTCTTTGAAATCAATAAAATAGACACCCACATATCTAGACTAACAAAGAAAAAAAGCAAAGGTGTAAATGAATAAAATTAGAAATGAGAATGGGGCATTACTGCTGATTCTAAAGAAATTAAAAAGATCATACGAGTATACCTTGAATAACTGTTTGCCAATACATTTGATAATATAGAAGAAATGGCCAAATTCCTAAAAACACATGAACAACTTAAACTGACTCTCTAGGATGAATCAAAAATTTCAACAAGCCAATTAAAGAGATTGAATCAGTCATCAAAAACCTCCCAACAAAAAAAGCCCAGTGAATTCTACCAATTATTCCAAAGGAATTAATAAAAATCCTGATCAAACTGTTCCAAAAAAATTAAAGAAGAGGGAACAGTACCTAACTCACTCTATGAAGCTAAAATCATGTAAAGATACTACAAAAAGTAAGTTACAGATCCATTTATTTTATGAATACAGATGGAAATACTCCTCAAAAAATACTTAAATTGAATCCAACAGCATATTAAAGGAATCATGCACCATGATCAATTGAATTTTTTCTAGGTATACAAAGATGGTTTGACACAATAAAATCAATATAATGCACAACATTGATGAATCAAAAGGGAAAAACACATTATTATCTCGAGAGATGCAGAAAAAACATTTGAAAAAATCCAACATCCTGAATTGATAAAAACACTTTGAAAAATAACAATGGAAAGAAACTTACTCAACATGATAAAGGGAATATATGAGAACGCCACAGCTAACATTGTACTCAATGGTAAAAAACTGGAAGCCTTCTTTTTAATATTGGGAACAAGTATGTTCAATGTCACCACTGTTATTCAACATTGTGCTAAAATTTCTAGTTAGAGCACTTTAGCAAGAAAAACAAAAGACATCTAAATAGGAAAGGAAGAAGTAAAAAATTAACTATCTGCTGATGACATATCCTATATATAGAAATTACTGAAAATCTACAACAAAGTTACTAAAGTTAAAAAACCAATCATCAACACGATGGAGTACAAAATCAATATGCAAAAATCAGTGGTGTTTCTATGGACTAATAATGAGTCATCTGAAGAGTAAATCAATACAAATTCCATTTATATAGTAGTAAAAGAATCAAACCTCTAGGAATAAAGTTATCCAAAGATGCAAAGGACTTCCACACAAAAAACTAGAAAAAATGCTAAAAGAAATCAAAGAAGATGTATATAAGTGGAAGGACTTTCCATGTTCATGGATTGGAAGACGGTAGTTAAGATCTCAATTCTACCCAAATTAATTAAAAAATTCAAAGCAATACCAGTCAAAATTCCAACAGCCTACTCAGCAGAAATAGAAAAGCCAATTAACAAATTTATTTGTAAGGTTAAGGGGCCCTAAAAAGTAAAAAAAAACATTTTGAAAAAGAAGAGTAAGTTTGAAGGACACACACATCCTGACTTTAAAGCATAATACAAAGTCAAAATGTTCAAAATATCATAGTACTGGCAGAAAGATAAATACACTGAACAATGGAATCAAATTGAGGGTTTATAAATAGACCCTCACATCTATGGCCAATTGCTATTTGACAAGGTTTCCATGTCCACTCAACTGGGATGTCAGAGTCTATTCAACATATGGTGCTGGGAGAACTGGCTATGTTGCTGGGAGAACTGAATTACCTCAAAGTTGATCAAAGATATAAATCGTATAAGAACCAAGACCATAAAACTCCTAGAAGAAAATGTAAGGAAGCATCTTCAAGATCTCCTAGTAAGCAATGCTTTTCTTAGACTTCACACTCAATGTACAAGTTATGGGAAAAAAAAAACCCAAATAAACAGGACCTCCTCAAACTTAAAAAATTTGTGCATCAGAAGCACTTTTTCATAAAGGGAAAAGGCAGCCTACTCATTGGGAGAAAATATTTGGAAACCACATATCTGATAAGGGTTTAATATCCAGAATATATAGAGAAATCCTACATCTCAACATTGAAAAGATAAATAACCCAATTAAAAATGGGGAAAAGACTTGAATAGACATTTTTCCAAGGAGGAAATGCAAATGGTTAAAAGTCACATGAAAAGATATTCAATATCACTATTAGAGAAAAGCAAATCAAACCACAACATAATATATCATTTCTCATCCATTTCAATGTTCACTATTAATAAAACAGAAAACTACAAGTGTTGGAAATGGTGTGGAAAAAACAGAAACACTCATTCATTGCTAGCAGGAATGTATAATGGTGCAGCCACTGTGGATTACAGTCTGGCTGGCCCTCATGAAGTTAAATAGAGAACTGCCGTGTGATCCAACAGTCTTGCTACAAAGTTTATACCTAGAAGAACAGATATTTGTCCTTTGATGCTCATAGCAGCATTATAAACAATTGCCAAAATATGGAAGCAACCAAAGCGTCCATCAATGAATTAATGAATAAACAAAACATGGTGCATACATATGATGGAATGTTATTCAACTATAAAAAGGAATGAAGTATTGATATATGTGACAACATGATTGAATCTTGAAGATATTGTGTTGAGTGAAATAAGCAAGACAGAAATGGACAATTATTATATGATCTTACTGTTATGACTAATTATAACAAACAAGCTCATAGAGTTAACACTTGAATACAGTTTACTGGAAGGGAGATTGGGGTCAGAATATGAGAAATAGATTCTTGTATAGAATTTCTATTTACGCTAATGGTAAAATTTCAGAAATGGTTGATGTTGATATTTATACGTTATTGGGGGTGTAACCTACACCCAGGTTAAAAAAGGAAACTTTAGGATGTATGCATATCTAGAAAAAAATTGAAAGATAAAACAAGATTGTACAGCACAGTGATCCAAACTGTACATAATGAGCTAGTTAATAATACAAGTATAAGAATGTTCTTTCATGGGTTATCACAAATGTGTGACAAGTTGGTAAAAACTGGATATTATTTAGGAAAAAACACACCTAATATAAATAATGAAAGATAGGATCATCTTAATATTTTACCAATTTTAATAAATGCAACTACTATTAAAAATAATACTGTTATATTAAAAAGTGCTATTAATAGTAACAAATGTTCCATACTATTTCAGATTGCTAATGCTGCTCAAATGCAATACAATAGAAATGGATTTTCATTTGCAAAGGAGATTTATTAAGTTACAAGTTTATAGCTCTAAGGCCAAAAAAAATTATTTGCAAATTAAGGCATGAATTATAGCATACCTTCACTCTAGAAAGGACAATCACTTCCAGGATCTCTCTGTTACATGGGAAGGTACATAGTGATGTCCTTTGGCCCCATATTCCCAAGTTTCATTGCTTTCCACTCCTGGTTCCAGTGGCCTCCTCTCTGAGCCTCTGTGGGTCTCATTTAGCTCCTCTGGGGTAAAATGTGAATTTCATCACAGCTTAGCATCTACAAATGTTTGTGTCTTGGTTTCATTTCTCTGCTCTCCCATCTCCAACATCTGCATCTGAGATTTCTCCAGTAAGTTCCCCTCTTAAAGGACTCTAGTAAGATAATTCAAATACACCTTGAATCAGTGGGGTTAAAACTGTAGGAAATAATCTAATCAGAAGGTCACACACAATTGGTGGGTCATGTCTCCAAGGAAACAACCTAAACAAAAGATCCCATCCTAAAATAAGTCCGCCCTCACAAGATTGGATTAGGATTAAAAAGGCATGGTTTTCTGGGGTACATAAGTTTCAAACTAGCACATTCCACCCTCTGGATCCCAAAAGACATGTACCTCCTAAATGCAAAATACATTCATTCCATCAAGAAATCACAAAAGTCTTAAACCATTTCAGGAAAACTACAGATACAATACAAAGTCAAAAACAGTACAAAATCTCATGAAAGTCAGTTTCAGATATTGTCTATCCTAAGGCAAAATTCTCCTTTAGCTGTGGATGTGTGAAACTCATAACAAGTTATCTGCTGCCAGTATACAAAGGAGGCAGAGTCATAGGATAAATGTTTCCATTTACGTAGGAAGAAATTGAAAGGAAAACAGGAGTCACCAGACCCAAACAGTTCTGAAAGCATGCAGGGTATACACTATTATATTTCAAAGTCAGAGAGTCATTTATAGAATGACATTTCCTCCTCAAGGTTTGAAAAAGTGGCAGTCCCACCCTTTCCAAGGGCTTATGCAGCAGCCCTGTTCTATCAAAACACTGGAATGAGGATCATAACATTGGGGAACATTGGGGAGATAACCTTATCCTCAACTCCACCTGTTCCAAGCATCAGGACAGCACCCGGATTCTCGGCCATTTCTGGGGCATACGCCCAACCCCTTCAGGACAGTGGGTTTGTCTCCAGGCTTCCTGCCAATAACTGACTTATGTGCTCCACCCTCTCTGAGGCCTGGGTCACCAAAATTCTTCCTGAATATTGAGGTGGAAGGCCCTCCCCACCTTCAGAGAAAACTCACCCCCTCCAAATGCATGGGTGGATCCACTCTCCTGGCCTGATATTTCCTTGCTCCAGACCTTAACTTCCAAGGTTCTGTCTTTGAAGTAATTTTTCCTTCAATCTGTCCCTTTTTTGTCTGTTTTATCTATACTGGCAGTGGTTCCATTTATACAGAATTGGCAAGCAGCATACTAGGGTCAAACCTGTCAAACAATAGTACTCTCCACATATCCTTTCTGGGTAACTCCATCTTCAATCTTGCTTGTCCTGTAATGGTTGATTTATTTCATATTTGGTGAAATCCTCATGTGGGACAATATTATCAGAGTTTTCAATTACCAAAAGCTCAGAATTTTCCAAGCCATCAGCTTCTGTTTTCTTTGTACCCTGGAGTTCAGTTCTCATCCTATCTCTTTCCTGTCACAGTTTACTATAAGTTGCAAGGAGCAGCCAGGCTACATTTTGCACATCTTCAGCTAAGTATCCAAGATTGTCATTTTCAATTCTTCCTTCCATTGAACACCAGAACTCAATTTTTGCCAGATTATCTGCCACTTTAAAACTAGGATCACCTTTCTTCCAGTTTATGATGATACATCCTTCATTTCTATTTAAGCTTCTCATTGGAAGTATCTTTAGAGTCTGTATTTCTACCAACAACCTCTTCAAAACAATCTAGGCTTTTTCTATTAAGCATATCACAATTCTTTCAGAACCTTCACCTTATCCATTTATAGAGCTGTTCCAACATATTTTGTATTTCCAAATTGCAGCACCCCACTTCCCTGGTACCAAAATCTGTCATGCTTTGCTAAGGCTGCTGGAATGCAATATACCAGACATGGATTGGCTTTTACAAAGGGGATTTGTTAAATTACAAGTTAACAGTTCTAAGGCCAGGAAAATGTTCAAATTAAGGCATCAACAAGAGAATACTTTCACTCTAGAAAGACCAATCATGTCCAGGGTTGCTCTGTCATGTGGGAAAAGCACATGGCCACATCTGCTAGTCCTCTACTCCTTGGTATCATTGCTTTCAGCTTCATGTTCCTGTGAACCCCTCTCTGAGCTTCTGTGCCCCTCACTTATATATTCTTGGGCAAAATGTGATTTCACCTCTTAGCTCAGTGTGTCAAAATATTTGGGTCTTGGTTTCATTTCTCTTCCCTCTGTGTTGGTTCTCCCAGCATCTCCAAATACCTGCATCTAAGCTTTCTCCAAAATGTTCTCCCTTTAAAGGATTCCAGTAAGCTAATTAAGACCCACCTTGAATGGGCAAAGCAACAACCCCATGGCAATAATCTAATCAAGACATCACACCCACAATTGTGCTGGTCACATCTCCATGGAAACAACCTAATCAAAGAATCCCACCCTACAATATGTCTGCTCCCACAGAACTGGATTAGCAACATACACCAATGCAAGGTGTCAGTGGTGGGGTGGTATATGGGAATCCTACAATTTATGCATGAAAACTCACAACTTCTCTAATAAAAATTCTGGTGTGGCACTGGCACAAAGACATAAATATGGACTAATGGAATAAAAGTGGGAACTCAGAAATCAACCCTTACATTTAGTGCCAACTGATGCTTGACAAGTGAGCAAAGATCTCTCAAATGGGAAAGAAAATCTCTTCAACAAATCATGATAGGCAAACAGAATCTCCACTTAAATAAAAGAAGGAGGATTCTGATTTCACACTATTTACAAAATAAACTGAAAATGGATTAAATAGCTAAATATAAGAGCTAAAACTATCAAACTCCTAGAAGGTAAACTAGGGAAGCATCTTCAGGATTTGCATGAAGAATGGTTTTTTGGAATTTACACCCAAAGCATAAGCAATAAAAGAAATAATAGATAAATAAGACAATGAAAATTAAAATTTTTGTGCCTCAAAGGACATTATCATGAATGTAAAATAGCCTACAACAATGGGAGAAAATATTTAGAAGTGACATATCTAATAAAGGTTTAATATAGAGAATATATAAAAAGACAAACAGCCCCATTCAAAATGAGTAAAAGACTTGAACAGACATCTCTCCAAATATGATGTACAAATGGCCAGAAAGCACATGGAAAGATGCTCAACACAAGCTATCAGGAAATTGTAAATCAAAGCCACAAAACCATTAGAATGTCTGCTATTTTAAAAAGTAACCTGAAAATGAGAAGTGTTGGAGAGAATGTGGAGATGTAAGAACACCCATCAATTATTGGTGGCAATGTAAAATGGTGCAGTTTCTTTGGAAGACAATTCTGCAATTCTTCAGAAAGCTAAGTGTAGAACTTGCATATGAGCTGACCATGCTATTACCAGGTAAACACCCAGAAGAATTGAAAGCAGAAACTCGAACAGATATTTGCACATCAATGTTCATAGTGGCATTATTCATAATTGCAAAAAGACGGAAGCAATCAAAGTGTCCACTGACCAGTGAATGGATGAATAAAGCATGTTATGTACATAAATGGAATATCATTGGTGCGGGTTTGAAACTCTTGTGTATCCCAAAGAAATCATGTCCTCTATTCCTAATTCTTAATGCAGTGTTATTGTGTGGGATCTTTTGATTAAGTTACTTCCATCGAGATGTGACCCACCTAATTGTGGGTGGAAACTTTCAATTAGGTTGTTTCCATGAAGATGTGTCTCCACCCATTCAAGGTGGGTCACTTACTGGAGTCCTTTAAGGGGGAACCATTATGGAAAAAGCTTCCAATCCAATACAGAGTGAGACATTTGGAGATGCAGAAAGAGAGTGCTCACAGGGAAGCTCTCTGAGAACCAGAAGCCAAAGTACCTGCAGACACCAGCCACATACCTTCCCAGAGGTGTTCTGGACACATCGGCCTTTCTTGAGTCAATGTATCTTTCTGGATGCCTTATTTTGGATGCTTTATGGCTTTAGAACTGTAAACTTGTAACTTAATAAATTCCCTTTATAAAAGCTGGCCATTTCTGGTATATTGCATTGTTGGCAGCATCAACAAACTAAAAAATTATTCAAATATTAAGTGGAACAAAGTCCTGACACATGTGACAACATGGATGAGCTTTGAAAACATCATGTTGAGTAAAATAAACCAGACATAGAAAGGGCAAATATCTTATCTCACTGAAATTAAATAATTAGAATAAACATCCTCATAGAATAGAAATCTACGGTATGAGTTACCAGGGTTTGGGATGGGGTAGGGAATGGGAATTTAAGGCTTAATATGTACAGGGTTCCTATTTGGAATTACGGACATATTTTCATAATGTATGGTGTTGATGGGAGTACAACTTTGTAAACCTAACTAGCAACACAGATTTGTGTGTGTGTGTGTATAAATACATACATTTAATCTAAATATTATTAAAATGGTAAAGGTTAGCTTGTATAAATCTTATCAGAACAAAATTTTTAAACTCTCTTTGGAAGTACACTACACAAACAGTGAAACCTAAGCTAAGCTATAGACTACAATTAATGTTATGATTACAAAAACGTGTTATCATCAATTATAACAAATGTTCCACACCAATACAAGGTGTTAATAATAGGGTGATATATGGAAATCCTGTATTTTATGTTTGATTGATCTGTAAGCCCACACTTCTGTAATAAAAAAAAGGAAATGTACTACATTAATGCAAGGTGGTAATAATGGAAGGAGGCAGTATTTTCTACATGATCTTTCTATAAACCTACAAGAAAGAAAGAAATAAATGGGAGCTCCTCAAAATTAAACACTTCTGTGCATCAAAGAACTTCATCAAGAAAGTAGAAAGACAGCCTACACAATGGGAGACAATATTTGGAAATGACATATCAGATAAAGGTCTAGTATCCAGAATTTATAAAGAGATTGTTCAACTCAACAACAAAAAGACAGCCAACCCAATTACAAAATGGGAAAAAGACTTGAACAGACACCTCTCAGAAGAGGAAATACAAATGGCCAAGAGGCACATGAAGAGATGCTCAATGTCCCTGGTCATTAGAGAAATGCAAATCAAAGCCACAATGAGATATCATCTCACACCCACCAGAATGGCCATTATCAACAAAACAGAAAATGACAAGTGCTGGAGAGGATGCGGTGAAAGAGGCACACTTATCCACTGTTGGTGGGAATGTCAAATGGTGCAACCACTGTGGAAGGCAGTTTGGTGGTTCCTCAAAAAACTGAATATAGAATTGCCATACGACCCAGCAATACCATTGTTAGGTATCTACTCAAAGGACTTAAGGGCAAAGACACAAATGGACATTTGCACACCAATGTTTATAGCAGCATTATTTACAATTGCAAAGAGATGGAAACAGCCAAAATGTCCATCAACAGACGAGTGGCTAAACAAACTGTGGTATATACATATGATGGAATATTATGCAGCTTTAAGACAGAATAAACTTATGAAGCATGTAATAACATGGATGGACCTAGAGAACATTATGCTGAGTGAGTCTAGCCAAAAACTAAAGGACAAATACTGTATGGTCCCACTGATGTGAACCGACATTTGAGAATAAACCTGGAATATGTCATTGGTAACAGAGACCAGCTGGAGTTAGAAACAGGGTAAGATAATGGGTAATTGGAGCTGAAGGGATACAGACTGTGCAGCAGGACTAGATACAAAAACTCAAAAATGGACACCACAATACTACCTAATTGTAATGTAATTATGTTAAAACACTGAATGAAGCTGCATCTGAGCTATATATTTTTTTTTGTTTGTTTGTTTGTTTGTGTCTTTTGTTTTTTTCTTTTTCCTTTTCTTTTTTATTATTATTATTATTTTTATTTTTTTCTCTATATTAACATTCTATATCTTTTTCTGTTGTTTTGTTAGTTCTTTTCCTAAATTGATGCAAATGTACTAAGAAATGATGATCATGCATCTATGTGATGATGTTAAGAATTACTGATTGCATATGTAGAATAGAATGATTTCTAAATGTTGTGTTAATTTCTTTTTCTTCTTTAATTAATAAAAAATAAAAATAAAAATAAATAAAATAAAATGAGATACTGTAAATCTATAGACTCCCAGGTCTTCCCCAAATTTCTGACATGGCAGTATGAAATTCGTACCTTCGTTCCTAATATCATACTCCAGAAGGCCCTTATTAAATACCCCAAACATAAGATGCACTGTCCAGAACTTTTTTGAGGATATCTGAGATTGTGAAGCAAGGTTTGTCAACTGGACAATAAGGAGAAGCTGCTTCATCTGGGATAACAGGGTAGTTTCAAAATAAGAGCTGCTTCCTTTTGTGCACATGCATTACTTGCCCTGCTTCTGATTTTGCTGCTGTTCTATTTTTACTCCTGGAATACCAAAATATCAAAGAAATATATTTTAGCTCAATATATGAAATAATTTTTACAGTCAATGTGGCAGATTAAAGGAGGCCTCTATTCTTTGATACTCCTCCATCAAGAGATAGAATCTATATTCCCTCTGTTTTGGTTTGATAAAGCTGCCAGAATGAAATATACCAAAAATAGGTTGGCTTTTATGATGGACATTTATTAACTTATAAGTTTACAGTTCTAAGGTCATGAAAATGTCCAATTAGGACATCGGCAGGATGATGCCTTCTCTGAAAAAAGGCTGCTTGCAATCTGGCAAGACACATGGCAGTGTTTGCTGGTCCTTCTCTCCCCAGTTTTGTTACTTTCAGCCTCCAGGTTCAGTGGCTTCATCTCTGTTTTGTGTGTCCTCTCACAGCTTCTCTGGGGGATTTTTCTCTAATCTTCTCTTGGGGCTTTTTTTTTTGGTCTGCTTTCTGTGTGTCCTTTATACTCTTATGAAGAACTCCCCTAAGAGGATTAAGACTCACCTTGAAAGAGGTGGGTCACATGTCAACTGAAATAATCAAATGGGTCCTGCCAATAATGGGGCTATACTCACAGGAATGGATTAGAAGAGCGTGATCTTTTCTAGGGTACATAACAGCATTAAACCATCATACCTTTCCTTGAATCTGGGTGGAGTATGTAACTGCTTTGAACAACAGAATATAGCAAAAGTGATGCCGTGCTATTTTCAGAGCCTAAGCCATAATAGACTAAAAGCTCAATTCCTGTCTCCTGAACACTCTTTATGGTCACTGAGCTGTCATGTAAGAAGTCTCAGTACCCTGAGAGCACCATGCTGCACAGAACACTTATAGGCACTCTAATTCACAATTTCAGCTGAGCCCAACCTTCCAGCAATCCCTGCCAAAGAATTAGACATATGAGTAAAGCCCTTGAACTCCCAAAACCAGCCCATTTTCCAGCTGATTACCAATAAATGATGTCAGTCAACACTAGGTAGAGCAGAAGAATCATCTACCAGGAGTCTGTCTGAATTCCTAACTCATAAGAATCATGAGATATAATAATATGGTTGTTTTCTTTTAAGCCACTAGTTTTGGAGGTAGTTTGGTACCCAGTAATAGATGACTAAAACTGTGAGAGATGGACTGGGATGTCTCTGTTGGCTTCTGCAGATGATGAGCTTTCATCATCGGAAGGGTGCAGGTAGGGCTTTGAAAGAAACTGGAGGCTAAGTTTTAGAAGGAATCTCTTTATCATGAAAATGTACTGTTGGACTAGATTATTAGTTTCTCAAAATGTCTGGAATTCAGAATCTCCCAGAAGCCTTCTTTAAAAATCACATAGTTTCCAATTCAGTAGACCTAGGATGGGCCTCAGAAATCTACACTTTTAACAAGGTTCTCAGATGATTGTGATATTCAACCAGGTTTGGCACTCACTGCAAAACATGAACTATAAGGTCACTTCTATATACCTGTTTGTGAAGGTATGAGAAGTCAGTAATGAAGTAATTTGGTTCAACTTCTTCACACAATCGCCCTTAACTGGTTTGATCATGGCATTGGACTGGTGGAGAAGGATGTTGACCTATTCCCAACTCGGTAAAATCCTCCAGCTGTCAATGCTAGCTGAGTCCCTGTGACTTCAAATGGACATCTTGGTCAACAGATCACTTCTCTGGAGTGTACCACAGATACAGGATCCAAGCTGAGACATCTGAGCGCTTTTCCATGAACAGAATGGAGCCATTTCATGCATTCCTCCATTTACAGAGAAGGCAAAATTTTAATCCTCAGAGAAGGATAAAGGTGTGGCTTCCATCCACAGAGTCATGTGTTTTCTCTCAGATAATCTGGGCTCTAGTAAGCGCTCTATACTGAAGGGCAGTTGGTTTTTCTATTTTTCTTTTTTTCATTATTTCAGGAACTCCAATCATTTTATTGACTCTGAGTTAAAGTTTTGATCTGGATTTAAAATTTTTTGCATGAAAAATATCATATATACAAAAATGCAATAAATTTCAGAGCATATTTCAACAGGTATTTGTAGAACTGATTTCAGAGTTTGGTATGGTTTACAATTCCACAATTTTAAGTCTTTACTTCTAGCTGCTCTAAGATACTGGAGACTAAAAGAAATATCAATATAATGATACAGCAATCGCACTTGTTTGTTAAACCCTATCTTTGTATAATTCCACCATCAACTTTGATCTTTCTCCCAATACTTAGGAGTATTTGGACTATGCCCATTCTAACTTTTTCATGTTGGAAGGGGCTGTCAATAATATGGGATAGGGGGATAGAACTAGCTGATGTTCTGGAGAGGCTGGCACCTCTGCATTTCAGGACCAGATTCCAGGGACTCATCTGGAGGTTATAGGTTTCTGGAAAGTTACCCTAGTGCATGGGACCTTTACAGAATCTTGTATAATGCCCTAGGTGTTCTTTAGGATTGGCAGGAATCATTTTGGTTGGGGGTTGGGAAGTTATAATCGGTAGCAATGCTAACTGAATCTTGCATAAAGTTGACCTCCAGAATAACCTCTCAACCCTGTTTGAACCCTCTCAGCCACTGATACCTTATATGCTATACTTCTTTGCCCCTTTTGGTCACAGTGGCATTGTTGACCTCATGGTGCCAGGGCCAGGTTCATACCTGGGAATCATCTCCCACACCACTAGGGAGACCTTCACCCCTGGATGTCATGTCCCACATAGGGGGGAGGACAATGGTTTCACTTGCAGCGGTGGATTTAGAAAGAGAGAGGCTACATCTGAGCAACAAAAGAGGTCATCTGGAAGTTATTCTTAAGCATACCTACAGAAATAAGCTTCACAAGAGCATCCCTTAAGATCAAGGACTTGGATGACTGATTTGGGTGTCCCTAATATTTGACACAACATGATGGTCCGGTTCATGTGCCAACTAGGCCAGGAGATAGTGCCCAGTTAACTAGTAAAGCAAGCATTGGCCTATCTGTTGCTGTGAGGACATTCCATGGACTTAAATCATTGAGCACTTTGGCTGCATCCGCAGCTGATCACATCTGAAATCAGCTAAGGGGAGTGTCTTATGCAATGAGTGATGCTTAATCTAATCACCAGAAGGCTTTTAAGGAGGATTCAGAAGAGACACTCTCTCTTTCTGCTTCAGTCAACCAGCCTCTTCTGAGAGTTCATTGACGACCTCATTAGAGATGCCAGCTCACAGTCTTCCCTATAGATCTTGGACTCTTACATCCCTGTAGTTGTGGGAGATATTTTTATAAATCTTATTTTTACAGACATCTCCTGTTGATCTGTTTCTCTAGAGAACCCTAGTTAATACAGCCTGGTACCAGGAGTGGTTCTTGAGAAACAGAATCTTAAAAATGGATTTTTACAATACGTTTGCTACTCTGAGTAGACCCAGAGGCACTAATGACTCTGTTTTCCATAATGAGGATGGCACTGACAGTCTGTGGGGTGAGTTGGTAAAAAACATAGTCAAAATATCACCATTTGATTAAGCTAATTGTATGCTTATATGAGGCAAGACTCTGAGCAAGAGTTTTTGACACCATTACAGGATTTTGTGGAATTAAGACGTATAATGATGTTGGCTGGTTGTTGTTAGAAATGTTAGGTACAATGATGAGGGAAAGGGAGAAAATGTGAAGCTTAAGCAATGTATGAAAGATGTAAAATTTCTATGAGTGCCCTGAAGGAAAATCTTATTTCCTGTAGCTGCAGACTTGAGATCTCTGAAGATCAGAATCAGAGTATCATTGTTAGAGTAGCCACTTTACAACTTAAATTAAAATCTCGACCTTGTAGAGTGTCTGCTGTTAAAATGAGGGCATTGATTGAAAAGGAGTGGGATCCAAAAAAATGGGATGGTGGCATATGAGTTGATAGTAATGACTGTGGAGACATTGAAATCCTATATTGTGCTGACTCTTTTCTAAATAATCCTGTAATGATCTGCCTGAAGACATAAACACTTCCAGCCTTCCCTGAGGAAGAGTTTCTGGATCTCCAGCCTGCCCTTTGGAAATGATTCCTGACCTCCACCTCTAGTCAGTCTTAAGGAGTCAGTCACCCAACCTCCACCTGAAGAGATTAAACCTTCATTACTTGTGAGGCATGTAGTTATCTCCTATGAAGAAACAGCCCTGGCTCCTGTGCCTGATGTGACTAATACTGTTTCACCAAATGGCACTGTAAAGGAATGCTCTGAGATAATTGGCTTGAAAGATACTTTTAATTCATTTCATAACCCACCCCATCACCCCTCTTTTCTTCAAGACCTAAAACTAGACTTAAGTCCCAGCAGGCCCCAAAAGATGAGGTAAAAAGTGTCACCCGTGAGGACGTACACTCTACTCCAAAAGAACTGCATGAGTTTTCCAATTTTTATAGATAGAAATCAGGGAAATGTGGGGGGGAATAAATTTTAAAGGTATGGGGTAATGGTATAAGGAATATAAAACCGGATCGGGCTGAATTTATTGCTATGGGCCTACTAAGTATAGATTTTGCATTCAATGTTGTAGCTTGAGGGGTTAAAAAGGGCATTAATAGTTTGGATGGTTGGCTGAAACATGAATTGAAAGATGGTTAACATTACCTGAGGTTGAAATGCCAGAACTGCCCTGGTTTAATGTAGATGAGGGGATCCAAAGGCTTAGAGAGATTGGAATGTTAGAGTGGATTAATCATAGAAAGCTTGCTCATATACCCCAGAAATGTTCAGAGGACACACCTTTTACCAGAACTGTGAGGAATACATTTGTGAGACTAGCTACAACATCCTTGAAGAGCTCTGTAGTTGACCTTCTCTATAGGTCAGATATTAATGTGGAAACTGCTGTCACTGAGCTGGAATCCTCAAACACAATGGGGATGATCTGATCCCGAGTTGGCAGAAGCCAGGTGGCAGAACTTAGTTGACAAAGACAAGGTGGACATGTCTATAATAATGTACATCAGGCTCAAAGCAGAAGTCAAAATAATCTGACTTGCAGAGACATTTGGTGTTGGCTAGTAGATCATGGGATACCTAGAATTACAATAGATGGACAGTTTATTACATTCTTGTTTGAGTTGATAAGCAAAATAGTTCTAGGTCAAATGAACAGAAGTCTAATTTAAATTACAAAAACAGAGTCATGGTCCCTTAATAAATTCCCTGAATTGACACGGTTTACAGGCCTAGAGTTCCTTGAATGAGGGGAAGGCCGGGTCCATTTGGGGAAGGACCCTGTTACACTGCCACAAATTTATACTGTTGATTTTCCTCCAAGCCTTCCCCAAGGTTACTTACAGCTTTTTGTTAGGGTATTGGTGCATTGGGGAAAAGGAAATGATCAGCTATTTTGGGGATTGTTAGACACTGGTTCAGAAGTGGCATTAATTCCAGGGGACCCAAAAAGTCACCCTTGCCCACCAGTCAGAGTGGGGACTTATGGAGGTCAGGGTATCAATGGGGTTTTAGTTCAGGTCCATCTTAGACTGGGTCCAGTGGTTTTCCCAGACCCAGTCTGTAGTTATTTTCAAAGTTTTAGGATGCATAATTGGAATGGACATACTGAGCAACTGGCAGAATCCCCACATTGGCTCTCTGACTTGTGGAGTGAGAGTTCTATGGTAGGAAAGGCCAAGTTGAAGTAACTAGAACTACACTTACCTAGCAAAATAGCAAATCAGAAGCAATACCTGATTCCTGGAGGGATTGCAGAGATTAGTGCCATTCCTGTGGACTTGAAGGAGGCAGGGGTGGTGATTCCCACCACATCCCCATTCAACTCACCTATTTGGCCTGTGCAGAAACCAGATAGGTCTCTGAGGATAATAGTGGATTTTTGTAAACTCAACCAAGTGGTGTCCCCAATTGCAGTTACTGTTTTGGAAGTGCTATCATTGCTTGAGCAAATCAACACAACCCCTGGTACTAGTGTGCAGCTAATGATCTGGCAAATGTGTTTTCTTTTACAATAGCTGTTAGTAAGGACCACCAGAAAGGGTTTGTTTTCAGCTTGCAAGGTCAGCAAAATACTTTCACTGTCCAACCTCAGGGGTGCATCAACTCTCTAGCCCTATGTCATAATCTTCTCTGCGGCGATCTTGATCATTTCTCCCTCCCAGAAGCTATCACTTTGGTTCATTATATTTATCATATCATGCTGATTGGACCTAGCAAACAAGAAGTAGCAACTACTCTAGAATTATTTTCATTTGTATATCAGAGGATGGGAGACAAATCCAACAAAAATACAAGGGTCTTACACCTCAGTGAAATTTCTAGATGTCCAGTGGTGTGGGGCATATTGAGATATCCCTTCTCAGGTGAAAGATAAGCAGTTGCATTTGACCCCTCCCATGACCAAAAAAGAGGGATGACATTTAACTGTTCTCTTTGGATTTTGCTGACAGCTTAGTCCTCATTTGTGCAGGTTACTCCAGCCCATCTACCAAGTGACCTGAAATGCAGCTAGTTTTGAGTGGCGATCGGAACAAGAAGTTGTTCTGCAATATGTCCAGGCTTTTGTGCAAGTTGCTCTTCCACTTAGACCATATAATCCAGCATATCCAATGGTGCTGGAAGTGTCAAGAGCAAATAGAGAGGCTGTTTGGAGCCTTTGGCAGACCCATATAGGAGAATAACAATGCAAGCCCCTTTGGAACAAAGCCTTACCATCCACTACAGATTACAACTCTCCTTTTGAGAAACAGCTTTTAGCCTGCTATTGGGCCTTAGTAGAGACTGAACACTTAACCATGGGCCACCAAGTTACTATGACACCTGAGATGCCTATCATGAGCTGAGTGTAGTCTGAGCCACCAAGCCAGAAAATTGGGCATGTGAAGCAGCACTCAATCATAAAATGGCAATTGCATATAATAGATAGGGCCAGAACAGGTCCTGAAGGCACATATATGTTACACAAGGAAGTGGCCCAAATGACCATGGTCTGCACTTATATGACATTACTTTCTCTTTCCCAGACCAGAGCTATGGCCTCTTGGGGAGTTCTTAACAGTCAGTTGACTGAGGAAGAGTAAACTCAGGCCTGCTTTACAGATGGTTCTGTATAATATTCAGGCACCTGCAGCCTCTTTCCAGGATGTCCCTAAAGGGCAGTGGTGAGGGGAAATCCTTCCAATAGGCAGAACTTCGAGCGGGGCCCCTGGTTGTTCATTTTGTTTGGAAGAACTTGTCAGAGGTGCACTTATATACTGACTCATGGGATGTTGCATTTGGTTTGGCTGGATGGTCAGACACTTGGAAGAAG
The DNA here is from genome assembly GCF_023851605.1 of Tamandua tetradactyla. Lineage (NCBI taxonomy): Eukaryota > Metazoa > Chordata > Mammalia > Pilosa > Myrmecophagidae > Tamandua > Tamandua tetradactyla. The sequence goes on along the minus strand of NC_135353.1, from coordinate 106,413,919 downwards.
CATGATTCAAAGATTCATGACAAAGAGACTTGGGGGAGAGGTATGTAGATAGACCTTTCTGAGTGGGTTAAAAACGTGAAGATATTTATGTCCCATGTGAATGCACACCAGAGGGTGAGTTCAGCAGAGGAAGGTTTTAATAATCCAGTGGATAAGATGACCCATTCTGTGGATACCAGTCAGCCTCTTTCCACAGTAACTCCTATCATTGCCCAATGGGCTCATGAACAAAGTAGGCATGGTGGTAGGGTTGGATGTTATGCATGGTCTCAGCAACATGGGCTTCCATTCACTAAAGTGACCTTGCTATGGCCGCTGCTGAATGCCCAATCTGCCAGCAGCAGAAACCCACCCTCGGTCTCCAATATGGCACCATTTCCTGAGGTGATCAGACAGCTACATATTGACAGGTTGAGTGCATTGGACCACTTCTCCCATGGAAGAGGCAGTGATTTATTGCAAGTGGAATAGACACATACACTGGATATGGTCTGCTTTCCCTGCACAAATGCTTCTGCCAAAACTAGGATCTGTGAACTTACAAAAGGGCTTTTCCACCATCATGGTATTCCACACAGCATTGCTTCAGATCAAGGCACCCACTTCACAGCAAATGAAGTGCAGGAATGGGCACATGTTCATGGAATTCTTCTGGTCTTACCATGTTCCACATCACCTTGAACAGCTGGATTGATAAAATGGTGAAATGGCCTTTGAAAATCTAAATTACGGTTCCAACTAGGCGACAATACTTTGTTATGGCTCGGTTGGTGTTCTCCAGGAGGTTGTGTATGCTCTGAATCAGCCCCAAATATATGGTGCTGTTTCTCCCATAGCCAGGATTCAGGGACCCAGGAATCAAAGGGTGGAAATGGGAGTGGCACCACTCACTATTAGCCCTACTCATTCACTAGAAAAAAGTCTACTTCTTGTTCTTGTGACCTTGAGCTTTGTTGGTCTACAGGTCTTAGTTACAGAAGGAGAAGAACTTCCACCAGGAGAAACAACAATGATTTCATTGAACTGGATTCTAAGACTGCCACATAGTCACTTTGGGCTACTCATGCACCTGGATTAACAAGCCAAGAATGGGATTACTTTAATGGCTGGGATGATGGATGACCCTGACTAGCAGGGGTAAATAGGACTGCAACAAAGAGTGGAGGTAAAGAAAAGTTTTTCTGGAATATAGGAGATCCCCTAGGGCATCTCTTAGTACTACCATGTCTTGTAATTAAAATCAGTGGAAAACTGCAACAAAATCAATCCAAGCAGGACTACCAAAGGCTCTGAAAGAAACTTCAGGAATGAAGGTTTGGGTAACCACACCTGGTAAAGAACCACGGTTAGCTGAGGTGCTTGCTGAGGGTAAAGGGAACATGGAATGGGTAGTGGAAGAAGGTGCTGATAAATATGAACTATGCCACATGATCCGTTACAGAAACAAGGACTGTAAAGTTATATTTCTTCCTTGCTTTGTAATTAGTATCAATGTATTCATACACAAATCAAATATCTTTTTTCCTCTTTATTTAATCCCCTTTATCATATAACTTAAGCTGTTTTGTTCATGTTGTCGTATTTAAGATGTATGGTATAGTTTCTGAGTGACTGTTACCCAAAGATTTGCACCCTATTCTGGAGTGATTTAATGCATTTCCTATTGTACACAGGACACTTGAGTATTGTTTGGTGAGGAAAAATGTATCTGTTATTGTTTTCTATTTAGAGATTAAGTATGGTTTAAGGCGATGTGTATAGTTGCCGAGTTGAGAAGGGGTGGAATGTCATAGCCAGGTTCATGTGTTAACTTGGCCAGGTGACAGCGCCCAGTTTTCTGTTCAAGCAAGCACTGGCTTATCTGTTAGGGTGAAGACATTGCATGGACTTGAATCATGAGCACGTTGGCTGTATCCACGGCTGATTACATCTGCAATTAGCTTAGGGGAGTGTCTTCTGTAGTGAATGATGCTCAATCTAATCACTAGAAGTATTGTAAAGAAGATTCAGAAGAGACAGTCCCTCTTTCTGCTTCAGTCAGCCAGCCTCTCTTTTTTTTAAATATTTTTTTAATAATTAAAAAAAGAATTAACAAAACAATTAGAAATCATTCCAATCTACATGTACAATCAGTAATTCTTAATAACATCACATAGTTGCATATTCATCATTTCTTAGTACATTTGCATCGATTTAGAAAAAGAAATAAAAAGACAACAGAATAAGAATTAAAACAATAATAGAAAGAAAAAAACAAAACAAAAAAAAACAAAAAACCTATATCTCACATGCAGCTTCATTCAGTGTTTTAACATAATTGCATTATAATTGGGTGGTACTGTGCTGTCCATTTCTGAGTTTTTATATCCAGTCCCATTGTACAGTCTGTATCCCTTCAGCTCCAATTACCCGTTATCTTTTTTTTAATTAATGGAAAAAAAGAAATTAACCCAACATTTAGAGATCATACCATTCTACATATGCAATCAGTAATTCTTAACATCATCACATAGATGCATGATCATCATTTCTTAGTACATTTGCATTGGTTTAGAAGAACTAGCAACATAACCGAAAAAGATATAGAATGTTAATATAGAGAAAAAAATAAAAGTAATAGTAGCAAAAATCAAAACAAAACAAAACAAAACAAAATAAAAACCTATAGCTCAGATGCAGCTTCATTCAGTGTTTTAACCTGATTACTTTACAATTAGGTATTATTGTGCTGTCCATTTTTGAGTTTTTGTATCTAGTCCTGTTACACCGTCTGTATCCCTTCAACTCCAATTGGCCATTATCTTACCCTGTTTCTACCTCCTGCTGGACTCTGATATCAAGGACATATTCCAAATTTATTCTCGAATGTCTCTGTTCACATCAGTGGGACCATACAGTATTTGTCCTTTAGTTTTTGGCTAGACTCACTCAGCATAATGTTCTCTAGGTCCATCCATGTTATTACATGCTTCATAAGTTTATCCTGTCTTAAAGCTGCATAGTATTCCATCATATGTATATACCACAGTTTGTTTAGCCACTCTTCTGTTGATGGAGATTTCGGCTGTTTCCATCTCTTTGCAATTGTAAATAACGCTGCTATAAACATTGGTGTGCAAATGTCCGTTTGTGTCTTTGCCCTTAAGTCCTTTGAGTATATTCCCAGCAATGGTATTGCTGGGTCGTATGGCAATTCTATATTCAGCTTTTTGAGGAACCGCCAAACTGCCTTCCACAGTGGTTGCACCCTTTGACATTCCCACCAACAGTGGATAAGTGTGCCTCTTTCTCCGCATCCTCGCCAGCACTTGTCATTTTCTGTTTTGTTGATAATGGCCATTCTGGTGGGTGTGAGATGATATCTCATTGTGGTTTTGATTTGCATTTCTCTAATGGCCAGGGACATTGAGCATCTCTTCATGTGCCTTTTGGCCATTTGTATTTCCTCTTCTGAGAGGTGTCTGTTCAAGTCTTTTTCCCATTTTGTAATTGGGTTGGCTGTCTTTTTGTTGTTGAGATGAACAATCTCTTTATAAATTCTGGATACTAGACCTTTATCTGATACGTAGTTTCCAAATATTGTGTCCCATTGTGTAGGCTGTCTTTCTACTTTCTTGATGAAGTTCTTTGATGCACAAAAGTGTTTAATTTTGAGGAGCTCCCATTTATTTATTTCCTTCTTCAGTGTTCTTGCTTTAGGTTTAAGGTCCATAAAACTGCCTCCAGTTGTAAGGTTCATAAGATATCTCCCAACATTTTCCTCTAACTGTTTTATGGTCTTAGACCTAATGTTTAGATCTTTGATCCATTTTGAGTTAATTTTTGTATAGGGTATGAGAGATGGGTCTTCTTTCATTCTTTTGCATATGGATATCCAGTTCTCTAGGCACCATTTATTGAAGAGACTGCTCTGTCCCAGGTGAGTTGACTTGACTGCCCTATCAAAGATCAAATGTCCATAGATGAGAGTGTCTATATCTGAGCACTCTATTCGATTCCATTGGTCGATATATCCATCTTTATGCCAATACCATGCTGTTTTGACCACTGTGGCTTCATAATATGCCTTAAAGTCAGGCAGCGTGAGACCTCCAGCTTCGTTTTTTTTCCTCAAGATGTTTTTAGCAATTCGGGGCACCCTGCCCTTCCAGATAAATTTGCTTATTGGTTTTTCTATTTCTGAAAAATAAGTTGTTGGGATTTTGATTGGTATTGCATTGAATCTGTAAATCAATTTAGGTAGGATTGACATCTTAACTATATTTAGTCTTCCAATCCATGAACACGGTATGCCCTTCCATCTATTTAGGTCTTCTGTGATTTCTTTTAGCAGTTTTTTGTAGTTTTCTTTATATAGGTTTTTTGTCTCTTTAGTTAAATTTATTCCTAGGTATTTTATTCTTTTAGTTGCAATTGTAAATGGGATTCGTTTCTTGATTTCCCCCTCAACTTGTTCATTACTAGTGTATAGAAATGCTACAGATTTTTGAATGTTGATCTTGTAACCTGCTACTTTGCTGTACTCATTTATTAGCTCTACTAGTTTTGTTGTGGATTTTTCCGGGTTTTCGACGTATAGTATCATATCGTCTGCAAACAGTGATAGTTTTACTTCTTCCTTTCCTATTTTGATGCCTTGTATTTCTTTTTCTTGTCTAATTGCTCTGGCTAGAACCTCCAACACAATGTTGAATAATAGTGGTGATAGTGGACATCCTTGTCTTGTTCCTGATCTTAGGGGGAAAGTTTTCAATTTTTCCCCATTGAGGATGATATTAGCTGTGGGTTTTTCATATATTCCCTCTATCATTTTAAGGAAGTTCCCTTGTATTCCTATCCTTTGAAGTGTTTTCAACAGGAAAGGATGTTGAATCTTGTCAAATGCCTTCTCTGCATCAATTGAGAAGATCATGTGATTTTTCTGCTTTGATTTGTTGATATGGTGTATTACATTAATTGATTTTCTTATGTTGAACCATCCTTGCATACCTGGGATGAATCCTACTTGGTCATGATGTATAATTCTTTTAATGTGTTGTTGGATACGATTTGCTAGAATTTTATTGAGGATTTTTGCATCTATATTCATTAGAGAAATTGGTCTGTAGTTTTCTTTTTTTGTAATATCTTTGCCTGGTTTTGGTATGAGGGTGATGTTGGCTTCATAGAATGAATTAGGCAGTTTTCCCTCCACTTCGATTTTTTTGAAGAGTTTGAGGAGAATTGGTACTAATTCTTTCTGGAATGTTTGGTAGAATTCACATGTGAAGCCATCTGGTCCAGGACTTTTCTTTTTAGGAAGCTTTTGAATGACTAATTCAATTTCTTTACTTGTGATTGGTTTGTTGAGGTCATCTATGTCTTCTTGAGTCAAAGTTGGTTGTTCATGTCTTTCCAGGAACCAGTCGATTTCATCTAAATTGTTGTATTTATTAGCATAAAGTTGTTCATAGTATCCTGTTATTACCTCCTTTATTTCTGTGAGGTCAGTAGTTATGTCTCCTCTTCCATTTCTGATCTTATTTATTTGCATCCTCTCTCTTCTTCTTTTTATCAATCTTGATAAGGGCCCATCAATCTTATTGATTTTCTCATAGAACCAACTTCTGGTCTTATTGATATTCTCTACTGTTTTCATATTTTCAATTTCATTTATTTCTACTCTGATCTTTGTTATTTCTTTCCTTTTGCTTGCTTTAGGATTAGTTTGCTGTTCTTTCTCCAGTTCTTCCAAATGAACAGTTAATTCCTGCATTTTTGCCTTTTCTTCTTTTCTGATATAGGCATTTAGGGCAATAAATTTCCCTCTTAGCACTGCCTTTGCTGCATCCCATAAGTTTTGATATGTTGTGTTTTCATTTTCATTTACCTCGAGGTATTTACTAATTTCTCTTGCAATTTCTTCTTTGACCCACTCGTTGTTTAAGAGTGTGTTGTTGATCCTCCAGGTATTTGTGAATTTTCTGGCATTCTGCCTATTATTGATTTCCAACTTCATTCCTTTATGATCCGAGAAGTTGTTGTGTATGATTTCAGTCTTTTTAAATTTGTTAAGACTTGCTTTGTGACCCAGCATATGGTCTATCTTTGAGAATGATCCATGAGCACTTGAGAAAAAGGTGTATCCTGCTGTTGTGGGATTTAATGTCCTATAAATGTCTGTTAAGTCTAGCTCATTTATAGTAATATTCAGATTCTCTATTTCTTTATTGATCCTCTGTCTAGATGTTCTGTCCATTGATGAGAGTGGGGAATTGAAGTCTCCAACTATTATGGTATTTGTGTCTATTTCCCTTTTCAGTGTTTGCAGTGTATTCCTCACGTATTTTGGGGCATTCTGGTTCGGTGCGTAAATATTTATGATTGTTATGTCTTCTTGTTTAATTGTTCCTTTTATTAGTAGATAGTGTCCTTCTTTGTCTCTTTTAACTGTTTTACATTTGAAGTCTAACTTGCTGGATATTAGTATAGCCACTCCTGCTATTTTCTGGTTGTTATTTGCATGAAATATCTTTTCCCAACCTTTCACTTTCAACCTATGTTTATCTTTGGGTCTAAGATGTGTTTCCTGTAGACAGCATAGAGAAGGATCCTGTTTTTTAATCCATTCTGCCATTCTATGTCTTTTGATTGGGGAATTCAGTCCATTAACATTTAGTGTTATTACTGTTTGGATAATATTTTCCTCTGCCATTTTGCCTTTTGTATTATATATATCATATCTGACTTTCCTTCTTTCTACACTCTTCTCCATACCTCTCTCTTCTGTCTTTTCGGTTCTGACTCTAGTGCTCCCTTTAGTATTTCTTGCAGAGCTGGTCTCTTGGTCACAAATTCTCTCAGTGACTTTTTGTCTGAGAATGTTTTAATTTCTCCCTCATTTTTGAAGGACAATTTTGCTGGATATAGGAATCTTGGTTGGCAGTTTTTCTCTTTTAGTAATTTAAATATATCATCCCACTGTCTTCTAGCCTCCATGGTTTCTGCTGAGAAATCTACACATAGTCTTATTGGGTTTCCCTTGTATGTGATGGATTGTTTTTCTCTTGCTGCTTTCAGGATCCTCTCTTTCTCTTTGACCTCTGACATTCTAACTAGTAAGTGTCTTGGAGAACGCCTATTTGGGTCTAATCTCTTTGGGGTGCGCTGCATTTCTTGGATCTGTAATTTTAGGTCTTTCATAAGAGTTGGGAAATTTTCAGTGAAAATTTCTTCCATTAGTTTTTCTCCTCCTTTTCCCTTCTTTTCTCCTTCTGGAACACCCACAACACGTATATTTGTGCGCTTCATATTGTCCTTGAGTTCCCTGATACCCTGTTCAAATTTTTCCATTCTTTTCCCGATAGTTTCTGTTTCTTTTTGGAATTCAGATGTTCCATCCTCCAAATCACTAATTCTATCTTCTGTCTCTTTGAATCTATCATTGTAGGTATCCATTGTTTTTTCTATCTTTTCTACTTTGTCCTTCACTTCCATAAGTTCTGTGATTTGTTTTTTCAGTTTTTCTATTTCTTCTTTATGTTCAGCCCATGTCTTCTTCATGTCCTCCCTCAATTTATCGATTTCGTTTTTGAAGAGGTTTTCCATTTCTGTTCGTATATTCAGCATTAGTTGTCTCAGCTCCTGTATCTCATTTGAACTATTGGTTTGTTCCTTTGACTGGGCCATATTTTCAATTATTTGAGCGTGATCCGTTATCTTCTGTTGGCGTCTGCGCATTTAGACAGATTTCCCTGGGTATTGGATCCAAAAGTTTGGAAGATTTTTCTGTGAAATCTCTGGGTTCTGTTTTTCTTATCCTGCCCAGTAGGTGGTGCTCGTGGCACACGGTTGTCTGCGGGTCCCACCAGTAAAAGGTGCTGTGGGACCTTTAACTTTGTAAAACTCTCGCCGTCCGGGAGGTTCGCTAGCCGAAGGGGCTTGAGCCCGCCCGGGGTCCCAACGCAGGGAGGGTTGCTGGCCGCTGCAGCCCGGGAAAGAGCCCGTCTGAATTTCCTAGTCGGCCCGGGGCGACAAGCATGGAGGGAGGGCGCCAGTGGCAGCGGCCCACCCGGGAGAGTGCACATTCCCGGTGAGTCATGGGTTTGGAAGGGGCCTCCCCCACCCGTCACCGTTCTCCGTGGCCTGGGGATTTCCGATCCAATTCTCTCAGTTGGTCCGGGGGGCCGCGCGTAGTGTGGGCACCAGCCGCCGCGGTTTCAGGGGACCGCCTCTCCAATTCTCCCAGCCGGCCCGGGAAGGGGGAAGGGAGTGACTCCGGCCGCTTGCCGCCCAACCCGGTGAGGCCTGCGCGCCTCGGTAATCTCACCCGAGCTGCTTCTCTCAGCCAGCCAGCTGTTCCAGGATGGGGTACGCTGTCTTTTTTATCTCTGTTGTGGCTTTGGGCACTTTCTGTATCGTTTCTACTCCCCTAGTAGTTGTCCTGGGGAAGAAACTAAGATCCGCGCGTCTTACTAAGCCGCCATCTTCTCCGGAAGTCAGCCAGCCTCTCTTGAGAGTTCATTGAGGACCTTCCTTGAAGCTTCCAGTTCATGGCCTGCCCTACAGATATTGCACCCTTACAACCCTATAGTTCTGTGAGACACTTGTATAAATCTTATATTTATAGATATCTTCTGTTAGTCCTGTTTCTCTAGAGAACTCTAGCTATTATACACAGTATTAAGGGTTTCCCAGATGGTAAAGTTTAGTAGCTCCATATTTTTTCTCCCATCCCTAAAGAGACTTTGCCAATGCTTTTTATTTTGCATGGGCAAGCACCAGGAATCGAACCCTGGTCTGTAGCATGGCAGGTGTGCCAATGCTTTTTGATTATCTTCTTAATATACTCTTGGATGTATCCAGGCATTACATTAAGCCATACAGGATCAAAGGCCTTCATTCTCATTCTGGGCTCTCTGTGTTTGGCTTGTTTAAATGATCTATCCAGACAGGTGAGTTAGACTATTGCAACAGAAAATGTGAGTTCTGGACAAAATAAAACTTTCTTCCTTTGGTCTCAAAGAGTATATGAGCTTCTAAATATAAACAATGTCTTCCTTACCCCTGTATTCTGAATTACCTTAATCCTGACCTGATCGACTTCATTCTTATCTCTAAACACAAGCTTATGCATGTACAAAGCAGCCTCTCAAAATCCAGAAATAACAATTTTGGCTACATTTGACTGCTATAAGAGTTTACAATCTAGGCCTCTGTTCTTTTATATTTTCTAAATCAGACCATACAATATTTGCTTTCTTGTTTCTGGCTTATTTTGCCAAATGTCCCACAGGTTCATTCACAACATTGCATGTCTCACAACTTTGTTCTGTTTGTAGCAGCTTGATACTTAATCATATGGCCATACCACCATTTACCAATCTACTTCTCAGTCACTGCATCCTTCAGCCAACTCCATTCATTGGGCATCAGGTAAAATGTCAGCAGTCTATCAACACTCTCAATTTTAGATAATTTCATAGTTCCCAAGAGAAAGACAGCCAATAAATGCACCCTTACCAATTATAAAATCCAAACCTCTCTTTAACTTTTGTACCTCTCCCATTACTTACCCCTGGTGTTGCTGTGGTATTGTTGATGTTTTCCTGTTATACCTAGGCCATAGTATACAGTAACAGTTTTCCACCATACTCAGAACTTATACAGCCTTTGTACAAGATTCATACCTTTGTGGTAGTTCTTGCAGGAACTTATTTATATTTATAGTGTTAATCAGTGGACATATGGGCCTATACAACCCCTTTCAATCATGTTCACCTTCAATCTGGTAATATTACTTATAGACCTACTAGTGACTTGCCTTTACTTCTATCTATTCTTATGTTTATGTTCAAACTCATTAGCTAACCGTTCACCCATCTCTAGCTTCTGTGTATCTCTAGGTCTCTATATTCTGTATTATAAGGAGCTGGTTTGTCTTTGCTGAGCTTCAGTATTGGAGGGTTGGAAAGAATAATTTTAATAACTAACACTTGTTTTGCATTTACCATGTGGTTAACAACCTGCTAAATGCTTTAGAACTCACTTAACTCTTACAACATCTTATGAGTTATGTAGTATTAGCACTCTTATTTTTCAGTTGAATAAACTTAGGCACAGGGAAGCAAAGTGGTTGTCCACAGTCATAGAGTTAATAAATAGCAAAGTAGATACTTGAATCCAAGCCACCAGGCCCTAGAGCCTCTGCTTTTAAGTATTGTGTTAAATCTATTTTTTATTTTGGGGACCCACTTCTCCTGAAAACAGGTCTCCAGAAGAGCTAACCAGTCTACACTGCTTTTCATCAACTTTACCTCACCAGTTTCCATTCCCAGGCAGAAATATCATGACTTAGAGATGCTCAGCAGCTGCTCAGTAGACTTCTTAGGCATCCCTACTTGCCAGACCCACGAAAATATGTCCGAGAAGTATAGATCCTGTAGTGCTGAAGTCATTTAATCCAGCAGTTCCCAAACCAGATTGATGATTAGAATGAACAGTAGAACAGATTAAATTCTGCTTCCTGTTCACCAACCTAAACCTACTATATCAAAATTCAGCCAATGGGGAAACAGAGGCTCATAGAAGTATATAAATCTATCCAAAGTCACACACATTGGTAGGCCTGGGACTAGAATTCATTTCTCCTGTCTTTTGGGCTAGGGTTGTTTTCCCTACCCTTTAGCTCCCACTTATGGAATAAGAGAGAACTCAAAGAACCCTCAGAGAGAATTATGGGTTGAGAATACAATAGTTTCAGAACATGAAATTGTAGTCAAGTGAGAGATAAGAACTAGCTTGAGGTGCTAAAGTAACTCGGTGTCAGAGCCAAACCTGGGAACCAGATCTCTAGATTCTTGCACCTCTCCATTGTATCACATTGCCTATATTTAGATAGACTTGACTCATTCCTTTTAACCATTTACAGCCACTTTTACCCTCTAGCTTCATTACCTATCTAACTCTGTGTTAGTGATAAGGATTGAAGAAGTGTTAGAATAAAAATCACTCATCCGGTTTCTGTGCCAACACAGCTTTATCCATGTGCTAGAGCACTTTAAACTTGGAGAAATATCACTTTTCAACCAACCATTGCAAAAGTCTACTTTGTATTGGTTATGTATCAAAGAAAAATAAAACTTGATTTTAAACTCCAAAATTTGCTTAAGTACACTTTACATGTAGGGAATAAATGGAAAAAAAATACTATCTGTTCCTGGATCCCTAAGTGATTGGCTTCTTTGGAACTAGCAGAATGCAAGGTAGGGGGTTGGTGAACATATTCAAACAAGGGAGAGATGGGGAAAGGGAGCAAGATTTACAGAATTTCTTTGGAACATTTTTATCACAGCCTCTGAAATACGACAGACCAATTTCCATGACTTGCTGGGTGTGTCAGGTCTATCAAGTCATTTCACTTCATCATGTTTCATCCCCAGTAATGTGGAGATAACAATGGCATTTACATTTTATGACTGTTGAGGAGATTAAATAAGATAGCTCGCAGAAAAGATTTAGCATGTATTTTGCACAGAATATGTACTCAACAAGTGGTCACTACTGTGGTTTTTCTTACCTTACTATTGTCACTTTGCAGGAATAACAAAGTCTGGGGTTGCCACAACAATCTGATGAGGCAAGGAATGTGTGTTAGTTAGGATTCTTTGGAGAAACAAGAGCTATGTATAAATATGAGATTCATACAGGTGTCTTCTGCAACCACGGATTGCAAGAGTCCAAAATTTGTAAGGCAGGATGTGAAGATGGTGGCTCCAAAGAAAGGTCTGGATGGACTCCACAAGAGAGGCTCAGTTGCTGAAGGAACAGGGAAAGAGTATCTCCCTTAAAAGCTTTCAATTGATTGGATCATCTCATTATGAGAAACAAACCTTAGTTGATCACAGCTGTAATCAGCCACAGAAGCAATCAACTGTCTGATGACTTAAAACATCAGCTTTCCAGTTTTTCAACCATCAGTGAAATATCCTTGCAGCAATGGTCATACCAGTACTTGCCTGACCAGACAACAGGGCATCATCACTTGGCCAAGTTGATCACAGAACCTAGCCATAAAGTCTATTCTTTGTTATATTGACAGCAGTACACAGCCCCTTGAAAAAGGCTTAATTTCCTAATAGAACACAATAGCAGGCATATGCTTTTCTGAGCAATACTCAACTGTCAAATATACAGCCAGAAATGCAGTACCTTTCTCCAGAATAGGGTACAAGTCTTTAGGTAGCTTAAATACTGCAACATGAACCATATTACTTATGTCATATGATAAAAGAAAAACAAGACATTTGCTTATGTACTGTGCTGGTTTGAAAGGATGCATGTCCCCTAGAAAACACATGTTTTAATCAAAATCCCATTTCATAAAGGCAGAATAATCCCTATTCAATATTGTATGTTTTAAACTGTAATCAGATCATCTCCCTGGATGATGTGATTTAGCCAAGAGTTGTTGTTAAGTTGGATTAGGTAACAATATGTCTCTGCCCATTTGGGTGGGTCTTGATTGGTTTATTGGAGTACTAAAAAAGAGGAAACATTTTGGAGAATGGGAAATTCAGAGAGAACAGAGAAGAACAGCATAGCCGTGAAAGTAGGGACTCCACCAGCCAGTGACCTTTGGAGATGAAGAAGGAAAACGCCACCCAGGGAGCTTCATGAAACAGGAAGCCAGGAGAGAAAGTAACAGATGATGCCTTGCTCACCATGTGCTCTTCCAGTGGAGAAAGAAACCCTGACTGTGTTTGCCATGTGCCCTTCCACTTGAGAAAGAAACCTTGAACTTCATCGGCCTTCTTGAACCAAGGTATCTTTCCCTGGATACTTTACATTGGACATTTTTATAGACTTGCTATAATTGGGACATTTTCTTGGCCTTAGAACTGTAAACAAGCAACTCATTAAATTTCTCTTTTATAAAAGCCATTCTGTTTCTGGTATATTGCTTTCTGGCAGCTAGCAAACTAGAACATGTACAAATACAAACATTCTCATAACAAAACTGGAAGGAAATACTCATAAAATCACAGTCCTTGTATCTGTAACTGACCATGTGGTCATAGTTCATATTTATCACTACCTTCTTCTATTACCCATTGCGAGTTCCCTTTACACATAACAAGCATTTCGGCTGGCTGTGATCCTTTGTCAGATGTGGTGACTCAGACCTTCATTCCTGAAGTTTCTGGGCCAATGGTAACCGTGCCTGGATTGGTTTGTTGCAGTTTTCCATTGAATTTAATCACAGGGCATAGTAGTACTAAAGATGCCCTAGGGAATCTCCTGTATTCCAGGAAAAGTCTTCTTTAACATCATTGTGTAGTTGCAGTCATATTTCCCTTTGATAGTCATGATCAATCGCCCCAGACAGAACAGTAATTCCCTTTTTGTGCCTATTGATTCACTGGCATGAGAAGCCCAAAAAGGCCAGGTGGAAGTCTTAACTTCCAATTCAATAGAATCATTGTTGGGTCTCCTGGTAGGAGCACTCCTACTTTTGGAACTAAGACCTTTGCATTAGCAGAGCTTAAGGTTTTAGGGACAGGAAGCAAAAATTTTCCTGGTGAATCAATAGACTGAGATGATATAATCTAAGAATGTCTAGAGTATACAATGATAGTAACCAAATTCACAAATTAAAAGAAAATGCTTTGCGTAAGGAAGAACAAAGAAATGTCAATACTGCAGGGTGTTGAAAATAGATGATCATTGATATTTTAAAACTTCAATTTCTGCATAAGACTAAAGCAAAAAATGTTTATTTGGTACAAAATTTATATTTTGATTAGTGCATTTCCTAATATAATGGACAGTTTAATTGAACACCATTAGTATATGAAACCTTGAATAAGGCATGGGATTTTGTAGGTTTGTTCAGAGTGATACTCCAATAAATCCCAGAGTGATTTGAGAAGTGAATATAAAGTATTTGCAAAGTCCCCTTGGAGGAACAGCAAGAAAGGGGGAAAATTCAACTTCCCCACTTAGAGAATTCCTGATATCTTGCAAGCAGTGGGGACAAACAAATCAGTAGGTCAAGCAATCAATCATAATAAAAAATATAGAGGTGAAAATGAATGGTGTCACTTCCATTTCTACCCATTGATTCCTGGCCTTGTGAATCCTGACTGTGGGAGAAATGACACCATACAGTTCACACTGATTTAAAGCATACACAGCCTCCTGGAGAAAATTGACCCAACGCTGCAAGATATTGCAACATAGTTGGCACCATAACCATATTGTCAAAAGGCCTTTCCAGACTCAGAGGAAAAGATGGTGGAATAAGATAGATCAACTTCAGCCCTGCTCCAAAGAAAAGTTAGAGAAGGGACTGAAGGGCAACTGAGAAGGTGATTCCAGAGTGTAACTGACTGTCATGGTGAGGTTCATGTGTCAACTTGGCCAAGTGATGATACCTGTTTGTCTGGTTGGGCAAGCTTTGGCCTGTCAGTTGCAATGAGGACATTTCATACAATTAGATCATGATCGCATCAGCTGCATCCACAGCTGATTCCATTTGTAATCAGCCAAAGGGGAGTGTCTTCTGCAATGATGATGTTCAATCTAATCACTGGAAGCCTTTTAAGGAGGATTCAGAAGAGACAGGCTGTATTTCCGCTTCGGCTGGCGAGCCTCTCATATAGAGTTCATCCAGACCCACCATCAGAGTCATCGGCTTCACAGCCTGCCCTGTGAATTTTGGACTCTGCGTTCCCACGGTCGCTTGAGGCACTTTTTTTTTTTAGCCTTTAAAAAGTTTTATTGACTATTTTAAAGGAATACAAAATACAGGTTATATTCACGTTGAAAAGAAGAATGAACAGGGAAGAACTTTGGGAGAAGAAAAAAGTTCTGCTTTCCTTTTGAACTTATTTGACTTCAGAGTCTTCCAGTCTTTAAGTGTTGATGAATTCTTCAAACAGTAAATATCAGAAGGCATCATTCACTTCCACTTTTATAAGAATTGTTTGAGGCACTTTTATAAATTTTATATATTTTTTATTAATTAAAAAAATTAACGAACACAACATTTAGAAAGCATTCCATTCTACATATGCAATCAGTAATTCTTAATATCATCACATAGATGTATGATCATCATTTCTTAGTACATATGCATCGATTTAGAAAAAGAAATAGCAAGACAACAGAAAAAGAAATAAAATGATAATAAAGAGAAAAAATAAAAATAAAAATACAAAAATATATAAGAAAAAAAACAACTATAGCTCAGATGCAGCTTCATTCAGTGTTTTAACATAATTACATTACAATTAGGTAGTATTGTGCTGTCCACTTTTTTTTTTTAGAATTCATACCATTCTACATATGCAATCAGTAATTCTTAACATCATCACATAGATGTATGATCATCGTTTCTTAGTACATTTGCATCGGTTTAGAAGAACTAGCAATATAACCGAAAAAGATATAGAATGTTAATATAGAGAAAAAAATAAAAGTAATAATAGTAAGAACAAAACAAAACAAAACAAAAACCTATAGCTCGGATGCAGCTTCATTCAGTGTTTTAACATGATTACTTTACAATTAGGTATTATTGTGCTGTTCATTTTTGAGTTTTTGTATCTAGTCCTATTGCACAGTCTGTATCCCATCAGCTCCAATTGCCCATTATCTTACCCTGTTTCTAACTCCTGCTGAACTCTGTTACCAATGACAAATTCCAAGTTTATTCTCAAGTGTCGATTCACATCATTGGGACCATACAGTATTTGTCTTTTAGTTTTTGGCTAGACTCACTCAGCATAATGTTCTCTAGGTCCATCTATGTTATTACATGCTTCATAAGTTTATCCTGCCTTAAAGCTGCATAATATTCCATCGTATGTATATACCACAGTTTGTTTAGCCACTCGTCTGTTGATGGACATTTTGAGTGTTTCCATCTCTTTGCAATTGTAAATAACGTTGCTATAAACATTGGTGTGCAAATGTCCGTTTGAGATTTTGCCCTTAATTCCTTTGAGTAGATTCCTAGCAATGGTATTGCTGGGTCGTATGGCAATTCTATATTCAGCTTTTTGAGGAACCGCCAAACTGCCTTCCACAGTGGTTGCACCATTTGACATTCCCACCAACAGTGGATAAGGGTGCCTCATTCACCGCATCCTCTCCAGCACTTGTCATTTTCTGTTTTGTTGATAATAGCCATTCTGATGGGTGTGAGATGATATCTCATTGTGGTTTTGATTTGCATTTCTCTAATGGCCAGGGACATTGAGCATCTCTTCATGTGCCTTTTGGCCATTTGTATTTCCTCATCTGAGAGGTGTCTATTCAAGTCTTTTTCCCATTTTGTAATTGGGTTGGCTGTCTTTTTGTTGTTGAGTTGAACAATCTCTTTATAAATTCTGGATACTAGACCTTTATCTGATATGTCATTTCCAAATATTGATTCCCATTGTGTAGGCTGTCTTTCTACTTTCTTGATGAAGTTCTTTGATGCACAAAAGTGTTTAATTTTGAGGAGTTCCCATTTATTTATTTCCTTCTTCAGTGCTCTTGCTTTAGGTTTAAGGTCCATAAAACCGCCTCCAATTGTAAGATTCATAAGATATTTCCTTACATTTTCCTCTAACTGTTTTATGGTCTCAGACCTAATGTTTAGATCTTTGATCCATTTTGAGTTAACTTTTGTGTAGGGTGTGAGATATGGGTCTTCTTTCATTCTTTTGCATATGGATATCTAGTTCTCTAAGCATCATTTGTTGAAGAGACTGTCCTGTCCCAGGTGAGTTGGCTTGACTGCCTTATCAAAGATCAAATGTCCATAGATGAGAGGGTCTATATCTGAGCACTCTATTCTATTCCATTGGTCGATATATCTATCTTTATGCCAATACCATGCTGTTTTGACCACTGTGGCTTCATAATATGCCTTAAAGTCAGGCAGCGCGAGACCTCCAGCTTCATTTTTTTTCCTCAAGATGTTTTTAGCAACTCGGGGCACCCTGCCCTTCCAGATAAATTTGCTTATTGGTTTTTCTATTTCTGAAAAATAAGTTGTTGGGATTTTGATTGGTATTGCATTGAATCTGTAAATCAATTTAGGTAGGATTGACATCTTAACTATATTTAGTCTTCCAATCCATGAACACGGTATGCCCTTCCATCTATTTAGGTCTTCTGTGATTTCTTTTAGCAGTTTTTTGTAGTTTTCTTTATATAGGTTTTTTGTCTCTTTAGTTAAATTTATTCCTAGGTATTTTATTCCTTTAGTTGCAATTGTAAATGGGATTCGTTTCTTGATTTCCCCCTCCACTTGTTCATTGCTAGTGTATAGAAATGCTACAGATTTTTGAATGTTGATCTTGTAACCTGCTACTTTGCTGTACTCATTTATTAGCTCTAGTAGTTTTCTTGTGGATTTTTCCGGGTTTTCGACGTATAGTATCATATCGTCTGCAAACAGTGATAGTTTTACTTCTTCCTTTCCTATTTTGATGCCTTGTATTTCTTTTTCTTGTCTAATTGCTCTGGCTAGAACCTCCAACGCAGTGTTGAATAATAGTGGTGATAGTGCACATCCTTGTCTTGTTCCTGATCTTAGGGGGAAAGTTTTCAATTTTTCCCCATTGAGGATGATATTAGCTGTGGGTTTTTCATATATTCCCTCTATCATTTTAAGGAAGTTCCCTTGTATTCCTATCCTTTGAAGTGTTTTCAACAGGAAAGGATGTTGAATCTTGTCAAATGCCTTCTCTGCATCAATTGAGATGATCATGTGATTTTTTTGCTTTGATTTGTTGATATGGTGTATTACATTAATTGATTTTCTTATGTTGAACCATCCTTGCATACCTGGGATGAATCCTACTTGGTCATGATGTATAATTCTTTTAATGTGTTGTTGGATACGATTTGCTAGAATTTTATTGAGGATTTTTGCATCTATATTCATTAGAGAGATTGGTCTGTAGTTTTCTCTTTTTGTAATATCTTTGCCTGGTTTTGGTATGAGGGTGATGTTGGCTTCATAGAATGAATTAGGCAGTTTTCCCTCCACTTCGATTTTTTTGAAGAGTTTGAGGAGAATTGGTACTAATTCTTTCTGGAATGTTTGATAGAATTCAGATGTGAAGACGTCTGGTCCTGAACTTTTCTTTTTAGGAAGCTTTTGAATGACTGATTCAATTTCTTTACTTGTGATTGGTTTGTTGAGGTCATCTATGTCTTCTTGAGTCAAAGTTGGTTGTTCATGTCTTTCCAGGAACCCATCCATTTCCTCTGAAGTGTTGTATTTATTAGCGTAAGGTTGTTCATAGTATCCTGTTATTATCTCCTTTATTTCTGTGAGGTCAGTAGTTATGTCTCCTCTTCCATTTCTGATCTTATTTATTTGCATCCTCTCTCTTCTTCTTTTTGTCAATCTTGATAAGGGCCCATCAATCTTATTGATTTTCTCATAGAACCAACTTCTGGTCTTATTGATTTTCTCTATTGTTTTCATGTTTTCAATTTCATTTATTTCTGCTCTAATCTTTGTTATTTCTTTCCTTTTGCTTGCTTTGGGATTAGTTTGCTGTTCTTTCTCCAGTTCTTCCAAATGGATAGTTAATTCCTGAATTTTTGCCTTTTCTTCTTTTCTGATATAGGCATTTAGGGCAATAAATTTCCCTCTTAGCACTGCCTTTGCTGCGTCCCATAAGTTTTGATATGTTGTGATTTCATTTTCATTCGCCTCAAGGTGTTTGCTAATTTCTCTAGCAATTTCTTCTTTGACCCACTCGTTGTTTAGGAGTGTGTTGTTGAGCCTCCACGTATTTGTGAATTTTCTGGCACTCCGCCTATTATTGATTTTCAACTTCATTCCTTTATGATCCGAGAAAGTGTTGTGTATGATTTCAATCTTTTTAAATTTGTTAAGACTTGCTTTGTGACCCAGCATATGGTCTCTCTTTGAGAATGATCCATGAGCATTTGAGAAAAAGGTGTATCCTGCTGTTGTGGGATGTAATGTCCTATAAATGTCTGTTAAGTCTAGCTCATTTATAGTAATATTCAGATTCTCTATTTCTTTATTGATCCTCTGTCTAGATGTCCTGTCCATTGATGACAGTGGTGAATTGAAGTCTCCAACTATTATGGTATTTGAGTCTATTTCCCTTTTTAGTGTTTGCAGTGTATTCCTCACGTATTTTGGGGCATTCTGGTTCAGTGCATAAATATTTATGATTGTTATGTCTTCTTGTTTAATTGTTCCTTTTATTAGTAGATAGTGTCCTTCTTTGTCTCTTTTAACTGTTTCACATTTGAAGTCTAATTTGTTGGATATTAGTGTAGCCACTCCTTCTCTTTTCTGGTTGTTATTTGCATGAAATATCTTTTCCCAACCTTTCACTTTCAACCTATGTTTATCTTTGGGTCTAAGATGTGTTTCCTGTAGACAGCATATAGAAGGATCCTGTTTTTTAATCCATTCTGCCAATCTATGTCTTTTGATTGGGGAATTAAATCCATTGACATTTAGTGTTATTACTGTTTGAATAATATTTTCCTCTAACATTTTGCCTTTTGTATTATATATATCATATCTGACTTTCCTTCTTTCTACACTCTTCTTCATACCTCTCTCTTCTGTCTTTTTGTATCTGACTCTAGTGCTCCCTTTAGTATTTCTTGCAGAGCTGGTCTCTTGGTCACAAATTCTCTCAGTGACTTTTTGTCTGAGAATGTTTTAATTTCTCCCTCATTTTTGAAGGATAATTTTGCTGGATATAGGAGTCTTGGTTGGCAGTTTTTCTCTTTTAGTAATTTAAATATATTATCCCACTGTCTTCTAGCTTCCATGGTTTCTGCTGAGAAATCTACACATAGTCTTATTGGGTTTCCCTTGTATGTGATGAATTGTTTTTCTCTTGCTGCTTTCAAGATCCTCTCTTTCTCTTTGACCTATGACATTCTAACTAGTAAGTGTCTTGGAGAACACCTATTTGGGTCTAATCTCTTTGGGGTGTGCTGCACTTCTTGGATCTGTAATTTTAGGTCTTTCATAAGAGTTGGGAAATTTTCAGTGATAATTTCTTCCATTAGTTTTTCTCCTACTTGTCCCTTCTCTTCTCCTTCTGGGACACCCACAACACGTATATTTGTGCGCTTCATATTGTCCTTGAGTTCCCTGATACCCTGTTCAAATTTTTCCATTCTTTTCCCGATATTTTCTGTTTCTTTTTGGAATTCAGATGTTCCATCCTCCAAATCACTAATTCTATCTTCTGTCTCTTTAAATCTATCATTGTAGGTATCCATTGTTTTTTCCATCTTTTCTACTTTATCCTTCACTTCCATAAGTTCTGTGATTTGTTTTTTCAGTTTTTCTATTTCTTCTTTATGTTCAGCCCATGTCCTCTTCATGTCCTCCCTCAATTTATCGATTTCATTTTTGAAGAGGTTTTCCATTTCTGTTCGTATATTCAGCATTAGTTGTCTCAGCTCTTGTATCTCGTTTGAACTATTGGTTTGTTCCTTTGACTGGACCATATTCTCAATCTTCTGAGCGTGAACAGTTATCTTCTGCTGCTGGCGTCTGGGCATTTAGTCAGATTTCCCTGGGTGTCGAACCCAACAAGGTTGTAAGATTTTTCTGTGAAATCTCTGGGTTCTGTTTTTCTTATCCTGTCCAGTACGTGGCGCTTGTGTCACACGTTTGTCTGCAGGTCCCACCAGTAATAGGTGCTGTGGGTCCTTTAACTTTGGAAAACTCTCGCCATCCGGGAGGTTCGCTAGCCGAAGCGGCTTGAAAGTGTGCCAGCCGGCCCGGGGTCCGAACGCGGGGAGGGTTGCTGGCCGCCCCAGCCCGGGAAAGTGCCCATCCGAATTTCCTAGTTGGCCCAGGGCGCCAAGCTTGGCGGGAGGGCGCCAGCTGCAGCAGCCCCCCTGGGAGAGTGCACGTTCCCGTGGAGTCTCGGGTTTGGAAGGGCCCCCTCTGTCACCGTTCTCCGCGGCCTGGGGATTTCCGATCCAATTCTCTCAGTTGGTCCGGGGGGCTGTGTGTGGTGTGGGCGCCAGCCGCCGCGGTTTGAGGGGACCGCCTGTCCAATTCTCCCAGCCGGCCCAGGGAGGGGGAAGGGAGTGACTCCGGCCGCTTGCCGCCCCACCCGGTGAAGCCCGCGCCCCTCGGCGATCTCACCAGAGCGGGTTCTCTCAGCCAGCCAGCCATTCCATGATGGGGTACGCTGTCTTTTTTTATCTCTGTCGTGGCTTTGGGAGCTGTTCTGTATCGTTTCTACTCCCCTAGTAGCTGTCCTGGAGGAGAAACTAAGATCCACGCGTCTTACTAAGCCGCCATCTTCTCCGGTACTCATAAATTTTATATTTGAGAGTGTTCCCTGTTGATTATGTTTCTCTAGAGAACCCTAACTAATACTACTTGGTACCAGGAGTGGTTTTTAAGAAACAGAATCTTAAAAATTGATTTTTATGAATGGTTTTCTACTCTGACTGGACTCACAGGTACTAAGGACTCTGATTCCCATAATCAGAATGACACTCCCAATCCATGGAGTCCTGGTTGGCAACAGAGATAGTCAAAATATCTCCATTCGATTCTACTAATGCTTCGCTTGTACAATACCAGGCCCTGAGAGATAAAATTTTTGACACCTTTACAGAGTTTTGTGGGAATAAGAGGTATAGAGATGTTGGCTGGTTGCTGTTAGATACACTAGATACATTAAGCAGTGAAAGGGATGGGCTTAAGGCTTCAAATGAGAAGCTTAAGCACCATCTGACAGATGCAGGCGTTTCTATGAGTATCCTAAAGGAAAGTCTTTTTTTCCTGTAGCTGTAGATTGAGATCTCTGAAAATAAGGCTCAGAATCTTATTGTTAGAGTAGCAACTTTACAACGGAAATTGAAATCTCAATGTTGTATGGTGTCTGCCATTAAAGTGAGGGCATTGATTGGAAAAGAGTAGGACCCTGAAAAATGGGATGGTGACATATGGATTGATAATGATGTCAGGGGTGAGGTTGAAACCCTAGATCACACTGAGTCCTCTCTAGATAACCCTGTAATAGTTTGCCATGAGAACATAACTGCCCCACCTCCAGTCTGCCTCAAGGAGTTAGTCACCCAACCTCCTCCAGAAGGGATTAGCCATAGAGTGAAGAATCCTGTTTCACCAGATGAAACTGCAAATGAATGCCCTGAAACAAATGGCTTGGAAGATATTTCTAATTCTATTCATGACCCACCCCCACCACCCCTCATTTCTTCCAGATCTTGGAAGAAATGGTCTAACTAGACTATGTCCCAACCGGTCCCTAAAGGTGAGGTACAAAGTATCACACATGAGGAGGTACGTTATGCTCCAAAAGAGCTGTGTGAGTTTTCCAATTTGTATAGACAGAAATCAGGGGAATATGTGTGGCAGTGGACTTTAAGAATGCAGGATAATGGTGGTAGGAATATAAGGCTGGATCAGGCTGAATTTATTGATATGAGCCCACCAAGCAGAGATTCTGCATTCAATGTTATAGCTCGAACAGTTAGAAAAGGTATTAAGAGATTGTTTGGATGGTTGGTTGAAACATGGATCAAAAGGTGCCTGACATTACCTAAGGTTGAAATGCCAGAAATTCCCTGGTATAATGTAGATGGGGGATGCAGAGACTTAGAGGGATTGGAGTGTTAGAGTGGATTTACCATGCAAAGCCTGCTTTTACACCCCAGGAATGTCCAGAGGATGCACCTTTTACCAGAACAGTGATAAATACATTTGTGAGACTAGCACCATCATCCCTGAAGATCTCTGTGGTTGCACACTTCTGTAGGTCAGATATTACCGTAGGAACTGCTGTCACTGAGCTGAATCCTTAAACACAATGGGGATGACAGGATCCCGAATTGGCAGAAGCCAGGTGGCAGCAGTTAATTGCCAAAGACAGGGTAGACATGGCTATTATGATAGACCACAAACTTAGAGCAGGCATCAAAATTATGTGACTCACAGAGATTTGTGGCATTGGCTAGTAAATCATGGGGTTCCTAGAAATACAATAGAAGGACAGTCTACTAAATTTTTGTTACAGCTGTATAAACAAAACAGCTCTTTGTCAAGTAAACAGAAGTCTAACCTGAATTACAAAAACACAGAGTCATGGACCCTTAATCAATTCCTAGACATGAGACAGTTTACAAACCCAAGAGCCCCTTGAATGAAGGGGAGTCCAGGTCTTTTTGGGGGAGAACCCTGTTACACTGCCACAAATTTATATCATTAATGTTCCTACATGCCTTCCCCAAGGAGACCGATGGCCTTTTACCAGGGTAACTGTGCACTGGGGAAAAGGAAATGATCAGATATTTTGGGGATTATTAGACACTGGTTCAGAAGTGTCATTAATTCCAGGGGACACAAAACATCACTCTGGTCCACCAGTAAGAGTGGGGGCTTATGGATGCCAGATGATCAATGGAGTTTTAGCTCAGATCCATCTCACAGTGGGTCCAGTGGGCTCCTGGACCAATTCTGTAGTTATTTACCCCGTTTCAGAATGTATAATTGGTGTAGACATATTGAGCAACTGCAGAATACCCACATTGGCTCTCTAACTCGTGTAGTGAGGGCTATTATCCTGGGAAAGGCCAGGTGGAAGCCACTAGAACTACACTTACTGAACAAAATAGTAAATCAAAAGCAATGCCAGATTCCTGGAGGGATAGCAGAGATTACTGCCACTCTTAAGGACTTGAAGGATGCAGGGGTGATAATTCCCACCACATCCCCATTCAACTCTCCTATTTGGCTTGCACAGAAAACTGATGGGTCTTGAAGGATGACAGTGGATTATTGTAAACTCATCCAGGTGATGACTCCAATTGCAGTTACTGTTCCAGATGTGGTATCATTGCTTGAGCAAATCAATACATCCCCTGGTACCTGGTATGCAGCTATTGATCTGGAAAACGCTTTTTTCTTAATAGTTATTAGTAAGGACCACCAGATGCAGTTTGCTTTCAGCTGGCAAGGTCAGCAATATACTTTCACTGTCCTACCTCAGGGGTATATCAACTCTCCAGCCCTATGTCATAATCTTGACCGCAGAGAACTTGATCATTTCTCCCTCCCACAAGACATCACACTGGTCCATTATATTGATGACATCATGTTGATTGGACATAGTAAGCAAGAAGTAGCAACTACTCTAGACTTACTGGTAAGGCATTTGCATGTCAGAGGATGGGACATAAATTCAACAAAAATACAGGGGCCTTCTACCTCAGTGAAATTTCTAGGTGAAGGATAAGTTGCTGCATCTGGCCCCTCTTATGAACAAAACAGAGGCACAGCACCTAGTTTGTCTCTTTGGATTTTGGTGACAACATATTCCTCATTTGGATGTGTTACCTGGACCCATTTATCGAGTGACCAGAAAAGTTGCTAATTTTGAGTGGAGACTTGAGCAAGAGGAGGCTCTGCGACAGGTCCGGGTTGCTGTACAAGCTGCTCTGCCACTTGGACCGTATGATCCGGCAGATCCAATGGTGCTGGACGTGTCAGTGGCAAACAGAGAAGCTGTTTGGAGCATTTGGCAGGACCCTATAGGAGAATCACAATGCAGACTCTTAGGATTTTGGAACAAAGCCTTACCATCTGCTGCAGATAACTACTCTCCTTTTGAGAAATAGCTTTTGGCCTGCTACTGGGCCTTAGTAGACACCGAACGCTTAACCATGGGCCACCAAGTTACCATGAGACCTGAGTTGCCTATCATGAGCTGGGTGTTGTCTGACCTACCAAGCCATCAAGTTGGGCGAGCTCAGCAGCACTCTGCTGTAAAATGGAAATGGTATATATGAGATAGGGCCAGATCAGTTCCTGAAGGCCCAAGTAAGTTACATGAAGAAGTGGCCCAAATGCCCATGGTCTTCGCTCCTGCCACATTACCTTCTCTTTCCCAGACCAGAGCTATGGCCTCTTGGGGAGTTCCTTAGAGTGAATTAACTGAGGAAGAGAGAACTTGGGCCTGCTTTACAGATGGTTCAGCACGATGTGCAGGTACCACCCAAAAGTGGACAGCTGCAGCACTGCAACCCTTTTCTGGTGTGTCCCTGAAGGACAGTGAACTCCGAGCAGTGCACCTGGTTGTTCATTTTTGCTTAGAAGGAAAACTAGCCAGAGGTGCATTTGTAGAATGACTCATGGGCTGCTGCTAATGGTTTGGCTGGATGGTCAGGAACTTGGAAATACCATAGTTGGAAAATTAGTGAGAAAGAAGCCTGGGGAAGTGGCGTGTGGATAGACCTTTCTGAGTGAGCTAAAAACATATAGATGTTTGTGTCCCATGTGAATGCACACAAGAGGGTGACTTCAGCAGAGGAAGGTTTGAATAACAAAGTGGGTAAGATGAACCGTTCTGTGGATACCACTCAGCCTCTTTCCCCAGCAACTCTTGTTACTGCCCAATGGGCTCATGAACAAAGTGGTCATGGTGGTAGGGATGGAGGTTATGCATGGGTCAGCAACATGGACTTCCACTCACCAAGGCTGACTTGGTTGCAGCCACTGATGAGTGCCCAATCTGCCAGCAGCAGGGACCCACACTCAGCCCCCAATATGGCACCCTTTCCCAAGGTGACAAGCCAGCTATGTGGTGACAGGTTGATTACATTGGACCACTCCCTTCACGGAAGAGGCAGCGATTTGTTCTAACTGGAATAGACACATACTCTGGATGTGGGATTGCTTTTCCTGCATGCAATGTTTCTGCCAAAAGTACCATCCATGGGCTTACAGAATGCCTTATCCATCATCATGTTATTCCACATAGCATGCTTCTGATCAAGGAACACACTTCACAGCAAATGAAGTGAGGGAATGGGCACATGCTCATGGAATTCTCTGGTCTTACCATGTTCCCCATCATCCAGAAGCAGCTGGATTGATAGAACGGTGGAATGGCCTTTTGAAAACTCCATTATGGTGCCAACTAGGTGGCAATACCTTGAAAGCCTGGGGTAATGTTCTCCAGGAAGCTGTATATGCTCTGAATCAGGATCCACTGTATGGTGCTATTTCTCCCATAGCCAGGATCCATGGGTCCAGGAACCAAGGGGTGGAAATGGGAGTGGTACCACTCACTATGACCCCTAGTGATCCACTAGGAAAATTTTTGCTTCCTGTCCTTTTGACCCTGAGTTCTGCTGGTCTACAGATTTTACTTCCAAAATGGGGGTGCTTCTCCAGGAGAAACAACAATGATTCCATTGAACTGGAAGTTAAGACTACCACCTGGTCATTTTGGGCTATTTATGCCACTGGATCAACAAGCCAAGAAGGAGATTACATCATTGCCTGGGGTGATTGACCCTGACTATCATGGGGAAGTAGGACTGTAACTACATAATGGAGGTAAAGAAGAATTTTCTTGGAATACAAGAGAGCTCTTAGGGTGTCTTTTAATATTACCATGCTCTGTGATTAAAATCAATGGAAAACTGCAACAACCCAATCCAAGCAGGAGTACTAATGGCTCTGAAACTTCAAGAATGAATATTTGGGTCACCCCACCAGGCAAACAACCAAGGCCAGCTGAAGTGCTTGCTGAGGGTAAAGGGAACATGGGATTATTAGTCGAAGAAGGTAGTGATAAATATGAACTTTGACCACATGATCAGTTACAGAAACAAGGACTGTAATGCTGTTTTGTTCATGTTATAGTATTTAAGTTGTAAGATATCAAGTTTAAGAATGAATATTACCCAAGGATTTGCACCCTATTCTGGAGAGATTTAATGTGTTTCCAGTTATATGCAGGACAGTTGAGTATTGTTAGATGAAAGAAAAAATGTGCATTTCATTGTTTTTTATTTAGAAATTAGGTATGATTTAAGGAGGTATGTATAGCTTCCAAGTTGACAAGGGGTGGACTGTTTTAGTCAGGTTCATATGTCAACTTAGCCAAGTTGTGGTATCTGTTTGTCAGGTTGGACAAGTGCTGGCCTTTCTGTTGCAATGAGGACATTTCATACAATTAGATCATGATCACGTCAGCTGCATCCACAGCTGATTCCATTTGTAATCAGCCAAAGGGGAGTGTCTTCTGCAATCAGTAATGCTTAATCTGATCACTGGAAGCCTTTAAAGAAGGATTCAGGCTCTTCCTGTCTCGGCTGATGAGCCTCTTCTGTGGAGTTCATCCAGAACCTCCATGGAATCGTTGGATTCACAGCCAGCCCTGAGGATTTTGGACTCTGCCTTCCCATGGTCACGTTCCACACTTTTATAAATTTTATGTTTGTGCACTTTCCCTGTCTATTCTGTTTCTCTAGAGAACCCTAAATAATACAGTATCCAAGAACCACTCTATCTGAGAGATTATGATTCTGTGAGTCTGATCCCCCCGCACAGAGATGTTCAATAAATAACGGGTGTTTCTCCTCACCACCTGGAAAATGAGTGTATCCTTCCTGCAATGCCAGGATATGTTCTCTGATGCTCTTGTTACCCATTTGCAGTCCTCACCAGGGAAGAATTCACTCTTTATTGAAAGAACCCTGAATCACACAGAAAATAGAGCTCCTTTTAGAAGCAGTTGGCAAATGCCTACTGAAATTAAGAGGAAGGACAGCCATGAATCAGCCTCAACCTGGACATATGGGTCTCATTTTCAGCACGTGTGAAAGAAAAAACTGGGCGATCTGTTGAGCTTCATCTGGGCTGGATTGGTCCGATAATGGCTGAGGCTGGTGCCAGGGTCCTAGATAGGACACTTATAGGGACAACCATTAAAACACCTAAATATGTTCTCATTATCACAGATGTACCCATCTTCTGCACCAATCATAGGAGGTGATGCATACTCACAATATAAAAAATACCACACCAGTGACCCAGGTTTACTGAAACACAGCTCTGGGCTGTGAAAGGAGATAGCATATACTATCAAGGATCTATACTCAGCAATAAGAAAGAGGAAAAAGTGAGAGGTGGAGAGACAGGTAAGATTTCTGAGTTTAAAACACTGTGCTGTCACCTATTAGAGTCTGAAATTAAAAGAACAAATAATGCCAAGTATTGGCAAGGAATGCATCAAATATAACTCTCATACATTGCTATTTGGAATGTAAAATGGTGGACCTAATTTGGGAAACAAGATGGCATCTTCTCAAAGTTAAAGTTAAACATACTTCAACTACATAATTCAACTATTCCACTATTAGGTATTAAACTAAGATAAATAAAAGCATATTCCCATGCAAAGACTTCCGCATGGAAAATCATAGCAGATTTAGTTGAAGTAGCCAAAAACTGGAAACAAATTTCTGTCAACAGGTGAATGGATAAAGAAATTGTGATAGTCCATTCAACGGAGTACTATTCAATGATTAAAATGAATAAACTCTTGAGATACACCATAACATAGATGAATCTCAAAATAATTATACTAAATGAAAAATGGCATAAAAAGTGCATACTTTAACGATTTCATTTACTTAAAATTCTAGAAAATGCAAAATAATTTATAATCACAGGAAGCACATTAGTATTTGTCTGGGGACAGGAGAGGGATTAAGAATGATGATGGGGGAAGGCCAAAAGAGAGGAATTACAAAGCAACATGTGGAAACTTTTGGGAGTGATGAATATTATACCTTAATAAATCCTTAAAAAGAAACAAACAAAAATAGTGTGTGGTAATGGTTTGCTTGTTTCTGAGTTTTATATTCATTTTAAAAATGAAATCAAAGTGCAGGGGCCACGTGGCTTGTGGAGCAGATGATTTGAGGAGGAGTTGGTGATGACAGTCTCTTTTAGTGGTACAGACAGAGCCTTCAGTCTCACTTTTCATCTCACTTTACCTTCATTCAGGCATTCTTGGAGCCTTTTTCTTTCCTATGCCCTTCAGGATGCACTAAGTTCTAATTTTGCCCAGTGAGGCAAACTGCAAATTGGTAAAGGAAGAATACTAAGGATGGGCCCTGACAATAAATAATTAGATAACCTGAAGCATATTAAATCACATAAGCAAGATTGGTTTGCAGTGAAGCTTATCATAAATATTTCACTAAGAGATTAGCATATGTTTCAACACTGACCTTTGGAGGCATTGGGTGATCATTGAAATGCCTCTACCCCAGCTTTGCTTGAAAGCATATGAAGAAATTACAGAGAGGATGATGAGAGTTATAGGTAGATCTTCTGATAATAGAACAATCTTCATGATGCATCTCCTCCCAGGTTATTTAGAAGGAGCCAGTGAGCTAATGGATGGGGGAGATTTGGAGGAAAGTCTGTATACTTGAGGTGTCAAAGCATGTACATTTCTCCCCCATCCAGTCTCCCTTCTTTTGTGTTCTTTCACAGTCACCATGCTACCACTTCACTCTACTCTACCCCTCCTCCCTGGTTTCAGATTGCAAAACTGTCCAATCCACTACTAAATTGTCCTTACTCCCCATTGGCCAAGTTCATCCTGATTATGTGCTCTTGGCAAATCATCCCACTTGAATGCCATCAATTGCGTCTCCTCTGCTTTTCTCCCTATGTAATCCTTCTATTCATCATCTGTAAGCTACCTCTCATCACCCTGCCAAATATGTTCTTTCCACTGAATGCCTCCTCCTATTATTCAGTGCCTTCTTGCTGACACATCAGTGAGACTAATTTCAGAAATGCTTATCTCTGGGTAATGTGACAGATGATGTTTTAAAGAAGCTAGAAAATAAGGGATAAATGTAACATCTTTTTCAGTGTAGAGCTGGGTAATTAGTGTATCTTCCCAGAAAGCAAAGTGATTGGACTATGAAGGAAGTGTTGTTGAATTTGTACTGTTAGGGAAGATATGAGACCATAACTTGGTAGCTAACACTTTTAGGATGCTAGCTTTCCAAGAAAGAAATGAGGTATGTATTGTGGGAGAATAGGATAGCATTACTAGCACAAAGGTCATGAGCTGGTATGATGTTAAAAGCAAAACTTGGACAGATTCTAAATATAATGAGATGAAGTTTTTGAACATAAAGAAGTGAGGATAATTTCATTCATCAGAATTCCTGTACGTATTTTTGGAAGAACTATTTTATTCACTAAAGTCACTTGGGATAACAAAAAATGGTCATTAATCTGCCTCTTATGGAGAGAACATTTCTGTTAACTGAGAAACTTTTATTCTTTTGCTGATAATCCAGATACATTTTGAGATAGGACCTAGGGCTTTTTTTTTGTATGCTGTAAGACAGGGTGACATTTCATTTTTTCCCATGTGAATATCCCATTATTGTATCACCATTTGTTGAATTTTTATTTGTTTGTTTGTTTTGCTGGTTTCTTTGTTTGGGAAGTGCATGGGCCAGGAACTGAACCCAGATTTCCCACATGGTAGGTGAAAATTCTAACGCTGAACTGCCCTTATACACCCGGGAAATTATTTTTAAAATAATTGTTGAGTTTCCATTGTTTTTTAGGAGCCATTATACTAGATGCTGGAGATATGAGAGCAAATGAAACAAAGTACTTGTTCACATGGAGCTTACAGTCTAGAGGGAGGAATTGGAAGTTAAACAGCTAGATAAATAACCAAAAGAAGTAATTCAAAGATTATTATAAGTGCTATGAAAGGAGTAAACAGCAATGTGAGAGATAGTAATTGGTGGAGGTTTGGAGATGTTACTTTAAATACGTTAGCTAGAGGAGTCTGAGGAAGTTAGTTTAAGCTGGGACTTTTAGGATGAAAAGGAGTCACTCATGCTGAGATATGGAGGAAGAGGATACTAAGCACAGGAAAAAAGGGTAAAAGCTTGGTGAAGAAAATTGAAATGTCAGAGACCAGTTTGACTAAAGCACAATGAATTAGTGAGAGAGTGGGATGAGAAAAGGTTTGAGATGTAGACCAGAGCAAGGTCATAGAGATGTTTGTAGGCCAAGGAGACTGGATTTTATATTGAGTGCAATGAGATGCTTTTGCAATATTTTTTTGCAAGAGAATTATATCTGTATTACAGCTTCCATATTGAGGATGGATATTTTTGGTCAATGGACAGGAATAAAATCAGGAAGAAAGCTGTACCAGTAATCCAGATTAGAAATAATGACAATGATGAAAATGGAGAAAAGTGTAATTATTTGAACTCTATATTTGGAGGCATAATTTACAGGACTTGCTAATATGCTGGATGTAGGAGATGAGGAAAAGAAGGAATCAGGATGGGTTTTACAATTTTGTCCTGAGCAAGTGGGTGGATGCTAGTGTCTTTTTTCAGTGTAAAGGAATACTTCAGTGGAGCAAGTTTTAGGTAGGGACCAAGAAATCTATTTTGGCTAGGTTTTTCTGAGATCCCTCTGAGACATCAGTACTGAGATGACAAGTAGGCAGTTCATATATATCAATCTGGAGCTCAAGGAAAAGGCAAAACTGGAGATACATATTTGTGATTTATGAATATTGATGCAACATCAAACCATGGGTCTAAAAAGCATCAATTAGGAAGACAGGGTGATGAGTAAAGAGAAGACTAATGTGAGAGCTATAATGCTCTTTCAAGCTAGGTACAAGAAGATGAGCCAACAAAGGATCCTAAGAAGGAATGAGTGAGTAAGAAAGAGAACATAATGGAAACAGAAAGAATGAACAATTAGAAAAGAATGAAGTCATCAACACATAAAAGTTTTTGAAAGATGGGACATGCGATGGTGGCTCAGTGGCAGAATTCTCACCTGCCATGCCAGAGACCCAGGTTCAATTCCTGGTGCTTGCCTATGCAAAAAAAAAGCTTTTGAAATGCTTACTGACTTTTAGACAGAAAAATAACCGCTGGATTTGGAAATATGAGATCATTGTTTATCTTAGCAAGAATATTTTTAGTGGAATAGTTTGGAGTGACTTACCATTAAACAAATACAGTATTTGTGATCTACTCTTTTAAGAAAGTTTTGCTATTGTAGAATGAGAGGAACAAAGAATTAGCTAGAGGAGGCAGCTAAAGGGATATGTAGGGTCAAGGAAGAATGTTTTTTGCAGGAAAGAGACACTGTAGCCTATTTGCAGGATTATGCCAACTATCCAGTAGGGAAGATTTAGAAGGGTAGTATGGGTGGGAATACACATTTGAAAAAGTGTGAGTGACTGGGATCCAGAATACAAGTGGAAGAATTGGCCTCAGATGGGAGAAGAAACACTTTTTTTTGATTGTATCAAAATGAAGAGGAAAAATTCATCCAGATATAGATGGATTGAAAGATTTCTTTTTGGAAAAAAAAAAGTTCTTCTGATGTCTTCTATCATCTCAGATCAATTGCTATAAATCCCAGAAGTCAGGGGAGTGCTGGAAGTAGGAAGTCAACCTGAGCATCTTTAGACTGGGAAGGAAAGTCTTGGGTTTCTACCTTCCTAGCCCTGCTTATCAGACATCTTACTTTTTATAGGAGTTCTGACTTAGCTTGAGGCCATTGAGGTAGTATCTGGGTGTGGAGAGACAGCACAGAAACAGTTACAGAAACTGCTAATAAGAGGTTTTATATGTGAAATTTGCTGATGGGATTTCATTAGTTTTTTTTTTTTCTTTTGTTCAATTATCTTAGCCCTTTTGGCTCTGGGTTAATGGTATTCCTAGGAAACTGAACACGTAGCAGGCAATCATTCTTTAATCCAAGTTTTATTGCTTTCTAAATGAATGCTTTGGTAAACCAATAACTCTTTCTGTGATTCAATTTCATTGTCTACAGAATAGAGATGATATTTCTATGCTACAATACTTTAGTGAAGCTCAGTTGAAATAATGGGTGTTCAATTGAGATAATGGGTGCTGTATTAGTAAGGGGAGGTTAATTGTTCTAAGAATAACCTATAATAAACTAAACACATCTATTGATTAAAACAATAATAGTTTTTTTTTCTTTTTTACTTATTTCACTGTCCAGTGAGGGTTGGCAGTGGGCTCTTCTCCACACAGTCATGCAGGGATACGGACTCATTCCATCTTGAAGCTCCACATCCCTCTCAGTCCTTGGAGAACTTGTCATTCAACCGGTGGATAAGGAAAGTGAGCAAATATTGAACATGGTAGATTTTAGGGTTAGTACCCAAAGTGGTAAATATTATTTCTTCTCATATTCACTTTACCAAACTCAGTCACATAGCCATACAAAAAGGCACAAGTGAGTGGGAAATGTAGTCTAGCTCTACACACAAGAAAAGGAAAAAAACATGGATAATAGTGATTGCCAATAGGACCAATAGTCTCTGACACTGATATTAAAGTCCTTCATTAATTGTGAGGAATCATCCTTATGAGGGGACATTATAACGTTCTTTGTGAACATGTAGTCTCCTTTCAGCCCCTATTTCAAGCTTTACTGGGTTGAAGACAGGAAAAATTGGATCACCTATGCAAAATTTAAGCTGGGGCTTTTCTAGACCAGGGTTTCCCAAATTTTTCTGATGATGTGAACCATCTGGAGCAACTGTTAATATACAGATTCCTGGATCATAACCCAAATATACTAAATCAGAATTTTTAAAGAACAGATCTGATAATATGTTTTTTTTGGGGGGGGATACATGGTCCAGGAATCAAACCCGTGTCTCCTGTATGGAAGGCAAGCATTCTACCACTGAGCCACCTGTGCACCCTACAATATGTTTTTAACTGGTGCCTCAAGTAATTTTTATCAAAAGAAAAGTTTGAGAGACACTGTTCTAGATTGTCAATAATTGTGATCCATCACCTACTCTTCTATGCATTCATTAATTAACTCATTCATTCGTTCATTTACTATTCAAATATCAACTTTGTACCAGCCATTATGTTGGTCAGAGAGGAAGTGTGTTAGTTTGCTAGGTGCTGGAATGTGATATACCAAAACTGGAATGGCTTTTGTAAAGGGGAATTTAATAAGTTACAATCTTAAAGTTCTAAGGAAGTGTAAGTGTCCAAATTAAGGCACCAACAAGAGGTTGCCTTCACTCAAGAAAAACTGATGCA
This sequence comes from Tamandua tetradactyla, assembly GCF_023851605.1. Taxonomy (NCBI): domain Eukaryota; kingdom Metazoa; phylum Chordata; class Mammalia; order Pilosa; family Myrmecophagidae; genus Tamandua; species Tamandua tetradactyla. The sequence continues at coordinate 106,379,971 of NC_135353.1, read as the reverse complement.
TCAGGAACACCTGTCAGCTGGGTAGTCACATGGCTAGCATCTGTTGGTCCCTTGCTCCTGGACTCTGTTGCTTTCAGCCTATGTTCTGGGGAAGTTCTTCACTTTACTTATCCATGGATGGCTTATATCTTTTGGCTTCCCTTGGCTCTCCCCAGGTTCTGGCTTACTTAACATCTCATAGCAACTTTTGCTAGGCTCCAAGCATCTCCAAACATCTGTGTCTCTCTTCTCCATGTATTCACATCTGTGTCAGTTCTGCTGTGAAATCTCTGTTAGCTCTGAGGCTTCTGTTTTTCTCTTGTTTCTGTTATTTCTCTAGGCTCTGTCATTTCTGTGGTTTCTCCAAAATGTTTTATTTTTGAAAAGATTCCAGTAAACTAATCAAGACCCTCATCCCAGCTTGAATCTGTGGTGCACCCCAGAAAAGGTATGTTCTTTAACCCTCATTCAATATTGCTGGGTGGGAGTTTTTTATTATCCATTGCGGTGTGGCCCACCTGATTGTGGGTGACACCTTTCGATTAGATGATTTCCCTAGAGGTGTGTCTCCACCCATTCAAGGTGGGGTTGTGTGCTGGATCCCTTAAAGAAAGAACCGTTTTGGAAAAAGCTTTAGAATGATGAGAGCTCACACAGCCAGAGACCTTTCATATGAAGTAACAAAATGCCCCTTGGGGAGTTTCATGAAATGAGGAGCCAAGAGAGAAAGGTAGATGAGTTTGCCATTTGCCCTTCCAGCTGAGAGAGAAACCCTGAACTTCAATGGTCTTTTTTGAGTGAAGGTAACTTCTTCCTGATGCCTTAATTTGGACATTTTCATAGCTTGCCTTAATTTGGACATTTTTGTGGCCTTAGAATTGTAAACTTGCAATTTGATAGATTCCCCTTTTTAAAAGCCATTCTGTTTCTGGGATATAACATCCCAACAGCTTGCAAACTAGAACAACCCTCCTGGAATGGGTAGAGTAATCAAAAGTTACACCCACAATTGGGTGTGTCACATCTCTGTGGAGATAATCTAATCAAGTTTCCAGCCTATACAGGGTTGAATAGGGATTAAAAATAGGGATTAAAAGAAATGGCTGCCTCCACAAGATGGAATCAAGATTAAACCATAGTTTTTCCTGCGTTTATAATACTTTTGAACTGCACAGGAGGTTTAGGGAACTCTTATGGAAGTGTGGAAGGAGTCAGTAAAAAAACTAGGAATCAACAAAATAGAAAGAAAGTCTAAATACCTTAAATGTAAGCAAACATGCAAACTCTATGCATGCATATCAGCATTATTTCTACTCCATATATCCAATTTCGTTTAGGGATAATTTTAGCATGATAACACCTTTGTCATAGTTGCCTTCTTGATGGTGAGATCCTCAAAGTTAGTGACTACATTTTACTTTTCTCCAGTCCAATGCAGTCTGAAGTTGATTTTAAAAAGTTCCTGCCTTTGCTACTGGTAAGTTCTTGGCCTTGTGTATGTCACTTTTTCTTTTCTGAAACTCGTTCTCTTACCCTGGAAAATGGGAGTGATTATCACTAGCCCACAGGGCTATTGGAAGATTAAATGAGAGAGACAATGCGAAAAGAATGCTATAAGTAGTCAGACACATGTTCAGAGTTGTCTCTGTCTAATTTTGCTGGTCCCTTGTTTGAGCATGCTGCCTTATGGCCCCATTTTCCCAGTTAAGAAGCAAAAGTCCTGAGGCTTTTGGACAGTCAGCCAAAAGGTCAGAATGCATTCTCCCTGTCACCTCCTCTCTCAGCTCCTCCTAGATTTATCATTTATCTCCTTATTTATCTCATTCTCTTGGAATTCATTATTGCCAGTTTCTGAAGAACACATTGGGCCTTTGAGCTTCATGATTTCTGAGTCTTGAGCCAAAAACGACCCCTTCAAAGTTGGAAATCCATTTACTCTTGGCAAAGTCACAACATCTTGTCTGAAAGAAAAGGGGATTAAAAAAAAATCCTAGCCTACAAATCTCAGGGAAGTTTATACCCAAAGCTTGTAAGACATTTTTTGAGCTGAGTTCACTTTTACAACAGAGACTTTGGATGATTTAAGTACAAATTAATCAGAAAGGTCCAGATCAGATTTCTCTTGAAATACACAAAGTTTAGAAATGGAAGGAGGGGAGGCTCAGCCAAGAGCACTCTCTGTTCACACAAAGCCCTGAGGGTGGGCAGAATCACACTGGCTTTGAAAAGATTTCCCACAGAGACAGAGAAGTGGATCCTGGAGAAGTATGCTATTAGGTACCAAGGACACTAAGCACCTTTCTCCTTCCTTTTGCCCAAACCTAGGCCACCCAAGGGCCATGAAAGCTTCTGGGTAAGAGATGGTTAACCCAAGAATCCTTCAGAAATGCATCTACAAATCAGCATCTCTGGTCATAGAGGAAAGAGAGAAGTTGCACTTCCAGCTTACAGTCTCTTAGTGTGCTAATAGATAGAACAGAACACATGCCTAAACCCCCACTGAAAGAGCAGACCCTGGTGCCAAGGAAGATGTCCAGCACAAGCTAATGGAAGCATCAGGGAAAAGTAAATAGCTTAGAGAAAGGGGGAGTGCACTGGATAAGAGTCAAGAGACTTCTAGAGCTTGGCCCTTAACAGCCACTCTTTCCTTTACACTTCTCCCACCCCATTTAGTCAACAACAAAGGCCTATAGATTGTGATTCCATCAAAAATATTGTATCTTTCTCCTCTTTAACACACTGCCACTGCCTGAGGTTAGATATCATTTCTACTCTAGAACTCCACAGCATTCTCCTACTTGGTCTCCCTGTCTTCAGTCTCTACCCTCCAGTCCGCCTTCTCCGCTGGAATCAGAGTAGTGTAAAAACACAGATCTGATCATGCCATTCCTCTGCTTAAGATCCATCTATGCTTCTCTATTTCCTAAAAGATGGGCTCCAAATATCTTACTTTTGGTATAAATACAATTACCTTTGTGATCTGAATTCTACCATATCTTTCCATTCTTATCCACTCCAACTCAAGTGAAGTTTACCTTAGTTCTGATATCTGGATCACTCTATCTCCCTATCTTCTTATCTTCCTAACTATCATCTATCTATCTATCTATCTATCTATCTATCTATCTATCTATCTATCTAATCTATCTATCTATCTATCTCCACTTATCTATTTCATATATCTTAAATCCTTGCTGAAGCAGAGTATAAACAATAAAACAAATTAATCTCCTATTTAAAAGTAATGAATAGCTAAGATTAATTTAAATGTTTTTGTTTGCTCCTAGTCTAAGAATTTCATATAGGAACATTCTATTATCATCATTACATTTTTCATATAAGGGGAAACCCAGACACAGAAAGGTTAAGTAATTCACCTTCAAATCTACAACTAAAGAGTAGCAAAGACAATATTTAAATGCAGCAGTGCAGTTTTATCCAGTACACCACATAACTACCTCTCCTGACATGTTCTTTCACACCTCACACTATATATATGCTGTACCTATTTCTGAATTACATATCTCCCTTTCTCTAACTCAAAAACTTATTTATCTTCAAGGACTGACCCAAAGGTCACCCCTTCCATGAAACCTTTCCTGACTAGTCATACTTACTCTTTCTCTGACCCTATATTACTTTGTACATAATTTTGATAAATTACTTATCATACTGTATGAGAGACTATTTACTTGTGTCTCCCACTAGTTTTTGAGCTTCCTGACAATAAAAACCAGTTTTTTTCCATCTATATATCCCCAACACTTAGCCAAGTACTGTGAGAGTGTGCTATCGATAAGTGTTTGCTTAAAAAATATTTATGCCTTCTAGCCTCCTACATTCTGGAGCAACTATAAGGGTTTAAAAAGTATAATTTTAAATCCTCTTCATTTTCTTGAACCCTCTAGATTCTGATAATTTCTCCCTCAGCCCAGAAAAATGAGAGAATCATATAGTAACCCATGACAAACTCTGGGATCTGTCCTGTAACTACTTGTTGAAAAATGCTTTGAAAACAATTGTTTTTTTTTCTTTCTTTGCTTTGTATATATGTTATATTATATGATAAAAAGGTTTTAAAAAAAGAAAACTATACACACCTGGATGAGTCCACGTGACACAGCAGTCAACACACTCAGACTATAAGCTCTTCACTTTCAACATTGACAACCTACACAATTGTTCCTCCAAGTTAAGACACACTGTTAAGAGCTATCTTGGCTTGTCAATAAGGTTTAAATCTCACTTGACTGATGTTTCCAAAGGCTATTCTCTTCTCAAAACAATGAGTTCCAAGTTGGAAGCTCTAACCTAGCTGTCGGGTGGGAGTGGGGGAACAATGAGGATATTCATAGAAAGAGGTATACCTAAAAAAATGTTTGTTTACTGCTTATTAAGCCATTGGTCTTTCAGTGGGACAATTTTTTTGCTGAGTGAAATGGTACCATAGATTGTATAAATATTTCATCTCACAGACTATCACCTGCTAAATGTCAGAGATATTCTCCATTCATCAGAGCATCCACAAAAACATCTCCACCTCCATATTTCTAAATGTCTCTTATGGGTCACTACAAACCTTTGTTGAGAACCACTAGGATAACCTCTTAGGAGGCAGGGGGATGCAGTGAATATGGCACTGGCTTTAGAATCCCATAGTACTGTATTTTTTTTTTTTTGGTATGCTGGATGGCAGGGCTGCATTTCATTCTTTTTCCATGGGAGTATGCTGTCATTGCAGCACCATTTGCTGATTTGTTTGCTTGTTTGTTTTTGTTGGTTGCTTTGTTTGTTTAGGAAGTGCATGGGCTGGGAATCAAGCCCAGGTTTCCTGCATGGCAGGACCCTCACACCACCCCATGGTACTATTTTTTAATTCTGCTATTTGCTAGGCTATGTGCCTCAAGGTAAATTATCTAACCTCTTTAAGCTTCATTTTATTCACCCATGAAAGAGAGTTAATAGAATACTGCCTTAAATGTTATAATATTTTAAAGTTTCTAAAATTGGGGAGCATTCTGTATTCCATAGGCACATTTACTGTGGGATTCTGTCCTTCCCTCCTGACTTTCATCTTTCCGGCCTTCTCCACTGCCAGTCTTTCTTTCTTCTCATAAAATCCTGTTATGGAAGTAATGGTGTGTTTTTCAATTCATAGCATCTTAAAATAAAAAAAATATGACAACACATATCTCATAGGGTTTTCTCAAGTATTAAATTAGCTTCTTATATAAAGTTCAATACATAGTATGTACTCAGCAAATAAGAGATTGTGAAATCAGAACAATGGAAAGAAAGAGCTTCATGAATTAAAAAGTATAATTTTAAACCCTCTCCATTTTCTTGAACCCTCGAGATTCTGATAATTTCTCCCTCAGCCCAGAAAAATGACAACATGCATGTTGTCAAAAATATTGCATTAAGTAATTCACAGAATTCCTAAGAGAGAAGTCAAAGATTTGATAAAGAATTCATTACTTCATTCAGAAATTTCTAAGTCAGTGCTGCTTTAGGCACTGGGGATTTAATAATGAAGATGACAGATGATGATTCTGTGATAATGGAGCTGACATTCTTGTGATATTGGCAATATAGCAGGAAATGAAAATAGAGAATGTTGGGGAGGGGAACAGTTTTAAGAAAATGTTCAAAACTCACTGAGAAGATGATGTTTAAGCAAAGACCTGAAGGAGATGATGCTGGTATATTAAATCATCAGTCAATTTATTGTATCTGTGGCCAATTACATATGCAATCAACTAGAGTATCTCCCGAGATGAGATATTCCAATCTGTTGAAAGCTTCTAAGGAAGAAGAGAGACTTTTTCACTGCTTCTTCAGTTAGTGAGCTGCTCCTGTGGAGTTTGGTCCAGACCCTTCATTGGAGCTGCCAGCTTCACAGCTTGCCCTTTGGATTTTGGACTCTTGCATTCCCACAGTTGCATGAGACACCTTTATAAATCTCATATTTACACATATGTCCTTTTGGTTCTGTTTCTTTAGAGAATCCTGAATCCACAGCTTGGTGCTGGTGTTGGTTCTTGAGAAACAGAAGCATAAAAAGGGGATTTTACAATTGATTTTCTACTATGACTAAACTTACAGGCACTAATGCCTCTGTTTTCAATAATCAAGTTGGCAATGAAAGTCCATGGGATGAGTTGGCAAAAGAGATGCTTAAAATACCACCATGAAATTCAGTTAATTGCATGCTTATATGAGGCAAGGCTCTAGGTTAGAGTGTTTTTGACACCTTTACAGATTTTTGTGGAATTAAGAGGTATAATGGTGTTGGCTGGTTCTTGTTAGAAATACTGAATATAGTGATAAGGGAAGGAGGTGAACTAAAGGCTTCAACTTTGCAACTTTAGTGATGTATGAATGATGTAAGTGTTTCCATGTTTGCCCTGAAAGAAAGTATTTCTTCATGTGGTCGCAGACTTGAGATTTCTGAAAACCAGACACAGAGCCTCATTATACAAGTTGCAGACTGAAAACTTAAATGAAAATCTCAACTTTTCAGGGTATCTGCTGTTAAAGTAAGGGCTTCGAGTAGAAAAGAATGGGATCCTGAAACATGGGATTGAGATATAAGGCTTGATAATGATGGTGATGGGAAGATGGAATCCCTGGAATATGCTAAGCTTTTGCTAGATAGACCTGTATTGGAGTGCCCTGAAGAAACAAGTGGACTCTGCTTCTCGTGGCTATGTCGTTCTGCCAGATTCAGAGAGAGCAGAGAATGCTGCATCACCACGAAGCAGAGAGTCCATCAGCCAGTGACTTTTGGAGATGAAGAAGGAAAACACCTCCCAGGGAGCTTCATGAAACCGGAAGCCAGGAGAGAAAGCTAGCAGATGATGCCGTATTCGCCTTGTGCCCTTCCAGCCGAGAGAGAAGCCCTGACTGTGTTTGCCATGTGCCATCTCACTTGAGAGAGAAACCCTCAACTTCATCAGCCTTCTTGAACCAAGGTATCTTTCCCTGGATGCCTTTGATTGGACATTTCTATAGACTTGTTTTAATTGGGACATTTTCTCGGCCTTAGAACTGTAAACTAGCAACTCATTAAATTATCCCTTTTAAAAGCCATTCCATTTTGGTGTATTGCATTCCAGCAGCTAGCAAACTAGAACAGACAGCATAGTCAAAGTAGCAGTCAAAATAATCTGACTCTAAGAAACTAGAGGTATTGGCTAGTAGATCATGGGGTACCTAGAAGTGAAATAGATGGGCAGTCTACACAATTTTTCTTTGAGGTGTATAAGCAGAATTCTGCATCAAGTGAAGAAAAATCTAACTTGAACTACAAAAACAGAGTCATGGCCCTTTAATCAATTCCCAGACTTGAAGCAACTTACAGACCCAGAGCCCCTGGAACGATGGGAGGGCTAGGTAACTTTGGGGAAGGACCCTATTACACTGTCTAAAATTTACACTGATAACCTTCTCTCAGCCTTCCCCAAGGAGACCTATTACCTTTTACCAGGGTCACTGTGCACTGGGGAAAAGGAAATGATCAGATATTTGGGGTGATTATTGGACACTGGCTCAGAAGTGACACTAATTCCAGGAGACCCAAAATGTCACTCTGTCTCACCAGTCAGTTAGAAAGGGCTTATTGAAGTCAGGATATCTATGGAGTTTTAACTCTGTTATGTCTCATGGTGGGTCCAGTTTGACCCTGGACCCATACTGTAGTCATTTCCTTAGTTCCAGAATTCATAATTGGAATCAATATGCTCAGTAACTGGCAAAATCCCTGCATTGTTTATTTGACTAATGAAGTTAGAGCTAGTATGATAGGAAAGGCCAAGTGGAAGCCAATAGAACTGCCCCTACCTAGAAAACTAGTGAATTAGAAAGAACACAGCATTCCTGGAAGGATTGCAGAGATTAGTACCACTCTTAAATACTTGAATGATGCAGGAATAGTGATTCCCACCACATCCCCATTAAACTCTCCCATTTTGCCTATGCAGAAAACAGATAGGTCTTGGAGGATGACAGTGGATTATTGTAAACTTAACCAGATGGTGACTCCAATTACAGCTGCTATCCCAGATATGGTATCATTGCTTAAGCAAATCAACACATTGACTGGTACCTGGTGTGCAGCTATTGATCTGTCAAATATATCCTTTTCAATAGATATCAATAAGGACCACCAGAAACAATTTACATTCAGCTGGCAAGGCCAATTTGCATTCACTGTCCTGCTTCAGGGGTATATCAACTCTCCAACCCAATGTCACAATTTTGTCTGCAGTGACCTTGATTGTTTCTCCAACCCACAGGACATAACACTGGTCCATTATATTGATGGCATCATGCTGATGAAGAAATAGCAACTACTCTAGACTTATTGGTGAGGTATTTGGAGGTCAGGGGATGGGAGATAAATCCAACAAAAATACAGAGGCCTTCCACCTCAGTGAAATTTCTAGGTGTCCAATAGTATGGGGCATGTCAAGATATCCCTTCTAAGGTGAAGGATAAACCATTGCATCTGGCCCCTCTTTCAACCACAAAAGAGTTAGCTCTTTGAACTTTGGATACAACATATTTCTCACTTGGGTGTGATAATCTCACCTATTACAAAGTGACCAGAAACTGCTAGGTTTGATTGGGGACTGCAACAAGAGGTGGTTATGCAAGCTGTTATGCCACTTGGGCTATATAATCCAGCAGATCCAATGGTACTGAAGTGTCAGTTTCAAATAGCAATGTTGTCTGAAGCCTTTGACAGGTCCTATAGGAAAATCACAATGCAGACCCTTGGGATTTTCAAGCAAATCCTTAACATCTGCTGCAGATTATGCTACTTTTGAGAAACAACTTTTAGCTTTACTAGAGACTGAATGCTTAACCATGGGCCACCAAGTTACTATGAGACTTGAGTTACCTATCATGAGCTGAATGTTGGCTGACCCACCAAACCATAAAATTTGGCATGCACAATCCATAATAAATTGGGAATAGTATATTAGAGATAGGTCTCAAGAAGGTACTGAAGGCACAAGAAGTTACATGGGGAAGTGGTCCAAATGCCCATGGCCCCCACTCCTGCCACATTTCCTTCTCTTTCCCAGACCAAAGTTATGGCCTCTAGCAGCATCCCTTACAGTGAGGTGACTGAGGAAGAGAAAACTCAGGCCTGGTTTTTAGATGGTTCTGCAAGATATGCAAGGACCACCAGGAAATAGAGAGCTGAAGCACTACAACCTCATTCTGGGATGTCCTTAAAGACAGCAGTGAGGGGAAATCTTACCAGTGGACAGAACTCTGAGTAGAGGATCATTTTGCTTGGAAGAAGAATTAGCCAGAGGTGTATTTGTATACTGACTCATGAGCTGTTGCTAATGGTTTGGCTGGATGGTCAGGGACTTCAAAGGAGTGTGATTGGAAAATTAGTGACAAAAAGATCTGGGGAAGAGGTGTGTGAATAGACATTTCTGAGTGAACAAACAGCATGAAGACATTTGTGTCCTATGTGAATGCTCACCAGAGGGTGACCTCAGCAGAGGAAGGTTTTAATAGTCAAATGGGTAAGATGACCTGTTCTGTGGATACAAGTCATCCTCTTTCCTCAGTCACACCTGCCATTGCCCAGTTGGCTCATGATCAAATTGGGCTTGGAGGTATGGAATTTATGCATGAACTTAGCAACATGGACTTCCACTCAAGAAGGATAACCTAGTCATGGGCACTATTGACTGCTCAAATTGCTGAATCAGAGGCCCACTCTCAGTCCCAGATATGGCACCATTCCCTGAGAAGATCAGTCTGCTACCTGGTGGTAGGTTGATTACATTGGACCACTTCCATCATGGAAGTGGCAGCAATATATTGTAACTGGAAAAGACACATATTCTGGGTATGAATTTGTGTTCCATGTATGCAATGCTTCTGCAAAATTACCATCGGTGGGCTTACATAATGCCTTATCCACAGCCATGGTATCAACACAGCATTGCTTCTGATCAACAAACCCACTTCACAGCAAAAGAAATGTGAGAACAGGCACATGCTCATGGAATTCTCTAGTCTTATCATGTTCCCTATCATCTAGAGGCAGCTGAGTTGATAGAATGGTTTTTTTTATATCAACAAAGAAATTTATTGTTTGACAATTTTCTTCTGTGTTAAATAAAATTTATAAAAAATTTAAAAATGTGAAATATCTAAAAAAAATAAAATCTACTCCATAAAGACAGAGATTTCAGTTTCAATGAGCTTTTTTTTAACTTTTTAATTGTATATTGCAACATATATACAAAACACAGAAAGAAAAAAGAAGTAGTTTTCAAAGCACTCTTCAACAAGTAGTTACAAGACAGTTCCCAGAGTTTGTCATGGGCTACCATAGGATCCTTTCAAATTTTTCCTTCTAACTGCTCCAGAATATAGGAGGCTATAAGAAATAAATATTTTTTTATCATCACTATGGATTTTTTTTCTTTTTTGTGAAAAATAACATATATACAAAAAAGCAATAAGTTTCAATGTGCACAGGGTGGGCCATGGTGGCTCAGCAGGCAGAGTTCATGCCTGCCATGCTGGAGACCTGGGTTCAATTGCTGGTGCCTGCCCATGCAAGGAAAAAAAATTCAATGCATGGCACCACGATTAGTTGTAGAATGTATTTCAGAGTTTGACATGGGTTATGATTCCACAATTTTAGAATTTTATTTATAGCTGCTCTAAGACACTGGAGACTAAAAGAGACATCATATTAATAATTCAGCAGTCATATTCCTTTGTCAAATCCTATCTTCTCTGTACAACTTCACAATCACCTTTGATCTTTCTCTCCCTCTCATAAGGGGAGTTTGGGTTATGGCCATTAGACTTTCTCATGTTGGAAATGTCTGTCAATAATCTGGGATAAGGAGATAGAACTATCTTATGTGCTGGAAAGGCTGGGCCCCCTAGGTTTCAGGGCTTATCTGGTCCAGGGAACTATCTGGAGGTTTTAGGTTTCAGGAAAGTTACTCTAGTGCATGAAACCTTTATGGAATCTTATATATTGCCTTAGGTGTTCTTTAGGATTGGCTGGAATGGTCCTCATTAGGGTTTGGTAAGTTATGATAGGCAGCAATGTCTAACTGATGCTTGTGTAGAGCAACTTCAGAGTAGCTTCTCGACTCTATTTAAATTATCTGGGCCACTGATACTTTATTGATTACACTTATTTTCCCCCTTTGGTCAGGATGGAACTGTTGATCCCATGGTGCCAGAGCTGGACTCATCTCCCATCCTACCAGGGAGACTTTCACCCCTGAATGCCATATTCCATGTAGGAGGGAGGGCAATGATTTCACTTGCTGAGTTGGGCTTAGAGAGAGTGATGCCATATCTGAGCAACAAAAGAGGTCCTCCAGAAGTAACTCTTAGGCATATCTATAGGTAGGCTAAGCTTCTTGGCAACCTACATAAGCTTCACAAGGGTAAGCCTCAAGATCAAGAGCTTGGCCTATTGATTTAGGTGTCTCTAAAGTTTGACACAACATCAAGGGATTCTCTTATGGTAAAGTTTAATTGTGCCATATTTTTTATCCCATCCTTCAAGGGACTTTGACAAATCTTTTTGATTATCATCTTAATATACTCTAAGATATATCCAGGTATTACATTAAGCTATACAAGTTTAAAGGCCACCATTCTTATTTTGAGGTCCCTGTGTTTCAATTGTTCAAGTGAGCTATACAGATAGGTTAAATTTGATTATGCGCTACAGAAAATTTAAGTTCCAGACCAAATAAACTTTTCTTCCTTTGTACTCAAATAGTATGTGTGGTTCTAATATATAGACAATGCCTTTCTTACCACAGTGTAATGAGTTGCTTTAACCCACCTGATCGGCTTCGTTCCTATCTTTAAATAGCAGGATACATATGTGTGTGTGTGTATCAGCCTCTCGAAATCCAGAAATAATAATTACCACTCCAGACTAAACGTGTCTGTGCTAAGAGCTTACAATATAGTCCCCTGTTTTCCTATAAGCATTTTCTAAAGGAGACTATACCATAATTGTTCTTTCATTTCTGGCTAATTTTGCCTCACCAAATGTCCCACATATTCATTCACATTGCTCCATGCCTCATGACTTCGTTCCTTTTTGTAGCAGTGCAGCATATGTATGAACCATCATTCACCAATGGAGTTCTCAGTCAGTGCATCCTTCAGTCACCTGCATTCATCAGACATTGTGTATAATGCCCATCCACAGTCCATCAACACTCTCAATATTAGATAATTTCATTGTTCCCATTTCTCAAGAGAAAGATAACCAATAAACACACTCTAACCAAATAGGAAATCTAAACCTCCTCTTAACTCTTGTCCCTCACCCAATTATTTACCTCTGCCATTGCTGTGGTAGTGCTGATGGTTTCCTTTTAAACATAGCCCATAGCATGTAATAGCAGTTTTTTCCATGCACCCTGGACTTAAACACTCTTTGTACATGAATCATACCTTTGAAGTAGTTTTTGCAGGTACTAATTTATGTTTTTAGTGTTAATCAGTGGGACACATAGATCTAATAACTCTTTTCAATCTTCTTCCTCTTCAATATGGTATTATTACTTATAGACCCACTAGAGAACCACTTTCACTTCTATCTATTCTGTTACATTGGAGTTCAACTTCATTACCTAACCATTCACCCATCTCTAGCTTCTATGTATCTCTAAGTCCCCTATAGTCCGTATTATAAGCCTCTGATTTTACCTTTACCATGCTCATAAAAGTAGAATCATACAGTCTCTATTCTCTTGTGTCTGGCTTATTTCACTCACCATTATGTTCTCAAGGCTCATCCATCCTGTCATGTGTTTCAGGGTGTCATTTCATCTTATTGATGCATAATATTCAATCTTATGCATATACATTTTGTTAGTCCACTCATCTGCTGATGGGAATTTGGTTTACTTCCATCTTTTGGTGATTGTGAATAATGCTTCTATGAACATCGGTGTGGGAATGTCTGCTTCTGTCATTGCTTTCAGGTCTGGGTATATACCAAGTAGTGCTATTGCTGGGTGTTCTAGTTTGCTAGCTGCCTGAATGCAACACACCAGAGGCAGATTGGCTTTTGATAAAAGGGGATTTGTTTTGTTAGTTCTTCAGAGGAAAGGCAGTTAACTTTCAACTGAGGTTCTTTCATATGTGGGAAAGCTCAGGGTAATCTCTCCTGGCCTTCTCTCCAGGCCTCTGGGTTCCAACAGCTTTCCCCAGGGTGATTCCTTTCTGCACCTGCAAAGGCCTGGGCTTAGCTGCAAGTGCTGAGATGAGGTATGCTGAGATGCTTGGGCTGTGCTACATTGCGCTCTCTCATTTAAGCACCAGCCAATTAAGTCAAACATCATTCATTGCAGCAGGTCTGCCTCCTAGCCGACTGTAGATGTAAGCACCAATAGATGAGGTTCATGTACCATTGGCTCATGTCCACAGCAACAGAATTAGGTGTCTTCACCTGGCCAAGTTGACAACTGAATCTAACTCCCACATTGGGTCGTAGGGCAACTCCTCGATATTTAGTTTCCTAAGGAAACACCAAACTGTCTTTCATACTGGCTGCACCACTACACATTCCCATCAGCAGTGCATACATGTCCTAACTTCTCTGCATCCTCTCAAACATTTATAGCTTCTTGTTTATTTAATAGCAGCCATTCTTATAGGTGTGAGTTGGTATCTCATTGTAGTCTTGATGTGCATTTCCCTTATAGCCAATGAAAATGAACATCTCTTCATGTGTTTTTTGAGCCATCTGTATTTGTGCTTCAGAAAAATGCCTATTCATATCTTTAGTCCATTTTATAATTAAGTTTTTTGTTCTTTTGTTCTCGCATTATATGGTTTTGTTATGTATACAAGCTATCAAACCTTTGTCCAATATGTGGTTTCCAAACATTTTCTCCCATTAAGGTGGCTGTTAAAGTAAATTGCTATTTAGCGTGTGTCTGTATCTGAATCTGATGCAGACCCCATTTATATTGTTATGAACTCTTGCAGATTTATCACTGCAATCATAAGATTTGATAGAAGTACTAATTTTATATTCTCTAAAATTGGCAGTTGGCAAATTTTTTTTGAGGTGCAGAAGAATTTGACTTTGAGGAATTCCCATTTATCTGTTTGTTGTTGTCATTGCTTGTGTTTTGGGTGTAAAGTTTAGGAAGCTGTGTCTTTTTACTAGGCCTTCAAGATGCTTCCCTACATTTTCTTCTAGAAGCTTTATGGTGCTAATACTTAGATTTAGGTGTTTGACCCACTTCGAGTTAATTTTTGTATAGGGTGTAGGGTAGGGATCTTCTTTCATTCTTTTGGCTATTGATATCCTGTTCTTCCATGCCCATTTATTAAAAAAGATATTTTGTCCCATTTCAGAGGATTTGGGATCTTGTCAAAAATCAGTTGACCATAGATTTTGTGGTTTATTTCTGCACTCTCAATTCAGTTTCATTTGTTAATGATTCTATCTTTGTGCCAGCACCATGCTATTTTGACCAGTGTGGTTTTATAATAGGTTTTAAAGTCAGGGAGTGTTAGTCCTCCCACTGCATTACTCTTGTTTAGGATGCTTTCAGCTATTCAGAGTCTCTTTCCCTTCCAGATGAATTTGTAACTAGCTTTTCCAAGTCTTCAAAGTAGGTTGTTGAAATTTTGATTGGTACTGCATTGAATCTGTAGATCAATTTGGGTAAAACTGACATCTTAACTATATTTAGCCTTCTTATCCACCAGCAGGGAATATCTTTCACCTAATTCGATATTTGATTTCTTTTAACAATATTATGTAGTTTTCTGTGTACAAGTCCTTCACATCCCTAGTTAAGTTCATTCCTAAGTATTTGATATTTTTTTCAGTACTTGATACTTTTAGTACTTGATACTTTTAATTGCTATTTTGAATGGAAGGTTTTCCTTAACTGAATCCTCAGTTAGGTCATTGCTTGTGTATAGAAATATTACTGATTTTTGTGCATTAATTTTATATCCTTCTACCTTGCTGAATTTGTTTATTAGCTCAAGTAACTTTGCTGTAGATTTGTTAGGATTTTCCAAGTATAGTATCATATCATCTGCAAATAATGAAAGTTTTACTTCTTCCTTTTCAATTTGGATGTGTTTTATTTCTCTGTCAGTGTAGCTTGCTTGTGTGCTTCCAGTAATTTGTCTGGATCATGTAAGTTCTCTAGTTTGTTGGCACATAGTTGTTCATAGTATCCTCTTATGATTTCTTTTATTTCTTCAGGGTCTGTGGTAACACATCCCTTCTCATTTCAGATTTTGTTTATTTGCTCCTCTCTCTTTTTTCTTTTGTCGGTTTTGCTAGTGGCCCATCGATTTTATTGATTTTCTCAAAGAACCAACTTGTGTTTTTATTGATACTTTCTATCATTCTTTAGTTTTCCCATTCATATAACTGTGTTTTCATCTTTGTTATTTTTCTTCTTATATTGACTTTAGGGTTAGTTTGCTGTTCTTTCTCAATTTTTCTCCATGTGAGCAGTTAAATCCTCAAGTTTTGCTCTTTCGTGTTTTGTAATGTAGGCATTTAGGGCAATAAATTTCCATCTCAGAACAGCCTTTGCTGCATCACATAAGTTCTGATATGTTTTATTCTCATTTTCATTCTTCTTCAGACAGCTACTGATTTCTCTACCAATTTCTTCTTTGACCTACCTGTTGTTTAAGAGTGTGTTATTTAATCTCCATGTATTTATGAAAGATCTTGCTTTTTTGGTGGTTATTGAGATCCAGCTTCATTCCATTGTTATCAGAGAAAGTGCTTTGAATAATTTCAATGTTTTAAAATGTATAAAGCCCTGTTTTGTGCCCTAACATATGATCTATCCTTGAGAATGTCCCTGAGCATTAAAGAATATATATTCTAGTGTTTTAGGGTGCAATGACCTATATACATCTGTTAGATCTAGCTCATTTATCAAGTTGTTCAATTTCCCTATTTCCTTGTTGACCGTCTGTCTGGTTGTCCTATCCGTAGAGGGGGGTGGTGTGTTGAAGTCTCCTACTATAATTGTTGAAACATTTCACTTCCTTCATTTTTGCCAACATCTGTCTCATGTACTTTAGAGCTCCTTGTTTGGGAACATAAATACTTATGATTGTTATTTCTTCTCAGTGAATTGTCCCTTTAATTAAAATATAGTGTTTTTCTTTTTCTCTTATGATGTCCTCACATTTAAAGTCTATTTTGTCCGATATTAGTGTAGCTACTCCTGCTTTCTTTAAGGTTCAACTTGCATAGAAAATCTTTTCCCACCCTTTCACTTTCAATCAATTTGTGCCCTTTTGTCTAAAATGAGACTCTTGTAAGCAGTATATAAACTGTATTATATTTCTTAATCCATTCTGCCAATCTGCATATTTTAATTGATAAGTTAATCTGTTAACTTTCAAAGTTATTACTAAAAAGCCATTTTTTGAATCCATCATCTTATCTTTTGGATTTTTTTTTTTTTTGCATGGGCAGGCTCTGGGAATCAAACCCAGATCTCCATCTTGGCAGGTGAGAATTCTTGCCACTGAGCCATTGTCACAGCACCCTATCATTTGGATTTTACTTTTCAGATCTATATATTGTTTTCCCTCTTTTTCTCTTTGTTCTTTAGTTATCTTTACTGGTACTTTTCAATTCTGTGCCCTTCTCTAGTCCTCCCTCTCCTGTCTTTTTTTTTCCAACTGGCAGAACTACCTTTAGTATTTCTTGTAGGACCAATATCTTGCTGACAAATTTTTTCAGGATTTGATTGTCTGTGAAAATTTTAATCTCTCTCTCAGTTTCAAGAAGGACAATTTGTCTGGGTACAGAATTCTTTGCTGGAAGTCTTTCTCTTTCAGGATCTGAAATATGTCATATTTCAATGTAGTCTGAACCCAGTCTTATGTGGTTTCCCTTGTATGTGGTAGATTTTTTTTCTCTTGCTGCTTTCAGAACTTTCTGGTTCTCTTCAACATTCGACAGACTCATTAGTATGTGTCTTAGGGAAGACCTAATTGGATTTTTTTTTTTTTTGGAGTTCATTAAGCTTCTTTGACTTGTATATTTATGTCCTTTTTAAGGGTTGAGAAGTTTTTCCCCATTATATCTTCTACTACTTCCTAGCTCTTTACTCCTCTTTTCTCCTTCTGGGACACCAATGATTCTCATATGTGTGCCCTTTCTTTTATCCATCGTTTCCCTGAGATCCAATTCAAATTTTTCCATCTTTTCACCATTTGTTCTTTTGAGTGTTCAAAATCAGTTATCCTGTCCTCTAATTCACTTATTCTTTCTTTCACCTCTTCAAATCTGGTGTTATGTGCCTCTAGTATGTTTTTTATTTGGTCAACAGAGTCTTTAATCTCTGTGATATCTGCTATTTTTCCATTTGCTCTTTCAAATTCCTCTTTATGCTCTTCTACTTTCTTCTTGATATCCTTTATGTCATTAGCCATTCCACTTATTTTATTTAATAGAGTTATATGAACATCTTTGATTAGTTTTCCCAATGTCTGTGTCTCCTCTGGAGTTTTTATTTGGTCATTAGACTGGTATATATATTTCTGCCTTGTGATATGCTTAGTGATCTTCTGCTGTTTTTGCTGCATGTAAATATCTTGATTGATTTACTTTGGAAGTTGATTTCCTTCAGTAATCTAAAGCCTTTTGTTTACAGGATGGATATGTAGTGGAATGCAGGGTATGGGGCAGGCTACAGCAGTGTTTTGATGCCTTGCAGCACAAGGATAGGCGCAGTTTGGGGATGTTATGCTGGTACCTATGAATGTGGGTGCCTTGTGGCTGTTTAGAAAATGTCTGTGTGCATGCACATGTCTTGGGGTTGTGGCCTGGTGTGTGCTGATCAAGGGCATGGGGCCCTTTGTGCACATATACAGAGCTATGGGTTGGAATTATGTCTGCATAAGGTGGGCGCAGACCTGGCTGCATAGATCAGTGGTTTCCCAGAGCTGGAGGGCATGACTGGGGGTCATGGGCATGTGCGGTCTAAGAGTGCTGTAAACTGTACTTGTGCGGAGAGTTCATGCAAGATGTGAGGGAGCTGAGCTGCACTATGGGTTGCAGCAGTGTAGCCCGGCTATGGAGATAAGCTCCTACAGTCTTTAGGCACTGGTGACAGCTTTCAGGGAGCAGGGACGGGAAGGTAGTGTTTGAGAGGGGTGTAGGAGAGGTGGGTTGGGCTGCACTTGGGGTGGGGGTGGGGGGCAGGTACACACGTGAAAGGTTGGTGGGCAGGGTGCTTGGAACATGGGGAGCGGGAGCTGGTGACAGGGTTCAGGTGTGTGGTGTGAGTCGCGCAGGTCACGTGGCTGCATTGACGAAGGTAGCAGGTTGAAGGCACATGGCTTAGTTTATTTCTTTGTCCCCATCTCTCAGTCCATGCACCCCTGAGGGCTCTGGGCTTCTACATTAGTCTCTTTGTACCAACTGGACGTCTCTGGTTCTCCGCTTCTCAGTACCTCAGCTTTTGCAACCAAGGCCACGCTATGTGGTCCTGAAGACTCTCCTGGTCACTGTATCAGTTAGGGTTCTCTAGAGAAACAGAATCAACAGGGAACACTCACAAATATAAAATTTATAAAAGCATATCACATGACTATGGGAATGCAGAGTCCAAAATCTGCTGGGCAGTCTGTGAAGCCTACGATTCTGATGGATGATTTGGATGAACTCCACAGGAGAGGCTCACCAGCCAAAGCAGTAATAGAGCCTGTCTCTTCTGAGTCCTTCTTAAAAGGCTTCCCATGATTAGATTAAGCATCACTCATTGCAGAAGACATTCCTTTTTTTTGCTGATTACAAAAGGAATCAGCTGTGGATGCAGCTGACGTGATCATGATCTAATTGTATGAAATGTCTTCATTGCAACAGAAAGGCCAGCACTTGTTCAACCTGACAAACAGTTACCACCACTTGGCCAATTTGACACATGAACCTGACCATGACAGTCCACCCTTTGTCAACTTGGCAGCTATATATATCACCTTAACCCAAACACAATTTCCAAATAAAAACACGCTCTTTTTAATATAACAATACTCAACTGTCCTGCATACAACTGGAAACATATTAAATCTCTCAAGAATAAAGTGTAAATCCTTGGGCAACATTCATTCTTAAACTTGATATCTTACAACTTACATAGTATAACATGAACAAAACAGCATTACTGTCCTCGTTTCTGTAACTGATCAAGTGGTCGAAGTTCATATATATCACTGCCTTCTTCCACTACCCATTCCATGTTCCCTTTACCCTCAGCAAGAACTTCAGCTGGCCATGGATCTTTGCCAGGTGGGATGACCCAAACCTTCATTCCTGAAGTTTCAGAGCCATCGGTAGTTCTGCTTGGATTGGGTTGTTGCAGTTTTCCATTGATTTTAATCAGAGGACATGGTAGTACTAAAAGACGCCCTAGAGAATCTCCTATATTCCAAGAAAATTCTTCTTTACCTCCATTATGTAGTTGCAGTCCTACTTCCACAGGATAGTCAGGAATCCTGTCAACCACCCCAGACAATAATGTAATCTCCTTCTAAGCTTGTTGATCCAGTGGCATAAGTAGCCCAAAATGACCAGGTGGCAGTCTTAAATTCCAGTACATTGGAATCACTCCCTGTTATGGAACTAAAACCTGTACACCAGCAGAACTCAGAGTCTCAGGGACAGGAAGCAAAAATTTTCCTAGTGGATCACTAGGGGTAATAGTTAGTGGCACCACTTTCATTTCCACCCCTTGGTTCCTGGTCCCATGGATCCTGGCTATGGGAGAAACGCCACCATACAGCGGACGCCGATTCAGAGCCTATACAGCTTCCGGGAGAACATTACCCCAGCCCTTCAAGGTATTGCCACCTAGTTGGCATCATAATTGACCTTTTCAAAAGGTCATTCCACCATTCTATAAATCCAGCTGCTTCTGGATGATGGGGAACATAGTAAGACCAGAGAATTCCATGAGCATGTGCCCATTCCCTCACTTCATTTGCTGTGAAGTGCCTCCCTTGATCAGAAGCAATGCTATGTGGAATACCATGACAATGGATAAGGCATTCTGTAAGCCCACAGATGGTATTTTTGGCAGAAACATTGCATGCAGGGAAAGTAAACCCATATCCAGAGTATGTGTCTATTACAGTTAGAACAAATTGCTGCCCCTTCCATGAAGGGAGTGGTCCAATTTAATCAACCTGCCACCATGGAGCTGGCTGAGCATCTCAGGGAAAGGTGCCATATCAAGGGCTGAGTGTGGGTCTCTGCTGCTGGAAGACTGGGCAGTCAGCAGTGGTTGTAGCCAAGTTAGCCTTGGTGAGTGGAAGTCCATGTTTCTGAGCCCATGTATAACCTCCATTCCAATCACCATGACCACTTTGTTCATGAGCCCATTGGGCAATGACGGGAGTTGCTGGGGAAAGAGTCTGACTGGTATTCACAGAATGGGTCATCTTATCCACTTGATTATTAAAACCTTCCACTGCTGAAGTCACCTTCTGGTGTGCATTCACCTGGGACACAAATATCTTCATTTTTTTTTAGCCCAATCAGAGACGTCTACCCACATACTTCTTCCCCAGACCTCTTTCTCACCAATTTTCCAATTACGGTCCTTCCAAGACCCTGACCATCCAGCCAAACCATTAGCAGCAGCCCATGAGTTAGTCTACAAATGCACCTCTGGCTAGTTTTCCTTCTAAGCCAAATGAACAACCAGGTGCACTGCTCGGAGTTCTGCCTACTGGGAGGATTCCCTCTCACCACTGTCCTTCATGTACACATCAGAAAGGGGTGGTAGTGCTGCAGCTGTCCACTTTTGGTGGTACCTGCATATCGTGCTGAATCATCTGGAAAGTAGGCCCAAGTTTTCTCTTCCTCAGTTAATTCACTCTAAGGAACTCCCCAAGAGGCCATAGCTCTGGTCTGGAAAAGAGAAGGTAATGTGGCAGGAGTGGAGACCATGGACATTTGGGCCACTTCTTCATGTAACTTACTTGTACCTTCAGGAACTGATCTGGCCCTATCTCATATATATCATTTCCATTTTACAATAGAGTGCTGCTGTGCTCACCCAACTTTATGACTTAGTGGATCACACAATACTCAGCTCATGACAGGCAACTCAGGTCTCATGGTAACTTGGTGGCCCATGGTTAAGCATTCAATCTCTCCTCAGACCCAGTAGCAGGCCAAAAGCTGTTTCTCAAAAAGAGAGTAGTTATCTGCAGCAGATGATAAGACTTTGTTCCAAAATCCTAATGGTCTGCATTGTGATTGTCCTATAGGGTCCTGCCAAATGCTCCACACAGCATCTCTATTTGTGACTGACACTTCCAGCTCCATTGGATATGCTAGATTGGACAGCCCAAGTGGCAGAGCAGCTTGTACTGCAGCCTAGACCTGTCGCAAAGCCTCCTCTTGTTCAAGTCACCACTCAAAATTGTCAGCTTTTCTGGTCACTCGATAAATGGGACCTAGTAATACATCCAAATGAGGAATATGTTGTCACCAAAATTCAAAAGACCAACTAGGTGCTGTGCCTCTTTTTTGATCATAAGTGCGGCCAGATGCAGCAACTTATCCTTCATGTTAGTAGGGATATCTTGACACGCCCCGCACAACTGGACACCTAGAAATTTCACTGAAGTGGAAGGCCCCTATATTTTCATTGAATTTATCTCCCATCCACTGACATGCGAATGCCTTACAGTAAGTCAAGAGTAGTTGCTACTTCTTGCTCACTAGGTCCAATCAACATGAGATCATCAATATAATGGACCAGTGTGATGTCTTGTGGGAGGGAGAAATGAGCAAGGTCTCTGCAGACAAGATTATGGCATGAGGCTGGAAAGTTGATATACCCCTGAGGTAGGACAGTGAAAGTATATTGCTGACCTTGCCAGTTGAATGCAAACTGTATCTGGTGGTCTTTACTAATAGGTATTGAGAAAAAAGCATTTTCCAGATCAATAGCTACATACCAGGTACCAGGGGATGTATTGATTTGCTCAATCAATGATACCACATCTAGAATAACAGCTGCAATTGGAGTTACCACCTGGTTGAGTTTACAATAATCTACAGTCATCCTCCAAGACCTTTCTGCTTTCTGCGCAGGCCATATAGGAGAGTTGAATGGGGACATGGTGGGAATTACCACCCCTGCATCCTTCAAGCCCTTAAGAGTGACAGTAATCTCTGCAATACCTCCAGGAATCTGGAATTGTTTCTGATTTACTACTTTTCTCAGTAAGTGCAATTCTAGTGGCTTCCACTTGGCCTTTCCTAGGATAATAGCCCTCACTACAGGAGTTAGAGAGCCAATGTGGGGATTCTGCAGTTGCTCAGTATGTCTACACCAATTATACATTCTGGAACTAGGGAAATAACTACAGAGTCAGTTCGAGAGCCCACTGGACCTACTGTGAGATGGACCTGAGCTAAAACTCCATTGATCACCTGGCCTCCATAAGCCCCCATTCTGAGTGGTGGGCCAGTCCCCTGGAATTTATGTCACTTCTGGACCAGTGTCTAATAATCTCCAAAATATCTGATCATTTCCTTTTCCCCAATACACAGTTACCCTGGTAAAGGCCGTCGGTCTCCTTGGGGAAGGCTTGTAGGAAGATTAATGATATAATTTTGTGGCAGTGTTACAGGATTCTCCCCCAAAGGGACCTGGACTCCCCTTCATTCAAGGAGCTCTGGGTATGTAAACTGTCTCAAGTCTGGAAATTGACTAAGGGGTCTTGACTCTGTGATTTTGTAATTCAGGTTAGACTTCTGCTTACTTGACCTAGAACTGTTTTGTTTATACAACTCCAACAAGAATTTAGTAGACTGCCCTTCTATTGTATTTCTAGGCACCCCGTGATTTACTAGCCAATGCCAAAAATCTCTGTGAGTCACATAATTTTGTTGCCTGCTTTGAGTTTGTTGTCTATCATAATAGACACGTCTACCCTGTCTTTGGCAATTAAGTGCTGCCACCTGGCTACTACCAACTCGGGATCTCATCACACCCATTGTATTTAAGGATTCCAACTCAGTGACAGCAGTTCCTACATTAATATCTGACCTACAGAAGTGTGCAACCACAGAGCTCTTCAGGGATGATGGTGCTATTCTCACAAATTTATTTCTCACAGTTCTGTTAAAAGGTGCATCCTCTGGACAATCTTGGGGTGTAAGAGCAGGCTTTGCATGATAAATGCACTCTAACATTCCAATCTCTCTAAGACTCTGGATCCATATTATACCAGGGAAGTTCTGGCATTTCAACCTCAGGTAATGTCGGCCAAATTTTGATTGATGTTTCAACTGACCATCCAAACAAACTCTTAATACCTTCTCTAACCCCTCGAGCTATAACATTGAATGCAGAATCTCTGCTTAGTGGGCCAATGTCAATAAATTCAGCCTTATCAAGCTTTATATTCCTCTCACCATTGTCCCACACCCTTAAAATCCATCACATATATTCCCCTGAGTTCTGTCTATATAAATTTGAAACCTCACACAATTCTTTTGGAGTATAATGTACTTCCTCACGTGTGATACTTTGTACGTCACCTTTAGGGGCCTGTTGGGACTTTAGTCTAGTTACAAGTATGGAAGAAATGGGGGTGGGTCATGAATAGAATTAGAAATATCTTCCAAGCCATTTGCTTCTGTGGCTTCATTTGCATTTTCATCTGGTGAAACAGGATTAATCATTCTTGGGCTAATCCCTTCAGTAGGAGGTTGGTTGGCCAACTCCTCAAAGCAGGTTGGAGGTGGGGCAGTTATGTCCTCAAGGCAAACTATTACAGGGTTATCTAGAGAAGGCTCAGCATGACCTAGGGTGTCAACATCACCCCCAACATCATTATCAATCCATTTGTCACCATCCCACTTTTCAGGGTCCCACTCCTTTCCAATCAATGCCCTCACTTTAACGGCAGACACCATGCAATATTGAGATTTCAGTTTATGTTGTAAAGTTGCTACTCTAACAATAAGATTCTGAGTCTGATTTCAGAGATCTCAAGTCTACAGCTGCAGGAAATAAGATTTTCCTTCAAGATGCTCATAGAAACGTCTACATCTGTCAGACTATGCTTAAGCTTCTCATTTGAAGCCTCAAGCCCATCCCTTTCACTCCTTAATGTAGCCAGTGTATCTAACAACAGCCAACCAATATCTCTATACCTCTTATTTCTTCAAAACTCTGTAAAGGTGCCAAAAACAGTATCCCCCAGAGTCTGTCTTCATACAAGCTAAGCATTGGTAGAATCGAATGGTGATATTTTGACTATCTCTTTTGCCAACTCACTCCATGGACTGGGAGTGTCATTCTGACAATTGGGAATCAGAGTCCTTATTGTTTTTGAGTCTGGTAAGAGTAGAAAACCATTCATAAAAACCCATTTTTAAGATTCTGTTCCTTAAGAACCACTCCTGGTACAAAGATGGATTAGTTAGGGTTCTCTAGAGAAATAGAATCAACAGGAAAAGCTTGCAAATATAAAATTTATAAAAGTGTCTCACGTGACGACGGGAACTCAGAGTCCAAAATCCTCAGGGCAGGCTGTGAAGCCGACGATTCCGATGGAGGGTCTGGACAAGTTCCACAGGGGAGGTTCACCAGCCCAGACAGAAGAGCCTATCTGTTCTGAGTCCTCATTAAAAGGCTTCCAGTGATTAGATTGGGCATCATCATTACAGAAGTCACTCCCCTTTGACTGATTACAAATGTAATCAGCTGTGGATGTAGCTGACATGATCACGATTTATTTCTATGAAACGTCCTCATTGAAACAGACAGGTCAACACTTACCCAACCAGACAAACAGGAATCACCACCTGGCCAAGTTGACACTTGAACCTAACAATGACAGATACCATCTAGTCCTATTCTTTAATTGTACAATGTGGGAAATGAAACCAAAATAGGTAAAAGTACTTGCTTAAGGTTATGGAACTCAGTATCAGTGTCAGGGACAGAATGCAGTTTTCTTGTCTCTCAGAATTGCTCTCTTGTAGGTTTGGGAGTTTTGTATGTGGAAGTCTTGTGAGAGATAAATTATTGTTGCTTTTTCCAAAAACAAACAGAATATAGCTCATGGAAACTGTAATGAGATGCTTTTGGACTTAAGGTCTCTTGATTCATGGCATCTTGGTCCATCCCATCTCTAAAGCTCAGGGGATGAGATAAACTTCTTCCTTCTCTGCATTTAATGATCAGGCTTGTATGGAATGACACATAGGACTATAGGACTATAGGACCAAGGAGGGGCACCCGTTAAAGAATAGGTAAAAGAAACTCAGGTATCATATATTTAACCAGAAGGCATCAACCGTAACACAGCAACACCGAGGTAAATATTGTAGATAAGGACAAGAGTTAAGTGGAGGCTTGGGTTATCTATTTGGTGAGGGTGTATTTATTGGTTATTTTTCTCTTGGAAACAATGAAATTATCTCAAATTGAGAGTTTTGATGGACTGCTGCCTTTGGACATTATACATGATCCCGAATGAGTGGAGGTGGCTGAAGAATGCACTGAGAAGTAGATTGGTGAATGATTGTGTGTGAGTGTGTGTGTGTGTGTATAATCAAATATTGTGCTGTTACAAAAAGGAATGAAGTGCTGAGGCATTCAATGATGTGAATGAACCTGTGGTTCATTTGATGAGGCAATACAAGCCAGAAACAAAAAAGCAAATATGGTTCAGTCTCATTAAAAAACACCTATAAAAAATCAGAGGGCCAGATTGTAAACTCTTTTACCAGTCACATTTATTCCAGAGCAGTGATTGTTATTTCTGGAGTTTGAGAGGCTTATATATGCATGACTTGGTATTTAGACATAATTTTGAAGCCGATCAGGTTAGGATTAAAGTAATTTCGAATATAGGAGTAAGGAAGACATTGTCTGTATTTTGGAACTTCATCTACTCTTTGAGACCAAAAGAAGAAAGGTTTATTTTCTCCAGAAGCCAAATTTTCTGCAGCATATAATCCAACTCAATCTTTTTGGATAGATCACTTAAACAATCCAAACACAAGGAGCCCAGAGGAAGAATGAGGACCTTTAATAATGTATACCTTAATGTAGTGCTTGGAGAAATCCAAGAGTATGCTAATCAGATAACCAAAATGTATTGACAGAGTCCTTGAGAGATGGGAGAAAAATATATGAAACTATTAAACTTTACCAACAGGGAATCCCCTGATACTGTGTCAAGCATTAAGGATATTCAAATCAATAGGCTAAGCCCTTAACCTTGACAGGGAGTGTTCAGATAAAGCTCATTTGTGTAGCATAGAAGCTTTGGCACTTATAGGTATGCCTAAAAGTGATTTCTGGAGGACCTCTTCTTTTGCTCAGATAAGGCCTCTCTTTCTCTAAGCCCAACTCTGCAAGTGAAATCATTGCCTTACCCCCAACATATGACATGACATCCAAGGGGGGGAAATTCCCCCTAGTAGCATTGGAGATGACTCCCAGGGAGGAATCTGGCCTTGGCACCATGGGTCAACAATGCCATCCTCAACAAAAAGGAGGAAAAGAAGTGTAACAGGTAAGATATCAATGGCTGAGAGTTCAAATAGAGTTGAGAGGTTACTCTGGAGATCACACTTATGCAAGCTTCAGTTATACATTGCTACCTACCATAACTTCCCAAACCCCAGCCAAAACCATTCTTGCCAATCCTAAAGAACACCTATGGCACTCTACAGGATTCTACAAAGTTTCTGTGCACTAGGGTAACTTTCCAGAAACCTACATTCTCCAGATGAGTCCCTGGAACTGATAAGTCCTGAAATGCAGAGTGGCCAGCCTCTCCAGAACTTCAAGTAGTTCCATCCTCCTATTCCATATTATCAATGGCCCTTTCAACATGAAAAAGTTAGAATGGGCATAGCCCACATACCCCTAGAGAGTGAGAGAAAGATCAAAGTTCTTGGTGCAGTTATACAGAGAAGTTAGGGTTTAACAAATGAATATGATTGCTGAATCATTATATTGATATTTCTTTTAGTCTCCAGTATCTTAGAGCAGCTAGAAGTAAAGACCTAAAATTGTGGAATTGGAACCCATACCAAACTCTGAAATCTGTTCTACAACTAATTGTTGCAAGGTGTTCTGAAATTTATTGTGCTTTTTGAATATATATATATATATATATATGTACATATTCTTCACAAAAAGTCAGTTTTGATGATAAAGGAAAAGCTGTATGATCATACTGTGAACCATTGATTGTACACTTTGGATGAGTACATGGTATGTGAATATATAACATATATCAATGCAAATTAAAGATTAAGAAGTGCAGACAAACAAATAAAAACACAAGCAACAAAGGAAAAAATAGATAAAATGAACTTCATCAAATTTATAAATTTTGCATCTCAAATGACATTATCATTAAAGTGCACTTACAGAATGGAATAAAATACCTGCAAAAAAATAAGAACTAAATAAATTCATGTATCTGAGTAGAAACTAAAGAGATTGGGTCAAAGAATAAAGTAATAACGATGTCTATCATTTGTTGAGTCCTGTCATGTGCCAGATGGTGTTTTAATCACTTTATGCAGGCCGTCTTCTTTCATCTTCATATCGATTCCATTAGGTAGGTACTATTATTATCACTTTTCTCATTTTTCCATAATACCTACATCAGAGGAATATTTTGATGATTAATGTGATGATGCATGTGTCATGATCTGGTTCATGTGTCAACTTGGCCAGGTGGTGGTGCCCAGTTGTCTGGTCGGGCAAGAGCTGGCCTATGTGTTGCTATGAGGACATTTCATGGACTTAAATCATGACCATGTTGGCTGTATCCAAGGGGAGTGTCTTCTGCAATAAGTGACACTTAATCTAATAAACAGAAAGCTTTTAAGGAGGATTCAGAAGAGGCAGTTACTCTTCTGCTACATACAGATAGCCTCTTCTGAGAGTTCATTGAGGACCTTCATTGGAGATGTCAGTTCATGGCCTGCCCTTACAGATCTTGGATTTTTACATCCACATGATTGCCCAACCAGCCTCTCCTGAGTTCATTGAGGAATTTCAGGGAGTTTCCAGCTCATGGCCTCCCCTATAGACCTTAGCCTCTACATCCCCATAGTCATGAGAAACACTTTTATTATTTTTATATTTACAGGTATCTCCTGTTGATTCTGTTTTTCTAGAGAACCTTAGCTAATATAACTTGGTATCAGGAGTGGTTCTTAAGGAATAGGACCTTAAAAATTGTTTTTTATGGTTGATTTTCTACTCTGACTAGATTCAAAGGCACTAATGACTCTATTTCCTCTAATAAGAATAACACTACCAATCCGTGGAGTGAGCTGGCAAAATATATAGTCAAAATATCACCATTTAATTCTGCTAGTTGTTCATGTCTATGAAGCCAGGCTCTGGGTGTGTCATGGTCAGGTTCATGTGTCAACTTTGCCAAGTAGTGTTACCTGTTTGTCTGGTTGGGCAAGTGCTGGCCTGTCTGTTTCGATGGGGACATTTCATAGAATTAAATTCTGATCGTGTCAATTGCATCCACAGCTGATTCCATTTGTAATCAGCCAAAGGGGAGTGTCTTCTGCAATGATGATGCTCAATCTAATCACTGAAAGCCTTTTAAGGAAGATTCAGAAGAAACAGGCTCTATTCCTGCTTCGGCTGGTGAGCCTCTCATGTAGAGTTCACCCTTTATTAGTTAGGGTTCTCTAGAGAAACCTAGAGAATCAACAGGGAACACTCACTAATATAAAATTTATGAAAGTGCCTCAAGTGACTGTGGGAACGCAGAGTCCCAAATTTTCAGGGCAGGCTGTGAAGCCGATGACTCCGATGGTGGGTCTGGATTAACTCTACTGAGAGTTAAATAAATTTTTGAAACTAGCTCCATAATCCTTGAAGAGCTGTGTAGTCTGCCTTCTCAACAGGTCAGATATTACTGTGAGAACTGATGTCACTGAGCTGGAATCCTGAAACAAAAAGGTGATGATTGGATTCGAGTTGGCAGAAGTCAGGTGACAACACTTAATGGTCAAGATCAAGGTGAATGTGGCTATCATAATGGACAGTAGACTCAAAGCAGGAGTCAGAATAATGTGACTCACAGAAACTTGTGGCATTGACTAGTAGATCACGGGGTACTTAGAAGTACAATAGAAAGAAAATCTATTAAACACTTGTTTGAGCTGTATAGGCAGAAAAGTTCTAGGTTAAGTGAATAGAAATCTAACTTGAATTACAAAAACAGAGAGCCGTGTCCCCTTAGTAAATTCCCAGACTTGAGACAGTTTAGAAACCCAGAGTCCCTTGAATGAGGGGGAGGCCAGATCCTGTTAGGGGAAGACCCTGTTACACTGTCACAATTTTTACAGTTAATCTTCCTCCAAGCCTTCCCCAAGGAGACCTACAACCTTTTAACAGATAAACTGTGCATTGGTGAAAAGGAAATGATCATATATTTGGGGAATTATTAAACACTGGTTCAGAAGTGACACTGATTCCAGGAGTCCCAAAATATCACTCTGGTCTACTAGTCAGAGTAGGGGCTGATTGGGGTCAGGTGATTGATGGAGTTTTCACTCAAGTCCATGTTACAGTAGGTCCAGTGTGTGCCTGGACCCATTCTGCAGTTATTTCCTCAGTTCCATAATGAATAATTGGAATATACATACTGAGAAACTGGCAGAATCCTCACATTGGCCCTCTGACTCATGGAGTGAGGTCTATTATGGTTGGAAATGCCATGGGGAAGCCTCTAGACCTGCCCCTACCTAGAAAAATAGTAAACCAGAAGCAGTAATGGATTTCTGGGGGGATTATACAGTAATGAATGCCACTCTTAAGGACTTGAAGGATGCAAGGGTGGTGATTCCCACCACAGCACCATTCAACTCTCCTATTTGGCCTGTATGGAAAACCTATGGTTTTTGGAGAATTACAGTGGATTATTATAAACTCAACCAGGTGGTGACTACAATTGCAGTTGCTTTTCAAGATGTGGTACGAGCAAATCAACATATTCCCTGGTACCTGGTATGCAGCTGTTGATCTGACAAGTGCTTTTTTCTCAATAGCTGTTAGTAAGGACCACTAGAAAGAGTTTCCTTTCAACTGTCAAGGTTAGCAATATACTTTCACTGTCTTATCTCAGGGGTATATCAACTTCCAGCCCTATGCCATGATCTTGTCCACAAGGAACTTGATCGTTTCTTCCTCCCACAAGACATCACACTGGTCCTTCAATTTGAGAAATCATGTTGATTAGAACTAGTGAGCAAGAAATATCAACTATCCTAGTCTTATTGGTAAGACGTTTGCATGTCAGATGATGGGAGATAAATTCAACAAAAATACTGGGGCCTTCCACCTTATTGAAATTTCTAGGTGTCCAGTTTTGTAAGGTATGTCAAGATATCCCTTCTAAGGTAAAGGATATGTTTCTACATCTGGTCAAAAAAAGAAGAACAATTCCTAGCTTGTCTCTTTGGATTTTGGTGATAACCAGCCCGTTTACTGAGTGACCTGAAAAGCAGCTACTTTTGAGTGGGAACCAGAATAAGAGGTGATTCTACAACACGTCCAGACTGTTGTGCAAGCTCGTCTTCCATTTAGACCACATGATTCAGCAGATCCAATGGTTCTGGAAGTGTCAGGGGCAAATAGGGATGCTGTCTGGAGGTTTTGGCAGGCCCTATAGGAGAATTGCAATGCAGAGCTTAACATTTCGAAGCAAAGCCTTACCATCTGTTGCAGTTAACTACTCTTCTTTTGAGAAACAGCTTTTGGCCTGATACTAGGCCAAACTGAATGCTTAACCAACTTACCATGAGCCCTGAGCTGCCTAACATGAGCTGGGTGTTGTCTTAACCACCAAACCAAAAAGTTGGCTATGTGTAGCAGCACTCCATAATAAAATGGAAATGGTATATATGAGATAGGGTGAGTGCAAGATCTGAAGGCACAAGTAATTTACATGAACAAGTGACCCAAATGCACATGGTCTGCACTCCTGCCACACTAACTTCTCTTTCCCAGACCAAAGCTATGGCCACTTGAAGAGTTCCTCACAGTGAATTGACTGAAGAAGAGAAAACTTAGGCCTGGTTTACAGATGGTTCTGCATGATATGTAAGTACGTACCTCCCAAAAGTGGACAGATGCAGCAATACAACCCCTTTCTGAGATGCTCTTGAAGGACAGTGGTGAAGGTAAATTTCCCCAGTGAGAGAACTTCGAGCAGTGCACATGGTTGTTCATTTTTATTTGAAGGAGTACTGGCCAGAGGTGTGTTTGTATACTGACTCATGGGCTATTACTAATAGCTTGGCTGGATGGTCAGGGACTTGGAAAAATCATAATTGGAAAGTTGGTGACAAAGAGGTCTGGGGAAGACGTATGTGGATAGACCTTCCTGAATGGGCTGAAAACGTGAAGATATTTGCAGCCCATGTGAATTCCCACCTTAAGGTGACTTCAGCAGAGGAAGTCTTTAATACTCAAGTGGATAAGATGGCCCTTTCTGTGGATACCAGTCAGCCTCTTTCTCCAGCAACTCTTGTCATTGCCCAATGGGCTCATGAAAAAAGTGGTCATGGTGGTAAGGATGAAGATTACACATGGTCTCAACAACGTGAACTTCCATTCACTATGGCTGACCTGGCTATGACCATTGCTAAGTGCCCAATCTTCCGGATGCAGAGACCCACACTCAGTTCCCAATATGGCACAATTCCCTGAGATAATCAGCTGGCTACGTGGTAGCAAGTTGATTACATTGGACCACTTCTATCATGGAAGCAGCAACTATTTGTTCTAATTGTAATAGATACATACTCTGGATATAGGTTTGCTTTCCCTGAATTCAGTGCTTCTGCCAAAACTATTATCTGTGGTTTTACAAAATGCCTTATCCATTATCATGGTATTTCACACAGCATTGCTTCTGATCAAGTATCCAATTTCACAACAAATGAAGTGCAGAAATGAGCACATGCTCATGGAATTCTCTGGTCTTACTATATTTCCCATCAATCAGAGGTAACTGGATTGATAAAACGGTGGAATGGCCTTTTGAAAACTCAGTTATGGAGCCATTTCTGTGGCAATATCTTGCAGGGATGGGGCAATATTCTCCAAGAGGCTGTGTATGTTTTCAATCAGAATCCACTGAATGGTGGTGTTTCTCCCATAGCCAGGATCCATGGGTCCAGGAATCAAGGCTTGGAAATGGGATTGACATCACTCACTACTACCCCTAGGGATCCACTAGGAAAATTTTTGCTTCCTGTCCCTGTGATCTTGAGCTCTACTGGTCTGCAGGTCTTAGTTCCAGAAGGCGGAGTGCTTCCACCAGGAGAAACAATGATACCATTGAACTGGAATCTGAGACTGCCACCTGGTCATTTTGGACTATTCATGTATCTGGATCAACAAGCTAAGAAGGGGATTAGTTTACTGGCTGAGGTGAATGACCCTGACTATCAGGGGGAAATAGAACTATAACTACACAATGGAGGTAAAGAAGAGTTTTCCTGGAATATAGGAGATCTCCTTAGGCATCTCTTAATATTACCATGCCCTGTTATTAAAATCAATGGAAAACTGCAACAACCCAATCCAGGCAGGACTACCAATGGCTTTGAAACTTCAGGAATAAAAGTTTGGGTCACCCCACTAAGTAAAGAACCACGGCCAGCTAAAGTGCTTGCTAGGGGTAAAGGGAACATGGAAAGGGTAGTAGAAGAAGGCAGTGATAAATATGAACTATGACCATGTGATCAGTTATAAAAATGAAAATGGTAATGGTATGAATATTTCTTCCTTGCTTTGTAATGAGTATCTATGTATTTATACATGTTTTCCTCTTGTTGCATTCACTTTATCATATGACATAAGCTGTTTTGTTCATGTTATAGCATTTAAGTTGTATGATATCAAGTTAAAGAGTGAATATCATCCAAAGATTTGCATTCTATTCTGGAGGGATCTAATGCATTTCTGGTTGTACATGGGACAGTGGAGTATTGTCAGGTGAAGAAAAAATGTGTCTGTTATTGTTTTCTATTTAGAGATTAAGTATGGTTTAATTATGGTGTACAGCTGCCTAGTTGACAAGGGGTGGAGTGTCATGGCCAGTTTCATGTATCAACTTGGCCAGGTGGTGGTGCCTGGTTGTCTGGTTGGGGAAGCATTGACCTGTCTGTTGCTATGAGAACATTTCATGGTCTTAAATCAAGACCACATTGGTGCATACACAGCTGGTTGCATTTGCAATCAACTAAAGGGATTGTCTTCTGCAATGAGTGATGTTTAACCTAATCACCAGAAGGCTTTTAAGGAGGATTCAGAAGAGACAATCACTCTTCCTGATTCAGCCAGCCAGCCTTTTCTGAGAGTTCTTTGAGGACCTTCATTGGAGCTGCCAGTTCATGACTTACCTGACTTACCCTACACACCTTGGACTGTACACCCCCACATTTATGAGACATTTTTATAAATTTTGTATTTGAAGACATCTCCTGCGATTCTGTGTTCTAGATAGCTAATACTCTTGCAATATACCTAGTAACTATTCCAACCTACTGAATCTTGGTAGTTTGGTTCCAATACCCAAGCTCTTAATCTCTGTGTTATTGAATAAGGTACATAAGGAGTAAGTGGGAGCAGAGAATACCTGTCTCTGGAAGTCAAGTACTGGGAGAGACATATTGCTATGGGAGCTAGGTTTGAGTTGTGAAGGAGTAAGAGATAAAATACCATTAGGCCTGATGGCAACTAACACCAGAGTGTTGGAGCATTTGTAGGGCTACTGCTTCCAATATGGTAAGGGTCAGGTAAAATACAGAATTTATCCCCTCATCCTTTCATGTATTGAACAAACATTCACCAAGAATCTAACTATGCTGTGTTATGAGAGATACACAAATAAGGCATTGATCCTCATCCCTTGGAGTTCATGACATATAGAACATATCCCCGGACAAAATACTGACATTATTAGGCAGTAAGTGATCATGCTTGAAGGTGCAGTGGGAGTTTAGCTTCATGTATGGGATGATCAGAAAAGTCTTTGGAGGGGAGAAGCCATTTGATATAAGCCTTAATGGATGAGTAGGTGGTTGACAATAGGAAATATGGGAAATAATATTCCAGGAAGAGGAAATAGAATGAGCAAAATCAAGGGAGAAATTGTGTATCATCTGGAATGCAGTACAGTTTATTTTGGATGTAGCATGGGATAAGAAAACAAGAAATAATAGCTAATGCCCCTAAACCATTTAATCCTCATGTCCACCCTGTCATTACAGCAAGGTGCTGTTATTGCCTCTTATATCAATCAGGGTTCTCCAGAGAAATGGAAACAACAAGATTAGATGTATAGATAGATAGATAGATAGATAGATAGATAGATAGATAGATAGATATAGATATAGATAAAAGAAGATATAAGATAGGGTCACACAATTATAGGGGCTGGCAAATCTAAATTCTGTAGGGCAGGCCACAGGCTGGAAGTTCTGGTAAATGTGATGGCAAAGTCTTGAGTGTGAATTCCTTAGGGGAATTTGGATGTATGGATATTCTGGTCAAGTTGATAACGAAGTCATTAGGCAGAAACTCTTCTGACCCCTATAACTCTTAGTTTTTGTATTAAAACCTCCAACTTGTTGGGTGAGGCCTACCCACATTATGGAGGGTAATCTCCTTTACTTAAGGTCAGCTCAATGTAGATGGCTAATACCATCTACAAAATATTTCAATGATAACAACTAGGGCAGTATTTGACTAAACAGCTGGACACAATAACCTAGCCAAACTAACATATATAATATATATAACTTCATTTTGTAGATGGGCAAACTGAAAGTCTAAGAGATTAAGTAATTTACTATAGGTCACACAAACTAAAGAGTGGTGAAGCTAAGATTAGAACTAGAAAGGATGGTTCAAGAAATCATGTGTTGAATATTAAGGTGTCTGGACTTTACTATGAGTAAAGGGAGCCACTAAAAGTGTTAAAGTTGAATTGGATTGAACCAAATTAACATTTGGTATCTCATTCTGGTAACTAGATAGGAGTGAGGTGAGATGAAGCAGATGATCCATTGGGAGGATATGGAAATTTAAGTGATTTGGACCAGAGAGGATGGAAAGAAATTGATAGGTTTGAGAGATACACTATGATTTCAATAAGCACTGAGCAAAGGCTTGAATAATATATTGAAGACTGATGTCATGAGGCCAATAGAGCTGAATTCTGCAGAATCCCTGTCCTTGAAATCATCACACTTTTTACAATTTGTGACCTTCAGACCTGAAGAAAAACAAATCAGGAATCCCAGGAAGGAAAAAGCTTGTACCCCAATTGTGCAGGTTATTCTTAGTTTTCTCCCCTAGATCCATTCTATGCCCTCCTCTACCCTGTTCCGTGACCTGGGAGGCTTACCTCTATAGATTACCTGGGTTTCTTTGCCCTCTCATTTCTGGTTGTTTTCACTCAATGAGAAACACTGACAGGACATTGGGAGGACAGAAAAGAGGTCTGGGTACTTATCTCCCTTCTCTTACTCACAAGGCCTACTCCCTCCCACCACAAACTGTCTTGGTGGTGGCTGCATACTTCTAGAAATAATAGGCACCTAAACTAGAAACAAAAAAGTAAAACTCTCACTATTTGCAATGACGTGATTCTATATTTAGAAAGTCATGAAAACTACACCAAAGCTAACAGAGCCAATTAATGAGTTCAGAAATTTAGAAAAACATGCAAAATTCAAAAATCGGTCATATTTATACACACTAGTAAGGAGTACTCTAAGGAGGAAATTAAGAAAAAATTCCATTTATTATAGCAACTGAAAAACTCAGATACCTAGAAATAAATTTTAACCAAGGATGTAAAGGACTTATACATAAATAACTTCAAAGGTTATGAAATGAAATTTTAAAAAAACGGAATAAATGGATTGGAAGAGTAAATTCATGGAATAAATTCATGGATTGGAAGAATAAATATAGTTACGAAGTAAATTCTACGCAGATTCAATGCAATACCAATTAAAATTCTAACAGCCTACATTGCAGAAATGAGAAAACAAATAATCAAATTTATTTGGATGGACAAAGGGCCTTACAGAATCAAAAACATCTTGTTAAAGAAAACAAAGTTGGAGGATTCACATTTGCTGACTTTAAAACATATTAAAAGGCTTACAGTGGTCAAAAACTGCATGGTAATGGCATAAGGATATATATATCAATGGAATAGAATTGTGAGTCCATAAAAAGACCCTCACATCTATGGTCACTTGATTTTTGACAAGGCAGCCAGGTACATTCAACTGGGACTGAACAGTGTTTTCAACAAAAGGTACTATGAAAGTTGGATATCCTTACCTAAAAGAATGAAGATGACCCACATCCCATACCTTATATGAAAATTAACTCAAAATAGATCAAAGACCTAAATGTTACAGCTAGGGCCATGAAACTTCAAGAAGAAATTGTAGGGAAGCATCTTCAAGATCATGTGGTAGGAGGTGGTTTCTTAGATCTTACACCCAAAGCACAAGCAATGAAAGAAGAAATAGATAATGGGGATCTCCTCAAAATGTAATGCTTTTATGCTTCAAAGGACTTTGTCAAGAGAGTGAAAAGGCAGCCTACTCAATGGGATAAAATATTTGGAAACTAAATATCTGATAAGGGTTTAATATCCAGACTATACAAAAAAATTCTACAACTCAACAATAAAAAGACAACCCAATTAAAAATGGGCAAAACAACTGGACAGACACTTTCCCAAAGAGGAAATACCAGTGGCTAAAAAGCACATGAAATGTTGCTCAACATCACTAGCTATATGCAGAGATGCAAATAAAAACCACAATGAAATATCATTTCACACCTATCAGAATGGTCATTATTAAAAAAAGAAAACTAGGGGGTGTAAGGGTAGTTCAGAGGTAGAATTCTTGCCTGCCATATGGGAGACCCTGGTCAGTTACTGGTCCATGCACTTCCCAAACAAACAAATAAGCAAGCAAAATAAACAAACAAAAATTCAACAAGTGGTTCTGCAATAACAGAATACTCAACATGGAAAAATAATGAAATGTGACCCCACCATACAGCATAAGAAATAATATCATAAAAAAGCAGAAAACTATAAGTTCTTGAGAGGATATGAAGAAATAGGAGCACCTATTCACTGCTGGTGGGAATATAGAATGATGCACATGCTTAGGGAGGCAGTTTGGCAGTTCCTCAGGAAGCTAGGCATGGAAACTGTCATATGATCCAGAAATCCAGTTACTAGGCATATATTCAGTAAAACTCAAAGCAGGGACATGAAAAAACACTTACACTCTGATGTTTATAGTGGCATCATTCACAATTTCCAAAAGGTGGAAACAATCCAAGTGTCCATCAACTGATGAGTGGATAAACAAACTGCTATATATACACACAATAAATACTATCCAGTTGTAAGAGGGAATCCTGCAACAGGGATAAACTTTGAGAACATTATCTTGAGCAAATAAGCCAGACACAAAATGATTAATATTGCTTGGCCTCAGTAACATGAATGAATTATAATGAGAAAATCCTGAAAGTTAAACTCCAGAATACCAGTTATCAGGAGATAAAAAGAGGGTAGACAATGGGAAGATGATGTTTAAGGTGTACGGAAATTTTAATAAAGTTTACGGTTTATTGAATATTTGGAAATGGTTAGAGGTGATGATAGCACAATATTGTAAGTGTAGTTATCAGTCTTGAGTGTGAATATGCTTGGAAAGGGGAAGTCTAGGGTCTTGTATGTCACTAGAATGAAAGCTAAAGAATAAAATATCAGACTGTGTATAACAACAAACCCTCTTGTGTATGATGACTGTGTTTCATTGTGCAATTATAAGAACATTCTTACAAGAACTTGAAAAAATATTCATCATTATTACACGGTGTTAATAATGAGGTGGTTGTATCAGTTTGAAATAATTATTACCCCAGAAAAGCCATGTTTTAATCTAAATTCAATCTTGTGAAGGCAGCCATCCTTCTAATCCTGATTCAATTCTGTAGGTTGGAAACTTGATTAGAATATCTCCATGGAGATGTGACATGCCCAATTGTGGATGTGAGACATTTGATTAGCTGGAGATGTGACTCCATCAATTCCAGGTGAACCTTGGTTAGTGTACTGGAATTCTTTAAAAGAGGACACATTTTGGAGAGAGTCAGAAACAACAGAAACTTCAGAGCTGACAGGCAAGGAGCCAAGAGAAATTTCAGAGCAGAGCTGACACAGATGCCAACACTTGGAGAACAGAGACACAGATGTTTGGAGATACTTGGAGTTAAGCAGATGTTTCTATGAGATGCTAAGCAAACCAGAATCTGGACATAGCCAAGGGAAGCCAAGAGATGAAAGCCAGCCTTGGAGAACTAAAGTGAGGAACCCCCACAGGAACAGAGGGTGAAAGCAACAGGCCCAAGGAGCAAGGGACCAGCAGACACTGGCCACATGACTTTACAGCTGACAGAGCTATTCCTGACCCTCCAGTTTTTCTTGAATTAAGGTATCTTAACTTGGATGCCTTAGTTCAGACATTTTCATAGGCTTAGAACTATAAACTTTGTAACTTGTTAAATTCTCCATTTGTGAAAGCCATTCCAGTTCTGGTACATCACATTCCAGCAGCTTGCAAATTAACACAGAGGTATATGGGAGAAATACAATTAACAATTGTGGTTAACAGTAGCATTTTAAGATTCTTTCATAAATTGTAACAAAGGTCTATATTGAAGCTAAGCATCAATATTGGGGAGTACAAGTAAGTGTTATAGGGTTTTTTTTTCAAAGCAAGGAGAATATCCTCAAGTTGATTTTAGTAGTGAATGCACAACTCTCTGATTACACTGAGAGGTATTGATTGTATACTTTGGATGGATTTTATGGTACGTGAATACAATTGTTAAAAAATTCCTATGAGGTAGACATTACTACCTCTATTTTACAGATGTGGAAACTGAGTTTCGTATAGGTAATGTAATACTTTCATATCCCACAGCCAGAAAGTGGCCAAACCAGGGTTCAAACTGTTGCTGTTAAAGTGTAAGCACTTTTTAATATGGTGCACAGAAAACCATGGATTGTAACAAAGACATGATGCAGGAGTTCCAGACTCCAGTCTTGGCTCTGCTGTATAAACTTGGATAAATAATTTCAACATTCCAAGCTTCAGTTTCCTCATCTAAAAACTGAAAATAATAACATATGTTAAATGGGTTGGTGTATTGCTGTGTGCTAAGTATCAAGAAATGCCAAATATATACAAAACTTACCCAAAGTACAAGATGCAGGGCACATCAGAGGGATTATCATAAATAGGATGTGACAAAGACAGACTCTGCATCCTACACTTGATTTCCTGTCCATTAGCAATCTTCCAGGGACTTGGAGACTACTGTTTTTTTCTTTTCTCTTTTAATCTTGGAATCTTACTTTTAAGTAAAACTTTAAATGAAAGCCTGATGTGTGAAGCAAAGAAAAACAATTTGTGGTCAAAGTGCAGTGAACTCAATGCATTAGACTGTAGAGCCCAGTCTATACAGTTGCCACTAGTAGTGCTTAAGACAGTGCTTAGTGATTTGCAGCTTGTGCTGGTTTGAAAGGATGTATGTCCCCTAGAAAAGCCATGTCTTAATCTAAATCCAATTTTGTAGATGCAGAATAATCCCTATTCAACACTATATGTTTGAATCTGTAATTAGATCTTCTCCCTGGTGAGGTAACCCAATCAAGAGTGGTTTTTAAGCTGGATTAGGTGGTGACATATCTCCACCCATTTGGGTAGGTCTTGATAAGTTTCTGGAGTCCTATAAAAGAGGAAACATTTTGGAGAATGAAGGAGATTTCTGAGAGAGCAGAGAACAACATAGCCATGAGAAGCAGAGAGTTTACCAACCAGTGGCCTTTGGAAATGAAGAAGGAAAATGCCTCCTGGGGAGCTTCATGAAACAGGAAGCCGGGAGAAGAAGCTAGCAGATGATGCTGTGTTTGCCATGTGCCCTTCCAGATCAGAGAGAAACCCTGACACTGTTCACCATGTGCCTTTCCAGATGAGAGAGAAACTCTGTGTTCTCCATGTACCCTTCCTCTTAAGAGAGAAAAGCTGAAATTTATTGGCCTTCTTGAACCAAGGTATCTTTCTGTGGATGCCTTTGAATGGACATTTCTATAACTTGTTTTAATTGGGATATTATCTCAGCCTTAGAACTGCAAACTGGCAACTCATTAAATTCCCCTTTCTAAAAGCCATTCTGTTTCTGGTATATTGTATTCCAGCAGCTAGCAAACCAGAACAGATTTTGGTACCAGAGAGTGGGGTGCTGCTGTGGTTTGCAAATACCAAACATGTTGGAATGGCTTTTTAAATGGATGAGGGGAAGAATCTGGAGGAATTGTGAGGAGCTTGATAGAGAAGAACTAGAATGTTTTGAAGAGAATCTTGGTAGAAATATGAACTCTAAAGATACCTCTGACCAGGCTCTAGACAGAAATGAGACATGTGTCATTACAGACTGAAAGAAAGGCGATCTTTGTTTTAAAATAGCAGATAATCTGGCAAAGTTGACTAGTGGTTTTGGCTGGAAGGCAGATTTTAAAAGCCATGAACTTGGATATTTAGCAGAAGAGATATCCAAATTAAATGTCAAAAGTGCAGCCTGGTTTCTCCTCACAGCTTATAGTGAAACACGACAGGAAAGAGATAAGCTGAGAACTGAATTCTTGGGTACAAAGAAACTAGAAATTGATGTTCTGGAAAATTCTGGGCTTTCAGTAAGGAAGACCCCAGAGAATAGTATTCCACATGAGGTCTTGGCCAAATGTGGAACCAGCCAGCCATTTCAGAGAAAGCCAGGATTGGACATGGAGTTATTCAGGAAGTATTTGTGGAAATTCCTTATACCTGGTGGGCATGATCCAAGGCTACTGTGTAGAAAGTCAATGAGAGCGCTTTGGGACCTGTATAAACAGAGCTGTGGCCAGTCTGGACTGGGGGTTTCAGAGAAGGGACACATTGGAAGAAAAATAACTTCACAGGCAAAACCATAAAGGCTTAGGTCTGATGTCAAGAAGCCTTGGGCCAGGGGAACAGACCCACCCAAGCCCATGGAGAGGGTGAGTTTGCCTCAAAGGCAGAGGATGGCTCTTCCACCTTGTTGCAGTGGAAGATCATGCCACCTCAGGCTTTCCACCACATGGAGGGGTTGAACATGTGCCACGGAGATGGCAGAGAACCAGGGTGCAGCCCTGATGCTTGGAGAGGGTGGAGCCGATAGTAAGGTGGTCTCCCCAATGTCCCTCAAGTTTGCATTCAAAGAAAGGCAGGCCTCTGTGCAGGCCTTTGGAAAGGGTGGGACTGCCACTGTCAGAAGCCCTGAAGATAAACGATTCTCAGACTTTGAAATCTAAGGGCCTTTGCCCCATGGGTCCGGTGACCCGTGTTCCTTCCTCCCTAAGGAAATGCATATGTGTATCCCATGACTGCTCCTCCTTTGTATGTTGGCAGCAAATAACTTGTTTTGAGTTTTTATAGGTCCAGAGGCAGAGGATAATTTTGCCTTAGAACAGACCATGCCTGTAACTAACTTTGATAGGAGTTTGCATGTTTCTAACTTTGTACTTCATGTGTATTGCTACTGAAATGGTTTAAGGATTTATGACATTGTTATGAAATTAATGTATTTTGTATATGGAGAAAACACATCTTTTTTAGAGTCCAGAGGGTGGAATGTGCTGGTTTGAAAGGATGTACAGCCCCTAGAAAAGTCATGTTTTAATCTAAATCCCATTTCATAAAGGCAGAATAATCCTTATTCAATACTATTTGTTTGAATCTGTAATTAGATCTTCTCCCTGGAGATGTAACCCAATCAAGAGTGGTTGTTAAACTGGATTAGGTGGTGACATGTCTCCACCCACTTGGGTGGGACTTGGTAAGTTTCTGGAGTCCTATAAAAGAGGAAACACTTTGGAGAATGAAGATTTCTGAGAGAACAAAGAACAACATAGCCACTAGAAGCAGAGAATTTAGCAGTCAGTGACCTTTGGAGGTGGAGAAGGAAAATGCCTCCTGGGGAGTGTCATGAAACAGGAAGCCAGGAGAAGAAACTAGCAGATGATTCCGTGTTCACCATGTGCCCTTCCAGATGAGAGAAAAACACTGACCGTGTTCACTATGTGCTTTTCCAGATGAGAGGGAAACTCTGTTTGCCATGTGCCCTTCCACTTGAGGGAGAAACCCTCAACTTCATAGGTCTTCTTGAACCAAGATATCTTTCTCTGGATGCCTTCAATTGGACATTTCTATAGACTTGTTTTAATTGGTACATTTTCTTGGCCTTAGAATTGTAAACTAGCAACTTATTAAATTCCCTTTTTTAAAAGCCATTCTGTTTCTGGGTATATTGCATTCTGGCAGCTAGCAAACCAGAACACAGCCCAATTTAGTGATATTAAAAGAAATTTCCTGGGCCAAGGTCATCATTTTTAAAAATTAGAAAGACTAGAATGAAATAGAAAATAAAATTTCAGAATGCATCACAGAATGAGTGGGTAGGAATGAAAATATTTTTTTCCATTTGTAATGTTTGTGTCATAGGCCAGATATAAAATGCATTTCACATTTATTTGTTCCAAAAGTTTGAGGATCACTATCCCAGCGGAATGTTAAACTCAGTTTATAAATCATGTTTTAATAGGTGATGCAAATGTAGTATATGACCAACTTGAATACAAAGTGGGCTGCCATAAGTTCTAGTATATGGCTTTGGAAGCAGAGAGAGCTTCTTTTGACATGGACACAACTTTGACCTGGGCCTTGTGGGGGTCAGTAGGGGTCTTCTCTAAGAAGAAGGTTGGGATTTCAGGGTTGTGGAAGGCATCCATATGTCAAGATAAAGATGTCTGAGCTCTATTTACAGACAAAATGATTTTATACTTAGAAAATCCCCTCCAGAATACAGCAAAGCTACTTTATCTGATAAATGAGTTCTGCAAAGTGACAGTATACAAAATCAACATATAAAAATAGGTGGAGATTCTATATACTAGCAATGAGTATCCAAGGAGATATAAAAAAAAACATTCACAAATAGAAACTAAAAGAATCAAATAACTAGGAATAAACTAACCAAGTATGTAAAAGATCTGTACACACAAAATCTACAAAATATGGCTAAAAAATCAAAGAAGACCTAAATAAATGGAAACATTCTGTGTTCAAGGAATGGAAGGATGACAATTCAATAGAAGAAAATATTTGAAAACCAAATATCTGATAAGGGTTTGATAACCAAATATATAGAGAAATCCTAACTCAGCAATAAAAACGCAAACAACCCAATTTTAAAATGAGCAAAAGACGAATAGACAGTTTTCTAAAGAGGAAATTCAAATGGCTAAAAAACACATGAAAAAACAATCATCTTCACTAGCTATTAAGGCAATGCAACTCAAAACCACAATTAGATAACATTTCACACTGCTGCTAAACAAACAAGAAACTACAGGTGCTGG
Organism: Tamandua tetradactyla; assembly: GCF_023851605.1. Lineage (NCBI taxonomy): Eukaryota > Metazoa > Chordata > Mammalia > Pilosa > Myrmecophagidae > Tamandua > Tamandua tetradactyla. The sequence continues at coordinate 106,336,360 of NC_135353.1, read as the reverse complement.
AGAGGATAGGAGTTAATGGAAACACTTATTCACCACTGGGGGAAATGCAAAATGGTATAGGTGCTGTGGAAGACAGTTTCGCAGTTCCACAGAAAACTAAATATAGTTACTCTGAAATTCTGCTACTTGGTATATACCCAGAAGATCTGAAGGCAGGAATATGAATAGAAACTTGCACACCAATGTTCATAGCAGCATTATTCACAATTGCCAAAATGTGGAAGCAACCCAACTGTCCATCAACTGATGAATGGATAAGCAAAGTGTGTTTTGTATGTGTTGCTTTGAGGCTGTTATGTACCCCAGAAAACCCATGCTCCTTTAATCCAATCCTGTGGGGACAGACCTATTTTTCATGGGACCTTTTCATTAGGTTGTATTCATGGAGACGTGACCCACCCAATTGTGTATGGGACCTTTTGATTAGATTGTTTCCATGGAGATGTGTCCTTACCCATTCTATGTGAATCTTAATCCTTTTACTTGAATCCTCTATGAAGAGAGCAAAAGGCAGAAAACATAGAGAGAGCAGAGACATGAAACCAAGACAAAGACATCTGGAGAGAGCCGACACACAGAAGCTGAGAGAGAAAAGCAGAGAAGCTGAGAGAGTCATTTTGAAACCAATCAAGGAGAGAAGGTGAGCAGAAAGCACCATGTGCATTACCATGTGGCAGAGAAATTTCAGGCATGATTGGCGTTTCTTGAATGAGGGAAACCTCTTGTTAATGCCTTAATTTTCATGGCCTTAGAGCTGTAAATTTGTAACCTAAGAAACCTCCTTAGCATTGTAAATTTTTGTCACCTAAGCCAATTCATTCCTGCTACACTGCATTCCAGCAGCATTAGCAAACTGAAACAACATATGATGGAATATTGTTCAGCAGTAAGAAAGAATAAAGTCCTGAAGCACACAACAACTTGGCTGGACCTTGAGGACAATATACTGAGTGAAATATCAGACACGAAATAACAAATATATGATCTCACTAATATTAACTAACTATAATATGTGAACTCATAGGCATAAAATTTAGAATATGGGCTGCCAGGAGATAGAATGATGTTAGAGAATGGAGAGTGGTTGCCTAATACATGCAGAATCTTTAGCTAAATTGTACTTAAATGCTTGGAAATGGATAAAGGGAACTACAGTGCATTATTTTAAGAGTAATTAACAGTGCTGAATTCTATGTGAATGTGGTGGAAAGGGTAGTTAAAATGACATATGTCACCAGAAGGAAACCTAGAGGTTAAAATATGGGCATTTATAACACAGTGGAACTGTGATGGACAGTGACTGTGATCACACTACATATATATATATATATTCTTTTATGAACAAGAACAAATGTATGAAACTTTTACAAAGAGTTAATAATGAAATGGCTATATGGGAAAAATCTACCTATTGAAAACTATGAACTATAGTTAACACCGATAACTTTATTTTGAAAGTATTTTTAGTGCCATTTTATTGAGATGTAGTCACACACTATACAAACTATCCAAAGTATACAATCACTGCTTCACAGTAACAACACATAGTTGGGGCTACAATCCCATGATAAATTTTAGAACATTTCATTAACAGTGATATCTTAGTATTATTTCATCAACAGTAACAAATGTATCACAACAAAGCAAGGGGGTCAAAAATATCAGGAGAGAAGGGCAAGTTGTTGGCATAGTGAAATGTGGAATTTAGTTCACTCTCCAGATCAGCTAGTAAATAGCCAGGAACTATATGGTACAACGGTTGGGAGCACACATCCTATACCAGTCTGGGATGGGTGGAACAGCTGAAATTCCACACAGACCCCTCATTAGATAGAGCTGCAAGCACTATCAAGCTTCAACACTGCCCAATTCAAGGGCAGAATTAAGGCATATCTGAGATATTATGTAAATAGGCAAGTGAATGGGCATAATGCCCTAAAAGATATATCTACCCCAAGAAAAGGGAGCCAGGACACAGCTCTAGCCATGGCACTTCTTCAAGAATTTAGGCCCCAATGTCTGGAAAGCAGAAACAATCTAAGCCCACCTGTACTTCAGCCTCTGTCTCAACCACACCACTAGCAGGGTGAGGCTGATGAAATTAATGGCACCACATCATTTTATGCTGGAGGGGAGCTTCAGGCTGACAAATACCACATGCTTGGCAGGATAGGAAATGCACAGAGTCCAGAGGTTTCATAGAAAGATCTGCCAACCTGCTGGATCTCGCCCTCAGGGAAATATGATACAGGCTATTTTCACATTGTGAGCCTATCTAGTCTGGGAAAATCTGACTGGGGTCAATAATATCTGAGAAGATCCACCTGAAAAAGAAGGTTCCACACAGTCAGGGCAAGAAACAGAACAAGAGCTGAAAATTTTGATCAGTTAAACAAAACCTATGCCAGAGATCTAGAAACAGTTGAACTGAATGCCAAAGAACAGATACAGAGTTTCTCAACATTCAACAAGAAAAACCTAGGTCAACGAGTGAAAACAACCTCCAGAATAAATCAATTAAGGAAACCAAATGCCTAGATGCCACCAAAAAATAATGAGTGATACTAGGAAAATCAAAGAAATGGACCAGTCAAAGGAACAAAACAACACTTCAAATTAGATACAGGAGTTGAAAGAACTAATTCAGGATGTTTGAATAGACATGTAAAATAGCAAAAGAGATGAAGGATATAATGAAAACATTGGGCAAACATAAAGAAGAACTCAAACGTTTGAGAAAACAAATTGCAGACCTTATGGGAATGAAAGGCAAAAAGAAAGAGATGAAAAAACAATGGAGACCTACAACAGTAGATTTGAAGAGGAAGAAAAAAGGATCAGTGAACTAGAGGATAGGATATCTAAAGTCTACACACAAAAGGGAAAAGAATGGAAAAATATGAGCAGTGTCTCAGGGAATTGAATGATACCATGAAGTGCATGAATATACATGTCATGGGTTTCCCAGAAGGAAAAGGTAACATAAAATCTTCTGGAAGAAATAATCACTAGAAATTTTCCATCTCTTATGAAAGACATAAAATTACAGATTCAAGAAGTACAGTATAACCCAAATAGAATAGATCAAAATATACCTACTCCAAAACACTAGTTAATCAGATTGTAAAATGCAAAAGACAAAGAGAATTTTGAAAGCAACAAGAGAAAAGAAATCCATCACATACAATGGAATCATGAAAAGACCATGTGTGGATTTCTCAACAGAAACCATGGAAGTGAGAAGGCAGTGGTATGATATATTTAAGATTCTGAAAGACTAAACATATCAACCAAGAATTCTATTCCCAGCAAATCTGTTCCTCAAAAGTGAGGGAGGACTAAAATATTTTCAATGAACAGTCACTGAGAGAATTTGTGACTTAAAGACTGGCTCTACAAGAAATACTAAAATGAGCAATATATGCAGCTCGAAAAAGACAGCAGAGAGAGGTCTGGAGAAGAGTATGGAAATGAAGAATATCAGTAAAGGTGAAAAGAAAAAAGATAAGATATGATATATGTAATCCAAAAGACAAAATAGTAGAAGAAAGTACTGTATTTACAGTAATAAAATTAAATTTTAATGGATTAAATTCCTCAGTCAAGACATAGACATAGACTGACAGAATGGATTAAAAAATGGACCCAACTATATGCTGTCTACAGAAGCCTCAATTTAGTTCCACTTTTTAGATTGAAAGTGAAAGATTGGAAAAAGATATTTCACACAAACAGCAATTAAAAAGCAGAGGAGCTATATTAATATATGGCTAATCAGACTTCAAATGTAAAACAGTTAAAAGAGACAAAGCAGGACATTATGTTTTTAAAAAGGACCAATTCAACAAGAAGATTCAACATACAAATATTTATGCACCCAGTCAGAGTGCTCCAAAATAAATGAGGCAAATGCTGACAACACTGAAGGGAGAAAGAGACACCTCTACAATAATAGTTGGAGATTTCAATTCATGCTCACCTCAATAAATAAGTTTGACTTTACAGACATTTATAGAATATTACTCCCCACAACAACAGGCTATTTCTCAAGTGCTTATGGATTATTCTCAAGGATAGGTCATATGGTTGGTCACAAAGCAAATCTCAATAAATTTTAAAAGATCCAAATTATACAAAACACTTTCTCAGATTATAATGCAATGAAATTGGAAATTAAAAAAGTAGAGGGCCATAAAATTCACAAATACATGGAGGCTAAACAACACATGCTTAAGCACCCAGTGGATCAAGGAAAACATTACAATAGAAATCAATAAATATCTCGAGGTAAATGAAAATGAAGACACAGCATATCAAAACATATGGGCTGTAGCAAAGGTGGTGCTTGGAGGGAAATTTATGGCCCTGAGTGCCTATATTACAAAAGAAGAAAGAGCAAAATCAAGAATTAACTGTTCACCTGGAAGAACTAGTGAAAGGACAGCAAGTTAAACCCAAAGGAAAGAAATAACAAAGATTAGAGCAGAGGTAAATGAAATTGAGAATATGGAAACAATAGAGAAAAAATAACAAAACAAGAAGTTGGTTCTTTTGAAAAAATCAATAAAATCGATGGCCATTTAGGTAGGCTGACAAAACAAAGAGAGAATGTAAATAAACAAAATCAGAAGCGGAAAAGAAGACATAACAACTGGCCATGCAGAAATAAAGGAAGTAATGAGAGGATACTATTAGAAACTATATGCCAATAAACTAGACAAGGTAGATGAAATGGGCAACTTCCTAGAAAGGTATGGATAACCAATACTGACTTGAGAGGAAATAGATAACCTTAACACACCAATCATACACAAGGAAATTGAATCAGTTTCAAGAAGCTCCCCAAAAAGAAAGACCAGGATCAGATGGCTTCACATGTGAAATCTACCAAATATTCAAGAATGAATTAGTGCTAATCCTGCTCAAATTCTTCAAAAAAATTTGAAGAGGAGGGAAAGCTACCTAACTCATTCTATGAAGCCAACATTACTTTAATATCTAAGCCAGACAAAGATACTAGAAGAAAAGAAAATTACAGACTAATCACTTTGATGAAAATAGATGCAACAATCCTTAACAAAACATTTGCAAATTGAAATTTGCAGCACATTAAAAGAGTTATACTCCTTGACCAAGTGGTATTTATTCCAGATATGCAAAGCTGTTTCAGCACAAGAAAATCAATTAATGTAATACACAATATCAATAATTCAAAGAGGAAAAACCACATGATCATTGTGATTTATGTAGAAAAGGCACTTGAAAAAATTCAACATGCTTTCTTTCTGAAAACACTTCAAAGGATGGGGATAAAAGGAACTTCTTCAACATGATGAAAAGAATGTATGAAAAACCAACAGCTAACATCATATTCAACGTGGAAAGACAAAAAGCTTTCACTCAAAGATCAGAAACAAGACAAGGATGCCCACTGTCACCATTGTTGTTTAACATTGTGCTGGAAGATCTACCTGGAGCGATCAGACAAGTAAAAGAAATAAAATGCATCCAAACTGGAAAGGAAAAGTAAAAGTCCCACTGTTTGTAGATGACATGATACTATATATATAAAATCCTGAAAAACCTATAGTAAAACTACTAGAACTAATAAATGAGTACCATAAAGTGACATGGTACAAGATTAACATGCAAAAATCAGTGGCACTTTTATATACCATTGTGATGGTTAGATTCTGCTGTTAACTTGGCCAAATGATTATGCCCACTTGTCTGGTCAAACAAGCACTGGCCTTACCATTGCTGCAATGATAATTCATTGCTGGTTGATAAACTGGAAGGCTGGTGTATTAAGTCACCAGTCAGTTGATTGCATCTGTGACTGATTACATCTTTGATCAACTGAAGCATGTCACTGACAACAAGATAATTCAATTAGTTGAAAGCTTTTAAGTGAGAAGAGAGTCTAGTTCACTGCTTCTTCAAAGAGTGACACTTTCCTATGGAGTTCATCCAGACCCTTCATCCAAGCCGCCAGCTTCACAGCCTGCCCTATGGATTTTAGATTCTCCCATTCCCATGGTTACATGAGACACCTTTATAAATCTCATATTTACACATATCTCCTGTTGGTTCTGTTTCTCTAGAGAACACTGACAAACACAAATTCATACCAGCAGTGCTTTTTGAGAAACACAACCTTAAAAATAAGTTTTTACAATAGGTTTTCTACTCTGACTAGACTCAGAGGCACTAATGACTCTGTTTCCAATAATCAAGACGGCACTGATGGTCCATGGGGGTGAGTTGACAAAAGAGATACTCAAAATATCATCATTAGGTTCTGCTAATTGTATGCTTATACAAAGGGAGGCTTAGGGTGATAATGTTTTTGAAACCTTTTGGAATTTTGTGGAATCTAGAGGTATAATGATAGTAGTTTTTGTTACATACACTGGATACAGAGATAAGGGAAAGGAATGAGCTGAAGGCTTCAAATTTGAAACTTCGGTGCTGTATAAATGATGTAAAATTTCCATGTGTGCCCAGAAAGGGAACCTATTTCCTTTGTTCACAGACTTTTGAACTCTGAAAACAAAATGCAAAGCCTCACTGTGCACGTAGCAGATTTTCAATGTATGCTAAAATCTCAAACTTGCATGACATTGCTGTTAAAGTAAGGAATTTGATTGGAAAAGAATGGGATCCTGAACTGTGAGATGGTGACATGGCTTGATAATGATGGCAATGGGTAGATGGGATCCCTGGAATCTGCAGAAACTGTGCTAGCTAGATCTGTAATGAACTGCCTTGAGGAAAAGCTTCCCTGCCTCTAGTCTCCTCTAAAAGCCTGCCATCCAACTCCACAATTTGAGTTTAGCCCTTCATTGACTGCTAACCCTGCAACCACCTCCCCTGTGGGAACTGCCTTCACTCCTCTGCCTGGAGCAATTAATATTGGTTCAAGAGATGATATTGCAATGGAATGCCATGAGGTAATAAGTGTGAAAGATACTTCTATTACCTTTTATGACCGACCCCATCATCTCTCTTTCCTCTAAGACCTGTAACTAGACTAAAGTTCCAACAGATCCAAAAAAAGTGAGGTACAAAGTGTGACCCATGAGGAGGTATACTACTACAAAGCATCTTAATGAGTTTTCCAATTTATGTAGGCATAAATCAGGGGAATATGTGTGGGAATGGACATGAAGGGTATGGGATAATAGGGGAAGGAATATAAAGTTGAATCAAGCTGAATTTATTGAAATGGGCCCACTAAGCAGAAATTCTGTATTCAGTGTTGCAGCTTGAGAGGTTAAAAAGGACATTAACAGCTTGTTTGGGTGTTGGCTGAAACATGAATCAAAAGGTGGCCAGCATTACTTGAAGTTGAAATGCCAGAACTTCCCGGTATAATGTAGATGAAGGGAACCAGAGACTTGGACAGATTGTAATATTAGAGTGGATTTATTATGGAAGACCTGCTCACACACCACAGAAAAGTCCAGAGGACATGTCTTTCCCCAGAATCTTGAGAAATGAATTCGTGAGACTAACTCGATCATTCTTGAAGGTATCTTTAGTCATCCTACTCTATAGGTCAGAAATTACTGTGGGAACTGCTGTCACTGAGCTGGAATTCTTAAACATAACGGGGACGATCAGTTCCCCAGTTGGCAGAAGGCACCGAATCACTGTAGACAAATTGGATGTTGACACCATAATGGAAGGCAGACTCAAAACAGCAGTCAAAATGATCTGACCCCAATGAGACCTATGGCATTGGCTAGTAGATCATGTTGTCCCTAGAAGTAAAATAGATGGCCATCTACAAAAGTCTTTTTTGAGTTGTATAAGCAGAAGAGTATTAGCACAAGTGGACAGAAGTCTAAACTGAATTACAAAAACAGAGAGTCATGATCCCTTAATAAATCCCCAGGCATGAGCCAGTTTACAGACCCAGAGCCCCTCAAATAATGGGAGGGCCAGTTATCTTTGGGGAAGGACCCTTTACACTGCCTAAAATTTTATAGTTAACCTTCCTCCCAGACTTCCCTAAGAAGATCTACATCCTTTTACCAGGGTGACTGTGCACAGGAAAAAAGAAATGATCAGATATTTGGGGGATTATTAGACACTGGCCCCCAAGTGACACTAATTCAAGGAGACTCAAAACATTGTTATGGTCCACCAGCAAAAGTAGGAGCTTAAGGAGGTCAGGTGATTGATGGAATTTTAGCTCAGGTCCATGTCACAGTGGGTCCAGTGAGTCCCCAAACCCATTCTCTGGTCATCTCCCCAGTTCCACAATGCATAATTGGAAGCATAATACTCAACAACTCGCAGGAGCCCCACATTAGTTCTCTAACTCATGGAGAGAGTGCCATTATGATAAGAAAGACAAAGTGGAAGTCACTAGAATTGCCCCTACCTTACAAAATATTGAATAAAAAACAATACACATTACTGGAGGGATTTCAGAGATTAGTGACACTCTCAAGGGCTTGAAGGAAACAAGGGTGGTGATTCCAACATATCATTCATATCATTCAACTCTTTTATTAGGCTTGTGCAGAAAACAGATGAGTCTTGGAGGATGGCAATGGATTATCATAAACTTAACCAGATGGTGACTCCAGCTGCAGCTGCTGTTCTATGTGTGGTATCATTGCTTGAGCAAATCAACACATTGCCTTGTACCTGGTATGCAGCTATTGATCTGGAAAATGCTTTTATTCTCAACAACTGCCAGTAACAACCACTGAAAACTGTTTGAATGAAGCTGGAAAAGCCACCCGTATACCTTCACTGTCCTGCCTCAGGGGTATATCATTTCTCCAGCCCTATGTCAAAATCTTTTCAACAGAGACCTTGATTGTTTCTCCCTCCAACAATACATCACACTGGTCCATTATATTTATGATACCATGGTGATTGGACCTAGTGAGCAAGTAATAGCATCTACTGTAGACTTACCAGTAAGGCATTTGAAGGTTAGGCAATGGGAGATAAGTACAACAAAAATACAGGGACCTTCCACTTCAATGAAATTTCTAGGTGTCCAATGGTGTGAGGCATGTTTAGATGTCCCTTCTAAGGTGAAGGATGAGTTGTTGCACCTGGCCTCATCTATGACCAAAAAAGAGGCACAATGTCTAGTTGGCCTCTTTGTATATTGGAGATAACATATTCCTCATCTGATATGCTACTCTGGCCCAATTACCAAGTAACCAGAAAAGCTGCTAGTTTTGAATGGGGACCAGAGCAAGAGGTGGCTCTGCAATAGATCCAGACTGCTGTGCAAGCTGCTCTGCCACTTGGGCCATATGATCCACAGATGCAATGGTGCTGAAAGTGTCAGTGACAAATAGGGATGCTGTCTGGAGCTTTTGGCAGGCCCTTATAGGAAAATCACTATTCAGACCCTTAGCATTTTGGAGCAAAGCTTTGCCATCCACTACAGATAACTTATCTGAGAAGCAGCTTTTAGCCTGTGGTTGGGCCTTAGTGGAGACTGAATGCTTAACCATGGGCCACCAAGTTACCAAGAGACCTGAGTTGCCAGTCATGAGATGGCTGTTGTCAGACCATCAAGTCTTAAAGTTGGGCATGCACAGGAGCACAACATCATCAAATGGAAATAGTATATTATAGATAGGGCTCAAATAAGTCCTGAAGGCACAAGTAAGTTACATGAGGAAGTGGCCCAAATTTCCATGGCCCCACACCTGCCACATTATCTTCTTATTCCCATACCAAAGCTATGGCCTCTTGGGGAGTTTCTTAGAGTCAACTGAGGAAAAGAAAACTCGGGCCTGGCTTACAGATGGTTGTGGATGACATGCAGAGACTACCTGGAAGTGGGCACCTGTAGCACTATAATCCAATTCTGGGATGTCCTTAAAGGACAGTGGTGAGGGGAAATCCTATAAGTGGGAAGAGTTTCAAGCAGAGCACCTGGTTGTTCTTTGGCTTGGAAAGAGAAATGGCCAGAGGTACATTTGTATACTGACTCATGGGCTGCTGCTAATGGTTTGGCTGGATGGTCAGGGATGTGGAAGAAGCATGATTGGAAAATTGGTGACAAAGAAGTTTGGGGAGGAGTTATTTGAGTAGCCCTTTCTAAGTGGGCAAAGAACTTGAAGATATTTGTGTCTCATGGGAATAATCACCAGAGGAACATTTTAATAATCAAGTGGGTATGATAAATCTTCTTGTGGATACAAGTCATCCTCTTTGCTCAGCCAATCCTGCCATTGTCCAATGGGCTCATGAACAAAGTGTACATGATGGTAAGGATGGAAGTTGTGAATGGGTTCAGTAACATGGACTTCCACTCACCAAGGCTGACCTGGGTAAGGTCACTGCTGATTACCCAATGGTTTAGCAGCAGAGACTCACACTCAATTGCCAGTATAGCACCATTTTGTGAAGTGATCAGTCCACTACCTGGTGGCAGGTTGATTGCATTGGACCACTTCCGTCATGGAAGGAGCAGTGATTTGTTCTTATCGGCATAGACACGAAGTCCAGATATGAGTTTACATTCCCTGCATGCAATGTTTCTGCAAAAACTGCCATATGTAGATTTAAAGAATGTCTTATCCACTATCATGGTAGTCCACACAGCATTATTTCTGATCAAGGAATCCACTTCACAGCAAATGAAGTGCAAGAATGGGCACATGCTCATAGAATTCTCTGATCTTACCATATTCCCCATCATCCAGATTCAGCTGAGTATATAGAATGATGGAACGGCCTTTTGAAGACAGTTATGGTGCCAGCTCTGTGGCAATACCTTGCAGGAATGGGGCAATGTTCTCCAATAGGCTGTGTATGCTCTGAATCAATGTCCACTCTATGGTGGATTTTCTCTCATAGCCAGGATTCACAGATCTAGGAAACAAGGGCATAGAAATGAGAGTGGTACCATTCACTATCATCCCTAGTGATTCACTTGGAAAAGTTTTGCTTCCTGTACCTGAAACCTTAAGCTCTCCTTGTTTACAGATCTTAGTGGAACACTCCTTCTAGAAAACACAACAATGATTCCACTGAACTGGAAATTAAGACTGCCATTGAACTTGAAATTAAGACTGGCACATGGCCACTTTTGGCTTCTCATGCTACTGAATCAAAAGGCATGAACGAGGATTACTGTTCTGTCTTGGGTGAGTGATCATGACTATCAAGGGGAAATAGGACTGCAAATACACAAGGGAGATAAGGAAGTGTTTTCTTGGAATACAGAAGATCACCTAGGGTATGGCTTTGTACAACCATGTCTTGTGAATAATGTCAAAGGAAAAATTCAACAACCCAATCTATGCAGGACTAACAATAGCCCAGAAACTTCAGGAATGAAGATCTTGGTCACCCCACCTGGCAAAGAACCATGGTCAGCTGAAGTGCTTGCTGAGAGTAAAGGGAGTCTAGAATGGGTAGTAGAAGGTAGTGATAAATATAAACTATGACTATGTGACTATTTCAGAAACAAGAACTGTGATTGAATATTTCCTCCCTGTTTTGTTATGTGTATGTTTGCATTTGCACAATGTTTTCTTCTTATCATATGACATATAAGTTGTATTTTTCTTGTTTTCCTTTTATCATATTACATAAGTGGCTTGTTTATAAACTGGAAAGCTGGTATCATGAGTCATGAGTCATCAGTCAGTTGACTGTATCTGTGACTGATTACATCTGTAATATACTGAGGCGAATCTCCAGCAGAAGATAATCCAATCAATTAAAGGCTTTTAAATGAACAGAGAGACTCTTTTACTGCTTTTTCAGTCAGGGAGCCACTCTTTCGGAGTTCATTCAGTCCCTTCATCAGAGCCACCAGTTTCACAGCCTGCCCTATGTATTTTGAACTCTTCCATTACCACAGTTGCTTGAGAAATCCTTACAAATCTCATATTCACAGCTCTCTCTTGTTGGTTCTGTTTCAGTAGAGAACCCTGACTAACATAACTAGTAATGAGCAATCAAAAGAGAAATAAAAAAAATCCATTTACAAGTTCAACCAAAGGAGTAAAATATTTAGGAGTGAATTTAACTAAGGACTCAAAAGACCTATACACAAGAAACTGCAAGAAATTTCTAAAAGAAGTCATGGAAGACCTAAATAAATAGAAGGGCACAGCATGTTCATGGATTTGAAGAATCAATTTAGTTAAGATATTCATTCCACTCAAATTGATTTAAGGATTCAATGCAATTCCAATTAAATGCCCAACAAGTTGTTTTGCAGAAATGTAAAACCAACAATAAAATTTTTTGGAAGGGCAGGGTGCCTTGAATAGCTAAAAAAAATCTTGAGAAAGCAAAGTGAAGTTGGAGGTGTCACAGAACCTGACTTTATAGTATATTACAAAGCTACAGTTTGCAAAACAGCATGCTACTTTCATAATGATAAATATACTTATAATGGCATAAAATTGCATCTCCTCAAAATTAAACAGTTTTTTGAATAAAAAACTTTGTCAGGAAAGAAAAGGGCAGCCTATATATGGGAGACAATATTTGGAAAGCACATATCGTTAAGAGTTTAATATAGAAAATATATAAAGTGATTGTTTAACTCAAAGCAATAATACAAACAACCCAATCTAAAAATGATCAAAAGACATGCACAGAAACTTTTCAAAGAAGAAATATGAATTACTGAAAGGTATATGAAAAGATGCTCAACTTCACTGGCTTTTAGGGAAATGCAAATCAAAACCACAATGTGATATCATCTCACATCCACTAAAATGGCCACTATAAAAAAAAAAACAGAAAACAAGCAGTGTTGGAAAGAGTGTGGAGAAAGAGGCACACATATTATTGTTTGTGGGAATGTAAAATGGTGCAGTTGCTCTGGAAGGCAGTTTGATGGTTATTCAGGAAGCTAAGTACAGAATTGCCACATGATCCAGCAATCCTATTACTAGGTATATGTTCAGAGGAACTGACTGCAAGGACACAAATGGACATTTTCACAGTGATATTTATAGTAGTAGCATTATTTATGATGGCCAAGAGATGGAAACAGCCCAAAGTCCATCAGTGGACAAGTGGCTTAATAAGATATTATATGTGTATGATGGAATATTACACAGCTGTAAGACAGAATAAACTCATAAAGCAAGTAGTAATGTGGATGAACTTTGAGGATATTATGCCATGTGAAGTTAGCCAGAAACATTAAGACAAATGCTTTATGATCTCACTAATATGAACTACCATTAATGAGTGAATTTTGTGGATTAAAGTTAAGGATATTGATTATCAGGAGACAAAAATAATGCAAATATTGGTCATTTAGTGCTAAAGGAGTACAGAATAGGCAACAGGAGTGAACGCAAAAATTCAGAAATAGCACAATATTATCTGATTGTAGCACAATAATATAAATGCAGTGAATGAAACTGAATGTGAGGATGATTGAGGGAGAAGGCCTGGGAGCACATGTAACTCCAGATGCAAAGACAGAGTATAAAGACTTAGATGTTATAACTTAGGAATGCTTAGGGTGGACAATGAGGGTGATTAAATGTACAACTATAAGAACGTTTTGTGTGAGGGTGAAAAATGAATGTCAAATTGCGAGGTGTTGAGGGCAGGCCATGGCGGCTCAGCAGGCAGAGTTCTTGCCTGCCATGCTGGAGGCCTGGATCAATTCCCAATGCCTAACCGTGCACAAAAAAAAAAAAAATTGCAAGGTGTTGAAAATAGGATGTGTTCTAGTTTCCTAGCTGTCAGAATGCAGTATACCAGAAACAGAATGTCTTTTCAAAAGGGGAATTTAATAAGTTGCTAATTTACTGTTCTGAGGCTGAGAAAATATCCCAATTAAAGCGTCTCTAGAAATGTCTAATCTAAGGCATCCAGGGAAAGATACCTTGGCTCAAAAAGGCCTCTGAAGTTCAGGGTCTCTCTCTCTCAAGTGAAAAGACACATGGCACACAGGGGCAGGATTTCTCTCTCATCTGGAAAGGCATGTGGTGAACATGGCATCATCTGTTAGCTTTCTCTCTCCTGACTTCCCTTCACGAAGGTCCCCGGGAGGAATCTTCCTTCTTCATTTCCAAAGGTCTCTGGCTGGTAGACTCTCTGCTTCTCATGGGTATGTAATTCTGCTCTCTCTGAATCTCTAGCTTTCTCCAAAACGTTTCCTCTTTTATAGGGTTCCAGTAAACTAATCAAGACCAATCCAAACGGGTGGAGACATGCCTCCACCTAATCCATTCTAACAACCACTCTTAATTAAATCACATCTCCAGGGAGATGATCTGATTAGTTTCAAACATACAGTACTGAATAGGGATTAGAAGAAATGGCTGACTTTACAAAATGGAATTGAGGTTAAAACATGGCTTTTCTAGGGTACATACATCCTTTCAAACCAGCACAGAATGCTATGCAGGAAAAAATATAATCAATGCAAACTAGGATCTGTTGTCAACAGTAACATTATAATATGTTTTCAGTGAATGTAAAGGTATTATACAAAAACCAAATGTCAACAAATGGGGGATATGGGGGAGAGGTATGGGATTCTTTGCAAAAGAAAAAAAAATGTCTACATATAGATTGTTGTTGTGAGGCATGGCTATGTGGTTTTACCAGGAACCATTGATTTTTACTAGGGCTGGAGTATTAGATGTGCAAATAAAACTGTTTGAAAATGAACAGAAAGAAACAAGTGCTGGAGAAAATGTGGATAAAGAAACATACCTATTTTCTGTTGGTAGGGAAGCTGAGATGTGCAGTGACCCTGGAGGGCAGTGTGATAGTTCCATAGGAGGCTAAGAGTGGGGTTGTGCAACCTCATTGCTAAGTATATACCTGGAGGAACTGAGAGTGGGAACTTGAGTGGACATTTCACAGTGGTGTTTATGGTGGCAGTATTTGCAATTTGCAATGGATGGAGGTGGCCTAAGGGTACAATGATGGAGGAATGGAAGGGGGAATTGTGGTGGATACATACAGTGAACTACTGCGTGACTGCAAAGTGGAATGAAGTTGTGAGGCATACCACTTTGTGAATGAAACTGAGGACAGTATGTTGCATGAAATATCAGAAACAGAAAGACAAATATCATGCCTCACTCATGTAGAGTATAAAGCCAGAGAATTAATGTTGAGAGCATGGGTTATAAATTGGGGCATGTTTTGAATGGTCTTAGATTGTAAGCTCTTAAAGCAGTCACATTTAGTCTGCAGTTGTAACTATTGTTTCTAAATTCTGAGATACTGAGCCCTTTGTGTATAGCCTGGTCATTCCCTGAAAATTTGGGTGTTTGTGTGACACCTGTGAAACAAAGCTACATTTCTGCACCTATGAACGAAAACATTACCCTATACAGCAACTGTTTAAAACACTGAAAAAGTGATCAGACTTCAATTAGATATATAAATGAAGCTGATTTGGGCAGGGCTAAGGGAAATCAGAATACAGGGTAAATGATGACATGGCCCACATTTTAAAATTTCAACTTTTGTGTGAAGCTAAAGGAGATGTTTATTTGATGAAAATTAATATATTGGGTAGTTCATTGTTCTAGTTTGCTAGCTGCCAGAATGCAACACACCAGAGACAAATTGGCTTTTAATAAAAGGGGATTTATTTTGTTGGTTCTTCAGAGGAAAGGCAGCTAACTTTCCACTGAGGTTCTTTCTTATGTGGAAGGCACAGGATGGTCTCTGCTGGTCTTCTTTCCAGGCCCCTGGGTTCCAACAACTTTCCCGGGGTGACTTCTTTCTGCATCTCCAAAGGCCTGGGCTGAGCTGCAAGTGCTGAGATGAGGAATGCCGAGCTGCTTAGGCTGTGCTACATTGCGTTCTCTCATTTAAGCACCAGCCAATTAAGTCAAACGTCACTCATTGCAGCAGACACACCTCCTAGCCAACTGCAGATGTAATTGGCAACAGATGAGGTTCACATACCGTTGGCTTATGTCCACAGCAACAAGATTAGGTATGCTCACCTGGCCAAGTTGACAACTGAATCTAACTAACACACTCATTATCTAATTTAACTTGTACGTTCAGTTTATTTGAACACCATAATTACATGTAATCTTGAATAGGGTGAGAGATGTTGTTTTGTATATGTTAGTGTGATGCCCCAATATATCCCAGAGTAATTCGGTCAGAAAAAAAAAACAGTATTTGCAAAGTCCCTTTGGGGGACTGTGGAGAAAGGAGGAAATACTAACCTTCCCGGACATCTGGGAAAGTCCTGATATTCTCACAAACAGTGGGGACAGCCAATTCAATAGGCTGAGCCCCTGATCTTGTGATTTGCCCCTATGAAACTTATTCCTGCAAAGAAAAAGCTAAGACTACTTATAATTATGCCTGTATCACCCCCAGAGAACCTCTTTTGTTCCTCAAATGTGACTTCTCCCTCTAAGCCAACTTGACAGTTGAATTCACTTCCCTCCCCTGTACATGGGACATGACTGCCAGGGGTGCAAATCTCCCTGGCATGAGATTTGCTCCTGGGAATGAGCTGGGACCTGACATCATGGAATTGAGAAAGCCTTCTTGACTAAAGGATGGAAGAGAGAAATTAAACAAAGTAAAGTTTCAGTTGCTGAGAGATTTCAAACAGAGTCAAGTGGTTATCCTGAATGTTATTCTTATGTATTATATAGATATTCCTTTTCAGTTTATGGTGTATTGGTGTGGCCAGAGGGAAGTACCTGAAACTGTTGAACTGCATTCCAATAACCTTGATTCTTGAAGATGATTGTATAACTATATAGTTTTTACAATGTGACTGTGTGATTGTGAAAACCTTGTGCCTGATGCTCCCTTTATCCAGGGCACAAATAGATGAGTAAAAAACTAAGGATAAAAACAAATAAATAATAGAGGTAGATAAGGGGAAAAATTGGGTAGATTGAAATGCTAGTGGTCAATGAAGGAGAGGGGTAAGGGGCTTTGAGATGCATGAGTTTTTTTCTTTTTATTTCTTTTCTTGAATGATGCTATGTTTTAAAAATGATCATGGTGATAAATACACTCATCAAACTATGTGATGATATTGGGAGCTGTTGATTGTAGAGTTTGGATGGACTATATGTATGTGAAGATATCCCAATAAATATATATATCTTTATAAAAACAATAGCAGGAGATAAGGAATCTGGGATATTTGGGTTTTCCTTTTGTGTTTTTCTTCTTCTTTTTGGAATAATGAAAATGTTCTACAATTTATTTTTGTGATGAATGCACAATTATATGATGATACTGTGACCTATGGATTTTATATTTTTGATTGATTGAACAGTTTGTGAATATACTTCAATAAAACTGAATTAAACAAGTGATAGCCAAAGGAAGAGAGGATTCTGATGTGGTAAAGTAATGCCTGACTTGATTTTGTAGCCCATCAGCAATACTCCCACAAGCACTACTAGAAACACTTGGAATGACTTTGGGTGACAAAACATAATGAAATTTTTCACAGGTTTTTTTTTGGGGGGGCGGGGGGTTGTGTGGTATGGGAATCAAACCCGTGTCTCCTGCATGGAAGGCTCACTCTACCACTGAACCACCCATGCATCAATCTTTCTCTGTAAATAAGCATTCCTAATTAGAGAAGCAAACCTTGGAGATACCAAGAGAAGACATTACAAAGTAAAGCCTCTCCATTATGTACAACGAGTAGGGCTGTCCAGGGCTTGTTATATGTCCAGGCATACTGAGAAGCAGGGAAATAAGACAAACCTCATGGGAGGTGAATATATCATCTCTGAGTGAAAAGGCTGTAGTAGTGAAAATTCAAGTGATTTTCAGGGGAGAAAGCACAACTGATCATTTCATTCAGTTTAAATGTCCACACATTATAGGAATTTCAGGGCTAGGAGGTCACACATATATTGTCTATAGAATTCTAAGTGGATTCACATGTAAAGATAAAAGAAATGTATCCCTTCTCATTTAGTATCACTCAAATATAAAAGAAGCATATTCCTTCTTGGAAAAAAACTTCCTTATTGATAAAACCCAGCAAATCAAGATACAAATTAAAATAAATTTAAAAAGAAAAATAAGAACAAGGAACGGATAAACTATGAAAAAATAGTGTTGGTGAGCATAGATGCCATATAATTATAGCAACATAATTCAATAATTGCGGGACATATGGTTGTAAAAGAAAATATAAATGTTCTAAATTTTGCCCCAGTAAAATAATTGCATAAAATTTGGAAAGAAGAGAGAGCTAGGACAAAGTGTAAGAACTCTAAATATATTGTTGTTCATTTTATATAAACAGTCTATTTTGTTTAACAACTGAAATTACTTTTAAAAATTATTTCAAGTTCATAAAGATATTCAGAATACATTTTCATAGTTTAAATGTTAATTTTGGACAATGAATTTCTCGTGGTGAAGAAATAATCTGAATTTTACCAATTATTTAATATCTTTCCTTTCTTTTAAATTCTTGTAAAATACATTTAGTGCTATTTTTTTTAAGTGCATGACCTAAGGTAGGATATGTGGAGAAGGTGATGGGCCGCATGAGGATCCACCAGATTTCTCTTGGATTTGTTCACAGAAACCAAAAATTGAATCAGAGATGCTCTTGTCAGTACAGCTGGTAGAAAACACTTTCCTCATAATCTTAAATGTCTGCTCCCTTGAGAGTCATGAGAGCAGGGATGTGGCATGACTTCAGAGACTGTACACCATTTCTAGTCAGTGACTGAAAGCATCATTTCTAGGACAAAGGAAAGGACTTCAATCACAATGATGGGTGGCTTTTTGTTTAAGTGTCCTTGGTCAAATGGGGCTGTGCTGGTGGAGAAGGTGGTCCATTCTGGGATCTGTAGATAGAGCAAGTGGCACTGAGATGACCTGCAAGATGCCGATCTTGAGAATCAGGAAATATGGACCATATGGGGAATTGAAAAAGCTTTCTCTCTGTGTTGGAGGGAGTGTCTGTTGCAGAGATTGAAATGCATTTAGCCAATTTCTAAGGCAAGCCTGCTAGTACTTTGTTTTAATGAAAGGCATGAGGGGGCTTCCTGGAAAGGGTCCATTCTACAGGAACGACTATCAAGCATGGAAAATTGGCCCCATCTTAAAGGTTGCGTGTAGAAGAAAGAAATGATTCTAAACATAGTTTAGTAATTACTATTTGAATTTGACCCCCACAGCTAAGCCTACTCTCCAGGACTTTAGCCCAATTGCCACTGCATCTAGACATAGAATAAATGTCTAGTAATAGTATATTTTTGCACTACACAGAAGAAAATGGTGTCAACAATGGCAAGCATGAGGTAGCCTGAGGTAGTCTAAGTTAGTATCTTGGATGGCAGAGACCTTGGCTATGTTACCTGCAAAAGGGTGATGGAACAGCAGAAGGGAGAAATGGTGGACCTCACAAGGCTGGGGGATAGGAGAACAACTATCTATCAACCAGTGTGGAAGTATATCTGTAGTTCCACATTTGGCATGTGCAAATGAGTTTGACAGTGTAGTGAAAAGGATGTAGGCTTAGCAAGCAGATAGACCTGAGTTCAAATCCAGATGGAGGAACATAGGAAGAAACTAGTTCATGGGAGGATTTTATCCTCCCATGCATATCACTTCCACATACATTATTTTGCCCAAAGTTCAGACACACAAGTGCATCTATTTACAAAGGAAACCGAGAACTGTAGCATAGCTCTGTGCTCAGGAGGAAAGGAAAATAGGTTTGGTAAACAGCTAGCCACTCTGCCATAGCACTGCACTCAGCACTTTACATGGACTATCTAATTTAATCATCCAATAATCCTTTTGAGGCAAGTGTGATTATTACCCCCATTTTATAGGTGAAACTGAGAAGGCTGAAAGGGGTTTCATCAATTTGCTTGAGGCCAATCATCTAGTACACAGCAAACCCAGAATTCAAGTCCAGATCTATTCGGACTCTCAAAAATAAGGTTTCCTATGTGTTCATAAAACCTTTCAGGGGGTTTGCTAGGAATTGCATTAAAACTTTAGATTCATTTGGAGGCAACTGGCATCTTTACTATGTTGAGTCATTCAATCCATGAATGTAATATGTCTCTCCATTTATTCAGGGCTTTGATTCTTTTTCATCAGCATTTTGTAACATTCAGTATATATATATACTGTACATATTTTCTAATGTATACCTATTTTATCTTTTTTAAGAAATTGTAAATATTATTATGCTAATTTTTAATGAGGAAAGTTGTAGGCTTACAGAAAAATCATGCATACAGAACAGAGTCCCCATATACCTACTCCCATACACAAAATTTTCCCTATGATTGACATTTTGCATTAGTGTAGATGACACAATATTCTTATAATTATACTATTCACTACTGTCCATAGTTTATGTTAGGATACAGTCTTTGATTTGATTGATATGACATTTAAAGTTTTGTTCTAGAAAGAAATATACAACCTAAAACATCTCATTTTAACAATTTTCAAATATACAATTCAGGGGCAATAGTTACATATACAATTTTTTGCTACCATCACCATCATCTACTACCAGAACATTTTCAGTAGACCAAATGAAACTCTACCAATAAAGCATTAGCTCCCCATTCCCCATCCTGATGTCAGTTCCTGATAACCTGGATTCCATTTTCTGATCTGAATTTGCTTATTCTAATTACTTCATGTAAATGAGATAACACAATAACTGTGCTACATCATCCATGATGTATCATGTGTCAGAGTCTCATTCCCTTTTAAGGCTTAATGATATGTCACATTTGGCTCATCCATTATCTGTAGATGGACGCTTGTGTTGCTTCCATCTTTTAGCAATTGTGAATAATGTTGCTATGAACCTCAAAGTTCAAATGTCCGTTAAAGTCCCGGCTCTCATTTTTTTTGGCTATATATTGAGAAGTGGAATTGCCAGGTCATATGGTAATTCAATGCTTAACTTTTAGACGAAATGCCAAACTATCTTCCATAGTGCCAGTACCAGTGTACATTCCCACCAACAATGTTTGAGGGTCCCTATTTCTCTGCATCCTTGTTAACTTCCAGTTTTTTTTAAATAATAGCCATTCCAATGGATGTGATATGGTATCTCATTGTGGTTTTGATTTGCATTTCCCTAATGGCTGATGATGTTGAGCATTTTTTCATGTGCTTTTTTGCCATCCCTTGGAGAAATGAATACTGAACTCTGTTGCACATTTATAATTGGGTTGTTTGTCTTTATGCTGTTGAATTGTAGTAATCCTTTAAATATTCTGAATGTGTGTTTTCCAAATATAATCTCCCATTCTGTAAGTTATCTTAAAAAGATAAAAATTTATAAAGTTCTTTGATGCACAAGATATTTTAATTGATGAAATCTCATTTATCAACATCTTTTGTTGGTCTTGTTTTGTTGTAAAGTCAAAGGACTCATTGACTAATCAGGTTCTGAAGATGGTTCTTTCTGTTTTCTTTTGGAGTTTTATAGTTTGGGTCTTTGATCCATTTTGGGTCTTTATTCCATTTGGAGTTTTTTAAATATGGTTTGAGATAACAGCCCATCAGCATTCTTTTGAATATGGATGTCCAGTGTTCCCAGAACTGTTTGTTGAAATGGCTGTTTTTCCCCATTGAGTAGAATCGACACCCTTGTCAAAAATCAGTTGGTCACAGGTGTGAAGTTATATTTCTGAATTCTTAATTCCATTCCATTGGTCTATATATCTATCCATGTGCCAGTATTGGGTTGTTTTGTTTAGTGTAGCATTGCAATAAATGTGAAACTCAGGAAGTGTGAAAATTCAAATTCATTCTTCTTTTTTAAGACTTTTTTGCCTTTTGGGGGTCCCTTACCCTTCCATATGAATTTGATAATTGGCTAGCAATGTGGATTTAAATTTTGTTTTCTGCAAGTCATCATTTGTG
Organism: Tamandua tetradactyla; assembly: GCF_023851605.1. Taxonomy (NCBI): domain Eukaryota; kingdom Metazoa; phylum Chordata; class Mammalia; order Pilosa; family Myrmecophagidae; genus Tamandua; species Tamandua tetradactyla. The sequence goes on along the minus strand of NC_135353.1, from coordinate 106,314,502 downwards.
TGTAGAAATGCAATTTTCTATATGTTGTTCTTGTATCCTGTGACCTTGCTGAACTCACTTATTAATTTTAGGAGCTAATTTTTTGTTATCTATAAAGAAAATATAGATAACATATGTTATCTTCATAGATAATCATAGACAATCATGTCATCTACAAGTAGGACAGTTTTTTTTTCTTCTTTTCCAAATTTTGTGTCTTTTATTTCTTTCTTTTTCTTAATGTGGTGGCTAGAATACCCATCACTATGTGGAATGAGTGATGAGAACAGACATCTTTGTCTTGTTCTTGAATTGTAAGTAGAAGCATTAAGTCTTTCACCACCAAGTATTATGTTAGCTGTAGATATTTTGGAGAGTCTTTATCAAGTTGATAAAACTCTTGATTAAATTCTTTATCATATTAAGGCAATTACCTTGTATTCTTAACTTGATGACAGTTTTCTTCATGAATGTGTTTTGGATTTTGTGAAATGTTTTTTCTGCATCAATTAGTGTGATCATTTGACTTTTCTTTTCTAAATTGTTGATTGATTTTTAAGCATAGAACCAGACTTGCATACCAGAAATAAACAACACTTCATCACATTGTTAGATATTGTTTGCTAATATTTTCTTGTGTACTTTTTGCTTACATTCATGAGAGATTTTGGCTTGTAATTTTCTCTTTTTTTGAACTTCCATTTTCTCCTTTTGATATCAGAATAATACTGACCTCATAAAACAACTTGAATAGTGGTTTCTCCTCTTGTTTTCTGGAAGAGAATGTGGAGTATTGATGATAGTTCTTTTTAATGTTTGGTAGAATTTTCCAATGAAACAAACTTGGCCAGCAGATTTCTTTTTCAGAACTTTTATTTTATTTTATTAATTCCATTACTTTAAGAGTTAAAGGACAATTGAAGATAGCTATTACATATTGGTTGAGATTTGATAGTTTGTGGTTTTTGAGGAATAAGTCTATTTCTTTTAAATTGTCCAATTTATGAGTATTTTTTGTGATACTCCCTTATAATCTTCTGAATGACTGTAGAACCTACAGTGATATTCCCTGTTGTTCCCTCCATGTGGTGGCAGCCAGATTCTCCCCAATCCCCAAGGGGCATTTTCCATCCTCCCCAAGACCTGAGGCAGCATAACTCTTCCACCACAATCAGGTGGAAGGTCCATTCTCTGCCTTTGAAGCAAACTCATCCTCTTTACGTACTTGAGTGGATCCATTCTCCTGACCTGAAGTTTCTTGACTTTAGACTTTAGCTTCCATAGTTATGGATCTGAAATTATTTTACCTTCACATTGTCCCTTTTCTGAGCCCCCCATTACAGACTGGCATTAAAAACATTAAAAAGAACTAGCATCAATACTCCACATTCTCTTTCAGAAAACAGAAGAGGAGAAAACACTATTCAACTTGTTTTATGAGGTCAGTATTATTCTAATATCAAAAGGAGAAAATTAAAGTTCAAAAAAAAAAGAGGAAGTTACAAGCCAAAACCTCTCATGAATGTAGGCAAAAAGTACACAAGAAAATATTAGCAAGCAATATCTAACAATGTGGCCAAGTGTTGTTTATTTCTGGTATACACATCCCACAGCACTCTTGTTGGCTTTCTATGTAGCAAGCAAGGATCGTGCCCATCAGACAGCATGAGTTTCCACAAATCCTTCCTTAATTACTCCATTTCCAATTCTGGCTTTTCTGAAATGGATAACTGGTTCCACATTTGGTTAAATCCTCATGTAGGGCATTATTCTCTGGGATCTCTCTTCCTAGAAGCCCAGAATTTTCAAGAACATCAATTTCTGGTTTGTTTGTACCAACAGTTCAGTTCTCAGCTTATCCTGTTCCTGTCACATTTCACTTGAAGCTGTGAGGAGAGACCAGGATGCACTTTCCATAATAATTTGGCAATTTCTTTTGCTAAATATCCAAGTTTATGACTTTTAAAATCTACCTTCCAACCAAAGCCACTAATCAATTTTGCCAGATTATCTAGCATTTTGAAACAAGGATTGCCTTCTTTCCAGTTTGCAATAATACATGTCTCATTTCTGTCTAGTTCCCTCACTAGAGGCATCTCTAGAGTCCACATTTCTACCAACAGTCTCTTCAAATCAATTTAGACCTTCTCTATCAAGTTCCTCACAACTCTTCCAGAATCTTTCCCTTATCCATTTAAAAAGATGTTCCAACATGTTTGGCATTTGCAAACCACAACAGCACCCCACTTCTCCAATATCAAAATCTGTTCTCATTTGCTAGCTGCTGGGATGTAGTATAACAGAAATGGATCAGCTTTTAAAAGGGGGAATTCAATAAGTTACAAGTTCACAGTTCTAAGGCCATGAAAATGTCCCAATTAAAGCAAGGCTATAGAAAAGTCCAATCTGAAGAGTCCAGGGATATATACCTTGGTCCATAAAGGCCGATGACATTCAGGATTTCTCTGTCAACTGGAAAGGCACATGGCTAATATGACATTGTCTGCCAGCATTCTCTCCAAGCTTCTATTTTCATGAAGCTCCCATGGAGTGTTTTCCTGCTTCATCTCCAAACATCTTTGGCTATGTGGGTTCTTGTGGTTCTCATTACCGTCTCATCATTCTGAAGTTTTCTTCAAGGTGTTTCCTCTTTTAAAGGATTCCAGTAAACTAATTGAGATCCTCCTGGAGTGGGTGGAGTCACATCTCACTTTAATCCAAGGTTAATACCCACAAATGGGTTAGTTACATCTTAGTGGAGATAATTAAATCAAAAGATTCCAACCTACATTATTGAATAGGGATTGAAAGAAAGAGTTGCTCCCTCAAGATTAGATTAAGGTTAGAGCATGGCTTTCCTAGGGCACATAAATCCTTTCAAACCAGCACACCTGTTTCATTCCTAATACTGGTGATTTGGTTTTATCTCTTTTTATTTTTTTTAATCTTACTAGAGGCATAGTGATTTTATTGAGTTTTGCAAGAAACAACTTTTTGTTTCATTGATTTTCTTTTTTTTAACATGTTCATTGTGAAATATAACCTATATACAGAAAGCAAAAATTCAAAGTACATTGTAGCAAATAGTTATAGAACAGATTTCTGTGTTTGATATGAGTTACAGTTCCACAATTTCAGGTTTTTCCTTCTAGCTGCTCCAAGTCACTGGAGACTAAAAGAAATATCAATATAATGATTCAGCAGTCATACTCATTTGTTAAGCCCTATCTTTTGGATTATAACTCCTCCTTTTCCTTTGAACATTCTTCCAAGTTTTAGGGATATTTGGGCTATGATCACTCTAACTTTTTCACATTGATAATGGGTGTAGGCAATAGGAAATTTAATGATGTTCTTGGAAAAGCTGGCCTCTCTGGCTTTCAGGGCTTATCTAGCCTAAAACCATCTGGAAGTTTTAAGTTTCAGGGAAAAAAATTAAGGCATGAAACTTATCTCAGATAGAGTCTTAGGTGTTCTTTAAGGTTAACAGAACTCATGTTGGTTGGGGTTTTGCAAACCTTGGCAACTAGCAATATCTAGCTGAAGCTTGCATAAGAGTAGCTTCCAGAAAAGCCTCTCAACTCTATTTGAACTCTCTTAGCCACTAATACCTTTTACTGTAACAATTATTTTACCCATTTTGGCAAGGAAGGTGTTGTCAATCCCACAGTGCCAGGAACAGTCTCATCCCTCGGATTGATATCCCATGTTGCCAGGGAGATTTTCACCCCTGGATGTCTTGTTCCACATAGGGAGGAAGCTAATGATTTTACTTGCATAGTTAGGCTTAGTGAGAGAGAGGCCACATCTGAACAACAAAAGGAGTCATCTGGAAGTAAATCGAAGTAGGCTTAGCTTCTCTAACTACAGAAATAAGCTTCACTAGAGCAAGTCTCAAGATTAGGGGTTGGCCTATTGACTTGAGAGTCCCTAATGCTTGAGACAGTATCAGGAGCATTCCTGGTGGTAAAGCTTAATAATTCTATAGTTTTCTCCCATCCCTCGAGGGAATTTTTCAATACTTTTTAATTATCTACTCAACATATTGTGGTATATATCTGAGTATTATATTAAGTTATACAGAATTAGAAGCTCACATTCCCACTCTGGGCTCCGTGTGTTTAGGCTGTTTAAATGAACTATCCAGAGAGGCTGAGTTAGATTTCATGCTACAAAAAAATTAGGTTTTGGACAAAATAAAACTCTATTATTTAGGTCTCGTGCAGTAGGTTAAGTTGTAAAATACAAAGAACATCATCCTTTACCCTGATTTACTTTAGTCCCGACCAGATCAGCTTCATTTTTAGCTCTAATTGAAATCTGATCTCTTTTTAAATTTCTTTAGGATTTGGTTTATGTAGAAAGGCTGACTTTCAGGGCAGCAGGACTCTGAGTCTTAGGTGTCACATAAGAATCCACAGGTCCAGGAAAATGCCAGATTATACATTTTATTGCACAGTATCTCAGAAACTAGAAATTCACTTACAACTCCAGAGTAAATGTGGATGCTATAAGAACTTACAAACTATGTCACCTTTTTCTAAATGCTACTATATAATATTTGTTGTTTTGTTTCTGGCTTATTTTGCACAACTTAATATCCCCAAGGCTCATTAACTTTGTTGGCTGCCTCATAACTTCATTCCTTTTTGTAGCTGTAAACAGTCCATAAAATGTATACACCTCAATTCAATTTTCTGCTGCTCTGTCAATGCACATTTTGGCCAACTTCACCCATTGGGCATTATGGATAATGTTCAAAATAAACAAAGTATTTCTTACAGTATTCTCATGTAATTGTACAATCATTAACACTCTCAATTTTAGACAACTTTCATTAGTCCAAATAGAAAAATAACAGATAAACATACTCTCAACAAATAGCAAATCTAAGCCTTCCCTTAACTCTTGTCCCTCTCCCTCCAATTATTTATCCCTGGTATTGCTGTAGTACTGTTTATGCCTTCTTGTTAACTATAGGCCATAGCATGCAATAGTAATTTCCCCCTGTACTTCTCTATTATTGACTCTCTACAAGATTCATACCTATGAAGTAGTTCATTGAAGAACTTATTTATATTCATATTGTTAATTGGTGGGATACATGGCTCTTTACAGCCCCATTCATTCATATTCACCTTCATTATGGCAATATTACTTATAAACCCACTAATGAACTACCACCAATTCCATCCTTTCCCTTACATCTAAGTTCAACCTCATTGAGTAATTCTTCACACATCTCTGGTTTCCCCTATATTCTACATTATAAGCCATTGAGTTTACCTTTATGAAGGTCATATTCGTGAAATAATACAGTATCTATCTTTTTATGTCTGGCTTATGTCACTCAATATTATGTCCTCAGTGTTCATCCATATTTTCCTATGCTTCAGGATCTCATTTCATGTTCTTGTTGCACAATATTCCATCATAGGTATATACCACATTTTGTTTATCCACTTGTCTGTTGATGGGAATTTGAAATTATTTCCATCTTTTAGCAATTGTGAGTAATGCCACAATGAATATCACTGTGCTAATGCCTGATCATTTCACTGCTTTCAGCTCTGCTGGTTATATACCAAGTAGTAGTATTGATGGGCCATAGGGAAACTTGATATTTAATTTTTTGAGGGACCACCAAATTGTATTTGACAGCACCTGTAAAGTTATAAATTCACAGCAACAGTGAATAAGTGTTCCAATTTCTCTACATCCTCTCCAACATTTTTAGTTTCCTTTTTGCTTAACAGGAGTCATTCTTATAGGTGTGAGGTGATATCTCCTTGTAGTTTTCATTTGCATTTCCCTTATAGCTAATGAAGATGAGCATCATTTCATGTGCTTTTTAGTAATTCGTATTTTCTCTTTGAAAAAATGTCTATTCACATCTTTTGCCCATTTTATAATTAGGTTGTTGAGTTGTATGATTTCTTTATATCTACAGGTTATCAAACCTTTAACAGGTATGTGGTTTTCAAGTCTTTTCTCCCATTGAATTGACTGTCTCTTTACCTTTTTGATAAAGTCCTTTGAGGCACAAAAGCATTTGATTTTGAGGCATTTCCATTTATCTATTTTTCTTTCATTGCTTGTGCTTCATGTGTAAACTTTAAGAAACTACTTCCTATTACTGGGTCTTGAAGATGTTTACTCATAATTTCTTCTAGGAGTTTAATGATACTGGCTCTAATATTTAGGTTTTTGATCAACTTTCAGTTAATTTTCTTATAGCATGTCAGGTAGGTGTCTTCTTTCCTTCTTTTGATCATTGATATCCAGTTCTCCAATGTCCATTTATTGAAAAGACAGTTCTCTCCCAGTTCAGTGGTTTTGAGAGACTTGTCAAAGATCAATTGGCCATAGCTTTGGTGATCTATTTCCACACTCTCCATTCAATTGCATTGGTCAATACTTCCAAATTTGTGTCAGCACCATGCTTTTTTGACCACTGTAACTTTAAAAGTTATTATAAAAGTGTTAGTCCTCCCACTTTGCTCTTCTGTTTACCATACCATTAGCTATTCGAGGCCCCTTTCCCTTCCAAATGAATTTGATAACTAGCTTTTCCAAGTCTTCAAAGTAGGTTGTTGGAATTTTGATTGATATTTCATTGAATCTGTAGATCAATTTGGGTAATATTGACATCTTAACTATATTTAACCTTCTTACACTTGAGTATGGAAAATCTTTCCACTTATTTAGATATTCTTTTATTTCTTTTAGCAATGTTGTGTGTAGTTTTCTGTGTACAGGTTCTTTACAACCCTAGTTCAGTTTATTCATAGATACTTGATTCTTTTAGTTGCTATTTTGAATGGATATTTTCCCTAGTTGTCTCCTCATCTGTATATAGAAATATTACTGATTTTGTGCATTAATATTGTATCCTGCCACTTTGTCGAATTTGTTTCTAGCTCAAGTAGATTTGTTATACATTTCTCAGGGTTTTCCAAGTATAAGATCATGTCATCTGCAAATAATGAAAATTTTGCTTCTTCCTTTCCTATTTGGATCCCTTTTATTTCTTTCTCATCCCTGATTGCTCTAGCTAGAACTTCTAGTACAATGTTGAATAATATTGGTGACAGTGGGCATCCATGTCTCATTCCCGCTCTTAGGGGGAATGCTTTCAAACTCTCACCATTAAGTAAGATATTTACCATGGGTTTTTTCATATAAGACCTTTATGATACTGATGATGTTTTCTTTAATTCCTAACTTTTGAGGTGATTTTATCAGAAGAGGATGCTGAATTTTGTGAAATGTTTTTTTCAGCATGAATTGAGATGTTCATATGATTTTCTCTTTTGACTTTGTTAATGTACTGTATTATATTGATTGATTTTCTTGGATTCCTGTTATAAACTACACTTGGTAATAATGTATAATTCTTTTATTGTGTCGTTGGATTTCATTGTTAGTATTTTGTTGAAAACTTTTTCATCTATGTTCATTAGGGAGCTTGATCTGTAGTTTTACTCCCTTGTAGCATCTTTACCCAGTTTTGGTATCGGAGTGATTTTAGCTTCATAAAATGAGTTAGGTAGTGCTCCTTTTACTTCAGTTTTTTGGAATAGTTTCAGCAGGATTGGTGTCAGTTCTTTTTTGAAATGTTTGATAAAATTTCCCTTTGAAGCCATCTGGCCCTGGGCATTTCTTGTTTCATTGATTTCCTCTGTTTTGCTAATTTAAGTTTCATTAATTTATGCTATCTTTATTATTTCCTCCCTTCTTCTTGCTTTGTATTTGTTTTGCTCTTTTTTCTTAGCTTCTTGGGATAGGAACCTAAATTATTGTTTTGAGAATTAATGCTGTTTCTAATGTAAGCACTTAGTATAAATTGCCTTTCAATGCTGTTTTAGTTGTGTTTTTCATTTTCAATCAGCTCAGTGCATTTTTATTTCCCTTGGGACTGTCTTTCACCCACAGATTGTTTAAATATGTGTTCTTCAACGTTCACATTTTTACAGATTTTCCTCTTGTCTTTTTGTTTTTTATTTTTTAGTTAGATTCAATTACAGTCAGAAACCATATTTTGATTTCAATGTTTTTAAATTTTTATGGTTTGCTTTATAGTGCAAGTTTTGTTCTATTTTAGAGAATTTCCATGGGGCTTGAAAAAATGTATATTCTGCTGTTGTTGGGTAGAGCACTGTATGTATGTCAATTATATTCTGTTGGTTGTTTGCATTGTCTAGATCATCCATATCCTGTGTGATTTTCTGTTTAGTTGCTGAAAGGGACTCTTGATATCTCCAACTAATGATCATGAACTTATCTATTTCTCCTTTTACTGTAACCAGATTCTGCTTCACATATTTTGAGACTCTTTTGTTTGGTGCATAAACCTTTAAGACTGTTATATCTGCTTAGTGATTAATCCTTTTATCTCCTTCATAATTATATAATGTCCCTCTTTGTTTCTAGTAATTTCCCTTCCTCTGAGATTAGTTTATCAGACCTTAATTTAGCCGCTTCTGCTTCTTATGATTAATGTTTGTGGGGTGTATCTTTTACCACCCTTTTAAAGTTCAACCTACCTATGTCATTGTTTCAAGTGGATTTCCTATAAATTGTATGCACTTTTTACCTACTCTGCCAGCCTCTGTACTATTATTGATGTATTTAGACCAATTATACTTAAGGTAATTTTTTATATATTTTTGCTTGTCTGCCCTTTTACTATTTCTCTGGTATCCTCTATGTCTTATTCCTCTTTTACTCTTTTCTTGACTTACTGTGGACTACTTGAAATGTTTAGAATTTCATATTGAATAATTTATAATGTTTTTGAGTATAATGCTTTGTATAGTTTTTGTACTGGTTGCTCTGTGTGATACTATATAGCTTATAAAAATCCATTGTTCTTATTAATTGGTATTAACATTTTAATGCTTTGAGAGAAGTGTACAAAACTTGCTTTCCTATGGTCCCTTTGCCTTCTCCACTTTTATCATTCTCTTGAGTACTTGAGTATCATACTATGTTATACTCTTTGTTTCTACCACCAATTATGATTTAAAATTCATAATAATAATAATCTACTGTTTGTGCCCAAATTTCTTCTCTTTCTGTGCTTCTTCTTTCCTGATATTCTAAGTTTCCTTCTTTTATCTTTCCTCTATGTTTAAAGAGCTTCATTTAGTCAGTCTTTAAGGGTAGATCTTCTAGCACCTATTTCTTTTGGTTTTCTTTTGCCTGAGAATTAAGTTCATTTCCTTTTTATTCCTGAAGGATAGTCTCACTAGATATAAAATTTGTGAATGACAGTTCTCTTCTTTCAACACTTGAAAAATGTCATTTCCCTTTGACCTTCATGATCTCAAATGAGAAATCACCTGTCATTTAAGTTGGTGTTCCATTATATACAATGCCTCATTTCTTTAGGACTGATTTAGTTTATTTTTGCCTTTAATATTCAGAAATTTAATTATGATGGGTCTTGTCATACATTTTTGGGGGTTTATCCTGTTTGGGGTACTCTCACTATCTAGCTCCTCTAGGTTTGCATTTTTAGTCAAATTTGGAACGTTCTCAGCCATTATTTCTTCAAAAACATTTTCAATCCCACTCTTGTTTTCTTCTCTTTCCATTATTACAATTATTTGGATGTTTAATCTTTGGTTATTGTCTCAGGTCTCTGAGACTCTGTTCAGTTGTTTAGTTTTGTTGTTTTTTAATCTATTTTCTCTCTGTTGTTAAGACTGTTTACATTCAATTGATCAGTCCTCTAGTTCATTCTATCTTTTGTCATCTCCACTCTACTTTTGAGCTCATTCAGCAAGTTTTTTTATTTCTGTTATGTTTTTCCAGTTCTATAATTTACATTTCATTCTTTCTTATACCTTTTATATCTTTGTTCACATATACTATTCTGTAATTGTTTCAGGAGTCTTTGTAATTGTTTCATGAAGTATTATTTTATGAAATTTCAACATCTGATTCATCTTTGTGTTGGCATGAACTGAATGACTTTTCTCATTGAAACTGTGATTTTCTTGCTGTTGTTATGATGGGTGATTTTGTTATTGTATTGTGGATATTTTGACTATTATTTTAGGAGACTCTTGGTTCTGTTTAAATCCTTTATTTTATCAGAGAGTTACCTTCTTAGATTTAACACCACTTTTATAGGCTGGGGTTTAATGACAACTTAAATATCAGAAACTTAGTGTTATTATTTTGCTGTTACTGGGGCTCACTATGAACGCAGAGGTGGAATATATTTTCCCTGGCAGAGACATTTTATTTGTCTCTGTTGGGAAGGGCATTTTCAGGTTTGCAGAAACAAAGGGACTTCCATGGTTGCCCATCCCTTGAGTGTAGGAATCCACCCTGTTTATGGTAATAGTGTTTCCCAGATTGGGTGCCTGCTTTAATAGGTTCCTTCTTGCTGGTTCTTCCTGGCTGCCTGTTATTCCTGTAGGGAGGGTTCTTTTAGGCCCACGGGGGAAAGAGACTTACAGAAACTTCTTATTCTGGACTCCACTTGAGGTGGGATGGGGGTGGAGGGAGCTGTCTTTTCTAGCATCCACTTCCCTCCCTTCATTTTCAGACAATTTTGATGAGCAGCCTTGGTTAATGATGCCTGGGAAATTATCCCTGATGCTCTTCTCTTGGTGGCCCTATGAAAGTTTATGAGAAGAATCTTGGACCTCAAAGAGAGGATCTGTGGAAATAGAAGATGGCATTTAATAAGACCCTCTTCTTTCCTTGTGCCTAGGAGCAAACAGAAGCATACAGGCTAACATGTGATGAAATTTGTCCTTGTGATCTGGACTGCATGCAGACTGAGGAGGGTCTTACACAAATCACAAGCATAATATTTATGCTGCTCTGCATGCTGTCATGGGATCAGGTATGTGAAAGTGCTTTGTAAATGCTCAGAGTTGAAAAAGTAGCCCAATTGTAAAATAGGAATATTAAGTTCTATATTACAGAATAAAAATTAGGATGAAATTAAGTCATTAAAAAATGCTTGACAAGAATTGAAATCATGCAGATGGCATGAATAGAGTGTGGGTTCATATCACACAATACTGAGTGAACCCAGTAGTCCATTATGCATTTATCACTCAATTAGTAATCTGTTCAGATGTAGGGCATCCTAAATATCTCTGGGCATATTCCTTCAGAAGGTCAAATGGCTATTGTATAGTCAGACATAAGATTTCCCCTACTGAATATGGAATCAGAGCTTGGAAAGTCAGGTGAATTTATAAAGTGTCCTAAACTGACCAAGGCCAAAAATAAAATGGTTTTGTAGATTAGACTGTAATATGTAAAATTCTTAGATTTGAGCTATTTACTGTCCACAGTAACCTCCAAGTCTCTACTGCTGCAGCAGACATCTCCCCAGACAACACACATACAATCCCCACTCTAACCTCTATTCCTCTTTCTAATACACACATTCCTTAGGCACATTCACACATTCAGTTGTCTTCCATTTGTCCTTTAAGGTGGAAGATTTACATGGTGAAACAGCACAATATTTTTGAAAGTCAACATATTTTCTAATGAACAGGAGCATAACTTTTGCCAAACTCTTAAAAAGGACTGTGAACCAAGAGGTTTAAGTACAACCAGTCTTAAGATGTCAAAGTTTTGAGATGGCAATCTTACTTTCTTCCATTCAGAGTACTCAGAGGGCTCCCTAACCAATGCTTAAGTTCACACAGCTAAGAAATGAAGCTCCTGGAGTTTGAACCCAAACTTGATGGAGTTAAATAAGATCAGAAACTGCTCTTAGGCAAAACTCTAGGTCATTTTTATAAAACATTGTTCCAGAATGATGTAGGGGCATAGTGCCAGTTGTTGGGTCCCCCTTGCCCCTCCTCTCTAGGGCTAGGCCTGTGCAGCCCCAAGTTTCCTGGAATGCTTATGAGACTTCTATCTTTTTCAATCTATTTTTTTTTACCAGCCTGAGTTATAGTTTTCAGCATTTTCAGGGACCTGGTTAAGTCCATATCCCCTGTCTCCAGAATCACATAAGAGATTCACATACCTATTGGAACATCAAGTGTGCCTCACAAAATTTTCTCTTTAAGTAACCAATACTATCAGATATTTCTATTTCAAGTTATTTTCCCATGAATCCAGCTCATTATCAGATTACTAAAATAAAAGAACCAGAAGGAGCTTAAGCCAGAAACAACCATTTTCTGGGAAGAGCTTCGTCCATGGTCATGGAGTGAGTTAGTGGCAGAACCAGACCAGAAGCCAGAGTTCTTGACTCACAGTCAAATGCTCATCTTCAAAAGTGTTAATTGACAGTCAAGTGGACAGTTCTTTTCTAACTTTCTCTCACTCCCCTGACCCTCCCCTACCAGGGTGCTGTTACCTTTGTGAGATGCTAGAAAGAATAAGAAAGGCAAAAATAGGGATAATGAGCATACAAGGATGGACCAAGGAGGAGCGCTGTTCTGCCCAATAGGCTTTGTGGGACTGTCAGGCCCTATCTCTCTCTCTCTCTCTCTCTCTCTCTCTCTATCAGAAGCTCCTGTGATACTCTGTCTTTACTGTAACCAAGCTTAGGGCATTAAATTGCCATCTTGCGTGAAAACAAAATCTCTTAACCCAACAGGCCATGAAAACCCAAGAACATACTTGTAAGACTTCATAATAAATATAGAAATTCCCATTTATTGAATATATCCTATGTGCCAGAGCATTTAAAAATTGTTAAGTATATTTAGCACATTTACTTCTCTCTATACCCTAGAGGGTAAGTACTATCACTATCTCAATGAAAAAACTGATCTCCCAATTGATGAGGTCAATTGCCAAAGGTCACAAAGTCAATTAACACCAATGTTGGAGCTAAAACCCAGAGGCCTGACTATAATGAGCAAGCACTTTCCTAATAATAGGAGTTACCTTAGGTTGAATTTTGTACTATGTGTGGAGCACGGTTCAGGCTCTTAGGTACAATATTAAAGTTCTCACAATAAACCTGTGAATTCAATAATAGTGTTCCCATTTTACAACAGAAGAAACTCAGGCTCAGAAGTAAATGTGGCTTGCCTAAGATCACGTATCTAGCAAGTCAAAATTTCAAGCCATGTCTGTATGACTTCAAAGCCCACATCCTCCACCAAGCTGCCTGTTTCTGATATTTGGAAGTGTGGTACAGAGATGGTAAAGAAATATTTCAAAGGGAAGTCTTCCCTTGATAGTGGTTTGGAAAGCAGATTATAGATCTTACATGTAAAAATTATGTTATTATAATTTTAGGAGGCAAAAATTAACTCAAAGAATAAGAATGTGGGCCAGGGGATGTGGTGTAAACTTATTAGTCTTCTAACACTTACGTCACATTCTAGAAACACTTAGGAACAATAGAATTGGGGAGGACAGAAATGGAAGGATCCATCACTGGGATCAAACTGTGCTGGAACCTCTTAGGGTATTGAACTTCAAACTTCTCTCATAGAGAAGTATCCTCCACCATGCTTACAGGAGCTCATGACATGATTTGCTATAAAAAAGAAAACTTGTTTTTTTTTTTTTCACTTCTGTTCAATGATTTCTTTTCAGTTTATAAAGCAAGATTATCACCACAATTTGTGTGGGGCCAGTCCGAGTCAGAGAGATGTGAACTATGCCTTTCCCCTCTTAAGCATGCAGAAGAGAGTGCTGGAGCCTTGCTACTGGACCAAGGGTTTCTATCATTCTGGTAAACCTACCCCTTCCATCTTTTGTAAGAGCCTCTGGATTTCAATATGATCCTCTCTGAAATGAAGAGTAATGATTGCATGCCCTTATTATTAGCTCTGAGACTAGGATTTGTATCTTTGTGCCTAAAGTAACTTAGCACAGTATTTGGCCCCAAATCATGCTTTGAAGGTGCTATATAAATGAATAAAATCAATTTCACAAAGCATTTCCAAGTCTCATGTCTAGTAGGTGCAAGGCAGGCAAAGCAAAAGCTCAGGGTTTAACCAAATTTCTAAGGTGAGCTCATCTAACCTCCTGTAATAATATTCACCCAACTAGTGTTTCAGTCCCTACTTAAATACCACCTGTTACAGGAGCTCATGAATAAACAACTCACTTAAAAGGTCTTCCTTGTGTTGACCTGAACTCTGTCTCTTTGGCTTCCACCCATGAGTTGTAGGTTTCTTTGGGACTACACAGACCCTGTCTTCTATTCCTTCAACCCTGTGAAAAATTCTCAGCTTCCAATTCCTTTGATGATTCCATATGCTACCTGAACTATTTTTATTTCTTTTCTCTTCAGACCCTTCCTTTGTACCCTTCTAGTTTTGCTCTGTCACTTTTGAAGAATGTAGACCAGAGCTGGAAACAAAACACCAGCTGGGAAGTATAGAATAGAGAAGAATGTTACCTCCTCTGTTCTGAAAATGGGCATCTTTATTGACACAGCCTAAAAAGAAATTTGCTTTATTATGTGTTCTAGTTTGCTAGCTGCTAGAATGCAACACACCAGAGATGGATTGGCTTTCAATAAAAGGAAGTTTATTTAGTCAAAAATGTGTAGTTCTTCAGAGGAGAGGCAGCTAATTTTCAGCTGAGGTTCTTTCTTATGCAGGAAGGCACAGGGTGATCTCTGCTGGCCTTCTCTCTAGGCCTCTGGGTTCCAACAACTTTCCCTGAGGTGATTCCTTTCTGCATCTCCAAAGGCCTGGGGTGAGCTGTGAGTGCTGAGATGAGGTATGCTGAGCTGCTTGGGCTGTGCTACACTGAGCTCTCTCATTTAAGCTTCCAGCCAATTAAATCAAACATCATTCATTGCAGTAGGCACACCTCCTAGATGACTGCAGATGTAATCAGTAACAGATGAGATTCAAATGCCATTGGCTCATGTCCACAGCAATAGAACTAGGCACCTTCACCTGGCCAAGTTGACACTTGAACCTAAATACCACACTATGTTTTGTAGAAGTCACTTCACCTTTTTTATTAAAGATCTGCAATCCATGGTCTGTGGACCAAATCTGGCCACTGCCAGTTTTTTGTAAATGAAGTTGTATTGGAACACAGCCATATTCATTCATTTATGTATTATTTATGCCTGCTCTCTGGCTGGAACTGCAGAGTTGAGTAGTTGCTATAGAGATATATGGCCCACAAAACCTAAAATATTTCATATCTTGCCCTTTACAGAAAACATTTGCTGACACCTATTTTTAATTCATACTAGGGTCATTGATTAAAACCTCCATCATTCATGCCAAACTCATTAGTAAAAGAAAACTGAATTTCCAGACTGAGACTTAGAGAGCCCAAATCTGCACAACTTGTGTGTACCAGAGATGGATTTTGAACCCATGTCTGTTTGTTTCACAGCCCAATGCGCCTTCATCATATGATCTTCTCAGTCCTCACCACCACCACTTCAAAACTAGGATGTGCTATGGTATTATGGCTCCATAGATTCTGGCTCCCATGTTTGAGTTTGTGATATCAACTAGTGTCTGCCCAGTCAACTGCTTTTGGCTCAGGTCAGCTCAGCTTATTTCCCTCATTCCTTCCCCAGCCAACCTGCCCAAACTTATCAAGAGCCGAGCCTCCCCTGTCAGTGAACAGGACAGGCTTTCCAGAGAACAAACCTTTCAATAGCCTTTGTGTACACCAATAGGAAACCAGGCTGATCAAAAACCAGTACATACCAAGGCAAGTAGAAGGCACTGTCTATTCTGTGCCAGGCCCAAGGAGGAGTAACTAGTGGGCTGACTGATGGATGGTGTGCTTTCTTAGACACTATCGCTCATGCCCTTGAATCAGTCAATCTTTTAAGGACAAAACCATAAGAGAAAGAGGTGGAGGGAGGGTGAGAGAGAGAGCAAGAGAGAGAGACAGAGACAGATACAGAGAGAGAGAAAGAAATAAGGAGAGAGAGAGAGAGAGAGAGAGAGAGAGAGAGAGAGAGAGACCTGATCAGGAAGAACAAACTTCCTTTGATTTATCCATGTCCTCATTAATTAATCCTGCTTTTTGTGGTTGGTCACCCATTTAGAACAATTCCTGGCTTCTAGCAGAACTGAGCACAGTTGCCAAGACATTTCTGTCCAAGAGGACCTCACTGAACCTCAAGGAAGGGGCCCAACTATGGCCAATCCTACTCCAGGACACACAGGCAAGTGGAAGTGTGAAAGAGAACCAGCCAACATAGACTTCTTTCGGGCTTTTACCTACCCCTGATCCTCACTCCCTTTCCCCTACTTACCTGCAAGAGGTCCCAGCAATGAAAAGCAGGCATGCATAGGAAAACTAGGACCAAGGTATTGTAGCTATCCTCTAAACCTTGGCATCAAATAATTCAAATGGCCCTAAGGGACCATGTTGTCCAATCTTCTAATTTTACAAATGGGGAAACTGATCCCCCAGCAGATCAATTCAAATGCACAGAAACCTTGATTTTTCAGGCTGAAAGAGCCTTTAGAGGTCATTTGTTTAATCTCCTCACTTACAGATAAGAAAACTGAGGAGCAAACCACTTTCTTCCAGGACAAGAGTTGTGCCTGATACATTTATGTATCTCTAGACCTACAAAGTGCCTTGCATATTGAAGGACTCAAGAAGTGTTTCTTGAAACAAAGAGACATCAAATCATAGGGAAGAATCTTTGACACTATATTGTCTGCCCATTTAATAGGTGAGTACACTAGGGGGCCAAAGAAGGAAATGGTTTGTTCTAGATGAAGTCAGAAATAAAGCTGGGACTAGAACACAATTAACTTAGGGCACAGTCCAATAAGATCTCAAGACTATTTTTCTGCGCAAAACTGCTGGTAGGGACAGTGCTCAACATCTAGGGAAGAACATGCCTGCTGGTTGGATGTATTTCTCTATAGCAACTGGTCTGCAGGACTCATGCAATTATAAGATGACCCAATAAAATGTTAACATACATATAGTCCCCAACTTGTCCCAGGTAATTTCTCCTGGAAGATTCTAGGGAAGCACTTCCTTTCAATTGAGCTTAATTAGTTTTAAGCCAAGCCCCTCAGTGAGCTTGGGCAAATCCCTCTCTGGCAGGAATTTAGAGTGGTAGTGTAGAATAGAGAAAGAGCATATGCATTGACACTAAACCACTGGAAAACATGGGTTTGAATTCCAGTTCTGTTATTTGCCAGTTGAGTGACCTAGTTAAGTTATTTAATCTCTGTGAAATTTAGTTTTATTTTCTGAAAAAATGACAATAATAATTTCTGTGCAGTTTACCTCACAAAGTAGTAGTGAGATTTGAATAAGAAGGTAATGTGTTGAAAAATGATTTTAAAATTAACACTTTAATTAACAGGAAAGATTAGTTAAAGGCAAAATTATTGAGCACAAAAGCATACAATTACAGTAAGAATGATCATCTTTTACATAATAGTAATAATACTAAAAATGATACCTCTCATTTATTGAGTCTCTGTCAAGTATCAAACATTAAGCATAGTCTTTCATTGAATTTCTGAAGCAAACTTTTACTTAGGTATCAGTATGTCCATTACACAGATGAGATAACTTGTGGCCTATGGGTGTCAAGCAATATGCTGAAATTCTCCTGGTCAGCATATGGTCTTGTAAAATGAATCATTTTTTTCCCTACAGAGATTTTACATTCATGCCTATCTGCCTTCTTTCCTTCCTTCTTTTTTTCCTTCTTTCTTCAAATATTTCATGAACACTCACCATGCATTGGGGAATACAGTAATTCATAAATCCAGCTCATGCACATAAGGGGATCAAATCTTATGAAAGACACAGACATGAAAGTGGGAATTACAGTACAGTGTAAAATGTACTCCAGTTGAAATCAGAGGTATGAATGCCTAAATCAATCTGGAGAAATGGTGGAAGTTTTTAAAAACAATTGACATTTAAGCTGGCTTAATATTAGAAGTTCATCAGAAATGAAAATTTGGAAAGAACAATCCAGGTAGAAAGGATAGCATATGCAAATGCATGTCATGTTTGCAGAAGGCTGACATGGGCAAAATTGGAGGAGGCTTTAAGGAGTAGAAAAGTGAGAAAGAGCCAGATTATGAAGGGCTTTGAATAAAAGGCAAAGGAGCATCAAATCTAGTCTGAAGGTTAACAAAATTTTTTTAAGTAGAAGAGTGATCTAGTCAGGTTTGTAGTATAAACTCATTATGTAAGAATGTGGACATTTTAGGCCTGGGCCTCTTTTTCCTGTCACAAGACATCCCTGACCCTTCTTGTGTGTTCTTTGCTTCAGTGTCAGGAATAGTAGACATTGAGTCCAAGATCCTCACTCTGCTTTTTAAAACTTCACTGATCACTCAGAAGGTTCTATTCTCTTGCCTTCTCCTCTGATTGTTTCTTTCTCAGACTTAATGGCCTGGATCTGTAGAACAGTGTGTAAAACATGCACTGGAAAGGAATAGAAGGCCTGACTTTAAAGCTTTTTCTGTCACTTCAATTGTGTCCATGGAGGGCTGTGAAAGAAAGAATTGGGCAGAGGGCAGAATCAAGGAAAATGGAAAATAACAGGCAAGAGAGTTTCTGGAAAAGAAGAGAATCTTTATCTAAACAAGAATGTAACTCCACTATCAGGACAAGCAGTCTTTGCAATTTTTGTCCAGCAAGATCCATTAATTACTAAAGATTAGTGTCTGTTGTGCATTTCCCATGCTTTTGTTTCCTGAAGGAGAAATACTGTTGTGGTATTCAGTTTCTATTTCAGCATTATTTTTGGAGTGTGGGTGAGAGACAGATAACTTGTCGTTTAGTTTATAGGTTATTGGATCATGGGGAGCCATATTTGGAGTTGATGAAGTTGATTACATGTTACAAAGAGTTCCTGAATTTTGAGATGGGTAGAGTTACTGCATGGAAATTTGGGTTATTTCTCATAGGGAGGAGGTGAAGATATTTGGTATGAGTGAAGATGTATGTATTTGAATATATGAGGATGTAAGAGGAATGAACAGTGGAACAATATGTTAGTTGTCTAACAATCTCCATTCTGCCCTTCTTTCTTTAAAGAAAGAAACCCTAAATTTTAGACAGCTACATGGCCATCCACTGAATGACTATATTTCCCAGTTTCTGTTGAAGCTAGGTATGATTATGTAACTAACTTCTGGCCAATAGAATGTGAATGGAGGTAATAAAAGTTACTCTAAGGTTGTTCCTTAGAGGACAGGTAAACTACACTCTCTTTACCTTATCTGAATTCCTGATGACTGGAAATGAATAGATTTATAAGAGTTGGAGCAACTATCTTAGACTATGAAATGGAAGCTCCATGTTATGGTTGGCAGAGAAAAAGCTAGAAAAAACCTGGATTTCTGCATGACCTTGTAGAGGAGAGAACAGCTTGAGATACCTACCACTTGAATAATACATGAAAGATGAATACATTTGTATGTAATTTAAGCCAATGATCTCTTGTGGTCTCTTTGTATGACAGCTTGGATTGTACTTAACTTATAAAGTGGCAAGTACGGTTACTATCTCCATTTCACAGAATAGGAAACAGAATTTCTGAGAGGTCAAGTGATTTAACAAAAGTAATCTAGCTGGTAAGTGGCCGAACTGGGATCCAACTGGAGATTTGTTGCAACTTGGCAATTCCCTCTACCTAGAATACTCTTCTTTTAGGCATCTAAATTTCTTCAGATATTTACTAAAATGTTGTCTTGTCAAGCAAGGCCTTTCCTGACCACTTCATCTAAAATAGCAACCCTAAACATACATACTGTTCCTTTCCTCTTCATAGCACATATTACTAGCATACTTTTTACCATTTTGGGAGTATGCTCCCCTATAGTATTTAATCTCTGTGATAGATATTTCTAAATAGTCCACCAATGTATCCCTAGATCCTGATATACCATAGGTATACAGAATTATTTGTTAAATGAATGAACAAATGAGTGAATGAATTTGAAACCTGTAGTAGCTGCAGAAGACAGTCAGGCATGAGGAAGGGAAATTGGAAAAATTATCTTATGCAGCAGGAGCAGCATTTACAAAAGCTCAGAGGTGAAAGAGCATTAGGTGAACTACAGATAGTTCAAACTGACTAGAGCCTATTTCTTTGAAAACAAGGTGGAGAAGTAGTGAGATAGAGGCTACTCTTGAAGGACTTTGTAAACCACATAAAAGATTATAGAATTGATTCTGAGGCCAATGATGAACCAGTGGAAGGTTTTAAACAAGTGAAAGACAATCAGATTGGAACTTAGCAATAACTTTAAGTCCTTTACTGGTTGATGCTTTTAACGAATGAGAACTCTGAAACTCAAATAAGTTAAACTGCAAACCCAGTCACATAGTGAATGGCAGAGATGAAGCTAGAATCTAGGCTTCTTTGACCCAAAATATTTAGCTTAATTTCTAATCACTATGTCTATAAGCAAATTGCTGTGAGTGGAAAAAATAATTCTAGACTCCACTTCATCACCTGTTAAAGGAAAGTAATGACAATACTTACCTCCAGCAGTTGTAATGAGTATTAAAAACATAAGTAAAGCTCCAATCTCAAGGCACATATTAGGTACTAAATTAATACTTATTGGCTGGAAAACTCTGCTCAGTTTTATTTTGGTGAAGTGGTACAGTAACACAAGTGGAAAGAACTCAAATGTTTTGAAGTCAGGCACACCTGGGTTCAAATCTCATCTCTACCATTTCCTTGCTGTGTGACTTCATTAAGTTACTTATCTGATCATCAGCTTTCTTTTCCCTTATGAGGGGATGGTAACATCTGACAACTCCCAAATGAGGGCCTGAAGTCACAAATTGTCATGCCTCATTGAAAGGCTGTGTTGGAATGCTGCTCTTATGTGGATTTCAGGGTAAATTCTAGGATGCAATGTTGCCAGGCAGAAGTGGAGAAGCACACGGCATACCTCTCCTGATCACAGCCACTGCATGTTAAGTTCACACCCTACTGTCACCTATATTTCAGCATCACCCTCTCTGAACTACAGCAACCAAAGTTAGAAAGCATGAGATTCTAAAAACTGGCACATTTGGCCTAAAAGCAAAATCCCAGTATAGATTCAAGGTCTTAACCATAACTAGTGATACAATATTCAAATCAATCTTACATGAATGTAAGTCATTAGTGCTCAATATAGATGCTTAACAGAACCATCTAAGGTAATTAAAAAAACACAAGTATTTGGGTCTCATTCTCAGAATGCTAATTTAGTAGTATTGGGGGTGAGCTTGGGAATGGATATTCCACCCTTCAACAGCACTCCTGTTATAAAACTCCTGTGAGTCTAACATTCATGCATAGTGGAAAACAAATATTTAAAGGTCTATGCTGAATCAGACATGACTTCATAAATCCTCAAAAAAACTTGCAATGTAAGTACTATGTACCTCATTTTACAGATGAGGAAACTGAGGCTCAGAGAGCTAAAATGACTTGTTCAATGTCACAAACATAATAGATGGCAGAAACAGAATTTTAGCTTAGGCCAATCTGAGTTCAAAACCTTCCAGCCCCCTACCGTAAAGCCTTAGAAGTCCAGCCAGAGGAAGGATTAGGACTTTGGAAGAGCTACAACTATAAGGTTCTACTTGAGGTGGGCCTCAAAGTATGAGAAGAAATTCCCTGTACTGTAACATCTTGTATGCAGCAACATAGCATACTGGGTCAAAGCATAACTGCAGAAGCCAATCATTGTCTAGGTTCGGTTCTTAGCTCTACCACTTCTTAGGTAAATGTACAGGCTGAGTAATCTGTCTCAGTTTTGTCAGTTGTCATAATAGGAATAATAATGGTATTTACCACACAGGATTATGAGGAGGATTAAATTATTTTAATATTTGTAATGGGTTGAGAACAATATCTGATGTAGAATAAGTGCCATATAAGTTTTTACAAAATAACTAAGAATAGAAACATATTTCAAAGTCACCTCATAACCCTACTCCCGTCATCACTGAAGACATTGATGTTATTAGTGAAGGCAATATAAAACTGGATAAATTCAACTTAATTACACAATATGAAAATAAATATAAGATCTGGCAAGGTAATAAACACAACAGAAAAACCCAATGCCATTTGAGCAGACCCAGAGTCCTCAAATAGATGGGAACAAACAGAAAAGGTGAAAGGGCAGGCCTGCATAGAAGACAATAAGCAGAATCACTGGACTTGGAAAGATCAAAGCCCAACTCTATCACCCAGGTGAAAGAATGAAATTACTAAGATCATTTACCACCAAGCCTTGGTTATCCAAGGGAAGAGTAGTGGAATGAAAGAATTGGAGGCACAAATGAAAATCATTGGTAAAGTTTATAACAACAATTTACATTTTTCTTAGATAGCTCAAAACAATTACCTAACATGTAGTGAGTCTTCAGTAAATGATACTTTTATTTGTTATTGTTATTATTTCTGTGTTCTTACAGATGGGGGACATCTCTGATATATATAGGCTTGATTAATGCCACACAAGCATAAGGAATGAATTGAAGAACAAGGGCTTAAATCCTGACACCAAGTATCCATTCTAGCTACCATACCGTTTTCTAATTTCCAAAGGAATTGAAAAGACAGTGAAGCGCACTGTGCCAGTTTAAAGAATTATGTACCTTAGAAAAGCCATGCTTCAGTCCTGATCCATTTTGTGGAGGCAGTCATTTCTTTTAATCCCTATCTGGCACTCTAGGTTGGCAGCTTGATTAGATTATCTCCACAGAGATATGACACACCCAAGTGTGGGTATTAACCTTTGATTAGAGGGAGATGTGACTCCACCCATTCCAGGTGGGTTTGATTAGTTTAATGGAGTCCTTTAAAAAAGGAAATATTTTAGAGCCACGAGATTCATGAGAGGCATAAGAACCATGACAGCCCCACATAACCAGAGACCTTTGGAGATGAAGAAGGAAAACACCCCAGGGGAGTTTCATGAAACAAGAAGCCTGGAGAGAATGCTAGCAGATATCACCATGTTCACCATGTGCCTTAACAGTTGAGAGAGAAACCCTGAACCTCATCAGCCTTCTTGAACCATGGTGTCTTTCCCTGGATGCCTTAAATTGGACATTTCTATAACTTTACTTTAATATGGACATTTTTCACACCCTTAAACTGTAAACTTGCCACTTAATAAATTCCCCCTTTTAAAATCCTTTTAATTTCGGTTATATCGCATTCTGGTAGCTTGTAAATGAGAACCGATTTTGGTACCAGAGAAGTGGGATGCTGCTGTGGTCTGCAAATACCAAGCATGTTGGGACATCTTTTTTCAATGGTTAAGGGGAAGATTCTGGAAGAGTTGTGAGAAGCTTCATAGAGAAAGTCTAGAATGCCTTGAAGGGACTGTTGCTAGAAATGTGGACTCTAGAGATACCTCTGATGAGGCTTTAGACAGAAATGAAGCATGTGTTATTGCAAACTGGAAGGAAGTCAATGCGTGTTTTAAAGTTGAAGAAAATTTATCAAAACTGACTGCTGGCTTTAGATGGAAAGCAGTTTTTAAAAGCCATGAACTTGGATATTTAGCAGAAGAGATTTCCACATTAAATGTGGAAAGTGCAGCGTGGTTTTTCCTTGTAGCTTATAGCGAAATGCAACAGAAAAGAGATAAGTCAGGAATTGAACTCTTGGGTACAAAGAAACCATAAACTGATGTTCTGAAAAATTATGTGGTTCCAGGAAAGGAGACCCCAGAGAATAAGCCCTACAATTTAACCAAATGTGGAACCATTCGGTCATTTCAGAAAAGGCCAGGATTGGAGGTGGAATTATCCTGGAAAGATTTGTGGAAACTCCTTCTGTCTGATGGGCATGCTCCAAGGCTACTGCATAGAAAGCCAACAAGAGTATTGTGGGATCTGTATAAATGCAACTGCTACCAGTCTGGACTGAAAAGGACAGAGAAAGGACACATTGAAGAAAAAATGACTTCAGAGGCAGAGCTATGAGAACTTAAGTCTGAAGTCAAGAACCACTGGCCAGAAGAGCCAACCACCCCAAGAAGTCGGAAAGGGTGAGTGCCCTGAAGGCAGAGGGTGAGCCTTCTACCTCATTGCAGTGGAAGAGTTGTGCCATTTCAGGCCTTGGAGAAGGTAGAGTACATTCCTTGGGGTTTGGGGAGAGCCTGGCTGCCACCACATGGAGGGGTTGAGCATGTGCCCTGGAGATGGCAGAGCCCTGGTGTGGCCCCGATGCCTGGATAAGGTGAAGCCAAGAGAAAGGTGGTCTCCCCAATGTCCCCCAAGTTTGCATTCAGAGAGAGGTGGGCCACTGTCTAGGCCCTTGAAAAAGGTGAGACTGCTGCTTTCTAAAACCCCAAAGATGAATGACTCTCAGACTTTGAAATCTAATGGATGTTGCCCTGTAGGTTTTCAAAACTGCTTGGGTCTGGTAACCCTCATATTCCTTCCAATTTCTCCCTATGAAAATGGGAGTATTTATTCTATGAGTGTTCCTCCTCTGTATGCTGGCAGCAAATAACTTGTTCTGAGTTTTCAAGGTCCAGAGCCAGAGGAAAATTTTGCATTAGGAGAGAGCATACTTGTAGCTGATTTTGATGAGATTTTGTACTGTTTATGACATTTATTGCATTTGTTTTGTACTGAAATGCTTTAAGTCTTTCTGATGTTATGATGGAGTAAATGCATTTTGCGTGTGGGAAAGCATGTCTTTTTTTAGGATAAGATGGTTAAAATGTGCCAGTTTGAAAGGATTGTGTACCCTAGAAAATTCATGCTTAATCAAGATTCATTTTGTGGAGGCAGCTGTTTCTTTTAATCCCTATCCAGCACTCTAAGTTGGCAGTTTGATTAGATTATCTCCAAGGAGATGTGACAGGCCCAATTGTGAGTATTAACATTTAATTTGGGTGTGATGTGACTCTACCCATTCCAGGTGGGTCTTGATTAGTTTAATTAAATTCATTAAAAGAGGAAACATTTTATAGCCATGAGGTCCATGAGAGCCACAAGGACCATGATAGCTCACACAACCAGAGACCTTTGGAGATGAAGAAGGAAAATGCCCCAGGGGAGCTTCATGAGACAAGAAGCTTGGAAAGAAAGCTAGCAGATGTTACCATGTTCACCATGTGTCTTTCCAGTTGAGAGAGAAACCCTGAATTTCATCGGCCTTTCTTGAGTGAAGGTAAACTCTTGTTAGTTCTTTAATTTGGATATTTCTATAGCCTTGCTTTAATATGGACATTTTTCATAGACTTAGAACTGAAAAACTGCAACTTAATAAATTCATCTATTTAAAACAATTTAATTTCTGGTATTTCATTTCATTCTGGCAGCTAACAAACTAGACACAAATCAAAGGTAAAACCAGCATTTCTAAAACTCTAATATACCACAAGATTTTCATAGATATTAACTGAGAAATGAAAAATTTCCTTGGTCAAATGAGTTTGGAAGGATTGAATTAAACATTAAACAGGTTTCTTTACAAAAACTTATCAGAATGATTAAAATGTGTTGGTTATTGTGAATCTCCCCAGGAGGAAAGAGAATGCAGGTTTCCCAAACATATTTCACTGTGGAAATTTCTGTCTATGGAACACTTTTTGACACTTTCCATAACGCACTGGCATTAGTGTGTTCTACTGAATGCAATTTGGGAATTTGCTGAGGGAAAATTTGCCAGGCTTTACCAAGTGAACAGTCTCACTCCTCAACTGGCAAGCACCACTGAGGTTGGAAGGGAGGCAGTACCAAAACCTTCAATATCAATCTGAGTCCACAAGTCCAAAGAAAGGTCAATCAGGTTCAAAAGTCCATATTAATTTCAAAATCTGGGTCACCAGAATGAAGAAAGGCAGATCAGGAAACAAGGCCAAGTTGAAACAAATAAGGAATACGAACTCTAAGGTAGTCATGGGTAACAGAGCTGAGTCAGAGGGGCAGGTCACAGTCAACAAAAAACAGCTTTTTTTTTAAAATTCAGTTTTACAGTCAAGTTTGATGGGGATAAAACTGACTCCACTCAGAGTGGCACTTGAGATTGAGGGAGTACTGCCATTTGACATCTGTACTTCAGCTTTTGGCTGATGGTTAATATAAATTCACAGAATGAGAAAATTGGAAAGATGGAATGCTGAAATTGCCTTATATAATATTTATACCTTTTGAAATGCCAGGAGCACGATAAGTGTTTGGGTTACCCTCTACCCATTTAGCCTAACAGCCAAACTTTTGACTATAGATAGTATTGGGAGCACCTGCAACTACTTCAGCTTTTTCTGCTATGGTTTGGTTCAGGCCCACATGGTTTCTTACCTGGACTATTGCAGTATCCTCCTAGCTAATCCCTTTGCTCCATACTTCCCTCCCAAAAATGTATGAACCACATTTCCACCAGGTTGTCTTTGACCACTGCATCCCTGATTATATTACTTCCCTGTTTGGGTGGCTTCTCATTGCTTTCTTGGCTTCTTGGCCTGGCTTAAAACTATGTCATTTATCTGGACATTGTTTGCCTCCAAGGCTCTTCTTACATCACCTTATTCCTTTTTGAAAACATTTTTTTTATTGTGAATTATAACATAGATGCAAAAAAATCAATAAATTTCAAGGTACATTGAAACAAGTAGTTGTAGAACAGACTTCAGAGTTTGGTATGAGTTACAGCTCCATAATTTTAGGTTTATCCCTTCAGCTGCTCCAAGACACTGGGAATAAAAAGAAAATCAACATAATGATTTAGGTTTCATACTCATTTATTCAATCATATCTTCTCTATTATGACCCCATATTCATCTTTGATCTTTCCCTAATATTTAGGGGCATTTGGGCTATGCCCATTCTAGCTTTTTCATGTTGGAAAGAGGTGTCAATAATATAAGGAGGATGGAACTAGTTGATGTTCTTGGAGACCCTGGCCCTTCTGGATTTCAGGGCTTATCTGGCCTAGGAGCTCACCTGGAGGTTGTAGGTTTCTGGAAAGTAATAATAATTCATTAAACTTTTGTAAAATCTCAGATAGAGCCTTAGGTGTTCTTTAGGGTTAACAGGAATGGTTCTGGTTGAGGTTTGACAAACCATGGTAATTAGCAATAGTTAGCTGCAGCTTGCATAAGAGCAGCCTCCCAGAATGGCTTCTTTTGTTGAATTCTCTCAGCCAGTGATACCTTATTGTTACTTTTTATTGTGAAAATAACATGTACAGAGAACAATAAATTTCAATGCACATCACAGCAAGTAGTTATAGAACAGATTTCAGTGTTTGTTATGGGTTACAGTTTCACGATTTTAGTTTTATCCTTCTGGCTGCTCCAAGACACTGGAGACTAAAAGGAAAATCAACATAATGATTAATAAGTTATACTCATTTGTTAAATCGTATCTCCTCAAGGGTTCTGGGAAGATGGCCAAAAAAGGGTAGATGGAGTTCAGCCCTGCCCCAAGGAAAAGTTAGAGAAGGAACAGGAGGGCGACTGAGATGGTGATTCAGTTGTGTGACTGACCTGGGAGAGCCTTCTGCACTACATAGGGTGGCCCTGGTTGCAGAGGCTGAGGAACTGAAAGGCAGGGTACTGGAGCCTAATGCAGAAGCGTGAAACCCACAGGAGAGCACAGCTGGGGAGACCGGGACTAGAAAATAAGCCAAGCTGCATTCCTTGAATGCACTACCCTCATCAGTGTAGTTCTGTGACCCACGACTCACCCCACACCCCCATCAACCACCCCTACTCTCCATACGCCAAGTGCCTCTACCCCACCAATCCCCAGCACATACCTGCCCCACCCCCCACCACAAATGCAGCACAACCCACCATTCCTGCATCCCTCCAGAGCACTACCTCCATCTCCCTGCTCTCTGCAAGCTGTCACCAGCACATAAAGGCTGCGGGCTCAAACCTCCATACCCAGGCTACATCCAACTCCCACCCATAATGTTGCACAGCCTCATCCCACCCCACCAGTTTATGGCACTCCTAGACTGTGCATATGCATGGCCCTCAATCACACCCTTTAGCTCTGAGAGTATCACTTTATAATTCTCCTAGATGTGTGCATGTACATGGCCCTCAGTCATGCTTCTCAACTCTGAGAATGTGCTGACCTGCACAGCCAGGTCACATCTGCCCCCAGTCCATGAAAGCATAATGCTGACCCACTACCATAGCTCTGCTCATGTGCACAAAGGGCCCCATACCTTAGACCACTGCACACCAGGGTTAAGCCCCCCAGACCTGTGTACCCACACAGCTACATTTGCCCTGGCTGCTGGACACTCATGTTCACAAGCACCAGCATAAATTCCCCAACCTGCACCTATACTTGCTCTGCAATGCATCATCACACTGTTGTGCCCCACCCCATACCCTGCATCCTGCTACACATCAAACCCCACAAACACAAGACTTTAGACTACTGAAGGAAATCAACTGCCAAAGTAAATAAATCAAAATATTTACATATAGTGAGAAGAACAAATCACTAAGCATATCACAATGCAGACAGGTATAGCCTAGCCAAATGACCAAATTAAAACACTAGAGGAGACATAGATGTCACAACAACTAATCAAAGATGTTCATATAACTATACTTAATAAAATAAGTGGGATGGCTAATGACATAAAGGAGATCAAGAAGACAGTAGACGAATATAAAGAGGAATTTAAAAGAATAAATAGAAAAATAGCAAATATCACAGAGATTAAATACACCGCTGATCAAACAAAAAAATACTAGAGGCACACAACAGCATATTTGAAGAGATAGAAAGAATAAGTGATATAGAGGACAGGATAACTGATTTTGAACACTCAAAATAGCAAATGGCAAGAAAGGTGGAAAAAATCTAATTGTATCTCAGGGAAATGATAGACAAAACAAAGTGCATAAATACAAGAATCATTAGTGCCTCAGAAGGAGAAGAGACTACTAAAGGGCTAAGAAGAGTGGGTAAGGATATAATGGGGTAAAATTTTCCAACCCTTATAAATATACAAGTCAAAGAAACCCAATGAACTTCAAATAGAATAAGTGTAAATAGACTTTCCCTAAGACACATACTAATCAGTCTGTCAAATGTTGAAGAGAAGCAGAAAATTCTGAAAGTGGCAAGAGAAAAACAATCTACTACATGCAAGGGGAACCAAATAAGACTGAGTTAAGTCTACTAAACTGGAACCATGGAGGTGAGAAGGCAGTGTTATGATATATTTAAGATTCTGAAAGAGAAAAATTTCCAGGCAGGAATTCTGTACCCAGCCAAATTGTCCTTCAAAACTGAGGGAGGGAATAAAATATTCACAGATGAACAAATCCTGAAAGAATTTGTCACCAAGAGACTGGCCCTGCAGGAATTACTAAAGGGAGTTCTGCCAGATGAAAAAAAAAAAATAGACATGAGAGGGAGGTCTGGAGGAGGGCATAGAATTGAAGAGTACCAGTAAGGGTAACTAAAGGATAAAAAGAGAAAAGAATATACAGATCTGACAAATAAAATAAAATAAGATAGGGGATTCAAGAAATGCTATTTCAGTAATAAATTTGAATGCTAATGGATGGAACATACCAATTAAAAGATAAAGATTGGTAGAATGGATTAAGAAATATAATCCAGTTATATGCTGCTTACAAGAGACTCACCTTAGACACAAGGATACGAATAAATTGAAAGTGAAAGGATGGAAAAAGATTTTCCATGCCAGTTGAAACCAAAAGAAAGCAGGTGTAGCTATACTAATATTGGACAAAATAGACTTTGAATGTAAAGACATCATAAGAGGTGATAAAGCAGGACACTATATATTAACTAAAGGGACAATTAACCAAGAAGATATAACAATCATAAATATATATGCTCCCTATCAAGGAGCTCCAAAGTACATGAGACAGACATCAGCAAAACTGAAGAAAGTGATAGATGTTTCAATAATAATACTAGGAGACCTCAAAACACCACTCTTTTCTATAGATAGAAGTAAAACTGAAAGTTGGTTCTATGAGAAAATCAATAAAATTCATGGGCCACTAGCAAGACAGACAAAGAAAAAAAAAGAGAGGATGCAAATAAAGAAAATCAGAAATGACAAGGGATGTGTTACCACAGACCCTGAAGAAATAAATCATAAGATGATTGTGGTATTTAGATTCAGTTGTCAAATTGGCCAGGTGAAGGGGCCTAGTTATACTGCTGTGGACATGAGCCAATGGCATGTGAACCTCTTCTATTGTTGATTACATCTGCAGTCAGCTAGGAGGCGTGACTGCTGCAATGAATGATGTTTGACTTAATTGGCTGGTGCTTAAATGAGAGACTCAAACGTAGCACAGCCCAAGCAGCTCAGCATGCCTCATCTTAACACTTGCAGCTCAGCCCAGGCCTTTGGAGATGCAGAAAGAAGTCACCCCAGGGAAAGTTGTTGGAACCCAGAGGCCGAGAGAGAAGGTCAGTAGAGATCACCCTGTGCCTTCCTGCATAAGAAAGAACCTCAGTTGAAAGTTAGCTGCTTTCCTCTGAAGAACTAATGAAATAAATCCTCTTTTATTAAAAGCCAATCCATCTCTAGAGTATTGCATTCCAACAGCTAGCAAACTAGAACAAGGATACTATGAACAACTATACACCAATAAACTAGGCAACTTAGATGAAATGGACAAATTCCTGGAGACATACAAACAAGGTACGCTGACTCAGGAAGAAATAGAAGATCTCAAGAAACCAATCACAAGTAAAGAGATTCAATCAATCATCAAAAATCTTCCTAAAAAGAAAAGTCCAGGGCCAGATGACTTCACAGGTGAATTTTATCAAACATTCCAGAAAGAACTAACACCAACCCTGCTTAAACTTTTCCCAAAAATTGAGGAAAAAGGAACTCTACCTAACTCATTTTATGAAGCTAATATCATTTTAATACCAAAACTGGGAAAAGATGCCCTAAGAGAGGAAAATGGCAAGCCAATCTCCCTAATGAAACTAGATGCAAAAATTCTCAACAAAATATTAGCAAATTGAATCCAGCAACACATTAAAAGAATTATACATCATGACCAAGTGGGGTTTATAGCAGGAATAAAAGGATGGTTCAGCACAAGAAAACCAATTTAATGTAATACAGCACATTAACAAATTGAAAGGGAAAAATCACATCATCATCTCGATTGATGCTGAAAAAGCATTTGACAAAACTCAACATCTTTTTTTCTGATAAAAACACTCCAAAAGATAGAAATCAAAGGTAAATACCTCAATATGATAAGGGGAATTTCTGAAAAAACTGATAGCCAGCATCATACTCAATGGAGAGAGACTGAAAGCCTCCCCCCCAAGGATCAGGAACTAGACAAGGATGCCCACCATCATAACTATTATTCAACATTGTGCTAGAAGTCCTAGCTAGAGTAGTCAGGCAGGACGAAGAAATAAAAGGCATCCA
Organism: Tamandua tetradactyla; assembly: GCF_023851605.1. Classification (NCBI taxonomy): domain Eukaryota; kingdom Metazoa; phylum Chordata; class Mammalia; order Pilosa; family Myrmecophagidae; genus Tamandua; species Tamandua tetradactyla. The sequence continues at coordinate 106,283,190 of NC_135353.1, read as the reverse complement.
AATTGGAAAGGAAGAAGTAAAATTTTCGCTATTTGCAGATGATGTGATACTATACTTGGAAAATCCTGAGAAATCTACAACAAAGTTACTTGAGCTAATAAACAAATTCAGCAATGTGGCAGGATGTAAAATTAATGGGCGAAATCAGCAACATTTATATGCACAGCAATGAACTAACTAAGGAGTCAGTTAAGGAATAAATTCCATTCAAAATAGCAATTAAAATAATAGAGTATTGAGGAATGAACTTAACTAGGGATGTAAAGTACTTGTATACTGAAATCTATGTAACATTGCTAAAAGAAATCAAAGATCTAAACAGGTGGAAAGACAGTCCCTGCTCATGGATAGGAAAGCTAAATATAATTAAGATGTCAATTCTACCCAAATTAATCTACGGATTAAACACAATAATCAAATTCTAACAACCTATTTTGAAGACTTGGAAAAGCTAGTTATCAAATTCATCTGGAAGGGAAACAGACCCTGAATAGCTAAAAGCATCCTAAGAAAGAAGAACGAGTGAAAGGATTAACACCCCCTGACTTTAAAACCTATTGTAAAGCCACAGTGTTCAAAACAGCATGGTACTGGCACAAAGATAGAAGCATTGACCAATGGAATCTAATTGAGAGTGCAGAAATAGACCTCAAAATCTGTGGTCAACTGATGTTTGACAAGGCCTCCAAAACCTCTGAACTGGAATAAAATAGTCTTTTCAATTAATGGGCATGGAACAACTGGGAATCAATAGTCAGAAGAATGAAATAGGACCCTTACATTATTTCCTACACAAAAAATTAACTCAAAGTGGGTCAAACACCTAAATATAAGAACTAGCAAAATAAAGCTCCCAGATGAAAATGAAAGGAAAACATCTTCAAGACCAAGTAATATGAGATAGTTTCCTAAACATTACACCCAAAACACAGGCAACAAAAAGAAAAATAGATAAATGGGAACTCCACAAATCAAATGCTTTTGCACCTCAAAAGACTTTGTCAAAAAGGTGAAGAGGCAACCAACTCAATAGAAGAAAATATTTGGAAATTACGAATTGGACAAAAGTTTGATATCCTGTATACACAAAGAAATCATACAACTCAACAACAAAAGAACAAAAAGCCCAATTATAAAATGGGATAAAGATATGAATAGGCATTTTTCTGAAGAGCAAATATAGATGACTCAAAAGCACATGAAGATATTTTCATTTTCATTGGTTATAAGGGAAATATAGATCAAGACTACAATGAGATACCACCTCACACCTATAAGAATGGCTCCTACCAAGCAAAAAGGAAGCTATAAATGTTGGAGAGGATGTGGAGAAATTGGGACACTTGTGCACTGCTGGTGGTAATATATAATAACACAGCCACTATGGAAGTCACTTTTGTGGTTCCTTAGGAAACTAAATATCAAGTTGCTTTATGACCCAACAATAACACTACTTGGTATATAACCAGAAGAGCTGAAAGCAATGACACAAATAGATATTTCCTCACCAATGTTCATAGCAACATTATTCACAATTGCCAAATGATGGAAACAAACCAAATGCCCATCAACAGAAGAGTGGATTAGTAGAATGTGGTATATACATATGATGGATTATTATGCAGCAGTAAGACAAAATGACATCCTGAAACATGACAAGATGGATGAGCCTTGAGGACATAAGGTTGAGTGAAATAAGCCAGACACAAAAGGATAGATACAGTATGATTCCATCCACTTTTATGACCACGTTAAGGGTAAAATCAGAGGCTTATAATATAAAATATAGGGGACTTAGAGATAGATAGAACCTAGAGATGGGTGAATGGTTAGCTAATGTGGTTGAACTCAAATGTTAGTGAATAGACAGATGTGAAGGTGGTTGTCTAGTGGGTCTAGAAGTAATATTACCATATTGAAGATAAACAAGATTGAAAGGGGTTGTATAGACCTATGTGTCACACTGATTAACACTAGAAATATAAATTACTTCTTGCAAGAACTAATTCAAAGTTATTAATCAGGTACAAAGAGTGGTTAAGTCAAGGGTACAGGGGAAACTGCTATTGCATGTCATGCACTGTTTAAAAGGAAAACATCAGCACTACCACAGCAACAACAGAGGCAAATAATGGGGAGAGGAACAAGAGTTAAGAGGAGGTTTAGATTTCCTATTTGGTGAGGGTGTGCTTATTGATTTTCTTTCTCTTGGAAACAATGAAATTATCTAAGATTGAGAGTGTTGATGGACAGTGCACTTTGAGCAATATGCATGATCCCTGATGAATGCAGGTGCCTGAAGAGTGCACTGACTGAGAAGTAAATTGTTGAATGACGGGTCTACTTATGAACGAATGGTGTGCTACTCCAAAAGAAGGAATGAAGTCGTGAGGCAAGCAATTATGTGAATGAATGTTTGGGACATTTGGTGAGGAAAAATGAGCCAGAAACAAAAGAACAGCAATGGTCTGGTTTATTTTAGAAAATGCTTACATGAAAACAGGGGCCTAGATTGTAATCTTTCATAGAAGACACATTTAGTCCAGAGTTGTAGTTATTATTTCTGGATTATATATATAACCTGATTATTTAGAGATGAGAATGAAGCCAATCAGGTTGCGGTTAAAGTAATTCATAACACAGGGGTAAGGAAGACAACGTCTATATTTTAGAACCATACATATTCTTTGAGACCAAAGGAAGAAAGGTTTATTTGCTCTGGAACTGAAATTTTCTGTAGTACATATTCTCACTCAGCCTATCTGTATGGCTCATTTGAACAATAGAAACACAGGAAGCCCAGAATAAGAAAGAGGTCCTTTAATCCTGTATAGCTTAATGTAATGCCTGGATGCATCCTAAGGTATATTAAGCAGATAATCAAAAAGTATTGGCAAAGTCCCCTGAGGGATGGGAGAATAAACATGGAATTATTAAACTTCACCATCAGAGAATCCCCTGATACTGTGTCAAACTATAAGGACACACAAATCAATAGGCCATGCCTTTTATCTTGAGGCTTACCCTTGTGAAATTTATGTAGGTAGCAGAGAAGCTTAGACTGCCTATAGCATGCCTAAGAGTTACTTCTGGAGAGTCTCTTTTGTTGCTCAGATGTGAAATCATTGCCCTCCCCACTAGGTGCGACATGACATCCAAGTGTAAAAGTTGCCCTGGCGATGTAGGAGATGAATCCCAGGGATAAATCCAGCCCTGGCACCATGGGATCAACAATTCCATCCTGACCAAAGGGGGAAGAGAAGTGTAACTACTAAAGTATCAGGGGCAGAGAGACTCCAAATAGAGTTGAGAGCCTACTCTGTAGGTTGCCCTCATGCAAACCTCTGTTAGACATTGCAACCTATCGTAACCTGCCAAACCAGGACCATTCCATCCAGTCCTAAAGAAAACCTAAGGCAATATATAAGATTCCACAAGGGTTCCATGTACTTCTCTGCTATAAAAATAAGCTTTCCATAAACTGACCATCTCCAGATGGATCCCTGGATGAGATAAACCCTGAAACCTAGACCAGTCTCTCCAGAACATCAGATAGTTCTGTCTCCCTACCTCTTTTTAGTGACAGACCTTCCAACATGAAAAAGTTAGAATGGCCACAGCTCAAATACCCCTAAAAAGAGGGATAGAAACATCAAAGGTGATGGTGGAGCTATAAAGAGAAGACAGGATTTAGCAAATGAATAATGAATGCTGAATCATTAAATTGATATCTCTTTTAGTCTCCAATATCTTAGAGCAGTTAGAAATAACTAAAGTTAGAAGCAATTAAAATCATGGAATCATAACCCATGTCAAACTCTGAAATATGTTCTACAAGTAATTGTGATGTTGTGCTTTGAAATATATTGCTTTTTTCTTTATGTGTTATTTTTCACATAAAAAGAAAAAAAAAGTCTGAGCAACAAAAGAGGTCCTCTTGAAGTAAATCTTAAACATAACTACATAGGTGTGCTTAATTCCTCTGCTACAAAAATAAGCTTCACAAGAGCAACCCTCAAGATCAAGGGCTTGGCCTACTTACTTGAGAGTCCCTAAATTTTGAGATAGTATCAGGGATTTCCCCACTGGTAAAGCTTAATAGTGCCCTCAAGGTACTTTGTCAATACCTTTTAATTATCTGTCTAACATAACTGTGGGATGTATCCAGGTATTTCATTAAGTTATACAGAATTATAAGTCCTCATTCCCATTCTGGCTTCCATGTATTTGGGTTGTCTAAATTTTCTATCTAGACAGGTTGAGTTAGATTATGTGCTACAGAAAATTTAGGTTTTCCACAAAATAAACCTCTTCCTTTGGCCTCATACAGTAGGTTAAATTAAAAAGTAAAGACAACATCATCCTTAGCCCTGATGATTTACTCCTAAGGTAAATCTGAATACAGAGGTTGTATGTAGCAATGCTGATTTTCAGAGCTGCATAATTCCAACTCTGAGTCTTAGAAATCACACAGGTAGCCAAAGCTCCAGGGATATACCAAGTTATGCATATATTGTGCAGCATCTCAGAATCTAAAAACAGTATTTACAACTCTGGACTAAATGTGACTGCTATAATAGCTTACAATCTAGGCCTCTATTTCCTTATAAATATTTTCCAAAAGAGACCATACAGCATTTGTTCACTTCTGGCTTACTTTGTACAATGTAACATCCCCAAAGTTCAAACTCACTTCATTGCATGCCTCAAGACTTTGTTCCTTTCTGTAGGTGCACAATATTGCATCATTTGTATACACAACAGTTCATCATTCTACTTCTCAGTCAATGTTTCCTTCAGCCACATCCATCCATTGGGCATCATATATAATGTCAAACTTCAACAATCCATATCTCACATTGTCCTCTTTCTGTGTACAATCATTAACACTCAATTTTAGACAATTTTCATTGCTCCAAAGAAAAAAATAACTGGAAACACCCCTTATCAAATAGAAAATCCAAACCTGCCTTAAATACTGTCCTTCCCATCCAATTATTTGCCCCTGATATTGCTGTTATTGTTGATATCTTCCTGTTAAATATAGACTATAACATGCAATAGTTGCTTTCCCTCTATATCCTTCTATTAGGGACTCTGTTTATCAGAAGTTCATACCTTTAAAGTAGTTCTTGTAAGAACTTATATATATTTGTAGTATTAATCAGTGGCATAGATGGCTCTATACAACCCCTTCCAATCATGTTCACCTTCAATATGGCAAAATCACTTATAAACACACTAATGTACTTGTTGTAGTTTGCTAGCTGACAGAATGCAATATATCAGAAACAGAATGGCTTTTAAAAAGGGGAATTTAATGAGTTGCTAGTTTACAGTTCAAAGGCCAAGAAAATGTCCCAATTAAAGCAAGTCTATAGACATGTCCAATCTAAGGCATCCAGGGAAAGATACCTTGATTCAAGAAGGCCGATGAAGTTCAGAGTTTCTCTATCAAGTGGAAAGGCACATGGAAAACATGGATAGGGTTTCTCTCTCATCTGGAAAGGCGCGTGGTGAACACAGCATCATCTGTTAGCCTTTTCTCCTGGCTTCCTGTTTCATGCAGCTCCCGACGAAGCATTTTCCTTCTTCATCTCCAAAGCGCTGGCTGATGGACTTTCTGCTTCGTGGTGCTGCAGCATTCTCTGCTCTCTCTAAATCTCTAATTTTCCAAAATGTTTCCTTTTTTATAGGACTTCCAAAACTAATCAAGACCCACCCAAATGGGCGAAGACACACCTCTACCTAATCCATTTTACTGACCACTCTTGATTAAATCACATCTCCTGGGAGATGATCTAATTACAGTTTCAAACACAATACCGAATAAGGATTAGAAGAAATGACTGCCTTTACAAAATTGGATTAGGATTAAAACATGGCTTTTCTAGGGCACAGACATCATTTCAAACAAGCACAGTACTGCCTTCATTTCTATCCATTCCCTTACATTTAAGTTCAACCTCATTAGCTAATCATTCTCCAATCTCTAGCTTCTGTGTATCTGTAGGTCCCCCTATAGTCCACATCATAAGCCTTTGAGTTTACCTTTACCACACCCTGCACTTCTAACTCTAGTATATCCATTTGATTTTTGTTTTATTTAGGCTGCTCTAATGTCAAGTGCCCCCACCTTACTCTAGTCTGAACTGCCCCTCTTGACTTGATAACTTCTGCTGTTATTTCAAGTGGTCTCTCCTTCCTTCCTGAAAGTTTTACTCATAACCCCTCTTTCTTTTCCCACTCCCTCTGGTTGGGTTCCTCCAATGTTGTCCTTACTATTCTATGCTCAATTTCATCTTTGCAATTACCACATTGTATAGAATGCCTTTTCTTTGTGCTTCTTACTAATCTCTATACAGTCTTTTTCACTATACTTAGAATAGAGGCATGGGTGAATGGATGAATGTTGCTTCAGCCATCAAAGAAGTCTTACCTTGCTTATCCCTCTTGGCACCATAGGTATCTAGCCTATTTGCTCTATTTTAATTGTTTCCCATTCATTCAACAGTATTTGTTGAATATCATATTATGGACCAGGTAGAGTATGTCCCAAACTTAGTACAAAGAATTCATTTTTGATGTTCATGAGTGCATATTGCAATCCTTATAGTATAAAGATTATAAGTTAAGAATATAATTTTTATGATATTATAAAGTCACCACCAAGTCTAATACCCCTGTATCATCACAACAACACACATCACATGACAAACAGCTGGGAAGTAATTGGGAATGATGGGAAAAAGAGGATGCTCACAAATGAGACTTTTCCTTCCAAGTAGAAGCATATTCTATAGCTCTAGTCTATGTGCACTGAGAAGTGCCCAGAGGAATTTGGGCTCTCTTGATATCATGGCACTCAAGGAAGGTCACCATGGCACTCCACCATCAATTGATGAGATAAATATAAAACTATCATGAATCCTATTTGTCAACTAATGAAAGGGTGAGGCAAGTTCTGTGATGGGGGATCTTGGTGCAGACTATTGCCCTGTGGCTCTTTTTTAGAGGCTAAGAAAATGCACATGAGAGAAGGCTCTGCCATTGCATGGTCAATTGAGCAAAGACGGTTTAACTCCAGACTTCTGCCATTTAACGGCCATGGATTCTGATTGCATTTTCTTCTCAACATTCTGACTTAAAAGCAAAGATATAAGGTTACTTATACCAAAATCAAAGGTAAAATAAGGTAAAAGGCTGAGAGAAAATAAAAGACCTAATCCATGGGACCATGGGAGAATTAAATCCCTGTCTAGAAAAGCTATAGTGTTTGCATACAACACTTAGTTTTGAGCTTTCTGGCAACCTAACCAAATAAAGAAATGTTGAAGCTGATGTAGCTTTCACAGTCTGGTTGAAGGAAGGATAGTAACTCATCAGAATCACAGTCCTAAGCTGTGAGAGAATTTGTCACATGACCCTTTACATTGGGGTTCTGAACCCCGTATAATTCCATAAAAAGATTATGTGCACAGATGTTCATTGAAACTAGTGATTGTAGTACTGGTATAAAGTGAAAATACTGGTATTTCTGTATTGATTTCAGTAATACCAAACTGTATCATTTTGTTAATTTGATTAACAGTTAAAAGTGAAAATTAATTTAATGATTGGAATTCAGTATAAGCAAAGCTGAAAAATTTAACACAACAAAAAAACATTATTATGATTCAAATAAAAATTATTTATATTTCACAACATGGAGAAAAAAATTTATAAAAATATATCCATTACCATTCTAATATAAGTTATTAGCTGATACTAGCTCTATTGCTTTGGGGAGCATCAATATTCCCCACTCCAGGCAGTGATGTAGCTGGTCTACTGGGCAGCTGTACCTTCCTGCAGAGTTTTGCTCTCCTGACTACTGAGCTTTCAGGAAAACCCCTTATGACTGGTGGTTCTGGGTTGTTAACAATTTTGATTTCTCTTCTTGCCAACTTAGACGGGTAGACTTGCCCAGATTAAAAACCTTCCCTTGTATATCTTCAAAGAGCTCCTCCAAACCCTCCCCAGGCTGGGTATATGCCAGCACTTTGTTTTGGGGTTGGGAAGTATAGGATGTTTAAGAGAAGTTGCAGATATTGAGATTTAGTCCTTAAAAGGGGACATCAGGAAGGCTGTTGCAATGGCATCAGGTATAAGGGAAGGGAAGAAGAATGGAAGGGGAAGAGGGAAGGATTGTAAACAGTGGTGAACCTGACCATGATCCTGGCACATGGCTGGCATTGTATCCTCCAAGATACTGCTGCATCAGTAAAAATAGCAATGTTTAATAGAGTAAAAGATGATCGAAATTAGCATTGCATTCATTAATTGCACCCTTATCTTTGAAAGGAAAGGATTCAGAACAACCTGAGTAATTCAGCCCTAAAGTCTTGCTTAGTTTCATATATGTCCAGAGGATGGACTGTCATATGGCCATTGGCATGTAATGTCAAAGACATTATAATGACATGATAAATGTTCACAATACAATATTAAGTGAAAAAAGTTAGATAAAAAATTATATATTCAATGTGATCTAACAACAACAAAAAAGTACCAGAGGAGACTGAAAGAAGCATCCATTGGAATAAAAGGGGGTACACTGGAGCTGAGCTCCAATGTTGCCATCAGGAGCCAAGCAAGACTTCTGTTCAGGACTCAGTTCTGTCCCAGGGAGTGGACACATGTTGTCAGTGTTTCTGTAGCTTAGAATGAGCTGTCAGGGTGTTACGGATGTCTGTTTCTCCATTCCAAAGGAGAGAAAGAAAGGCTATGTTTCCATCCCCAATCATTTACGTAGGTGTCAAGTACCATTTGTTCATGAACTCAGGGATAATTCAACTATTTTGCTTTTGACTAGTGTGGACTGAGTTTGTAGGTGGAACTTATAATGCGTATCTTTCCCTGACTCTCTTTGCTCTAATATTGCAGCTTCCCAGACAAATGAATCCGTCTTAACAAAAAAATGTTCAGTTAATTTCTCATCATTTAACACAACCAAGTAGGCAGTTTTGCATCCTTGACTGCTACTCAAACAAGCATCACATGCATCTGGCCCCAGAAATGCCCCAGAAACTTATGTCATTGCAGGTCTGATCAGGATTTGTCTCTCTGACTTTGACCACTTAAGAAATGCAATTCTATTGGACATACAACACTAAGGCTTTAAAAACATTTCTTGGCTTTCTGGATCATAAGCTCTCCAAGGTCTACATTTTATCCCTCTCTCTTGCAAAAGTACCAAGCACCCACCAGATTCTCAGTGAAATTGGATATTTCTGTGGTTACCATGAAGGCTCAATAAAGCTCAGACTCTACTGCTTACCCAGTTGCTCGACTTAGGTTGTCCAAAACAGAACTCCAGACTTCCACCACCAATGAGCTCTTCCCTATCTCCATTCATCTAGTTGCTCACTCCCAAACCTAAGAGTTGTCCCTGACCTTGATTCTTCTCTATTCCTCTCCTCCACACCCAATACATCAGCAAATCCAGCTGGCTGTACTTCTAAAATATATCCTAAATCTTACCACCTCTCTGAGACACCATCCTCTTAAATAGGCCATAGCAACAACCTCTAAATTGGTCCCTCTGCTTTCATTCTTGTCTCCTAAAGTTCAGTTTCTGTATGTGATCAGAGTAATCTTTAAGAATGATGAATCAGACAATGTCATACCTCCCTTCTTAAAACACTCCAGTGGCTTTCCATTGCACCTACTCAGGATTCCTACATTCTGTATTCATTGTATATTCATTCAGGATTCCAACCTTGGCTTGTGAAGCCAACCCCACAAGTTTCAAACCTCCTTCATCATGGCTGTTATTGCTTGATCAGCCCCTCTTGTCTTCTTTCTAGTTGCCAAAGTGATCATTCTTACCTTAGGATAGGTACAAGTAACTCAGGTGATGAGCCTGAGCAATGAGGAGAAGCCAGTCATGGGGAAGACCTGGAAGATGCATGTTCCACCCAAAAAGGAACAGCAGGTGCAAAGCCCCTGAGGTAGGAATGATCACTTTTTGTTAGAGGGAGTGAATTTTCTTTAATATGGTGAATGGATGACCAACTTTGTAGAAAAAAATAGAACACTCTGTTCATCAGAATTCCAAGAAAACTAGAGAAGGCATATTGCCTAGCAAGGCTGCTCCCAGAGACAGGAGAAATCAGAGTGAAGGTAACAGGATTAAGTTTCCCAGGAGGCTGTGTCTGAGGGTCAAGGTCATATCTCAAACCTATAACCTGCAGAAAAAGAACAAAAGTAACATAGCATGCATGGTGTAGGAGTGCAGAGAAAAGAGTGAATTTCAAGTACATCTTTTAGTACACATTATAAGGTAGATCATCCAAGAAATATTCTCCATACTTAGTAGAAATTCATCATTGATTTCAGTTGATCTGGAAAATGATTATAGGGGCCACCAAGGAGAATTTCAAGCACATTTTGGAGCATGTATTTTAAGACAGACCATTTTGAACATACCCTACAAATTTACTGAAAATCTGGTCAGCAGTTTTTTTCTCAAATGTAATTTAAAACAAAAATATTGAGATTTCTTCTCATTCATAAAAATTCAGTGCTTATAATGGTAGTATAAAGATACTTTTCTCATTTGTATTTACAGATTAAGGAACTCAGACTCAGAGGTTAAAGGACAGAATTTGAATGCTGGAATATTTGAAGTCTGCATCCATGACCTTTCAATGCCACCATGCCACTTTTTTTTCTTACTGAATAGCATTTCCATGCAATTTGCTTAAAGTTCAGCTGCTTGAAAATCATAACTGTATTCCTTCCTATGGTGTAAATCAGATGTCCTTGAGGTTAAGTAAGGCTTGCTCTATTAAAAGAACAATAGGAGGTTGATGCCTACATTTGTAATCCTAGTCTTGACTGATCTAGACTTTTTTAAAAGACTAAGATTTCTTGATACTTAGAAGACATTTTACACTCTCCTGATATGGAATGTGCCAATTTTGATCTTCTGGGAATTCTGAGACTATTTTATATTTCCTTTCATCTTCTAACTCCTGTCTCTGTTCCACCCTAACCCTTATCCCCCATCCTATCCCCGTCCTTAAATTATTCTAGAAATGTATTATATACAAGACAGTTTAATTCATACTTCTTAGCATGCAAGACCTTTCATAATTCTGTCAAACGTCATCTAACTAACTTCATTCCCACCACTCCTTCCATGAACACACCCTTCCCTCCTGTCACATCAAAATTCTTACTCTTCTTGTAATATTTAGCATGCCTAAACTTTTCATGCCATTGCCAGGAATGCCATTCTCTTCTTTCTCCTGAAACCTTGTACTCTTCCTTCAAGGCTCAGCTGAAAGATTTGTTCCTCTGCCCTCTGACTCCATGTTCTCCTCCTGCAATCTATTTTATGTATTATAGGTCTGCAATCTCTCATATGCAGCTCCTGAGACCAAATGAGTTTCAGAACTTAGAGTGTTTGGGATTTTAGAAATATGGGATTTTAGGGTTCCCTCACTGTTTATTATGCAATATGTATAGGAAATATCACATATCTAGTCATATATGAATAGTAATACCAAGTAGGTTAAATAAAGTCTACAAATAATCTAACATCTGGTCAGGTTAGATTTTGCTGTCAATTGGACAATTTTTAGCTTTTAAAGAGTATTGGATTTTGTATTTGCGAATAAAGGACTGCAAAGAATTGTATAGCTGGATAATTATGCCATGACAAAATGAAATTCATCCCACAGTTGCAAGAATGGCTCAATGTTAAGAAATATTTTAGTATAATGAACCACATTAATAGCTCAAATGAGAAAAACTGTGTGATCATCTCAATAGCTTTCAAAAAGCATTTGACAAAATCCAACATCAATTACTTATTTCTAAATAAAGGAACATGAAGAGCCATATCATATGCTCTAGTTTGCTAGCTGCTGGGTTGCAATATACCAGAAACAGAATGGCTTTTTTAAAAGGGGAATTTAATAAGTCACTAGCTTACAGTTGTAAGGCCAAGGAAATGTCCCAATTAAAGCAAGTCTATAAAAATGTCCAAATTAAGGCACCAATGAGAGGTTACCTTCACTCAAGAAAGGCTGATGAAGTTCAGGGTTTCTCTCCCAATTGGAAAGACACATGGTGAACATGTTGATGTCTGCTAGCTTTCTCTCCAAGTTTCTTGTTTCATGAAGCTTTCCCAAGGGCATAATCCTTCTTTATCTCCAAGGTCTTTGGTTGCATGGGCTCTGCTTCATTGCTCTAAAAAAAGGGACTCTATCCAAAATTTAAAGGATGCCATTATATTAATCAAGACCCACCTGAAATGGGTGGAGTCACATCTCCCTGTAATCAAAAGTTAATACCCACAATTGGGTAAGTCACATCTCCATAGAAACAATAAAAAAAGCTCCCAGCCAGAAATACCAAATGAGGATAAAGTACATGGCTTTTCTGAGGCCCACCACAGATTCAAACTAGCACACCATATACATGTCAGAGTTATCTTTAATGGTATAACCCTAGAAGTATTTCCATCAAATGGAACAGGACATGAATACAACTCATCTTCATTATTACTTAAAAGTATTTCAAAAGTATTGTCCAATGCAGTCAGATAAGAGAAAAAATTGTTATAAATATATAAAAATTACTTCTTTTTACTTTAGAGGTATATATATTATATTCTTTGGAAATATATAATACTGTAAAATATTCAAAGTAATGGATAATCCAATAAGATGGCCAGTACCAAATTTAATACTTATAAAGCAATAATTTTCTTATATGTCATCAATTATCAGATGGAAAATAGAATAAGATATTCTTTATAATAGCATCCCAAACAGATATAACTCTTAGGAATAAATTCAAAATGTGCATGACATATAAAGTGAAAATGTCATAAAAGAAGATACAAGCGTACGGAAGTACACTGCTGTATTCTTGGTCATAAATGGTAAATTTATAAAAACATCAATCACCCTTATTTTTGTTTCTTTATTAGAGAAGTTGTGGGTTTACAGAACAATCATGTATAAAATATAGGATTCCCATATACCACCCTATTATTAACATCTTGCATTGGTGTGGAACATTTGTTGTGATTGATGATAGCACTTTTTGTAATTGTACTGTTAACTTGAATACAATTATTTGTTTCAATTTAAGGCTTACTGTGTAGTATAGTATATAATGGGATTTGCAATTTAAATTCTGACAAATATATCAAAGAGAACTTGAACAAAATGCTATTAAATTTTATTGTCAAATTAGCCAGAGAAATTCTGAACTAGACGTGTAATATGAGGATGGATGTGAGCAGTGAGAAAGGGTAAAGAAGATGAAATCAAACCTACCAGGTATTAAGAACATAATGAGAGAGGGATTGTAGGATGGTTGTAGAGTAAGGAGCTCCAGGACTCAGTCCTTCCACCAGAAAAATATTAAACAGGCAGCAACTTTCTGAAGTAACTATTTTCAAAAGCTAGAAAAACAATGTTCAACATTCAGGGTACAGAAAGAAGAAGAGGTTGATAGGTTATGATAGAGAAGAGTAAAATGCTCTGTCCAGGGGGACAGCTATGAGCACACACATCCACCACTCTTGAGCAGACCACTGCAGGGTATAACCCCAGTCTAGTTTGCTGGTGACAGAAAAGGACATACAAATCCTCTTCCCAAGAGGGTGGGGTGAGCATGGCCAATTATTTATCATGGCTTTTGATTAACAGCTTCAGCTCACTGGGGTCCTGGCTCTGAGTGGAGTCATTATTTCAAACATACCTCAAAAAAGGCAGCAATGGCCAATGTCTCTATCCATCCCCCAAAAAGGCCAGGTTGCAGAAGAATTAATGGCCCTATGTTGCATTAGGGTTGCAGGGGACAGTTAATAGAAGGCCAATAGAATTGCTTGGCAAGCCAAGAAATCTCCACTTAGGGGAGCTTTGGGAGAGCTTCTTGGTGCCCTCCCCAGTGGACTTTGGAGCCAGTCTGTACCTCCTTTGTGGGTCCCTGGCCCTGTTCTGGCTAGGGAAAACTGACTTGAGAAAGTCCTCTCAGATGTGTCCCTCCTTCCAGAACTTGTTCTCCAGGCAAAAGCAGATTCAGACAATGAAAAAATTTAAGAAACTACAGAGGTGGACAACCTAAGGCAAAGAATTGCCAGCTTCAAACACCCAGTAGAGGGAAGTCTGCCCCCAGAGAAACAAATGAGACAATGAAATTCTTGTAAATGAGGGAACCACAAAACAACTAACAATCAAAAGCCAAGGACAAGACAGAGGCCCATAAGGACAGGAAAAAACATGCACACTGCATTTGCCTTAGGAAGTCCTTCTTGATAAGAGGAATGAAACTCAAGAAAATATCTGCCTTATCACCAGCTGGTTATAAAATCAAGTAACAGACATATCAGCAAATAAATTCCAAAGTTAACATTTTAATATTTTAAAATGTACAGTGGGCAACAACAGAATACAAGACAAAGAAACAGGAAATGTTGACCCATCCACAAGAGGGTAAAAATCTAGAAATCACCCAAATGTGGACATACCAAACAAAACCTTTTAAAACTGATCTGAAAAATGCTCAAGGAGAACTAAAGGATATCAGTAAAACATAGAATGAGCAATATGAGAATCTTAGTCAAGAGATAGAAATTTTAAAAGGAACCAAACAATATTACTTGAGTTGAAGACCACATAACTGAAATTAAAATGGCCCTAGAGGGTATAAAGAGAAGATTGGAGTTGACAAAACTCGAAGATGAGAGACTTGAAATGAGTCAGGCTGAGGAGCAGAAACAAAAAAGAATTATAGCAAGTGAAAATAACCTAACACACCTTTGGGACACCATAAAGCATACTAATAAGCACATTAATTGAGTCCAAGAAGGAGAGGAAATAGAGAAAAGGGTGGAAGGAATACTCAAAGAAAACTTCCCAAATGTAGTGAAAGATGTGAATATGCACATACAGGAAGCACAGAGGACACACAGTATCAATGTGAAGAAAAGTATAACCCATCATATACTGATCACACTGTCAAATGCAAAGGACAAGGAGAGAGATCTGAAAGCTGAGAGAGAAAAGCAACAGATTAAGCACAGAAGAATACCAATTATGGAAGAACAAACTGAGCCCATTACTCACCAGAAACCATGGAGGCAAGAAAGCAGTGGATTGAAATAAAGTGCTGAAGGAAAGTGCTGAAGGAAAAAAACTGCCAAGCCAAAATTTGCATCTGGTGAGAATTTCATTCAAAAATGAGGGAGAGATCAAGAAATCACCAGAAAAATGAAAGGTAAGGGAATTCATCACCATTGGACCTGCTCTAGAAGTATTACTAAAAGGAGTTCTTCAGACTGAAAGGAAGGGATATTAGACAGTGGTTCAAAGTAGCATAAAGAAATAAAAATCTTCAATAAAACTAACCATTTGGACAATTATAAATTCCAATATTATTGTAACATACTGAGATATGTAACTTCACTTCTTACTTCCTACAGGTGTTAAAATTCAAATGCATAAAAAGTAATGATAAATCTATGCTTTGGGGCATAGTATATACAAAGATAAAAGTGGTGACAAGTACAAAAATAAAAGATAAGAAGACATGGGGTATAGGAAAGTATATGTGCATATTGCTGAAGGTAAATTTGTGTCAAAACAAATATGATGGTTATATATTTAAGATGTTAAATTTTAATCCCATGGTAAATGCAAAGAAAATTGATGAAAAGCATCCAGAGAGTAATGGGAAGGCACTCAATATGGTATATCACAAAAATAAATAAAACAGGCATTAATGTAAGAATTGAGGGACAAATAATGTATGACATAAAAAGGATAAATAGTGAAATGACAGAAGAAAGACCTGCATTAATAGCAGTGACTTCACATGTAAGTGGCTCAAACTCTCCAGTCAAAAGGCAGAGATTGGAGGAAATGATAATAAAACATTATTAAACTACGTGTTATCTGCCCTGCTATCTGCAAAAGACTCGATTTACATTAAAAGATAAAAAGAGGTTTAAGGTGAAAATTATAGAACATGCAAGTAGTATCCAAAAGAGAGCTGGGAAAGCTATGCTAAGATAAAATAGAATTTAAATAAAAAATAGTTATAAGTGACAAAGATTGACATTATATACCGATAAAGAGAACACTCAACAAGATGTAACAATTATAAATATATATGCACCTAACAGCAGATCCCCAAAATATTTGAAGCAAGTACTGACAGATTTGAAAGAAGAAATTGACAGCTGTACATTAATAGCAGGAGACTTTATTACACCACTTTCAACAATTGATAGTACATCTATTAAGAAGATCAATAAGGAAATATAAAAGTTGAATGATACTTTAAACAAACTAGCCCTAACACAGTAATGTAGAACACTTCACCCAACACAATCAAAATAAACATTCTTCTCAAATGTGCATGGGACATTCTCCAGGATATGCCATATTTTAAGTAACAAAACAAATCTTGATAAATTCAAAAATATTGAAATCACATGATGTATATTTTCTGATCTCAACTGAATGAAGCTAGAAATCAGTAATAGAGGGAGAAGTGGAAAAATCACAAACATGTGGAAAATAAACAGCATATTCTTACATAATCAATGGGTTAAAGGGGAAATTGTAAGCAAGATTAGAAAATATTTTGAGATGAATGAAAATGTAAAAACAATGTACAAAAATTATGGGACACAGTGAAGGCAGTCCTGAGAGGGAATATTATAGCTCTAAATATTTATATTTAAAAAGAAAGACTTAAAGTTATAGAACTAACATCAAACATAGAAAAAAGAAGAGTAAAACTAAACCAATAACAAGCAGAAAGAAGAGAATAAAAGGAATTAGAAGGGAGAAAATTGAAATAGAAAACAATGGCAACTACAACAACAAAATGGTAGAGAGAATAAAAAGCAAAAGTTGGTTCTTTGAAAAGATCAATGAAATTGATGGAGCATTAGCTAGACTGATAAAGAAAATAAGAGGATACAAAAGACAAAAATTAGAAATGCAAAGGGGGCTTCACTATTGACACTGCTGAAATTAAAAGGACCTAAAGAGGATACTATGAACAATTGTCTTTCAATACATTTGATAATGTAGATAAAATGGACAAATTCTTAGAAACACACAAACTATCTTCATGGACTCAAGAAGAAATAGAGGACTTCAGGACACTGATTACTAGTATAGAGATGAATCAGTAATCAAAAACCTCCCAACAAATAAAAATTCCTGAAACATTCACAATAAAGCTACCAGAGCTAAGAAATAAATTCAGCAAAGTGGCAGAGTACAAGATCAATACCCCAAAATTAGTAATGTTTCTATGCACAAACAACAAACAATCAGAAAGAGAAATCAAGAAAATATTTCATTTGCAACAGCAACCAAAAGAATAACATATCTAGGAATTTCCTCAAAGGTATAAAGTACTTGTACAAAGAAAACTACAAAACATTGCTAAAAGAAATCAAAGTCCTAAATAAATGGAAGGATCTTCTGTGTGTATTGACCGAAAGAGCAAATATCATAAAGATGTCAATCCTACCTGAAATAATATATAGATTCAATGCAATCTCAATCAAAATTCCCACAATCTGCTTTGCAGAAATGGAAAAGCCAATCATCAAATTTATCTGGAAGGGTAAGGGTTCCAAAATAGGCAAAGCCATCCTAAAATGGAATGGAGTTGGAGGACTCACTCTTCCTGATCCTAAAACTTATTCCAAAGCCACATTAATTAAAACCAAATGGTAGTGTGGCACAAGGACAGACCAGACATATAGACCTATGGACTAGAATTCAGAGCTCAGAAATAAACCCTCACATTTATGGCCAGCTGATTTTTGACAAGGAGGTAAAGAGTACTCAATTCGAAAAGAATAGTCTCTTCAAAAAATGGTTCTGGGAAAACTGGATCTCCATTTAAGTAAATAGGAGAACTCCTAACTCATACCTTTTATAAAAATCAATTCAAAATAAATCAAAGGCCTAAACATTAGAGCTATAACTATCAAATTCCTAAAAGGAAATTAGGATAGTGACTTCATGACCCTGTGGTATGTAGGCAATGGTATTTTAGACTTTACACACAAGACACACACAAAAAAACAAAAGACAAAAATAGATGAATGAGGTTTCATTAAAATTAAAGACTTGTTCCTCAGAGGACTTTATCATGAAACTAAAATGACAACATAAACAATGGGAGAAAATATTTTGAAGCAACATATCCAATAAAGGTTTAATATTCAGAATATAAAATGAACTCAACAATTAAAGTGAAATATAACATAAAATATAAAAATAAAAAGATAAACAACCTAATTTAAAAAAATAGGCAAAAGACTTGAACAGACACCTTCCAAATAAGATATACATATGGCCAGAAAGCACATGTAAAGATGCTCAACACCATTAGTTATAAGTAAAATGCAAATCAAAACCACAATGAACTAGCATGTCACATTTATTAGAATGGCTGCAATTGAAAAAGAAACCTGAAAATGACAAGCGTTGGAGAGAATTTGGAGACATAGGAACATTCATTAATTGCTGGTTGCAATGTAAAATGGTGTAGCTGCTATGGAAGACATTTGGCAATTCCTCAGAAAGCTAAATATAGAATTTCCATATGACCTGGCAATTCTACTACTAGGCAAACACCCAAAAGAATCGAAAGAAGGAACTCAAACAGATATTTGCACACTAATATTCATAGTGCATTATTCAGAATTGCAAACAGACAGGAGCAACCCAAGTGTCCTTCAACTGATGAATGGATAAATAAAATGTGGTATGTGCATACAATAGAATATTATTCAACAATAAAATGGAACAAAGTCTTGATACAGATAACAACATGGATGAACCTTGATGACATCACATTGAGTGAAATAAGAGAGACACAGGATGACAAATATTGGGTGATCTCACTGATATGAATTAATTAGAATAAACATCTTTGTAAAGTAAAAATCTAGAGTATAAATTACCAGGATTTGGGACTGGAGTAGGGAATGGGATGTTAAGGTTTAAAATGTGTAAGGTTTCTCCCCACTACTTGGGATATCCCCAGAAGGTATGAAAGCAGGGATGTGAACAGACATTTGCACATCAATGTTCATAGCAGCATTATTCACAATTGCCAAAAGATGGAAACAACTCAAAGGTCCACCAACAGATGAATAAGGAAAACAAAATGTGGTATATATATATATATCACTGGAAGGAATGTTGGAAGTTAAAGCATGGGAATTAACTATTAAGTACAATTAAGTAAGTTTAACTTAGGGTGCACTTTGTATTGTAATTCCATAGAGTTTTAGAACACAGAACATAGAACAATTATAAGAATGTTCTATCATCAATTGTAACAAATATTCCACATCAATGCAAGGTGTTAATAGCAGGGTAGTATATGGTAATCCTGTGTTTTATGCATAATTGTTCCATAAATCTATAAGTTTTCTAATAAAGAAAACAAATTAATAGTATGAAGCTGTAAGGATTAAAACAATGATATTGGAGAAGAAATAGAGGTAGAAATCAATGGAACAAATTAAAGAGTCCTGAAATAGACCCATATATTTTTGGCCATTTAGCAAATTGTCACATTACATTTGTGATCGGTGGTTGAAAGAACGTATCCAGTAAATGGTCTTGGAAAAACTATTTGGGAAAACAGAAAACAATCTAGATGCTTACTTTATTCCTATTCCAAAAAAGATCTCAGATGTATTACAGATGTGACCATAAAAAATGAAACCATAGGGTGCATGGGTGGTTCAGTGGTAAAATGCTCACCTTATATGTGGGAGACCTGGGTTCAATTCCCAGATCATTTACCCCTCCCCCCCAAAAAAGAAACCATAAAATTTCTATAAGAGAACATTGGAAAACGTATATTGTAATTATAATTTTGGGGTAGTAAATACCTTTCTAGCAGGACACAAAATCCAGAAACTATAAATGAAAAGCTTGTTACATTTGAATATAATAAAATAGTAATTTAACAATCTCCTTCTGTATGACCAAAGAAAATTCTAGAAATGTAGTTAAAAATGCAAATGCTGAAGGAAGGTATTTGCAACAGCAATGCCAGATGAAGGGCTAATTTTCATACTCTATAAAGAGTTCATACATCCATTAGAAAATGGCAAATCAATTCACTAGAATAAAGGATAGATGGTATGAATAGGAGGTTCCTGATCAAAGAAATGTAAGTGATCAATAAACATCAGAAATGATGCTCCAATTTTAAAATTTAAAACATGCAAATCTAAACAATAATATGCCATTTCACCTCTCAGTATGACAAAAATATTAATATTCAGTAGTGGCAAGGGTATAAGGAAACAAGCATTCTCATGTCCCTGATAATCATTAGAATTGAGTAATCTCTTGTCAGGGAAGGGAATAGGAATTTTATGCACAATAGCAAATGAACATTTATTTAAGACTTAAAGTTTCATTTAATCATCATAGCAATCACCATGTCAACATGAGAAAAGAGAGACGCATAAAAATTGTATTCTTCAGGGCCACTTTGAGGTACAGAACAGGCCGTGCTCCAAATGTTTCTCACCTACTGAGTCACTCGATGACAGCATTTCTCATTTTATCTGTTAGACTTTCACTAACAGTTTTATTTAATGCATACACTTCATCACTGCCAGTAGCAGCATAGTGTTCCATTTCATGGTGCAGACAAAGTTCCTGGGCTTTAAAGAGCTTGAAAATGACTAGTTATGTCCAACACACTAATTATACAAATGAAGAAAGTCTCATCTATGGGATGGGTATGGCCCAAGGTCACACAGTAGAAAACCCAGGTTAAAACAGTCCTCTTCTCAAAATTCTGCAAGGACTTCCAATTTCATTCCAAATAAAAGTAAAATCTACCCTTCTCCCCCACCATCCTGTCATTACTTCTCTGGTCTCATTTCCTCCTATTTTCCCATCACTTTTTCCAGTCCAGCCACATTGGCCTTCTTGCCACTCCTTGAACATATCAGGCCTGCTCCTAACTAATCCTGAAAGGCTCTTTCTGTCTGGAATGCTCTTACCCCAGATGGCCTAATAACTCAATCCTTCCTCTCTCTCAAATATGTTCAAGTGAAACCTTCAGAATGAGAGCTGACAACCCTATTTAAGCCTGCAAACTGCCCCCATGTCTAGCATCATGCCCTTTACTGTGCTACCTTTTTCATTTTTCCATATCATTTATCATCTTCAAGCATTGATATAATTTACTTGCTAAGTTTATGGCTTATTGTCTTTTTTCCTTACAGGGATATGAGCCCCAAAAGGTAGATATTTTTGACTGTTTTGCTCTCTGTGGTATCTATCCTAAGCACCTGGAACAGTATCTGGCATATAGTAGATGCTCAATAAATATTTGTAGTGAAATGAAAATCTATTGAACACTGCAGAACACATGGCTTTCATCCACATTGACAGGCCATGGAACTCCTATTCTATTGTGAGCTCTGGTCACTGTGGCCTTTTTGTGTTTTTTTGGAGGCAGAGTTGTAAATACTTAAAACCATATGGATATGAAGTCTACCTTAGCTAAAACCAAACAAAAGAGCTCCTCTGCTTTCTCCATCAGACAGAAGAAATAGACTTAATTGAGCCAACTGACAGGCATAATAGCCATCCCTCATAAGCGAAAGACTTCCCTGCCTACCCTACAAAAGTACCCATTAAAGGTAAAAGTGCAATGGAGTCCTTTTGTTAATTCTGTAGACTCCTTGAGTGACTTAGGCAAGGAAAAAGCCCAAAGCTTCTGTGCATGATAATGGAGACTCACCAATTTCAAGGGTAAATCTAGTCCCATCATCTTCATTCCTCAATCTGGGTTTAGACCACATTGGTATGAGAAAACAAAATTTATGTCTGTCTTTGGAGATGTGCTTACTTATTAGTAGACAAGTAAAGGAGCTGCAGACCCATATATTTAATTGCTAATTCTATTAAGAGGAAAACTTGAATTGAAGCTCCATACCTACCTCTCTCTCCTCTGTTTCTGGAAATCAGCTTTGGAGGAAATATGCACAAATATGAAGGGGTAGTCTAGGGAAGATGAAGAGGAGGCTACTGACAGTTAGATTAACCAGATGATCTGGAAGGAGGGAAGGGCTTCAGGGATCTCTAATAATGCAGGCAGGTGAGAGAGTGGAGTGGGGGTCGTGGATGGTAGTGTTAGAGTGTGGAGGAGAGTATTTTATTTTTGTTTTACTTGATTGTATGTGGTAGGAGGAACCCTAAGAGATTAGATGGCAAATAACTCGACACTCTTTTTAGGAGTTTCCAAACCTTTGGAAATAACCATAAAACATTACCACAGGCCCATACAAGAAATGGTTGAAACAACTCTAGTGCCCCTTACATTTTTAATCTTTTGCTAGAGGCATCTTTTTGCCACCATCATACACATAACAAGAAAGGTTCCTCATAGCCTTGTCCCTATGCAGCACACAAGCTGGATTGGCTCAGTTTTGTTTGTCTTGAAGACTGTGCTGGTTTGAAATTATATACCTCCAGAAAAGTCATGTCCTTCTAATCTTCTAATCCTGATTCAATACTGTAGGGTGGGGCACTTTGATTTGATAGTTTTCATAGAGCTATAATCCACATAATTGTTGGTGTGACTTTTTTTTTTAATTTTTTTATTAATCAAAAAAAGAAAAGAAATTAACACAACATTTAGAAATCATTCCATTCTTACAAATGCACTCAGTAATTCTTAGTATCATCACATAGATGTATGATCATCATTTCTTAGTACATTTGCATCGATTTAGGAAAAGAACTAGCAAAACAGCAGAAAAAAATATAGAATGTTAATATAGAGAAGAGAATTAAAATAATAATACTAATAATATATATATATATATATATAAAGGAAAAAGAAAAAAACAAAAACAAAAGATACAAACACACAAACAAACAAAAAACCGTATTTCAGGTGCAGCTTCATTCAGTGTTCCAACATAGTTACATTACACTTAGGTATTATTGTGCTGTCCATTTTTGAGTTTTTGTATCTAGTCCTGTTGCACAGTCTGTATCCCTTCAGCTCCAATTACCCATTATCTTACCCTGTTTCTAACTCCTGCTGGTCTCTGTTACCAATGATATATTCCAAGCTGATTCTCGAATGTCGGTTCACATCAGTGGGACCTTACAGTACTTGTCCTTTAGTTTTGGGCTAGACTCACTCAGCATAATGTTCTCTAGGTCCATCCATGTTATTACATGCTTCATAAGTTTAGTCTGTCTTAAAGCTGCATAATATTCCATCGTAGGTATACGCCACAGTTTGTTTAGCCACTCATCTGTTGATGAACATTTTGGCTGTTTCCATCTCTTTGCAATTGTAGATAATGCTGCTATAAACACTGGTGTGCAAATGTCCATCTGTGTCTTTGCCCTTAAGTCCGTTGAGTAGATACTTAGCAGTGGTATTGCTGGGTCGTAATCCATTCTGCCATTCTATGTCTTTTGATTGGGAAATTCAGTTCATTAACTTTAGTATTATTACTGTTTGGATAATATTTTCCTCTACCATTTTGGCTTTTGTATTATATATATCATATCTGATTTTCCTTCTTTCTACACTTTACTCCATACCTCTCTCTTCTGTCTTTTCGTATCTGACTCTCGTGCTCCCTTTAGTATTTCTTGCAGAGCTGGTCTCTTGGTCACAAATTCTCTCAGTGACTTTTTGTCTATGAATGTTTTAATTTCTCCTTCATTTTTGAAGGACAATTTTGCTGGATATAGGAGTCTTGGTTGGCAGTTTTTCTCTTTTAGTAATTTAAATATATCATCCCACTGTCTTCTAGCTTCCATGGTTTCTGCTGAGAAATCTACACATAGTCTTATTGGGTTTCCCTTGTATGTGACGGATTGTTTTTCTCTTGCTGCTTTCAAGATCCTCTCTTTCTCTTTGACCTCTGACATTCTAACTAGTAAGTGTCTTGGAGAACGCCTATTTGGGTCTATTTTCTTTGGGGTGTGCTGCACTTCTTGGATCTGTAAATTTAGGTCTTTCATAAGAGTTGGGAAATTTTCAGTGATAATTTCTTCCATTAGTTTTTCTCCTCCTTTTCCCTTCTCTTCTCCTTCTGGGACACCCACAACACGTATATTTGTGCGCTTCATATTGTCATTCAGTTCCCTGATCCCCTGCTCAAGTTTTTCCATTCTTTTCCCTATAGTTTCTGTTTCTTTTTGGAATTCAGATGTTCCATCCTCCAGTTCACTAATTGTAGCTTCTGCCTCTTTAGATCTACCATTGTAGGTATCCATTGTTTTTTCCATTTTTTCTTCTTTGTCCTTCACTCCCATAAGTTCTGTGATTTGTTTTTTCAGATTTTCTATTTCTTCTTTTTGTTCAGCCCATGTCTTCTTCATGTCCTCCCTCAATTTATTGATTTGGTTTTTGAAGAATATTTCCATTTCTGTTCGTATATTCAGCATTAGTTGTCTCAGCTCCTGTATCTCATTTGAACTATTGGTTTGGTCCTTTGACTGGGCCATATCTTCAATTTTCCGAGCGTCATCCATTATTTTCTGCTGGTGTCTGGGCATTTGATCAGATTTCCCTGGGTGTGTTACACAGCTGGTTGAAAGCTTTTTCTGTAAAATCTCTGGGCTCTGTTTTTCTTTTCCTGCCCAGTAGGTGGCGCTCGTGGCGCTCGTCTGTCTGCACCGCAGTCGGCCCGGGAAACCGCGCGTGGAGGTGGGGGTCGCTGGCCACCGCGGCTTGGGAGAGTGCCGGTCCTAATTGCCCAGCTGGCCCGAAACGCCAAGCGTGATGGGAGGGCCCCGCTATCCAACGTTCCCAGTCAGGCCGGTGAGCCACGTGCGTGGAGGGGACCCCAGTCGCCAGCCGCCCCGGCCGGGAAAACGCGCGCCCCTCGGGTAGCTCACCGCAGCAGATTCTCCCTGCCCGTTCAGCTGTTCCAGAATGGGGTACGCTGTCTTTTTGGTCTCTGTTGTGACTCCGGGAGCTGTTTCGTATTGTTTCTGTTTCTTTAGTTGCTTTTCTGGAGGAGGAACTAAGACCCGCGCGTCTTACTAAGCCGCCATCTTCTCCGGAAGTCCTGGTGTGACTTTTGACTACATGAAGATGTGACTCAACCCATTTAATCTGTGCCTTGATTAGTTCACTAGAGTCCTTTCAAAGGGGAGATATTTTGGAGAAAACACAGTTGTTTCAGAGCCAACAAAGACACAGACGTTTCAAGATGCTTGGAGTGCAACAGAGAGAGCAGATGCCTTGACATGGGCATTTGGAGATGCAGAGCTGATCAGGTGTCACCATGTGCCTTACCATGAGATGATAAACAAGCCAGAACCCAGAGTTGTGTCCCAGAGGAGCTAAGTGAAGGCCCACAGGCACTTAGAGAGGAAACCACTGGCATCTGAAGCTGGAGGCAATAGAACAAGGAACAAGGACCTGCAGACACCAGTCATATGCCTTCCCATGTGACAGACATAGGCCTTTCTTGGGTCATGGATGCCTTAATTTGGGCATTTTTACGGCCTTAGAACAGTAAACTTGTAATTTAAAAGTCATTCCAGGGTGGTTCTATGGTAGCTCAGTGGCAGAATTCTTGTTTGCTGTGCTGGAGACTGTGGCTCAATTCCCAGTGCCTGCCCTTGTAAAAAAAAAAAAAAAACTCATTCCATTCGTGTTATATTGCATTCTGACAGCATTTAAAATACTAAAAAGAAATAGAAGTGCATTTACACCCCCCAGGTAGGGCCTGACTATAAGCCACTGTCTCAGTTTCTGATCTCTCTAAATCTTTTATGGATCATTTTGCATTATGATCTTCCCTCTTCATCCTCAGCAGTTCCATGATTATGCTTGTTTTCTTTTATCACAGTGAGTAAAGAAAGGAAGAATCCCACCAACTCCCAGTAATCTGTGTTTCCAAACAATCCCTCTGGCTGTTTTCCTTTATCTGTTTCCCAGAATCTCTGCCTCTTGAGCTGTACCATTCAGATGTCTCAGAAATCTCTTTGAAAGGAGATATAGGAAGCAAATGTATGGGCATGGAGGGGAGAGGGACAACTAGAGGGTCAAGAGAGAGGGATGACTTCTGAAAGAGCCTTAGAAAAATCCTCAAAATTGTGCTGCCCCCATCCACTGGATGTCAAAACAAGGCTTTATTTGAGATTTATAACCAATTAAATGTTACAAGTTAGAACAAGGCCCCAATCATGCTTGCTTCTAGATGACTTAAGGGCAAAAACCAAGGCTGAATTGTTGACTGACTGATACTGGAAGATCGGCTTCATGAAAAACAAAAGCTGTGGTGGGGCAAGGGATGGATAGGGAACAAACTCTTCTGGTTAACTAAATATTCTGGTTAATAGGGAGGTTTCTAAATATGTTCTCCCACGATTCTTGTTTTGAGTCATGAACACTGGCACTTATGATCATATTTATACCTCTTGGACCCTATGGAGGTATCTTTTTCCTTTAGGCTGATAAAACAGAGGATCAGAGATACTAAATGACTTACTGAGGGGCACATGGCTAGTAATTAAGTGACATAAGACTCAAAACCGGGTCCTTTGTCTTCAAACCCAGTTGTTACTCTTTTTAAATCAACTATGTCACTGATGCTCTAGGACATGTTCGCTATAGAATCATTTGAAAAATCAGAATATAAGAAAATGTTCTTAAAAATTAATTTTTAAAAATCAGAGTGTGATTATGGACTCAAAATAATGACTACCATTTATTGACTTCCTATGCACTAGGTTATCTACATTCATTATTTTGAATATCCTTATTTTTAGAGAGGAGGAACTGGTGATTCATAAAAGTTAAGCACTGTATAATTTACTTGTTTGTAATGTTTATTATTTATCGTCTGCATATCCTTAAAGGAGATTGTAAACTCCTTGAGAGCAAAGATCCCCAGTGACTAGAACAGTCCCCAGAAAATAGGAAGTGATCTAATAAAAAAGTTTTTATATGAATGTTCAAGGTCATACAGAAATGTAAGTAGTAGTGCTGGGACTTGAATCTAAGTCTTTGTGATTCCAGAACCTACCATCTTTCCTATATACCATAAGAATGTCTAGTCTGGAAGGAATTTTACTGATCATCTAGCCCAATCCTGAACATAGGATGTGTGGGAGTAGGGAATAGTAAACCAGGGAAACTTGCCTAAATTCAAGTTCAGATTCATAGATCCTTTCATGATAACAGGTAAGAAAATGGAGGATTTACAGGGCTTATTCTGAATCTCTGCTGTTTCAGAGGTTTATGCTGGAGTAGGTGTCAGAGACTGAATGGTCAAAGACTAACCCATAACATACCCTGGAAACAGATGTTTTTAATTTTTCTTAGTTAGAGAAGTTATAAATTTACAGAAAAATAATGAAAAAAATATAGTGTTCCCATATACCCCCTTATCATTAACACTTTGCATTTGTGTGGTACCTTTGTTACAATTGATGGAAAATATTAAAATTTCGCTATTAATTATACTCCATAGTTCACACTAGGCTGTAATTTTCTCCCATATGCCGCCCTGTTTTTAGAACCTTTCATTAGTGTGGGACATTTTTTATATTTCATGAAAGAACATTTTTATAATTGTACTTTAACTATAGTCCATTTTTCACAACAGGATTCACTGTGATACACAGTCCAATGTTTTATCCTTTAATTTTTATTCTGGCCACATGTATATGAACTAAAACTTCCCTTTTTAATCACATTAACCTATAAAATTCAGTGCTGTTAATTACACTCACAATGTTGTGCTACTGTCTTCACTATCCATTTCAAAACTTTACAATCAACCTAAATAGAAATTATGTGCTAATTAAGCATTAACTCCCCATTCCCAACCTACAACCTTGCCCCTGATAATCTATATTCTAGATTCTAACTCTATGAGTTTGCTGACTCTTATTATTTCTTATCAGTGAGATCATGAAATATATGTCCTTGTACATCGAGCTTATTTCACTCAGGATGTATTCAAGTCTCATTCATGTTGTGGTATGTATCAGGACTTAATTTCTATTTGTAGCTGAATAATATTCTGGTGTATGTATATACCACATTTTGTTCATCAATTACTTGAGTGGCTTTTATTTTTTTGGCAATTGTGAATAATGTTGCTATGAACATTGGTGTGCAAACATCTGTTTGAGTTCAATTCTTTTGCCATATACCTAGTAGAAGGATTGCCAGGTTATATGGTAACACTATATTAGGCTAGCTGAGGAACTGCCAAACTGTCTTCCATTGTGCCTACACTATTTTACATTTTGACCAGCAATAAATAAGTTTTCATATTTTTCCACATGCTTTCCAACACTTTTAATTTTCTGTTTTTTAAAAAATATTAATCATTCTATTGGGTGTGAAATGGTATACTATTGTCAATTTGATGAGAATTTCCCTAATAGCTAGTGATGTTGAGCATCTTTTCATGTGTCTTTCAACCTTTTGTAGAGCTTCTTTGGAGTAATATCTTTTCAAGTTTTTTGCCCATATTTACTTTTGGTTTGTTTGTATTTTTAATTTTGAGTTGTAGGATTTCTTTTTATCATCTGGATATTAAAACCTTATCAGATATGAGGTTTCCAAATATTTTATCCAATTGAGTAGGTTGCCTTTTCACTTTTGTGACAAAATCCTTTGATACACAAAAGTTTGTCATTTTGATGAGATCCTCTTTATTTATTTATTTTTCATTGCTTATGCTTTTGGTGTAAGGTCTAAAAAAACCATTCTCTAACACAAATTTCTAAGCTCTCAATTTGATTCCATTGGTCACCATATCTATCCTTATGCCTGAACCATGTGGTTTTGACTACTGTAGCTTTGTAATAACTTTTAAAATCAGGAAGTATGTGTCCTCCAACTTTGTTTTTCCTTTTCAAGATGGTTTTGGCAATTCAAAGTGTGCTAGCTAGAAACTGTTATGTACCCCCAGAAAAGCTATGCTCTTTTAATCCAATCATGTAGGGTAGATCTATTTTAGCGGGGGAACTTTTAATTAGGTTGCTCCCATGGAGATGTGACCCACTCAATTGTGGGTGGAAACTTTTGATTAAACTATTTCCATGGAAATGTGACCGACTCAATTCAAGGTGGACCTTAAGGCTTTTAGTGGAGTCCTTTATGAAGAGTGTAAGAAAAGGAAACATAGTGAGAGCACAGAGACAACATAGAGTGCATAGAGATGAAACCAAGTAATAGACATTTGAAGATGAGAAAGAATGCACCACAGCAGAAAGACCCACAAGAGCTGAGAGAGGCATTTGAAACCAGAAGTCAGGAGAGAAGGAAAGCAGACATCACCATATGCCTTCCCACGTGACAGAGAAACCCCACACACAATTGACCTTTCTTTAGTGAAGGTATCCTCTTGCTGATACCTTAATGCTGAAATTTTCATGGCCTTAGAACTGTGAATTTGTAATCTAATAATTTCCCTTTGTAAAAGTCAATCCATTTCTGGTATATTGCATTCCAACAGCAACAGCAAACTGAAGCACAAGTCCCCTCTCTCTTCCAAATAAATGTGATCATTGACTTCCATTTCTTCAAAATAGGCTGCTGAAATTTTGATGGTGATTGCATTGAATCTGTAAATCATTTTGAGTAGACTTGACATTTTAATGATATCTAGTCTTCTAATCTATGAACACAGAATGTCCTTCCATTTATTTAGGACTTCTTTGATTTATTTTAACAGTGTTTTGCAAGCTTCTGCATACAAGTTCTTTATATTCTTGGTTAAACTCATTCCTAGATATTTGATTCTTTTAGTTACTATTGTAAATTGGATTATTTCTTCATTTCCACTTCAGATTGCTCATTACTAGTGTATAGAAACACTACTGAATTTTGCTTGTTGATTTTGTACCACATCACTTTGCTGAAATAGTTTATTAGCTCTAGTAGCTTTGTCATAGGTTTGTTGGGACTTTCTATATATAGGTCAATGTCATCTGCAAATAGTGAAAATATTACTTTTTCCTTTCCAATTTTGATGCCTTTTTTCTTTTTCTTGTCTAACTGCTCTGGCTAAAACTTTCAGTGCAGTGTTGAATAACAGCAATAACAGTGGGCATCCTTGCCTTACTCCAGATCTCAGAAGGAAAGATTTCAGAGTTTCATCATTGAGGATGATGTAAGCCGTGAGTTTTTCATATATGTCTTTTATCATGTTGAGGAAGTTTTCCACTATTCCTATTTTTTAAGTCTTTTTTTATCAAGAAATAGTGTTGAGAAGGTGACATCACCAAAATGGTGCTGTAAGGCATCCTTTGAAAAAGCCTCCCCAGAGATATAGTGAATAAATAAAAGGACAAATTCCACCTAGAACTCTGGAGGATGGCAGAGACTAGATAAGTAATCCACAAAAGTTGCATCAAAGAAGAAAATCTCAGGTAGGAGAAATTCATCTTTGAAGTTGGTCAGTTCCTAGTTGGTTCCTGCTCCACTACCCCTCACTTGGTCCAGTGCAGCTTGGGAATGACACAGAGGCAGCATGGCTCTGGTCCCTCCTACCATGAATTGTGATCATAGAGCGACTAAGAGCAGAAAATTAGAATTCCATGCATATCTATGCACAGGGACCTAGGTCTGCAGAGACCCAGGATGTAAAACAAGCTGCTGGGAGTCCTACATCCAACAGGGAACTCCAGGTGCATAAAAAAAAGACAAAGGCCATGATAGAAAGACTGGGAGGAACTGTTGAATGCTCACTCAATATACTTTCAATTGTCTGTAGACCTAAATGCAAAGTGAACTTTTCTGAAGTGGCCCACTTTTCTAGATTGACCCCAGGTGGGGATGCCTTAATTGCCTTAATCGAGAAGATATTGGAGGAAGAAAAGACCCTCAAGAATAAAAGGTTGAATTAATCTTAAAAGACACAAGATAGGATGGGTCCCAAAACTGAAAAGTGTAAGGAAAATGGGGCACTAAGAGAGGTAGAGAATTTTTTTTTTAAATCATAGGAGCTGGGGATAAATGTGTGCACAAAAACAAACAGAAGAGATCAAGATTCCCAGAGAAGGAGCATAAGAAAAGAAGCTCTCTCCTGGAGGTGAAACAATTGCATAAAAAGTGCAGTCTTAAAAATTGCATCGCATATCCAGGGAAAGAATCAGATGAAGAAAAGCTGAGAAAATCTGAGTAGTTAAACATTGGCAGGATTGGTATTAATTATTTTATAATGACTTACAAAATTCACCTGTGAAGCCATCTGGCCCTGGGCTTTGATGCTAGGCTTTTCATGACTGATTCAATCACTTTACTTGTATTTGGTTTGTTGAAATCTTCTATTTAGGCTATAGTCATTGTAGGTTGGTCATGTGTTTATAGGAATTTGTCAGTCTCACCTAGATTATCAAACTTTTTGGCATACAGCTGTTCATAGAATCCACTTATAATCCTTTTAATTTCTTTGGAGACACCTGTAATGCTGGCCCCTCATTCTGATTTTGTTTCTGCTCTCTTTTTTTCTTTGTCAGTATAGCTAAAGGTTTGTCAATTTTATTGATCTTTCCAAAGAACCAACCTTTGCTGTTGTTAATTTTCTCTATTCTTTCTTCATTCTAAATTTCATATAAAGCTATAATCTGTGTGATTTCTTTTCTTCTTTGCTTTGCGTTTAGTTTGCTGTCCTTTTCCTAGTTCCTCCAGGTGTTCATTTAGGTCTTTGATTTTAGTTCTTTCTTCTTATTAAGTGTTTAGGTTGATAAATTTTCCTCTCATCACCACCTTTGCTGCATCCAATAAGTTTTCATATGTTGTGTTCTCATTTTAAGTTATTAATTGATTTCTCTGGTAATTTCTACTTTGACCCACTGCTTGTTTAAGAGAATGTTATTTGTCTTTCATATATTTGGGGATTTTCCAGCTCTCTATAATTGATTTCCAGCTTCATTACATTATGGTCAGAAAAGATGTTTTGTATGATTTCAATCTTTCTAAGTTTATTGAGACTTGTTTTGGGACTCAACGTGTGGTCTGTCCTGAAGAATGATCCACGTGCACTTGTGAAGAATACATAAACTGCTGATTTGAGGTGCAATGTTTTATTAAGTCTAGTTAATTTGTCATATTCTTCAAGTTCTCTGTTTCCTTATTGCTCTTCTGCTTAGATGTTCTACCTATTGATTGGAGTGACACTTAGTTTTATGAGAATCCCTCATATGTGACAAATTACATTTCTCTTACTACATTCAGAATTTTCTCTTTATCTTTGGTAGTTGATATTCTGATTAGTATGTACCTCAGAATAGGTCTATTAGGATTTATTCTGTTAGAAGTATTTTGAGCTTCTTGGATACATATATTTATATCTTTCTTAGGAGTTGGTAGGGTTTTGGCCATTATTACTTCAAATATTTTTCTGCCCCTTTTCCCTTCTTTTCTTTTTCTGGGACACCCACAAAATGCATTATTTATATGTTTTATGCTGTCACTCAAATCCCTGAGACTCTGCTCAATTTTTCCTATTTTTTTCCTCTTTTTTGAATGTATGATTTTGATTGCCCTGTCTTATATTTCACTGATTCTTTCTTCTGCCTGTTTAAATTTCCTGTTGTATGCCTCTATTTTTTTTTGATCTCTATTGTTGTGACTTTCATTCCCAAAATTTCTGTTATGTCTCTTCTTATACTTTCAAATTTTTCTGTATGCTCACACATTGTCTTCTTAATATTCATTAGCTATTTATGCATATTTACTTTCATCTTCTTGAATTGGTTTAGGAAATTTGCTTGAAAATCTTTTATTTATTTTTCCAACTTCTGAGTTTCCTCTGAAGTTTTAACTTCTTCCCTTGACTAAGCCATTAATTTTTCTGTTTCTTATTGTGACTGATAATTTCTTGCTGATTATCTGGATTGTGTAATTCTGAAGGTCCATTTCTCCTTCCTGTTTAGGGTTTTATCATTGATTAGAATTCTGTTAAGGTTCTTTTTCTTGATGCTTCTAACTTTTTCTAG
Organism: Tamandua tetradactyla; assembly: GCF_023851605.1. Lineage (NCBI taxonomy): Eukaryota > Metazoa > Chordata > Mammalia > Pilosa > Myrmecophagidae > Tamandua > Tamandua tetradactyla. The sequence continues at coordinate 106,250,164 of NC_135353.1, read as the reverse complement.
ATCTTTAGAATAGTTTATGTTTAACTATTCTTAAATTCTCCGCTCTTCCTCACTTGATTCTTGCCCTGAATATGTGATACAACTTTAAAAATTGCAATTTTTGTGCAGTTGTTTCACTTTCAGGGGAAAGTTTCCTTTCCTCCATTCATTCTCCAGCAATCTTGATCTGTTCTGTTTGGTTTTGTGCAAAATTTTCTCCCCAACTCATATGATTTATTTAAATCTCTTACCTCACTCAATGCCCAATTTTCCTTATGCTTTTGAGTTTGGAACCCATCTTGTCTTACACCAGTTCAGTTTCCTCACACCTGCTTTTTTCCTATGAATCTTCTGTCTCTGGTTTCTTCCCTGTTAAGGATTCCAACCCCAGGGACTCAGATAGGGTAAATACAGAAAGGTGAGCCAATCCAGAAATGTTTTTTTTGTGTTCAAACAAGGTGGTTCAAACAAGAAAATCTGGATTGAATGTGCGCAGTTCTGCAATGATCTCTTTGTCTAATTTTATTTTCCCTAGGACCCTTTTGTATGCAACATGCCTCAGGAGCTTGTATTTCCCCTTGGGTCTCTACAAACATGAATCTTTGTTCCTGGATATTCATAGGGTTCTAACAAGTGGTTCTATAGTCTGCATCCATGGCAGGAGTAACCTGACCATGCTGTCTCTGTGTAACTTCCATGTTTTGTGCATAACTCAGTGAGGGGTAGGGGTTCAGACTGGCAGGATCAGGATGGAAAATTCTTACTTGATCTTTCAGTTTATTTTTTTTTCTTTGATTCAGTGATTGTGTAATTTTTCTGCATTCTTTATCATTCTCCAGAGTCCTATTCAAGGGGGATCTAACATTTTATTTGCTGATTCTTAAGGAAGATTTTCCAAGGGATGTCTTACATTGTCATGTTAATGAGGTCCATTCTGGAAATAGATTTTGTAAAAAGTGTTAAAAGTCTGGGCTTCTTTGTTGCCATTTCTCTCTGTCTCTTAAAGTTGGCCACAGATACGTAATGACATGAAATTTACACTTTAAAATGATAGGGTAAGAGGACAGCAGACATCACCAAATTTTTTCCCATGTATAGAGAAACCTCAGATGCCAGCTGCCTTTCCTCCAAGAAGGTATTCTCTTGTTGGTGCCTTACGCTGTACATTTTCATGGTCTTATATTTGTAACTTGCAACTTAATAAATCCCTTTTTTAAAAGTAACAAAAAATGATATGGTAAATTTCATGTTACATGCATTTTGCAACAATTTTAAATAGATTTCATAATGTTGATCACAGAGTGAAACATAAACCTGAAATTATATAGTTATTTTATCAGTAGATTCATGTATTGGCTACCTACTACATTCCAAGAACTTTGCATACACACATGTATTAGCTTATTTAAATCCTTAAATCAACACTTTGAGGTAGTAATATAAAGAAAGTGAGGGCTAGAAAGGTTAAATAACTGTTCCTGAATGACATAACTGGGAGATAGGAGAGGCAGAACTTGAACCCCGGTGTTTTGAGTCCATCCCAGAACTATTTCAGTACCATCACAAATAAGATAATGAAAATAAAAGTAAGGGGAATAGGCTGAGTTCACCCCAGTCCAAGGAATAGTTAGAGAAATGACAGAAAAATGAGTGTGACAATGGTTCCAGGGTGCAAATGACCTAAGAACCTACATAAGGAGGTTTTGGATGAAAAAGCTGAGGACTTCAGATGCAGAGAACTAGAAACTGTCCAGCTAGTGCAAAAAGACAAACATGCCACCTTCCAAATAGAGGCCTGGAGCCCTCAGGAGTGCATGGACAGGGAGGTTGAGACAAGGAAATAAGCCAAGCCTTGTTCCTTGAATGTGCCACACCTAAAAGCCCATGAGCACCACCTTTCCCAGCACCCCAAGCATCCCCACACCAACTCCCACCCCAACCCCATGTGCCCCAAGTACCCAAGCTCTACAACCGTGCTCCACCATCTCTATGCCCCAAGCCCCACACCCACATGCCCCAAGCAGCTACATCCTGCCTCTGTGCCCCGCACATGTGCACTCCCATGCCCTGGTACCCCCACCCCCAATCTTCTCTACATTTGCACTTTGCTCCCATTGCACCCATGTACCTGTACTTCGCAATCTGGCCCTAAACCCACAAGCACCCATGTCATGCCTGCCAACACATGTTACACCCCTCCCTGTGACCTGCACAACTTCACCACACAACCCCCCTACCCCTTCACCCTGCTCACCATGGCCCACAAACCAGTACAACTGTGCCCTATCCCCTAGCACCCATACCCCATCCTCCCAACCCCAACATCCTTTGTGTGCACACACTGCCCCCATGCACACTCACCCCCATGCCATGGCTCTCGTGACCTGAACCCCAATGCATGCATGCACCAAATACCACACAGACCCCATGACTTACCTCCCACTGCACCCAGCTTCTGTGTCCCCTGTGCTGCATGTTGTGCCTGCACTCCAAGTTCTACCAGAGGCACACCTTGACACACAGCCCCCACACTGCCCCCACACAAGCAAGTACCCCACACCCTACACTCCCAGGTGCCAGCATAGTACTCCAGACCTGCGCCTAGCCCTGCACCTCACCCAATCAATGCACCACTGTTTCCCACACCACACCCTGTGCCCCACCTCATGCTCATCCCATAAATATAAAAGCTTGGAGAATGAGAGAAATCACCTTCCAAAGTAACCTTTCAAGATATTAAATATGGAAGGCAACAGAAAATCACAAGGTATATGAAGAGGTAGACAGATACAGATCAGCCTAATGATGAGATTAGAACACTGGAGGAGACACAGATTCTGGAGCAATTAATAAAGTAGGTTCAAACAACCTTATTACATAAATTTAATGAGTTTGCTGATGACATAAAAGAGATCAAGAACATACTATAAGAGCATAAAGAAGAATTTGGAAGATAAATAGAAAAATAGATATCACAGAGATGAAAGGTACTGTAGACCAAGCAAAAAATATACTAGAAACATATAATAGCACATTTGAAGAGTCAGAAGAAAGAATAAGCAAACTAGAAGACAGGACAATTGTTTTTTTAAACTTTTAAAATTGTATAATATAACATATATACAAAGCAAGGAATGAGAAAAGCAGTAATTTTCAGAACACTCTTCAACAAGTAGTTAAAGGACAGATCCCAGAGTTTGTCACATGCTACTATACTATCATCTCAGATTTTTTGTTCTAGCTGCTCTAGAATATAGGAGACAAAAAGGAATAAATATTTTTTTATAATCACAATCAAATTTTTTGTGTGAAAAATAACATATATACAAAAAAGCAATAAATTTCAAAGCACAGCACAACAATTAGTTGTAGAACAGATTTCAGAGTTTAGCATGGGTTACAATTCCACAAGTTTAGGTTTTTACTTCTAGCTGCTCTAAGATACTGGAGACAAAAAGAAATATCAATTCAAGGATTCAGCAATCATATTTGTTTGTAAAACCCTACTTTCTCTGTATAACTCCAAAATCTTTGATCTTTCTATCCCACTCTTCAGGGGTATTTGGGCTGTGGCCTTTCTAACTTTTTCATGTTGGAAGGGGCTGTCAATAATATGAGGTAGAGAGATGGAAGTAGCTGATGATCTGGAGAGGCTTGGCCCTCTAGGTTTCAGGACTCAATTGGTGTAGGGACACATCTGGAGGTTGCAGGCTTCTGGAAAGCTACCCTCATGCATGGAAACTTTGTAGAATCTTATACAATGCTCTAGGTGTTTCTTAGGATTGGCTGGAATGGTACTGGTTGGGGGCTGGCAGGTTATGATAGGTAGCAATGTCTAAATGAAGCTTGTATAAGAGTGACCTCCAGGATAGCCTCTCGACTCTATTTGAACTCTCTCATCCACTGATACTTTATTAGTTACATTTCCTTCCCCCCTATTGGTCAGGATGGAATTCTTGGTTCCACAGTTCCACAGCCAGATTCATCTCTGGGAGTCAACTCATATGCTTCCAAGGGAGCATTTACTCCTAGATGTCATGGCCCATGTAGGGGGAAGGGCAATGATTTCACTTACACAGTTGAGCTTAGAGAGAGTAAGCCCACATCTGAGCAACAAAAGAGGTCCTCCAGAAGTAACTATTAGGCATACTTACAGGTAGGTTAGGCTTCTCTGCCACCTGCATAAGCTTCACAAGAGTAAGTCTCAAAATCAAAGACTTGGCTTATTGATTTTGGCATCCTTAATGTTTGACACAGTATCAGGGGATTCCCTGATGTTAAAGTTTAATAGTTTCATATTTTTTCTCTCATCCCTCAAAGGACTTTGCTAATACTTTTTAATTATCTGCTTACCATACTCTAGGTTGCATCCAGGCATTATATGAAACTGTATAGGATTAAAGAACCTCATTCTTATTCTAGGCTCCCTGTGCTTTGATTGTTCAAATGAGCTATCCAGACAGGCTAAATTAGATTATGTGCTACAGAAAATTTAAGTTCCAGATGAAATAAACCTTTCTTCCTTTGGTGACAAAGAGTAGATGTGGTTCTAAAATGTAGACATCTTCCTTACTCCTGTTTTCTGAATTTCCTTAATCCTGACCTGATTGGCTTTGTTCTTATCTCTAAAACATCATTCTTATCTGATATATAAAATAGCCTCTCAAAATCTAGAAATAATAATTACCACTCCAGACTAAATGTATCTGCTATAAGAGCTTACAATCTAGGCCCCTGTTTTCTAGATTGTAAGCTCTTATAGCAGATACATTTTCTTAGAAACATTTATTAAGGAGACAATACAATAATTATTCTTTCATTCCTGGCTTATTTTGCTTCACCAAATGTCCCACAGGTTCATTCACATTGTTGAATGGATCATGACATTGTTCTTTTTGACCATATGTATACACCATTGTTCACCAATCCACTTCTCAGTTGGTGCATCCTTCAGTCACCTGCATTCATTAGGCATCATGTATAATGCCCAAAAACTATAAAGTTCACAGTCCATCAACACTTTAAAGTTTAGATAATTTCGTTGTTCCCAAGAGAAAGATAATCAATAAACACATGCTCACCAAATATGAAATCTAAACCTCCCATAACTCTAGTCCCTCTCTCCATTATTTACTCCTGCTTTTGCCATGATACTGCTGTTTCCCTATTAAACATGGGTGATAGCATGTAATGGCAGTTTCCCCCCTGTACCCTGGACTTCAACAATCTTTGTACATGAATCATACCTTTGAAGTAGTTCTTGCAAAAACTTATTTACATTTCTAGTGCAAATCAGTGGAACACATAGGTATATATAACCCCTTTCTTTATTGCTCACCTTCGATATGGTAATATTTCTTATACATCCACTAGAGAACCACTTTCACTTCTATCTATTCCCTTACATTTGAGTTCAACCTCATTAGCTAACCGTTCATCCATCTCTAAGTTCTATGAATCTCTAAGTCCTCTATAATCTGTATTATAAGCCTCTGATTTTACCTTTACCATGGTCATAAACATGGAGTCATACACTGTTTATCCTTTTGTGTCTGGCTTATTTCCCTCAGCATTATGTCCTCAAGGCTCATCCATCTTGCCATGTGCTTCAGGATGTCATTTCATCTTACTGCTGCATAATATTCCATCATATATATGTACCACATTTCGTTAACCCACTTGTCTGTGGATGGGCATTTGGATTGTTTCCATCTTGTAGTGATTGTGAATAATGCTGCTATGAAGATAGGTGTGAAAAGTCTGTTTGTGTCACTGCTTTCAGCTCTTCTGGGTATATACCAAGCAGTGGTATTGCCAGGTCATAAGGCAGCACAATATTTAGTTCTCTAAGGAACTGCCAAACTATTTTCCTTAGCGTCTGTACCATTAAACATTTGTACCAGCAGTGAACAAGGGTTCCAATTTCTCCACATCCTCTCCAACATTTGTAGTTTCCTGTCTGTTCAATAGCAGCTATTCTTATAGGCGTGAGGTTGTATCTCATTGTAGTCTTGATCTGCATTTCCCTTATACTTAAGGATAATGAGCATCTCCTCACGTGTTTTGTTTGTTTGTTTGGTTTGGTTTGGTTTGGTTTTTGGCATGGACAGTCTCTGGAAATAGAACCTGGGTCTCTGGCATGGCAGGCAAGAATTCTGCCACTGGGCCACCGTTGCACTGCCCTCTTCATGTATTTTTGAGCCATCTGCATTTCTCTTCAGAAAAATGCCTATTCATATCTTTAGCCCATTTTATAATTGGATTGTTTGTTCTTTTGTTGTTGAGTTGTATGATTTCTTTATGTATACAGGATATCAAACTTTGTCTGATGTGTGACTTTGAAATATTTTCTCCCATTGAGTTGGTTGCCTCTTCACCTTTTTGACAAAGTCTTTTGGGGTGCAGAAACATTTGATTTTGAGGAATTCCCATTTATATATTTTTTCTTTTGTTGCTTGTGCTTTGGGTGTAAGTTTAGAAAGCAACCTCTTATTACTAGGTCTTGAAGATATTTCCCTACATTTTCTTCTAGAAGCTTTATGGCACTAGTTCTTATATTTAGGTGTTTGACTCCCACTTTGAGTTAGTTTTTGTATAGGGTGTAAGGTACAGTTCCTCTTTCATTCATTTGGCTATGAATATCCAGTTCTCCCACGCCCATTTATTGAAAACACTGGGACAATTGATTCTGAACACTCAAAAGAACAAATGGCAAAAAAAAAAGATGAAAAACTTGAATTGGATCTCAGGGAAATGATGGAAAACATGAAGCACACAGATATAATAATCACTGGTGGCCAAGAAGGAGAAGAGAAGAGTAAAGAGAAAGATTAGATGAAGAGATAATGGGGAAAATTTCTCAACACTATAAAAGACAAAAATGTGCAAATTGGAGAAACCCAATAAATCCAAATAGGCCTGCACATACTAATAAATCTCTCAAATGTTGAAGAGAAGCAGAAAATCCAGAAAGTGGTAAAAGAAAAGTGATCTACTATATGCAAGGGAAACCAAGTAAGACTGAGTTTGAACTACTCAACAGGCAACATGGAGGCAAGGAGGCAGTGTTATGAAATATTTAAGATCCTAAAAGAAGAAGACTTTCAGCCAAGAATTCTGTACCCAGCTAAATTGTCTTTCAAAAGTGAAGGTGATACTAAAATTTAAGCAGAAAGACAAAGCTGGGAGAGTTTGTCCACAGGAGGTCAGTGCTACAAAGAATACTAGAGGGAGTTCTGTTAGCTGAAAAAGCAGTCAGGGAGAGGGAGGTCTGGAGGAGGGCAGAAAATTAAAGCATACAGGTAAGGGTAATTTAGAGAATAAAAAAGAGAGAGAGAAAGAAATACATAATCTGGCAAATAAAATCCATAGGATAAGATGGTAGAGTCAAGAAATTCTTTTACGGAAATAACTTTGAATGCTAATAGACTAAACTCAGCAATTAAAATATACAGATTGGCAGAAAGGGATAATAAATATGATCCATCTATATGCTATTTACAAGACACTCAGACACAAGGGTACAAATTGATTGATATCTATTTGGAAAAATAAGATGGAAAAAGATGTTCCATGTAAGCTGTAACCAAACGAAAGCAGGAGTAGCTTTATGAATATCAGGCCAGATGCACTTTAAATGTAAAGAAGTCATAAGAAACAAAGAAGGACACAACATGTTAAAAAAGGGACAATTTACCAAGAAAACATAACAATCATAAATGTTTATGTTCCCAATCAAGTAGCACCAAAGTACGTAAGGCAAATATTGGCAAAACTGAAGGGAGCAATAGATATTTCAACAATAACAGTGGGAGACTTCAATACATCACTCTTCTCTACATAGGGAACAACAAGACAGAGGCTCAATAAGGAAATAAAGAACTTAAAAATTTTGATAAATGAATTAGACCTAAAAGACATATATAGATCATCGCTCCCCAAAATACCATGATATACCTTCTTCTCTAGTGCTAATGGAACATTCTCCAGGATAGATCATATGTTGGGGCACAAAACACGTCTTTATAAATTTAAAAAGATTGAAATTATTCAAAGTACTTTCTCTGAACACAATGGAATAAAGCTGGAAGGCCATAGCCACAAAAGAACCAGAACTTTCATAAATAAATGGGGATTAAATGGCACACTCTTAAACAATTAGTAGGTCAAAGAAAAAAACTGCTAGAGAAATAGGTAACTATCTAGAGATGAGTGAAAATGAGAACATGACATATCAGAACATATGGGATGCAGCAAAAACAGTGCTGAGATGGAAATTTATTCTTTATATCATAAAAGAAGAGCAAGCATTGAGGAATTATCTGCTTATATGGAGGAAGTATAGAAATAACAGCAAATTAACCCCAAAGCAAATAGTAAAAGAGAAATAAAAAAAGATTAAAGCAGAACTAAATAAATCAGAGAACAATAGAAAGAATCAATACAGTCAAATGTTGGTTCTTCAATAAAATCAATAAAATTGATGGACCCATAGCTAGGCTGACAAAGAAAAAAAGAGAGGATGCAAATAAACAAAATCAGAAATGCGAGTGCTGTCATTACCATGGTCCCTGAACAAATAAAAAATATCACAAAAGGATACTCTGAACAACTGTATGTAAACAAATTAGATAACTTAGATGAAATGGACAAATTCCTAGAAAAACATGAACAAGCTACACTGACTTGAAAAGATCTCAACAAACAAATCACAAGTAAAGAGATTCAATTAGTCATCAAAAATCTTCTTGCAAAAGAAAAGCTCAGGGCCAGAGGCTTCACAGGGTAATTTTATCAAACATTTCCAAAAGAACTAACACCAGTCCTGTTCAAATTCTTCCAAAAATATTAGGAAAATTAACACTACCTAGCTCATTTTCACTGTAATACCCAAACCAGGTAAAAACACATAAGAAAAGAAAACTACAGGACAATCTCCCTAATGAATATGGATGCAAAAGTTCTATACGAAATACTAGCAGATTGAATTCAATGACACGTTAAAAGAATTATACACCAAGACCAAGGTGAGTTTATACCAGTAATGCAAGAGTGGTTCAACATAAGAAAATCAATCAATGTAATATAGCACATTAGAAAGGGAAAAATTACATAATCATAGCAATTGATGCTGAAAAAGCATTTGACAAAATTCAACATACTTTTCTGATTAAAAAAACACTTCAAAATGTAGGAACAGGGCGGTTGGGTAGTTCAGTGGTAGAATGCTCACCTTCAATGTAGGAAACCTGGTTTTGATTCCTGGACAATGAACCTCCCCCCCAAAAAAACCCCACAATGGTAGGAAACAAAGGAAATTTCCTCAATATGATAAAAGGTATATATGAAAAAACCATAACCAGCATTGTACTCAACGGTGAGAAATTGAAAGCCTTCCCACTGAGATTGGAAATGAGAAAAGAATGCCTTCTATCACCACTATTACTAAACACTGTACTAGAATTTCTAGCTATAGCAATCAGGCAGGAAAAAGAAATAAAAGGCATCCAACAGGAAAGGAAGAAGTAAAACTTTCATTATTTGAAGATGGCATGATACTATTCTTGGATAATCGTGAGAAATCTATGGCAAAACTTCTTGAGCTAATAAACCAATTTAGCAAAGTAGTGGGATACAAGATTAATGTGCAAAAATCAATAATATTTCTATACATAAGCAATGGTCTAACTGAGAACACAATTAATAAAATAATTTCATTCAAAATAGCAACTGAAGAATCAAATATCTAGGAATAAACTTAACCAGGGATATAAAGGATATGTACATAGAAAACTACATAATATTGCTAAAATAAATCAAAGAAGATCTAAATAGGTGAAAAGACCTTCCTTGATACCCAAAGTGATACACACATTGAACACAGTGCCAATCAAAATTCCAACAACCTACTTTGAAAACTTAGAAAAGCTAGTTATTAAATTCATTTGCAAAGGAAAGGGATCTTGAAAAGGTAAAGATATCCTAATAAGAGAAGAACAAAGTGAGAGAATTAACTCTCCCTGATTTTAAAGCTTATTATAAAGCCACAGTGGTCAAAACATCATGGTACTGGCACAAAGATAGAAATATTGACCAATGGAATAGATTCAAGAGTGTGTAAATAGACCACCAAATCTATGGTCAGGACCCCAAAACAGTCTTTTCAATAAATATGTATTGTAGAACTGGTTATCAATAGCCAAAAGAATGAAACAGGATACTTACCTTACACCCCATACAAAAATTAACTCAAAGTGGGGTGAAAGACTGAAATGTAAGAACCAGTACTATAAAGTTCCTAGAAGAAAATATAGGGAACATCTTTAAGACCTAGTAATAGGAAGTAGCTTCCTAAACTGTACACTTAAAGCACAAGCAACAACAACAACAACAACAACAACAACAAAACAAATAAATGGGAACTTCTCAAAATCAAATGCTTCTGCACCTCAAAAGACTTTGTCAAATAGGTGAAGAGACAGCCAACTCAATTGGAGTAAATATTTGGAAATTACATATCTGATAAAGATTTGATATCCTGTATGCATAACGAAATCATACAATTCAACAACAAAAGAACAAACAACCCAATTATAAAATGGGCTAAAAATATGAATAGACAGTTTCAGAAGAGCACAAACAGATGATGTGGTGGTTAGATTCAGGTGCCAACTTGGCCAGGTGAAGGTGCCTAGTTCTGTGGCTGTGAACATGAACAAATGGCATGTGAAGCTCATCTGTCATTGATAACATCTGCGGTCAGCTAGGGGTAGTGTCTGCTGCAATGAATGATGTTTGAGTTGATTGGCTGGATGCTTAAATGAGAGCGCTCAATGCAGCACAGCCCAAGCAGCTCAACATACCTCACCTTAGCACTTGCAGCTCAGCCCAGGCCCTTGGAAATGCAGAAAAAGTCACCCCAGGAAAATCTGCTGGAACTCAGAAGCTTGAAAAGAAGGCCAACAGGTCACCCTGTACCTTCCCATGTAAGAGAGAACCTCAGATGAAAGTTAGATGCCTTTCCTCTGAAGAAATATATGTTTGTTTGTTTTTTAAATAAGAAATTTTACTCTCCCAACTATTGTCTCTTTAACATGATTTTAAAGGGTCCAAAGTTGGAGTTATTTCCCAGGAATCAGACTGTGTTGTTGGATACTTATCATCTGACTTAGGTATTGATCCTTTCACTTTAGTGCAGTAAGTCCAGCCTTTCTCTACCATCCAGATGGTCATTCAGCTGCCAACATCATTCCCAGGCCAGTTGGAGTTTTGATACTTTCCACAATTTGATGAGAACCCAACTTCCAGATTAGTGTTGATGGGCAGCAAATTCAAGAGGTGGAGTCTGAGCTGGCAAGCCAAGGTGCCCAAGGGCTGACAGAGTAGAGGACAAAGCCAGTATATAGTTTTTAGGGAAGAGGTCCTTTGCAAAGTCATCTACAGGCATGGTCTGTCCTAACACAAAACCCTCCTCTGGCTCTGGACCTGCAAAATTCAGAAAAAGTCATCTGCTATCAACATACAAAGGAGGGACAGCCATAAGGTACATATTCCCATTTCTCCCATAAGGAGAAATTGGAAGAAGCACAGGGGTTCCCAGACCCAAGCAGCCTTGAAAAACCCACAGGGCAAACTCCAGTAGACTTCAAAATCTAAGAGTCATTTATCCATAAAATATATGTTTTTAACTAAATAAATCCCCTTTTATTGAAAGCCAATCCATCTCTGTCGTGTTGTATTCTGGCAGCTTTGGCAAACTAGAACAGATGGCTAAAAAAAAACTTGAAGACATGCTCAATTTCATTAGCTATAAGGGAAATGCAGGTCAAGACTACAATGAGATACCATCTCACACCTATAAGAATAGCTGCTAATAAACAAACAGGAAACTACAAATGTTGGAGAAGTTGTGGAGAAATTGAAACACTTATTCACTGCTGATGCAAATGTCTAATGGCACAGATGCTAAGGAAAATAGGTTGGGGGTTGCTTAGAAAACTAAATATTGCATTGCCTTATGACTCGACAATACCACTGCTTGGTGTATACACAGAATTGCTGAAAGCAGTGACACAGACTTTGCACATCAATGTTCATAGCAGCATTATTCACGATCACCACAAGATGGAAACACTTTGAATGCCCATCCACAGACAAGTGGGTTAACAAACTGTGATATATGCATACATAGAATATTATGCAACAGTAAGATGAAATGATGTCCTGAAGCACATGCCAAGATGAGCATTATGTCCTTGAAGACACAATGCTGAGTGAAATAAAAGGATAGATAGTGTATGATTCCACATTTATGACCATGGTAAAGGTAAAATCAGAGACTTATAATACAGAATATAGGGGACTTAGAGATACATAGAAGCTAGAGATGGGTAAACGGTTAGCTAATGAGGTTGAACTCAAATGTAAGGGAATAGATAGAAGTGAAGGTGGTTCTCAAGTGGATCTATAAGAAATACCACATTGAAGGTGAGCAATATTGAAAGGGGTTATATAGACTTGTGTCCCACTGATTAACACTAGAAATGTAAATAAGTTCTTGCAAGAACTACTTCATAGCAGCATTATTAGCTAACAAGTTGAACTTAAATATAAGGGTATGGATAGTAATGAGGACAGTTAGTTAGTGAGTCTATAAGTAATATTGCATATTGAAGTTGATCATGATTGAAAGGGATTGTATAGAGTCATGTATCCCACTGATTAACACTAAAAATATAAAAAGCTTACATGAGCTATATCAAAGATATGAATATTGGGGTATAGGGATTAAACTATTGCATACTATGGGCTATGCTTAAAGGGAAGACAGCAACAGTACCACAGCTATAATTGAGGGGGAAGTACAAAAATTAGGGGGATGTTTGGATTTTCTATTTGGTGGTGGTGGAGTGTTTATCAGTTATTTTGTTCCTGGGAGCAATAAAAATTTTGTAAAATTGAAACTGTTGATGATATGCAACAACGTGAGAATAATGTGAGACATGGATTTTTGACTTTGTACATTATACATGATGCCCAATGGATGGAGTTGGCTTTAGGATACATTAAAGTAAAAATGTGTGATACATTTCAAGTAAAAATGGTGAACTGTGGTGTATTACATATGACAGAATATTGTGCTGTTAAAGAAATGAATGAAGTCATGAGGCATTCAACGATGTGAAAGAAACCTGGGGATATAATGTGATGCAAATTAAGCTAGAAACACCTCACTCTCTCTAAGCCCAACTCTGCAAGTGAAATCATTGCCCTCCTGCTATGTGGGACATGACATCCAGGGATGAAAGTCTCCCTGACAGTGTGGGAGATGACTCCCAGGGATGAGTCTGGTCCTGCCACCATGGGATCAACAATTCCATCCTGACCAAAAGGGAGAAAAGAAGTGTAATTAATAAAGTATCAGTGGCAGAGAGGTTTCAAATAGTGTTGAGAGGCTACTCTGAAGGCCACTCTTACACAAGCTTCAGTAAGATATTGCTACCTATCATAAATTGCCAAACCCCAACCAAAACCATTCCAGCCAATCCTAAAGAACACCTAGGGCAATATATAAGATTCTAAAAAGGTTCCATGCAATAAGGTAACTTTTCAGAAACCTACACTGTCCAGGTGTGTCCCTGGACCCAATAAGTCCTGAAATCTACAGGGCCCAGCCTCTCCAGAACATCAGATAGTTCCATCTCTCTACCCCATATTACTGACAGCTCCTTCCATCATGAAACATTTAGAATGGTCATAGTCTAAACACCCCTAAAGAGAGGGCTAGAAAAATAAAATGTGATGGTGGAGTCATACAGAGAAGATAAGATTTAATAAATGAGTATGAGTGTTGAACCATTATATTGCTATTTCTTTTAGTCTCCAGTACCATAGAGCAGCTAGAAATAAAAACCTAAAATTGTGGAAGTGTAACCCATACCAAACTCTGAAATCTCTTCTCCAACTAATGAATTGTGCTGTGCTTTGAAATTTATTGCTTTTTTTGTATATATGTTATTTTCACAAAAAGTTGATAGTGATGATAAAAAAAATTATTTCTTCTAGCCTCCTCTGTTCTGCAGTAGGTAGAAGGAAAAATCTGAGATGATGGTAAGGTAGACCATGACAAACTCTGGGATCTGTCCTGTAACTACTTGTTGAATAGTGCTTTGAAAACTATTGCTTTTTTCTTCTTTGATTTATATATGTTATACAATAAAAAATGTTTAAGAGAATTGGCCAGAAACAGAAGAGCAAATATTGTTTCATCACATTTAGAAAATACTTATAAGGAAATTGGGGCCAAAATTGTAAGATCTTACAGCAGTCACATTTAGTCTGGAGCTACAATTACTATGTCTAGATTTTGAAAGACTGCTATGCATGTATAACCTGGTATTTTCCTGGAACCTTGGGTACCTGTGTGACACCTAAGACTCAAAGTAGGAGTTCTTCAGATATGATAAGCAGCATTACCACATACAACAACTGTTAAAGACATTGAAAAAGAGTTCAGGCTTCAATTAGAGATAGGAATGAAGCTGATCTTGTTGGGAATAAGGCAAATAAGAATATAGGAGTAGGGAGGACATTAGCTATATTTTAGAACTCTATGAGATCAAAGGAAGAGAGGTTTACTTTGTCCAGAATCTAAATTTTCTGTAGCACATAATGTAACTCAACCTATCTGGATAGATCATTTAAACAACCCAAACACATGGAGCCCAGAATGGGAATGAGGTCTTGTAATTCTGTACAGCTTAATGTGATGTCCTGATATATTCTAGAGTATATTGAGCAGATAGTCAAAAAGTATTGACAAAATTCTTAGAGGAATGGGAGAAAAATATGAAACTATTAAACTTTAACACCAGGGAAACCTCTGATACTGTCTGAAACATTAGGCACTTCCAAGGCAATGGGCCAAGCCTTGAGGCTTGTTCTTATGAAGCTTTATGTAGTAGGGAAGCTAAGCCGACCTATGGTTATGCCTAAGAATTACTTCCAGAAGACCTCTGTTTTGCTCAGTTGTGGCCTCTCTCTCTCTGGGCCCAACTCCGCTAGTAAAATCATTACCCTTCCCCCTACATGGGACATGATATCCAAGGGTGAAAGTCTCCCTGGCAACTTGGGATCAACAATGACTTCCTGACCATGAGGAAAAAAAGAATTGTAACAAAATAAGGTATCATCAGTGGCTAAGAGTTCAAATAGAGTCTAGAGTCTATTCTGGAGGCTACTCTTATGCAAGCTTCAGCTAGATATTACTATTTACCATGGTTTGACAAACCTCAACTAAAACCATTCCTACCTCTATCTGAGATTCTACAAGGGTCTAAGCACTGTGATTACTTTCCAGAAACCTAAAACCTTCAATGGGTTCCTAGGCCAGGTAAGTCCTGAAACCCAGAGAGGCCAGCCTCTCCAGAACATCATCTAGGTCCATCCCCCATCCCATATTATTGACAGCCCTTTCCAACATGAAAAAGTTAGAATGGGCATAGCCCAAACACCCCTAAAAATTGGGTGAAAGATCAAAGGAAAATGTTGGAGAGAAAGTAGGATTTAACAAATGAGTATGCCTGCTGAATCATTTTATTAATATTTGTTTTAGTCTCCAATGTCTTGGAGCAGCTAGAAGGAAAAACCTAAAAATGTGGAACAGTAATCCATACCAAAGTCTGAAATATGTTCTCTAACTGTTGTGATGTGCTATGATTTATTGTCTTTTGTATATATTTTATTTTTCACAACAGAAAAAAACAAAAAGGTGATGACATTTAACATCAAAATACCTGACAAAATATGACTTCTACCCAAAACTTTGCCACTGACTCTGGAGCTTTTACAAGTGCCTTCATTTCCCTAAATTGTATGTTACTCATATATGAAAATATGAATATTTATGGTAGTTTGAGGAGAAACTGAAGTTTTTCTGTCAACTATAAAGCTGTTTATAACAACTCTAAAAAAATAAGGCAGTGTACATGGAGAACCTCTGTTCAAAGCCCTCTTGAGGGGAAGAATAAAGTACTCTGTTATCAGAAATTAATATTTTGGCATAAATCTCTTTCTCAGATATATTCCTTACTTGGCAAAAGCCCTGAATAGAAAGAACATAAAACAGGAAAGTTTATCAAAGAATAGGGGAGAACTCTGAATTGTAAAGTTATGTTGGAGAAGGCAAGCCTGATATTGACAACTGGGAGAGGACTGGATAGTTAATAAGGCAGCTAAATATTTCGTTTCAGAGTCCACAGAATGGAGGTTTCCAACTTTCTCTTTCAATAGAATGGAAAGAGCACTGGTTTGATATTCAAAAGACCTGCTTTCTTGTCCTGGTTCTGCCTTGACTGACTGAGTAGCCTTAGATAAATTCCTTCTTCCCCCAAAACTTTAGTTTTATCATCATAAAGAAAAAAGAACTACAGTGATTCTTAAATTTTTTGGATCATAGATTCCTTTGAAAATGTATTGAATGCTATGAACTCTCTGCATAGAAAAATTCCCCTCCCTTTCCATGGAGTTGACCAAGCCCCTGCACCACTTTGATGGACACTGTCCTGTACCCCTACCATACACATTCAGGTTGAGAGCTCCTGGACTATACTATACACCTGATACTCTGTGCCCTAAGTTCCAGTCTAAGAGTGTACTGGGTAACTGTACTATTGGCTTAGGGAGATTAGAAACCTTGTGTCTGGGAGTTACTCGGCTAGAAACATGGACTTGCCTACTCACCATGACTATAGCTACACCTTAAATTCAACTCACTTGCCTCCTTTAGCATGGGCTAATGACAGTAGGTTCTCTGTATACTTTTGGCCAAGCTCATAAGGCTGTGGTACCTGGGGTTGCCTCTCTCCCAAACTATTGCTCAATTCTTACAGTGGTTGTTTTTGTTTGTTTGTTTGTTTCTTTTATATTCTGGCACTGGACATAAGTGGGAAAACACAGGTGCTTCACAGGGAACTGATGGAGTTGAGTGGGAAAGAAATCACCTGAGCTTACTGGATAAGAGTGATTCATGGTTTCAGCTAGGACTGTGGCAGGTGGGAAGATATGAAAAGAGAATGAACTGAGCAAGTCTGAGCAAAGAATGCACAGGTCCCTGAGTGGAAGACAAGTCACTTGATTTCTGATGAGTTCAGACAGGCTGTAAAGCTTTTTAATAGCTATTTTGATCATTATGGGATTCCATTTATGCAATAAAGCAATCATTCCTAATTCTGCTACTGGCTAGCCAGGTAACCACAGCGAGGCTCCACCTGTCTCTGACCTCAGTGTTTCTCTACGTAACTACTAAGAAAATTTGTGACTAGCTGATTTCCAAGTACTCCTTCAGCTCTGAGAGTAAAAATTTTAGGACCCTTTGAGCCCTCTATCTTTTGCCTCTCACCTTGAGATTCAGGAAAAACAGTGGTCACCAGAAGTCACAGAAAGAGAGTCTGGTACTCTGTAGGCATCAGCAAATGTTTGTCAAATGAGTAAAATAGTAATAGTAGTAGCTAACACTTTTTGAGCACTAATCATTTACCAGCAGAGAGTTGTGATTCTCATCTAAGACTTGGATCCTCTTCAACGTTCCCTTGGAAGTTTTGGTAGAATTGAATTCTCTGCAATTATAAGACTGAAGTCCTTGCTTTCTTGCAATCTGGCAGTAAAGGGCCACTCTCAGCAATTAGAGATTGCCAATAATTCCTTGTCATGTAGCCCCCATAGGTAGTGCACAAGCTGGTTGCTTGCTTTCTTCCAAGCCTGCAGGAGTGCATGTCTCTGATACTTCACTGTCTTGTCAAGATTTACTTGATGGGTCAGATTTACCCAGTATAACCCCTTTTATAAAAAAAAACAACTATTTTTATTACAGCAGTTACAGATTTCCAGAAAAACCATACCCAGTATAATCTCTTTTTGACTAACTCAATGTCAACTGATTAGTAAATTAATTGGGAGAGTGACACTCAATCAAATTCACAGGTTCTGCTTATATTCAAAGGGAGGGGATTACACTGGGAATGTACACTAGACTTTGGAAAATTTGAGATCCAACTTAGAATTCTGCTTACCACAGTTTCTGAATTCCATATTGCTTTGTATTTATAACTATTTGTATCTTCTCTAACAACACTCATTTCTACTTTGAGATCATATAACGTTGCTACTTTTCAACTCATTGCATGAAAAAAAGCCCAAATCTTTTTCTGGTAAGTCCCAACACAACACCTGTATCAAGCCTAAACATTTTCTATAGATCTCCGACACCTTGAGTTGGCTCATCAGTCATCCTTAGTGAAGTAGCAAGCTGAGGAAGAGGGAACTATGAGAGGAGACCTCTAGTACTTTGTCATGAAGAGAAACGGGATGTGTTTTGGGGAGGCTTCAATCTAAGAAGAGAGGAACTAGTAAATTTATAACTCAGCATCAAACCCAAAGTGCTTAACATAGAAAAAGAGCATTTCTATGGTATGTCATTTGACCGGCCTCCACTCTCACCTCTTCCTAGCTCATGTTTTATACTCCAACATTCTACTCCTGGGTCTCCTGGAAATCCCTCAACCCCTAGTGAGATCCTTCTCAGAGATCCTCTATGAAGCTGTTCTCCATCCCTAGTTCCAGGTAAAATGCATGTCTTTCTCCCTCCTTAGAGCTTCCACCCATGTGCCTCTGTCATAACAGTGATCTACAATGTATCAGAGACTTGTGAATGATAATCAGGACCTTGAGCAAAAGGCTCCTTTTTGATTCATCTATATGCTCCTTCTGGTCATCATCGTCATTGTCATAGTCATCATCAACATCATTATGATCATAAATTATAGTAAATGTAGATATAACGTTCACTCTGTACCAAGTACTTCTTTTAACACCTTATATATATTTAATCCTTTAATCCTCACAACTGCCTTACACAGTAAATACTACTTACTCTCATTTTCTAGGTCAGAAAAGCTGGAGCATAGGGAGGGTAAGGAATCTGCCTAAGATCCCCAAGTTCACCCAGTAAGTAATTTATGGGGTCAGGGTTGAAACTTCAGATATCTGGTTCCAGAATACATGCTTTTAAACCACTACACTCTACTGCTGCTCACAAAGACCTGTTACTCAGAAATTTGTAGAATTAAACTGATTTGCATTGGTTATGTAAGAAATGCATATAATACCCTGGACATATTAAGGTTTCATCAGGTAAGACTGGTTTTATGTAACCTGAAGTCTCAACAAAAGCAGCAGCTGTAAGGGTACAATAAATTTCTAGTTCAGGAAATTACTAGCAAGTACTTACCCTCTCTGAGTTTCTGTTTCCTCATCTATCAAGTGCAACCTCATGGGTTTATGGTAAATCTATAGTGAAAAAGCTAAAGTTAAATCTCTCAGCACTGTCCCTTATAGATCAATAACCCAATCAAGGATTTTTAAGGCTATTGTACTTCCCTGAGAACTAAAGAAAGTGGAAGCCATCCTGTATAAATGGGAAGAGGATAAGGAGGTGGAGTTTCTTTTGGGGTGCACCAAAAGAGAGACCACATAATTCAAAACTGCAAGCCAATTTGGAGTCTTTATTAGCCGG
This sequence comes from Tamandua tetradactyla, assembly GCF_023851605.1. Taxonomy (NCBI): domain Eukaryota; kingdom Metazoa; phylum Chordata; class Mammalia; order Pilosa; family Myrmecophagidae; genus Tamandua; species Tamandua tetradactyla. Next base: position 106,230,615 of record NC_135353.1, on the reverse strand, counting down.
CCGGCGACTGCCTCAGAAACTTCCAAGAAGGAAGATTCAGAGAGCAGCCCCCAGAGGTTTCCAAGGTGTGCTTATAAAGGCTAAAATCATGTTGTGGTTTTGCAGTTGCTAGCAAGCAAGCATATCATAGAAGCAGAAAAATGCCATTAGCTATTGCCAAAACACATCCCATTCTCTCAGTTTCCTAACATTGGTTATTGTTTAACTCTTGTGGACATTCTGCCTCAATGTTGTGGGGATTTTCCCTGCTTGGGCCTGATTGATTGCTCCTGGACCTCCACATTCCCCACTGGTTTTATGAGAGAATAAAATCATTGTTTCTTTATTTTGATTGTAAATTTTCTGATATTGGGTTCCAAGGACTAATAATTTAACAGTTTGTATTTTTCTTTGCATGTATGAGGTTAGACAGTTGATTATACAGGGTTCAAACTTTAAGCTTAATAGTATGAGAATTAGGGGTCCTGCTATGGCAGAAAAGAGCATGGTCAGCCATGGGGACCAGGAAAATAAGTTTTCATATCACTGGCAGGGGTCCCATCCACCGGGCCTCCAAGGTGGCTGGCTGAAGCTTCTTTATCCAGACTAGGTTTCTGGGCTGCACCTGAAATAGATCTTTTTTAGGGGCAGAATTTGTTGGTCCTGGATGGGCTGCCTTCACTAGTTCCTGAGTTTGCTGGGTGGCAGATTGCAGGGCCTGTAATGATTTTAGAAGAGAATGGTTATTTAATTCAGCTATTTTTCCCCCAATTTAGGGATTAGTGGAGGTGGTCTTCCAAACATGATTTTATATGGGGTAATTCCCTTTACATAGGGAGTACATCTAGTTTTTAGGAGGACAAATGGAAGGAGATTTGCCCAGTTTTCACCAGTCTCAAGTTTTAGTTTATTTAAAGTTTCCTTTATTGTTCTATTCATTCTTTCAACTTGCCCTGAACTCTGTGGCTCATAAATAATTTCCATTTGATATTTAATATTTTTGCTAACAATTGGGTAACTTGGGAGATGAATGCCGGCCCATTGTTGGACCCCATTGCAGTCGGGAGACCAAATCGGGGGATAATTTCAGAAATTAATTTTTTACTATTATTTGTTCTGTCTGGGTTCTGGTAGGAAATGCCTCATTCCATCCGGAGAAGGTGTTGATGAAGACTAATAGGTATTTGCATCCATACGGACCAGGTAATATTTCCCTGAGGTATATTTCCCACTGTCCACCTGGGGTTTGTCCCCTCAGCCTGGTTCCTTGGGGCATTTCTTTCCCTCGGCTGGAACTTACCTGGGCGCAGATGTGGCATCTGGAAGATACCTGCCTGGCTTGTTGCAATCGGGAAATGTAGTAATCTCTTTGTAAGAGTTCAGTTAGTTTCATACTGCCCAGATGTGTACTTAGTGAACCTGGGTAACCAAATTTTTCCCCAGGTGCTCTGGCACTAGGATTCTCCCATCTGGGACAATTTTCCAACTGTCCCGATTTGTTTTAGTGCCCAGAGTTTCGCTCATTCTAATTTCTTCCCCGGTATATTTTGGAGGGCTCGGCAGCTCTCGACCCCTTAAAATAGGAAGTATTTGCAGCATTCCCACTGTGTTTTGGACAATCTCTTTTGCCGTTTTATCAGCCAGGGCATTTCCTCTGGTGATTTGAGTTTCAGCCGTCTGATGTCCTTTGCAATGTATAACAGCTGCCTTTTTTGGCAAACAGATAGCCTCTAGCAAGGTAAGTATTACTGGTATATTTTTTATTTCCTTTCCTCCTGATGTCAAAAGCCCCCTCTCCTGATATAGTGCCCCATGGACGTGCGCAGCTGCGAAGACATATTTGCTGTCCATACAGATGTTGACAACCTTCCCTTTTTCCCAGCTTAGAGCCTGGGTCAGAGGTATCAGTTTGACCTTTTTGGCTGAGGCCTGATAGCCCAACTGGGCTAGTTTCTGTAGCAAGTTTTTGGTTGCCTTTTTGCAGTCTAACAGGTTATTAGCTGCCAGTAAGAGGTCATCCACATATTGTAGGAGGGTTATCTCTGGATGCTCTTGTCTAAAATGAGCCAGATCCTGGCTTAAGGCCTCATCGAACAGGGTGGGAGAATTTTTGAAACCCTGTGGCAACTGAGTCCAGGTTAGTTGTCCAGAGAACCCCCCTCTTGGTCAGTCTATTCAAAAGCAAAGATGGGTTGAGTTATGGTGGCCAGGGGAAGTGAAAAGAAGGCATCCTTTAAGTCCAGAACAGTGTAGACCCGCCGGGTGGGAGGTAACAGGCTCAAGAGTATATATGGGTTAGGCACAGTGAGGTGAATGGTTTCAATTCTTTTGTTTACCTCTCAGAGATCTTGCACTGGCCAGAAATTGTCGGTCTCAGGTTTTTGGACCGGGAGAAGGGGGGTGCTCCAGGCCGAATGGCAGGGGACTAGAATACTTGCCTCCAGGAGTCTTTTGATATGGACTGCAATGACTTTTTTAGCCTTATGCCTGATATTTTTTCTTTAAATTCCCGCAAATATGGGCTTGGGACTGGCAGCGATACCTCTGCAGTAAGTAAATACTCTTCCGATAAAGGGCAAGTGAGGAGGATTGCCGAGGGGTTTGTATTGAAGGAAAGCTTGGCCAAATCGTTTTTGAAAGACATGGTGGCTTGTAATTTCTGGGGAAAGTCTCTCCCCAAAAGGGGTTACAGACACTCTGGCATTACAAGAAATGAGTGGGTGACAATTCCTTCCCCAAGGTTAGTGATCCTAGCTTTAGTCCATGGGTAAGACTTTGTCTTTCCTGTTGTTCTCTGTATGGGGATTTTTTCTTTAGATATGGGCCCTTCTGCTTGCTGGAGGATGGAGAAGGTCACCCCAGTATCCACAAGAAATTTTATAGACTTGCCCCTGATTTCTAATGTGACCTTGGGCTCCCAGGGGCTCAACGGATTGGAGCCCTGGCCCTGTCAATTCACCTCTTCAACCAGAACAGGAACTGGTTTCAGTCCTATAAGTCCTCTTTTAGAGCATTCATTTTTCCAATGTCCATTTTCTTTGCAGTAGGTGCATTGGCTTGCACCTAGGCCCAACCTTTTTCCTTGGTTTCCCTTTCTTTTTTCAATGGTTTTCCACTTACCTTTTTGTTTTTCCTGTTCAGCCATTGCAGATACTAAAATTTTGACTATTTTTTTGGACTGCGTGGTCCCAGGGTCATCTCTGTTATTAAAAGTCTTTTGGGAAGAGATGGCGGCTTAGTAAGACGCGTGGATCTTAGTTTCTTCTCCAGGACACCTACTAGGGGAGTAGAAATGATACAGAAAGCGCCCAAAGCCACAACAGAGATAAAAAAGACAGCGTACCCCATCCTGGAACGGCTGGCTGGCTGAGAGAAGCAGCTCGGGTGAGATCGCCGAGGCGCGCGGGCCTTACCGGGCGGGGTGGCAAGCGGCCGGTGTTACTCCCTTCCCCCTTCCCGGGCCGGCTGGGAGAATTGGAGAGGTGGTCCCCTAAAACCAAGGCGACTGGCGCCCACACCATGCGCAGCCCCCGGACCAACTGAGAGAATTGGATCGGAAACCCCCAGGCCGCGGAGAACGGTGACCCCGTGACTCCCGGGGAACGTGTACTCTCTCGGGCGGGCTGCTGCCGCTGGCGCCCTCCCACCACGCTTGTTGCCCAGGGCCGACTAGGAAATTCGGACGGGCTCTTTCCCTGGCTGCGGCGACCAGAAACCCTCCCTGCGTTCGGACACCCTCCCTGCGTTCGGACCCCGGGCCGGCTCAAGCCGCATCGGCTAGCGAACCCCCAGGACGGCGAGAGTTTTCCAAAGTTTAAGGTCCCACAGCACCTTTTACTGGTGGGACCCGCAGACAAACGTGTGCCACGAGCGCCACCTACTGGGCAGGATAAGAAAAACAGAACCCAGAGATTTCACAGAAAAATCTTCCAAACTTTTGGATCCAATACCCAGGGAAATCTGTCTAAATGCGCAGACGTCAACA